>NC_084799.1:167012517-167738351 GCF_963169125.1 Humulus lupulus
TGCTTGGCCGCCACGACCGAGGGATGATACAGGGATAGGAGAACCTAAAATGCCTACTTTTCCATTAGAGTGGCTTGTGATTGTATAGAACCTTTGAAATTTTGTAAACTATTCTTTAACCATGTTTTTGGGATCCCGTGTATCAAACGCTTATTTAAATGAAATTTATCTTTTATGACCAAAATCTTTTAACCCTAGTTCAATTATGGTTTATTGCCACATTTTCAAGTCTTGCACCTTTATAAACACACAGTGTACGGTCTTGGTTATCCAAGGCGTTACATTCAGGGTGTCCGCGTCTGTTGCATTAGCAAGCTTGGCTAAGGAATTTTGCTCCCTCGGGACTTGTGTAATCAAGTATCTCTTAAACTATGTCAAAAAGTCCTTCACCTTGTTTAGGTACTGCACCATCCTAAGTCCCTTGGCTTAATACTCCCCCAGTACCCGATACACTACTAGTTGGGAATCGCTAAATATCTCTAGGGATTGTGCATGCACATCCCGAGATAAGTGTAATCCTGCTAGCAATGCCTCGTACTCAGCCTCGTTGTTTGAAGCATTGAGTCCAAATCTGAGAGCGTAGTGGATTTGATGATTCTCCAAAGTTATTAGTATGATTCCTGCACCTGAGTTGTGTTCATTGGATGCTCCATCAACATATAGCTTCCATACGGGAGTATCTCCTTCCTTCTCGGTATCTCCATTCTCCGATTAGGAGGAAGAGTCTTCAAGGTTGGTGCCTTTGACTATGATGTCCGCCAATGCTTGTCCTTTTATCGCCGTCCTCGAATGATAAGTGATATCAAACTGTCCTAGCTCCACTGCCCATTTGAGTAATTGTCCTGAGGCCTCTGGTTTCTGAAGAACTTGTCGTAGCGGTTGATTGGTTAGGACTCAGATTGAGTGATCTTGGAAGTATGGGCGCAACTTTCGAGAGGCGATTACTAAATAGTAGGCTAGCTTTTCAAGAGGGGGATACCTAGACTCCGCTCCTACTAGCCTTTTACTGATATAGTACACAAGGTGTTGTACCCTGATCTCTTCTTTCACCAAAGCAGCGCTGATTACATGCTCGGTGATTGCCAAATAGATGAATAGTACTTCACCATCTATTGGCTTCGCTAGGATGGGAGTTTGAGCGAGATGCTCCTTCAAGGCTTGGAAGGCTTTCTCACATTCCTCGGTCCATTGGATCTTCTTGCTGCCCTTTAGTAAGTTAAAGAAAGGTACAAACTTGTTCGTAGACTTTGATATGAACCTACTGAGGGCAGCTACTCTCCATGTTAAGCTTTGCACTTCTTTGATTGTGGCAGATGACTTCATATCGATCTAGGCTTTGATCTTTTCAGGGTTAGCCTTGATTCCACAAAAATTGACTATGTATCCGAGAAACTTACCAAAACCAACTCCAAACGAGCACTTGAGAGGATTTAACTTCATGCGATACTTTCTAAGTATTGCAAAGCATTCCTCCAAGTCTTGAACATGCCCTTCATCTTCTTTGGACTTGATCAACATGTCATCGACATATACCTCCATATTTTTTCTGATCAAGTCTCGGAACATGCCATTCACTAAACGCTGGTAGGTGGCTCCTGCGTTCTTCAAGCCGAATGACATGACCTTATAACAGTGCAATCCTTTGTCTGTCCGGAAGCTGGTATGTTTCTTGTTGGGAGGGTGCATATTTATCTGATTATACCCAGAATATTCATCCATGAATGAGAGTATTTCATGTCATGCAGTTGCATCAACCAGTTGGTCTATTCTAGGCAGTGGAAGTAGTCTTTGGGGCAGGCCTTGTTCAGATATGTGAAGTCCACGCATTGCCTCCACTTCCCATTTGGTTTTGGGACCAGCACGGGGTTTGATACCCAGTCTGGGTAGTAGGCCTCCCTTATAAAACTGTTTTCCTTGAGCATCTCAACCTCACCCTTCAGGGCTTGAGATCGGTCTTTGTCAAGCAGTCTCCTTTTTTGTTGCACCAGTGGGTAGTTTTTTTCCACATTGAGGACATGGCTTATTATGGACGGAGAAATTCCAACCATGTCCTTATGTGACCAGGCAAAGACGTCCTGGTTCTTCTTCAAAAATTCTACCAATTGTGCCTTAATTTCCACCTTTAGCTCCTTCCCAACTTTGATTACTCTAGTCGGGTCCTCCTCATCTAGTAGGACTTCGTCAAGATCTTCGACTGGTCCTACCCCCATGACATCATCCCCAAAGCGAGGATCGATGTCATTTCCCTCACTTTGGGAAACTTGCTATAATAACAAATCTTCGTTAAAAGGAGCCCCTGACTCCAGTAGAGTGTTTCTTTCAACGTTAACTTCCATGTTGACAACCTCATCGGTTCCTTCATTCCTTTCACAACAGGTTACTACCATGTTGCTTATGCATGGTCATTTCTTTGCCTTGACCACTGACGCATTATAGCATTCCCGTGCCTCTCTTTGGTTACCCTATACGCATCCTTGCCCTGCACTTGTGGGGAACTTCAAAGATAGATGTCAAATAGACACTGCTGTGTGTAATGCCATCAGGAGGGGTCTCCCGAGCACTACGTTGTAAGTCAATGAGCAATCTACCACCAGGAACTCTATCATCACAGTCTCGTGCCTAAGGGCATCCCCCATCGTGACCGGTAGTCTGATAGTTCCTGCTGGTGCTAGGCATTCTCCCGTGAACCCATATATCACTTGGGAACAAGGTGTTAGGTCCTTGACCGTGAGCTTCATCTTCTCGAGGGATGATTTGTAGATGATATCTACTGAGCTTCCCATATCCACCAAGCATCTTTCCACTTTGGCATTGGCGATTTGAATGGTAAGGATCAGAGGGTCATTGTGGGGGTACCTCACATGCCTGGCGTCATCCTCCATAAAAGTGAGAGTTTCACACTTCGGATTTTTTGGAGACCGCTCCTCGACTGCCATGCACTGGGAAGACTCCCCTACCTCATGTCTGATGAGCATTATTACTGTTGCTTGCTATGTGGGCCCCCCCCCCCCCACATATGGTATCCAATGCGAAGTCCACGGCCGTTGGCTCCAGTGGTGAACTCCTTTGCCTTCGGAACTTTGGATTCCTACTTGGGGTTTCGGTCTTGACTCAGTACCTTGACAGTTTTCCTGATCGGAGGAGAAACTCTATCTCATCCTTCAACTGTTTGCACTCGTTTGTGTCATGCCCATAGTCATTATGGAAACAACAAAACTTGTTTTTATCCCTCTTTCCTTCTGAGCGTAAGGGTGGTGGCTTTCATTATGGTACCTCCTGGTATGTTGCTAAGTAAATCTCTGTAACGCCCTGGATAACCAAGACTATTACATTGTGTATTTAAAATAGTGCTTAACCTGCTAAGCAAGTCATTTGAACTTAAATGTGTAATTAGAGACTAAGTCAAGGTCAAGTAATAAAATATTTGGTCAACAAAATGATTATTTTTCATTAACATATTAAGTTTGTACATGGGATCCCAACAAAATAAATAAGTTTACAGACTTGTAAAAGATGAACAGATACAATTTAGCCGTCCTAAGTGGCAAAAATAGGGTATAACCCTAGTTCCTCCCAAGCTATCCTGACCATGGCGGTCGAGCAGGCTGCATATGTACACACCGCCCCTGAAGCTCTCCAACTCATGGCTGGTCCAGCTATCAACTCCCTTACCTGCGCCATGTAGCACCCGTGAGTCAAGGCCCAGCAAGAAAACTTAAAAACATCAAACGTATATAACACAAGAGCGATTAATAAACTTCAAACCAATTAATTAATTAATCAATAGAATACAAGTATCGAGCTAGGCAACGATTAGCATATACTTTCACATATAACTCAAATTATAATACGAATACTTAGGTGTCGATGCCCTTAGGCCGAGCCCTCTGTTTATTTAGCTGACCCCAGCTTGCTTAGGCTGAGTCCTCTGATTATTTAGCTGACCCTAGCTCGCTTAGGGCGAGTCCTCTGATTATTTAGCTGACCCCGGCTCACTTAGGCCAAGCTGCGTCCAACATGCTTATCATCAGCCCCTGCACTCTTAGATCATACTTTCATATCCCACATAACAGATATACAACTCACAGAACACATATATTCAATTACAGGGAATCTTAACCCAATGACAGCCACATGGGTGCAGTTTTCTTACCTTGGGTACCGAGCAGCAAGCGTACAGAAATTCCGAGCACGATCCCTAGTCCTGAGCCCTTGCGGTAAAACCTCAGAGATGTTTTGATCCTTGAGCTAATCCTTAAGTACTCCTAGCTTGATCCCTTAGCTGCTACTTGTTCATTCCTAGCCTCAGTTCCCAGCTTTGCTTCCCAAGCTTTCAATTCTCACCATCCTTTTCCAAAAGACTCAAACATGCTTAATTACCTGAAGGGAGAGAGAGAGAAAGATAATCGTAATGGACAAAGAGAGAGAAAATCACTTAGACATTTTCTGACTGTTTCTCAAAGTTTATAGCCCCATCCAAGACCCATCCATTAGTCAATGAAAGACCAAATTGCCCCTAAGTATACTTTTAACCTTAAATGGTCCCAAAGGAAAAATTGTCATTTGCCACATTTCCCACTTATTCCTCGAGTAGTCCTATAAATTCCCAATTAATCCCGACATGCCCATTTAATTCCCAATTACATTCCCATTACTCAATAAACCCCAATATACATTAAACTTCCCAAAATATCCCTAGGTTCGCCCCGAGCCAAGTATTAAACTCCGCTGTGACTATTCCGCCAATCCTCTCACTAGGATGCCTCGAGCCGTATACTGCAAATATATCCACATGATAATGTGGTCTCAATCATTTACTCACATATAATCATATTTATGCCCGCAATGGGCCAATACTATAACTATTCCCTTATTATCAAAAATGAGCCCACATGCATATTTAATACTCATAAACATGCATCTAAATATATTCATATCTTCATATATGTCATGCATGTCACATAGTCACACATTTAATCAATTAATCACACATATATCCAATTATGCCCTCCTAGCATGCTAATCAAGGTATTAAACCTTATTAGCATTTTTGGGACGTTACAATCTTAACCCTCAGTATAGTTGGTGAACCTGGGCTGGTAGGGCTGATGCTTAGGCTATTTGTCGGTTGGTGCTGACTTATCCTTCTTTTCTCCACTCTGCTTGGCCGTTGAGGTACTCCTCTTCTTATCGTTGCCCCCATTGTTGCCATGAGGGTTTGCAGCATTCTTTCCTGCCTTAACAGTGGTTGGATGCTTTATGCCATTTTCTTCCTTCGTGATAGCATCATCTAGCTTCATGTATTTGTTTGCTTGATCCAGGAACTCCTGTAAGGTATTGATGGGGTTCCTGTGTATGTTATCCCACAAGGGAATACGATAAATTATTCCTACCGAGATGGTAGCAAAGTTCCCTTCATCTCCTACTGTGGATGCTCGATTTTCCTCTCTCATGAATCTTTGGATGTAGTCCTTTAGGGATTCATCCTTCCCTTGCTTGATGTCAGCTAGTTGATTGGCATAAATCGATTGAATCCGTTCGGCACTGAAGACCTTGCAAAATTCCTCCTGAACTACTCCTAGGAAGTGATGGATCTAGGTTTGAATTTCCAATACCATTCTTGAGCTGAGTTAGAGAGAGTGGTAGGGAATACCATGCACCTATAATCATGCTCCACACCGAGTAACTCCACCTGATCCTCGAACTTTCTAATGTGTCGTACTAGGTCCTCCTTCCCAGTGTATGTTGGAAGCTTCAGGGTCTTGTATTTCAGTGGTGGTTGAGTAGCTTAGATCTTGTCACTGAAGGGACTCCCACTTCTATGAACCAGCTTGATATCGGAAGGTTTCCTTGTCAAGCCCTGAATAGCCATGGTGAGTGCATCCATTTGAGCCTGCACTGCTGGTGGGATCGCTGCTCCAGGTGGAGTAGATGTCCCTGGTACCCCCTCTTGAGCACTGGTTCTCCTGTTGATGACCTCCCTTAGATCCTGAGGTTGTGCATCTTTCCCGAGCCTATCGAACACAGAATTGGTGTTGTTCACCGGTTCCTTTCCCTTGCGAGACTGAGGGTGTAGGGTTGGTAGGTTTGCCTTGCTCTTGTCGGTGTGATCCTGTCCTCTAGCCTCTCCTCCTACATGACTATGAGACTTTGAGCGACCATTTCCATTCCTGTCACGCCTCTTAGATGTTTGACCTTCTTCTCCTGTCCTTTGGGTTGGTAACATTCTTACTCTGAGGTGAAGTGTTATTCTTCTTAGTCATGGAGGAAGCAGTCTTGGACTGTGCCTCTTCATCCTGTCTCTAGGAAAGTGGCTTTGAGAGCGTCCTTGGGGTTCAACTCCTCCCCTGGGACTCCCTGTTACTGGTGTCTCGCATCCCTGCTGTTTTGGCCTGAGCCTCCCTCATCGCCTGAGCAGCAGCTTCAGCGTTAGCTCAGGCTAACTGGGTAGCCGCTTCCAGGGCCACAACAGCCTCCTGGTGCCTTCGGTCAGCTTCCTGCTCCCTCTGGATCATCCTTGGACCTTCTCATCTATCTCCCGCAATTGTCGATCCATAGTCACCCTCTGGAAGGCAATTTCTACAGCAAAGGCCTCTTGCCTCGCCAGAAATTGTGCCATCTCCTCCTGGTAAGCATCTTGTGGATCTTCCGCATCAGGTTGATCTCCAACCTCCACCCGGGGTTCATTAACAGGATCGATGAGATCCTAAGTGGTGGAATCCCTGGGAGCCATCTTCTTTGTCTAACTGGGTTTTGGAGGCATCGTAAAACTGATGAAAGTGTGTTTCTTGATTTCGTACTCTCAATGAAAGCACCAAAATGTTGACCTGTGAAATTGACCAACGGTCGTATGTACAGTATACGACACCTTTTGAACTAAATAAATATAATATACGACAGAGTACAAATGTCTTAAACAAACACACAGAAATTTTATAGTGGTTCAGTCCTGTTCTGATGAACAATAATAACCTAATGCACTTAGTCTTTAGTATTGAATCACTCGATAGACAATTACACAGATGAATTGAAGAATTCACTCATCACCCATTTACCCAAGGTTTCTCTCCAGCAAATATCCGTCTCAAAATCGATCCCAAAAGTCCCATTTACGAAGCCCTGGGTCCTTTATTTATAGTACCCAGGAGCTGTTACATGATTAGTAATACTGGGGATCGTGGTTTAGTACACGATTATTGGGTAGTGGAGATACGTGTCCACCTCCCCATGATTATGAGATCGTGGGTCTTCTCATTGTTTCTCTAGATCATGGTTGACGATGCATGATTGAACCTTCGGGAAAATGCTAAGTCTTGGTTGGTCTATGAAACTTAGGTGCTAGGCCCGATGACCCTTTAAAGCTTGGGTGCTAGGCCTGATGACCCTCTGGGTGCTAGGTATGCTGATCTTCTGGGTGCTAGGCCTGATGACCTTTTGGGTGCTAGGCCTGATGATCTTTTGGGTCCTAGGCCTGATGACCTTCTGGGTGCTGCGCCTGATGATTTCAACTTAAAAGATCGTGAATTTTATCCAACTAAGTGTATTTGGGAGTTTAGGTCGACCACCCTAAGAAGAATAGGGTAGGCCGACTACCCCATGCAGTTCTTGAGCATGCTAGGCCAACCACTCCTAGGGGTTGGGGTCAGGCCGACCACCCCTAGGGGGTTTAGGCCTGGTCGACTTCCTTATAGGTCATGGACCTATCCTTTTTTGCTCATCAGTCTTTTTTCAATACTTTGTCGTTTTTCCATGACTTGTGATGCCACGTGTCACTTTCCCATTCGCCACGTCATCTCTTGGATTTTGAGGGATAACAAGTTCCATCTTTAAGTCTAACCAATAGGATTATAGCTTTTAAACACATTATTTGGGGCTTAAAATATGACACTATACAGACCAGACAAGTGACGTTTCACCTACTATGATTTCTGGGTCCTCAAATTCCAGACGAAATGTGTTGCCTCCTCACCTTAAGACCTAATCGAACTCTCCAAAAGTATCCTAAAACACATCCACATGTTCCCAAACTTTTTGAGCATGCTTAAATACCTCATCGTATCACTTTAGACCTAAAACTATAATTTTTAAATTCCTACAATCCAAACTCAACTAATCGCACATCCATTATGTGAAATCGTTAAGGATTTTAGACCAACTTGTGTAATACCATTTAGGCTTTTTATTTTAACCAATCCTAACAAGAATTACCACCAAACTGGTCTAGAGGACCTAGGGAAGCTCATACCCCCTCCAACTAATGTCGTACACCCACCTTAGACCCACACTACCTATACACTAGCCTTCCCACTATTTGCATCAACATCTTACACAGACACCCACCCTCCATTAACCACAACAGCTGCAGACCCTCCGCACACACTAGCACTCACACTCCCCCACAACCCCCAATGCATGACCACCCACCCAATATCATCGACACCCCCGCACACCCCTTTAGAACCGAGCCGAAACCCCCAAAGCTAGAGAAACACTGCAACCTGCCCTTCCTTACCAAATCTGGATGCGAATTCCGACCCACCCCCAACTAGAGCACCACTGATCACACACCCGCTATTATTAACACTATTTTAATACCTTGTATATGATAAATGAGATCAAAATTTTACTACATTATTTAATTAATACCAATTTAATAATGATAAATTTATACAGATATTTTCACCAATTTTGACAAAAAAATTTATGTGTTATAATCAAATTGGTATTAAGACAAACCACTAAAATGTTGTAATCCCATTTAAATTTTACAAAATTTATTTTTATTATACAATGTATAGTTAATTTGAAATTAATAAAACGATTTATAATATTTTTGACCTTATGTTTTGTTTCATTACTTATTTTAACCTTACATTATTAAAAAATAACTTTTGGACCTCGTGTTTTAAAATGGTCAAAATTAGGACCCTAAAGCCAATACCCATTGCTTTTATTAAAGAATAAATTATGGTTAATAAATTTTAATTATTAAAAATTCATTTGAAAATAAAGAATAGAAATAAAAATTCATTTTAAAAAAAAATTGAAAAACAAAAAAACACTGATTAGAAAGACAAACCCGGTCTCTGTATACCAGATCTCATTGAGATGACCTACTCCTTTGGTTCTCTGAAAGCTAGATTTGCTCCTTAGCCTCGCCCAAATCCCATTGTCAAGGGACGTCGTCGGACCTGAAGAAGAAGAGAGTAGAGTTTAGGGACTTTTTGTTTGTTAGTTTTTTTTAAAGAATATTATTTTAGTTTTTATCAAATGTAGTTTTAAATTTAATATAGATTTTGTTTAATAGAAATATGTATTTTGTTTTTAGTTAGTTAAACTATAATTTCTTATTATTTTTTAAAAAGTTATATCAAGTTTTAGTATTTTTTGTTTAAAAATATTTTTTTTATATTATTAAATTAAATAATTTATAAAATTAAAAGTATTTTGGTCATATTTAAAATATTTCGACTAAAATTGGCAATATGGTCACAATTTTAATTTTTTTGAAAACACGAGATTCAAAAGTTATTTTCTAAAAATGTAGAGTCTAAATGGATAATGAACCAAAATAAATGGTCCAAAATAGTATAAATCCTAATAAAAATATATATTTTTTATTTTCAAAAAATACCATTTTGGCCACTTTATTTTTTTAATACACAATTGACTCATGTATTTTGTTAAATAACAATTCATACCATGTTTTTATAAAATAGATCAAAATAGTACCTAGACTTGATTTTAGTCAAAAAATTTCAATTATGAATTCAATTATTGGGTCCTTGACAATACGATGAGTTCAGAGAGAAGGTGGTAGAATAATTGAGAATAAAAAATTAAAATTGAAAATATTATGATCAAAATCGAGTCTAGGTCTAGGATAAAACACATCGTCCGAATTGTCATTTAACAAAATACGGAGACCAATCACGTATTTGACAAAAACATAGGTCTTAAAGTGACATTTTCTTTGATTTTTTTTTTCGTATTATAAATATAATTTTTTAGGGGATTATATTATGTTACATTTTTCGACATCAAGTTCTGTATATATAAATATCCCTTCTAGATAATAAGTGTGTAAATAACAGAAATTTTTTGTTTTAACGGTTTTTTATTTTTTTAATATTTACTTTAACGGAATATTCTTATATTTAACAAAATATTCTTATATTTAACGGTAGTTTGTAAATATTTAAACTTAAATAAAATAAAAAAATAATTAAAAAAATTAAAATAAGATATTTGTGAGATATTTTACCATAATAATTATTTAAAAATAATAAATAATTAAACAAATTAAAATAAGATATTTTTCAGATATTTTGCAATGATAATTATAAAAAATAATAAAATCAAATGTTTTATAACTTAAATAAAATTTAATTAAACTTAAACTCTATTATTATAATAATATCATATTAAACATATAATATAATCTACTGCAAATTAGCAACAAATTATTTTTTTTTTATAAAAAAACTAGCAAAAAACTTAAATTTAAAATACACGTATAATATATAATATTACATTAAATATATAATATATAATCTCTTGTTGTCACTCTAAAATTCAAAAACTAGAACAACATAAACTTAAATAATTAAACAAATTAAAATATGATATTTTTGAGATATTTTACAATGATAATTATTTAAAAATAATAAAATCATATGTTTTATAACTTAAATAAAATTTAATTAAACTTAAACTCACTTATTATAATGATATCTGTTATCCCCAAAATTTGAAAACGATGACGTGGCAATAGAAGTGACAAATGGCAAGGAATGGCTGGGTAACCTGGCTTAGGAGTGATTCGGTAGAGTTTTTGTCAGATCGGTGAAGGTTTTTGACTGACCAGTCAAGTGTCATGACCGACCAGTCAGGTGCTTGTCCGACCAGTCAAGTGCTTGTCCGACCAGTTAGGTGTTTGGCCGACCAGACATGTGTTTGGGCGACCAGTCACTTGTCTTGGTCGACCAGTGAGGGTTTGGCCGACCAGAGAAGTTTTTTGGCCCTCTATTTTTCCTTCTGAGTGTGATGTGGACCGACTAAATAGATCATTGCTACGCAAGAGATCCCAGTAACGGCTTCAGCTAGAATCGGTCATACCTGCGCGGGAATCTCTCATATTATCCCAAAGAATCGCATATTGTTGTATTTTAGATGTTATTATTAATTAAATATTGAAAGAATAACAGAAAGATCTCGATTATGAGGGACTGCGTTTGTACGATCCTGAGCTTATAAATAGAAAGCTCATGGCATCAGAAAAGGGATTCGAATTCTAATTTTCCTAAGAGAGTATTTGTATCTTGAGAGAAATATTGTATTCTTTTCATCTGCACTAAAGAAACCCAGTTGACTCAGGTTCACCTGATCTTGAGCGTAGATTCATAATCATAACTCTAAGTGGACTAGGCTATTACCAATACATTGGGGCTGAACCACTATACAAATCGCCAGTGTCGTTTTTCTCTTGAAGGTTACTGTAGTTTTGACGTTTACTCGTCATTGGCCAAAACCGTGGTCAACATTTTGGTGCTTTCATTGAGAGCCTGAAGAGAAAAACAGACAATTACCATAGCATTATGGTGCCTAAGAACACCAATGCGGCCTCCAAGAAGCCAGGTTCCTCTAAAGAGCCTGCTAGATCAGAAGGTCCTGGTCCTCAAGACCATGAGACTGAGCCTAGAGTCTTGCTCGAGGACGTGACTCCAGAGGTTGAACAACTCCAGGAAGCCATGGGGGCTTTCCAGGAGGAAATGGCACAATTCAACGCCCGACAGAAGTCATTCGCTGAAGAAATGGCTAGACAGAAGGCTGTATTTGAGCAGCAAAGACGGGAGATGGACGCCAGGAGCGAAGAGATCAGGCGACGGTAGGAGGCCAATAGGCGACATCGCGAGGCTGCACTCGCTCTGGAGGCAACTACACAGCTAGCCCAGGCCAATGCCCAAGCTGCAACACGAGGAGCAGCCACCCAAGGAGCAAGGACCACAGAAGCTGGTCGAAAAAACACTGACAGACCCAATTCTCGAGGACCAAATAGAAGCGGTAGTAACCCACCTGGTCGGGAAGAAGACGGGATCCGATTGGGCACTGCCTTAACCAAAAGGGGGAACTCTAGAACCCCCTCAAGGAGCCACCGATCAGAGACTTCCAGATCTGAAAGTCACAAGTCAGGCAGTAAGAAAACTCCACCTAAGCAGGAGTAAAATAGAGCTCCTCGAGGTAAAGAAACTTCACACTTCAGAGATGGGCATGGTCGTGATGAAGCTGATAGTCATCATACTGACCAGTCGAAGGAGAAGGATGACGACAACCAGTGAGGAAGAAAGGACCGTCCGGCATAGACAGGAAGGCCACCACTGCATCCCAACCAGCAGTGCAGTGATAAGGAGCATCTCCCGCATGGCAAGCCTTCCGAAAAAACTTGGAGCATAGTGTTCGATCGGTTAGGGAGGCATACCTCTTAGAAGGATTTAAGGGATGTCATTGTCGACAGGAGAAGGACCATCTCGGCCGAAGGGCGAGATCCAAACTAACTTACCAGTCAAGTAGAAATACTCGATGATGGTGCGCCGGATAGGAGCGCCCGACCAGGCGGTCCTGAAATGGAGTCCCAAGTAGTGGCCCCAGGCATCCAAGCCCAGCTTGATGCGCTAACAACAACAGTTCAAGGTCTGTTGAAACGACCTTCTGCAATCGATCCAGTAGATCACAGGAGTGGCAGCCCATTCTGTGCTCGAATTAGAGTAGCCCAGCCACCAGCGAAGTATAAAGCACCGGTATTGCCAGTTTATACAGAAAAGGCAGATTCGATAAGGCATGTGGGGAAATTCGAAGACCAAATGGAGCTGCTCGGAGTGAGCGATGACTATCGCTGTAGAGTTTTCCCCACAACATTATCCGACACTGCCTAAGAATGGTATTGGAAATTTAAGCCAAACTCCATTACTTCTTGGGAGAGTTTCAGGAAAGAGTTTTGTAGGCAGTTCAGCGCTGCTCGGACCCCTCCAGTTTATGCCAATCACTTGGCAGATATTAAACAAGGGAAAGATGAATCTCTCAAAAAATACATACTGATGTTCATGAGAGAAGCCAACCGAGCAACAACGGTTGGAGATGAGGGGAAGGTGGTGGCCATTTCTTCTGGCATAATCTATCGGAGTCCTTTATGGGACAGTATTCATCGCAACCCAATTTCAACGTTACAACAATTTCTTGACCGGGCGGACAAATATATGAAATTGGATGACGCGATTAAGAAAGGAGAGAAGGGCCTGAACAATCCGAGCGGATCAACTGATCCTCCCAAGAATGGTGGAAATGAACAAAGTGGTGGTAAGAAACGTGGAAATAACGGGTCTGATCCCCACAATGAAAAAAAGGCTAAGTCGGGACCAAACGATAAGCCAACTAAGTATGAACCTCGGTTCACCAATTACACCACTCTTTCGGCCAGCCTAGCAGAGATATATCTCGCGAGTCATTAGGAGGTCCCCTACCAGAAACCCCCACCCATCAGGAAGGAGATGAGTAAGAGAGATTTGAATAAGTTATGTCGTTTCCATGGAGACTATGGTCACGACACGAATGAATGCAATCATCTCAAGGACGAGATAGAGTTTCTCCTTCGGTCGGGGAAATTGAAAATATATCGAGCAGAAAAGACCCAAGGAGAGGGAAGTAATAATAATCATGGGTTTAAGCGACAGCAGTCTCCACCCTTACAACCCGAGCCTGTGGACTTCACTCTTGACACCATATGTGGAGGTCCACATTTGGCTGGGGATAGCAACAAAGCAAGGGAGAGATATGCTCAAACGCTTCAGCATGAGTTGGACGCAGCATCAACGTTCGAGGTCATGACTGTAGAAGAGCGGCCTCCGAAGAACCCACGGTACGAAAGTGAGCCCCTCACTTTCACTGGAGATGATGCACGACGCGTGAGATATCCTCATAATGACCCTCTCGTTGTGACAGTCCAAATAGCAAACATGAAGGTAAAGAGATGCCTAGTTGACACGGGGAGCTCTGTGAACATCATCTACAAATCATCCTTTGAAAGGATGAAACTATCTATCAATGACTTGAAGCCATGCTCTCAAGTCATTTATGGATTTACTAGAGAAGGGCTGTCACCGGCCGGAACGATCAAGTTACCGGTCATAACAGGAGATGCTCCCAAATATGAGACAATTATGACAGAGTTTTTGATAGTTGACTGTGCGTCAGCTTATAATGTGGTCATTGGTCGACCACTACTCACAACCTTGCACGTGACAGTCTCTATATGGCACCTTTCTATGAAGTTCCCGACCAGTGCAGGCATAGGTTGCGTTCGAGGAGACCAGAGAGAAGCTAGAGAATGTTATAATGCCTCGGTGGCTAAAGCACGAAATGGGGCTAAAGAAAACAATATGATTGTATGTGCAGATAGAGAGGAGGTAGAAGAGATGGATGTCGACCAAAGCATTGCAGTCGTGGCCGATCGGGAGAAAATGTTTGAAGAGTTTGGCCAAGAAAGCACTCTTGGTTTAAGTGAACAATAAGCCCCATCCGGTGATGAAGTCACCAAATAGGGCGTTTCCCAAAGCGAGGGAATGGACTTTGATCCTCGCTTTGGGGATTATGATAGTGAGGTGGGACCTACGGAAGAGTTAGAGGAGGTTCCAATAGATGAGAATGACCCGACCAGAGGGATCAAGGTTGGAAAAAAGTTGAAGTTAGAAATAAAAGCACGGCTGGTAGAATTTTTGCAGAGGAATCAAGATGTCTTCGCCTGGTCTCACAAGGATATGGTGGGTATCTCACCAACTGTGATCAGCCACGTGCTCAACGTGGATGAAAGCTATCCAGTAGTGCAGCAGAAGAGAAGGCTGCTTGACAAGGATCGAGCAAAGGCTCTTAAGGAGGAGGTGGAGCAGCTAAAGGAAAACGGGTTTATAAGGGAGGCATATTACCCCGCCTAGGTTTCAAACCCAGTATTAGTGCCCAAGTCCAATGGAAAGTGGAGGAATTGTGTGGACTTTAACGACCTGAACAAAGCATGTCCAAAGGACTGTTTTCCTTTGCCAAGAATAGACCAGTTGGTTGACGGGACCTCTGGTCACGAAACTTTGTCCTTTATGGACGCTTACTCAGGGTATAACCAGGTTAGTATGTATCCTCTCGATGAGGAGCATACCAGTTTCTGAACAGACATAGGGTTGTACTGTTATAAGGTCATGCCATTTGGCTTGAAGAACGCGGGAGCCACCTACCAGCGTTTAGTGAATGGCATGTTCTGTGACTTAATCGGCAAGAACATGGAGGTGTACGTAGACGATATGCTGGTGAAGTCAAAGGAAGCTGAAGTACATGTACGAGATTTGGAGGAATGCTTTGCAGTATTGAGAAAATACAGCATGAAGTTGAACCCCCTCAAGTGCTCGTTTGGAGTAAGTTCTGGAAAATTTCTTGGGTTTATTGTTAACTTGCGAGGAATAGAAGCAAATCTAGAGAAGATAAAGGCGCTCGCAGAAATGAAGTCTCCAGCCAGAATTAAGGATGTGCAAAGCTTGATTGGGCGGATTTCTGCTCTAAGCAGGTTCATCTCTAAATCAACGGACAAATGTGTCCTGTTTTTTAACTTGCTTATAGGAAGCAAGAAGTTTGAATGGACAGAAGAATGTGAGCAAGATTTTCAAGCCATAAAGGAACACTTGGCTCAACCTCCTGTTCTTTCGAAGCCAGTTGATGGGGAATACCTCTTTGTTTACTTAGCAGTCACGGAGCATGCTATCTGTGCTGCTCTAGTGCGAGAGGAAGATAAAGTGCAGCGTCCGGTGTACTATGTTAGCAAGCGACTGATAGGAGCAGAGTCCAGGTATCCTGTGATCGAGAAGTTGGCCTATTGCTTGGTACTTGCATCTCACAAACTGCGACCGTACTTCCAGGCACATCCCATTAAAGTCCTTACCGACCAGCCCCTATGTCAAGTCTTGCAAAAGCCAGAGTCATCTAGTCGTCTACTTAAATGGGCGGTTAAATTGGGCCAATTCGAAATCAAATACCAACCGAGGTCTGCTATTAAGGGACAGGCTTTGGCGGATTTTATTGCTGAATGTACTGGGATTGCTGATATTCCCGACCGGCAAGAGCATATGACTGGGCAGAGAGAGGATCTTCCTACTTGGCAACTTTTCATTGATGGGTCGTCAAACGAACATCATTCGGGAGCAAGAATTATATTAGTCACGCCGGAGAAGCACCGAATTCATTGCGCATTGAGGTTCAGATTTAACGCTTCTATTAATGAGGTAGAGTATGAAGCCCTCCTAGCAGACTTGTGCTTGGCAAGAGATGTTCGTGCCCGGTCGGTTGAAGTAAACAGTGATTCCCAATTGGTGGTCTACCAAGTCTTAGGGAAATATCAAGCAAGGGGCCTACGCATGATGGCGTACTTGAATAAGACCAAGGATCTGCTAGAACAATTCGAAGAGTATACTATTAAGCTAGTACCACAGGAGCAGAACTCTTACGCAGACGCTCTAGCAAAACTAGCTAGTGCAAAAGATGCTGAAACTTTGAATACAGTACCAGTGGAATACTTGGCAGAGCCGAGCATTAATGAATAAGAAGCCATGCCCATCACAATAGTTGACACTTGGATGACACCCATCATTACTTACCTTGAGCAAGGAATCCTCCCAGATAATCGTAATGAAGCTAAGAAAGTTATGAGGCAAGCTGCTAGGTATATTATGATGGATGGGGTGCTGTATAGAAGAGGGTACTCTTTGCCACTACTAAGGTGCATAGCACCTGACCAGTCAAAAAACTTATTGGCCGAAGTGCACGAGGGGTTATGTGGAGATCATGCTGGGGGGCAGAGTCTATCTAAAAAGATTTTGCGGCAAGGATTTTTCTGGCCTACAATGAATGAAGATTCAATGGAGTATGTGAAGAAGTGTGATAAATGTCAGAGATTTTCTAAAGTACCCAGGACACCTCCGAATGTCTTGAAGAAAATGCAGAGCCCATGGCCTTTTGCAATATGGGGCATTGATCTGATCGGGAAACTACCCAAAGGGAAAGGAGGAGTACAGTTGCAATAGTTGCTGTGGATTATTTCACCAAGTGGACCGAAGCCGAACCACTAGCAACGATCACCTCGAAGAAAGTGTTAGATTTTGTGGTTAAGAATATAATATGTCGCTATGGTCTGCCCAAGAAGATAGTCTCTGACAACGGCACTCAGTTCGATAGTGACTTATTTACCGATTTCTGCACTAGGCATGGCATTACGAAAAGTTTCTCCTCGGTAGCTCATCCGCAAGCCAATGGGCAAGTTGAAGCCGTAAATAAGACTTTGAAGGATACTCTAAAAAAACGTCTAGAGTGAGCTAAGGATGCTTGGGCGGCAGAATTGCCAGAAGTCCTTTGGTCATACAGGACTACTGCTCGGACAGCAACTGGTCATACCCCTTTTTCCTTGGCATATGGGTATGAGGCCATGTTACCTGTCGAAGTAGACCCACCATCTCATCGGAGAACCATGTATGACCAGGAGGAGAATCACCAGTTGCTAGCTCAATCTTTAGATTTTCTTGAAGAAAGACGAGAAAAAGCAAACTTGAGAGTTGCTGCCCATCAGCAAAAAGTGCCCTGCTATTTTAATTCCAAAGTTAAAGATCAAAAGTTCCAGGTCGGAGATTTGGTCCTCAGAAAAGTGTTCATCTGAGACCCGCCAGCTGGAGTGCTGGACCAAATTAGGGAGGGACCGTATCAGATTGAGCAAGTCCTACCACCCGACACTTACAAACTTTCTCGATTAAATGGAGAGCTGATTAGGAACTATTGGAATGGTGAGCACTTGAGGAAATATTATCAGTAAATACTGCTTACAGAGCAGTAGCTTAGTTTCAAGTGTTTAACTTGTTATTTAAGTTTGTTTGTGAACTGGCTATTTGCTAACCAGTCATTTTATTTTTGAACAATTTTATTTTGTTTGAGACTCGTAACTAGACTCGCTTTGTCCTTTTTTTTACGAGTAATAAAAGAGATCACGCGCAGCGCGGTCGAATCTTGCTACAAATTTTGCATATGTGTTGATTATTCTTACTTTGGCAGTGTTCAACTGTCAGTGCATCTTAAAACAAAAAAGGTTTTTTAGAAAGACCGGGCAGTGTTCAACTGGTCGGTATCCATCAGATGAATGACCAACGTTTAAATAGTTGCATGTTTTTGCAGTGTTTGACTGTTGAAATATCCTCTTTATATTCAATGTGTTTCACGAGTAATAACTGCTCGGACAAATTCGGTCAAGTAGCAAGTGATCAAGGATTTTTCAACCCTCAATCACTTGGGGGGCACATAGGGTATACTGATATACAATTCAACACAAGCAATAAGAACATGAGCAACTATATTTGTTTTCAGGCTGACTTGTAAATATTTGAAGTCAAAAGGGTCGTTAAGCTAACTTGTTTAACAAAGCTTAAGTAACTTGGAATTTTTTCAAAATTTTAAGTTAAGAACAACTATTTGTGTGTAAACAAAACGCTATGCTTATAAAATATTAGAGCAATAAGAATGTGAGAAAGCATGCTTAGTAGTAACTTATGAAATGTTTAGAATTTCAAAGTTAGAAAACTAAGTACTCATATGAAAATATAAGGCATCTATGTAATAAAACTTTTAGTCTAAAAAAGTGAAGTGTTCATGCCAATAGCTCGGCCATACGAGCAAAGTACAATAGCAAAATAGAAAATAAATGTCTACTAGTCTGGAAAGGAGAGACGTTGAAGTAGTCCGATACTGATCGAAAGAAAGGATGCAGCGGAATGGTAGCTCCTACGAATATGTGGTACCTAGACTAGGCACAGTAAGGTCCACCAGGCTTGTTGGCTCTCTGATGAGGGCGCGGACATATCACGTTAACCCCTTTCAGGCCCGAGGCTTGAATGTGTTTGTCGAACATGTAGGGTTAAGTTTAGAGGGTTTGGCTGTAAACCAAGAGGGTGTTTCTTCTCTGTCTTTTCTTGGTTTTTGAACGGCTAATTGTTGAATCTTGGTGGTAAATTTCTGAATGATTTTTCTCCGAGGCTTGCTGGGTTTTTGTATCTGGCGAGGTGGTCTTGAAGAAGTCGCAGTTCGGACTTCACTGGGCTCCACTACTTTCTGTGCCGCTCTGCGAGCCACCTGAGGGTCTTGGTCCTGAGGAAGTCTATTTGATTTCTTCACCCTCATTTCTGAATGTTCAGCCTGTTGATTGAGAAACTGCTCTTCGTGGAGGAAATATAAGGCTGATTGAGGAAGGATCTTTTTAAGACGGCGAAGGCGATCTTCGGGGGTGCGACTGCTAGGAGACTTCGATGAAGAGTCGCTACTTTGAGGAGTATCGCTTGATTGCGGAATGGAAGTGTCAGAATTTGTATGGTTGTCACCTCCCCTATAGTCGAAGCGATTCATCTACAAAAAATAAAAATGGGGAGGTGAGTAACCAAACAAACATAAATCAATTTGTTCAACAGAAAAATATTTATTTTTACTACTTAGATAAATATTTTATGAGTAGTAAAAATATAGCGTGCATGAGGGAAAAAGAAATATTGCAAGCCTAAAGGCTTGGAGGCGCAGTATGTCCAAGCGGATGCACACCATGACCGATCGGGTGTGGCGTGTCCTCTGAGTGCCCTAGGGGGTGTTCGAAGAGTTGCACAGGTGCGGTGTCCGATCGGGTGCATCCCATCTGGGCAGGCGTGTGCGCACCCGAGGAGTTGCACGGATGCAGTGTCCGATCGGGTGCACGCCATCTGGGCAGGCGTGTGCGCATCCGAGGAGCTGCCCAGGCGTGGTGTCCGCGAAGAGTCGCACATGTTCGAGCGGTTGGGCGCATGATCGAAGATTCCGAGGGGTTTCACCTTGGTTCCGAGGAGCATTAAGGCACCCGAGGGGCCTTTTGCCCGAGCAGTCAGTGGTGCATCCGAGGGGCTAGGGTCAGTCCGAGGGAAGCTATGTGATACCCGATCGGTGGGTGTTGATCTGAGCAGATGGAAGGACATACGCTCGAGGGATAGGTGTGTCCGAGCAGCCATAGGCATGCCCGAATATTCAAGCAAAAAAAAAAGCCATGACCAATCGGCCATGAGTATTTTCCCTAAACCCATTTCGAGAAAGCCTAAATCCCAAAGGACATTGGCACAAACACTTTTCCTCACACAAAGTACACAATAACAAGATCAAAATATGGGATTTGAAAGGTTCATATGAAGTTCTAGGGATCCTATCTATCATCAAATATGCAATTTGGGATGAAAAGTTAATTTTTCTTCAAATTTTCATGAAATTGAAGACAAAATTGATTTACCCATAGCCTAAACAACATCAAAACAGCCACAATACACATTATTCATCAAGGATTCAAACACAAGTTCATGGGTGTATGTTGAATAGGGGTTTCGCCCTACAAAGTTTTTCTTTAAGCTTTGAGAAAGAAGAAAACACATAAATTGAGATGAGGAAGAAAGCTTACCCAAATGTGTTGATTTCTTGAGGAATGTGTGTTCTTGCTTGAAGAAAATTGAACCTTCTTGAAATCCTTGAAGCTTTTCGGCCAAGAGGAGAGTTTTTGGAGGTACACGGCTAAAAGAAAAAAGATGAAGGAGTTTGGGAGCTTTTTGATTTTCTTTTTGCTTGTGAGATTATGAGCACTTATGAGTCTATTTAAAGGAAAAAAGTGGAAATTGTCACTTATTCTTAGACTCTTGGAATTCCCTTGGGTATGTTATCTCCCCACGATTGGGAGCAGTTAATTATAGTGATAGTGGTCTGCTAAGGCGTCGTATTTTGTTGCAGAGGCGGGAAAATGTGTAAAGTTAGATTTTTTATTATTATGCCAGCAGTGGAGAAAAAAAAGTTTATTATGTGAGAATATCATATAATAAACTTGGGGGGCAAATGTTATCCCCAAAATTTGAAAATGATGACGTGGCAATGAATGGCTGGGTAACCTGGCTTAGAAGTGATCCGGTAGAGTTTTTGTTAGACCGGTGAAGATTTTTGACTGACCAGTCAAGTGTCATGACCGACCAGTCATGTGCTTGTCCGACCAGTCAGGTACTTGTCCGACCAGTCAAGTGTTTGGGCGACCAGACATGTGTTTGGCCGACCAGTCACTTGTCTTGGTCGACCAGTGAGGGTTTGCCCGACCGGAGAAGTGTTTTGGCCCACCAGTTTTCCTTCTGAGTGTGATGTGGATCGACTAAACAGATCATTGCTACGCAAGAGATCCCAGTAACGACTTCAGCTAGAATCGGTCATACCTACGTGGGAATCTCTCATATTATCCCAAAGAATCGCATATTGTTATATTTTAGATGTTATTATTAATTAAATATTGAAAGAATAACATAAAGATCCCGATTATGAGGGACTGCGTTTGTACGATCCTGAGCTTATAAATAGAAAGCTCATGGCATCAGAAAAGAGATTTAGATTCTAATTTTCTTAAGAGAGTATTTGTATCTTGAAAGAAATATTGTATTCTTTTCATCTGCACTGAATAAACTCAGTTGACTTAGGTTCACCTGATCTTGAGCGTAGATTCATAATCATAACTCTAAGTGGACTAGGCTATTACCAATACATTGGGGCTGAATCACTATAAAAATCGCCAGTATCGTTTTTCTCTTGAAGGTTACTGTAGTTTTGACGTTTACTCATCGTTGGCCAAAACCGTGGTCAACAATATCATATTAAACATATAATATAATCTATTATAAATTAGTAACAAATTTTTTTAAAAAAAATTAGCAAGAAATTTAAATTTAAAATACACGTATAATATTTAATATTACATTAAATATATAATATATAATATCTTATTATCACTCCAAAATTTAAAAACTAAAATAAATATAAACTTAAATAAAAATAAATTATTTAATTAAAATAAGATATTTATTTCAAAATTTATATAATATTAATAAAAATAATTAATAAATTATATAAATAAAAGTAAAATAACGTGGCACTTGTTTCTATCTAGTATATATATATATATATATATATATAGATATTTATATCAGTCTATTGATTCGGACCCTACCGTTTTGTTTTTTGATAAACCCAATCTTCCCATTCTTGCCCGCTTTCCTTCAGAACTTAATACCCACTATTTCCTGTCTCGGGAAAAAACAACAACCCTAAACTGCAGGACCGCCATGGCCAAGAAGCGAAAGCTCCGTTCTTCAGAGCCGGAAACCTCCAAAGCACCTGAGCCCCAACCAGAACAGCCTCCACCCACGGACCCTCCTCATGAAGCACCACAGCTCCAACCTGAAGAAGAAGACCCAACCCAATGCGCCCCAATCCAAGAGGAAGAACCCCAAGAAATGGCTGTAGACGAGTCGAAGGAGGACCAAGAAGAAGAACAAGAAGAGGAAGAAGTAAACGAAGAGTTACAAGGACATGTGGTGGAGGAGGAGGAGGAGGAGGAGGATGGGGAACCCAACGATGGCCAGAACGAAACCCTAAACGGCGACGTTTCGACGGAAGGAGTCGGAAAAGAAGGAGCTGAAAGCGAAGCTAACGGAAGAGGGAATGGGGGAAATGAAGTGGGATTAGATGATGATGAGCCTTTGGAGAAGCTTCTGGAACCTTTCTCGAAGGAGCAGCTTCTTTCTCTCGTCAAGCAGGCTGCCGACAAGTACCCGGACTTCATCGAGTGTGTTCGGGATCTAGCCGATGCCGACCCGGCTCACCGTAAGATCTTCGTCCATGGCCTAGGCTGGGACACCACTGCGGAAACCCTAATTTCGGAGTTTAGCAAGTACGGTGAGATCGAGGATTGCAAGGCTGTGACCGATAGAGTCTCTGGAAAATCAAAGGGTTATGCTTTTATCCTCTTCAAGCGTCGGGCTGGTGCCAAGAAGGCCCTTAAGGAACCCCAAAAGAAGATTGGGAGCCGGACGACTTCTTGTCAGCTCGCCTCGGCTGGACCCGTTCCTGCCCCACCTCCCGTGGTCCCGGCCGTGTCTGAGTACACTCAGAGGAAAATTTTCGTTAGCAATGTGTCTGCTGATGTTGATCCCCAGAAGTTGCTTGAATACTTCAAGCAGTTTGGGGATGTTGAGGAAGGGCCATTGGGGCTCGATAGGCATACTGGGAAACCAAAGGGATTTGCGCTTTTCGTCTACAGGTCAGTAGAGAGTGCCAAAAGGGCTCTCGAGGAGCCTCATAAGAACTTTGAGGGACTTACTTTGCATTGCCAGAAGGCCATAGACGGTCCCAAACAGAGCGGCAAGCCTTTCCATCAACATCAACATCATCAGACTCCGCATCAACATCAGCATCACCCCCATCATCAACAATACTATCCCAGGAAAGAGAAGAACAAGTATTCAACTGGTGGGACGGGACCTGGACATTTGATGGCTCCTTCGGCACCTCCTCCTGCAGTTGGTTTCAACCCGGGAGTGGCAGGACCACAGGCACTGAACCCGGCTCTTGGGCAGGCCTTAACCGCGTTGCTTGCAACCCAGGGTGCTGGATTGGGTATTGGAAATTTGCTTGGAGGTATTGGTGGTCCGCCTGTTAACCAGCCTGGGCCACCTGGGGGATATTCAAATCAGGCAGCTGGAGGCTATGGGAACCAGCAAGTAATGCAGGGTGGGTACCAGAATCCACAAATGGGGCAGAGCAGTGGTAGGCCTCATCCTGGCCCTGGGGCACCTTACATGGGTCATTAGGTGAGTGTTCGGTTTACTCCATACCAATTACAAAATGTTTTAATCATTTAGTTATTTTGTTTTGTTTAGGTTTCAGAACTAAATGGTATTATCTATTATATATGGAAGTCTCTGCATTATGTTTTGGCTCCAGAACTGTTAATCTGTTTGACTTTATTTTATTTATGTTTTATGCTTTATGGTCTAGGGAACGCTGAGATTTTCACCATCGGTTGAGAAATAAAGTATTCAAGTTAACAATTACAGTTGATATCCAATGTTGTTTTAGTTAAATCCTTCCAATTTGTCTTCTTTAAGTACGACGTTTGGTTAACTTTTTACGTACAATTTTAATAATATTTTTTAATTTGGTCAATGTGAGAGCAGTGTAAATTTTTCTTTATCTTTTTTCCCTTTCTTATTATACCATTATTAAACGGTAACTTATTAAGAAAATGTTTCTCCCATTTTAAAAGGTAAATGTGAGATTTTGCAGTTCATTGACAAGGGTAAAATATATGGTTGATATGTTGATGAGCCAGCCAAGATCAAGTTTTATGGTCCTATTAAAAATCTTCACTAGTTCATTACTTAGGTGTTTGAATGCTTTACTGTTGTTTTGAAACTTGAACTTTTCATGTGATTTAGCTCTAAAATTTATACTACTTAATCTTCTACTTGTTCATCACTTGCGCTCTAGTAATTCTGAAAAACTTTCTTCGTATTAGAATTTTGACTTTTTGGATACGTCCTATCAATATTTTATTTATTGAGAAAGATAGTTTTATTTCTAAGTTCTAACTTGTAAAAGTGGAAAGAACCTTTATCATCATCAGTAAGTTATTCCCAAGACTGGCATGAAAGTACCATGTATGTATCAGAAATGCATTCTTATCAAAAAGGAGAGAAAAAGAAAAGATATGCATCTTTAAGTTATGTGTCTGATGGTTTTTGAGTGCTTAGTGTGTCTGATAATTACAATAATATCAATTATTGTTCTCATTTGTCTACATGTGTTGTGAAGATAGCTGTATATATTTCTTTTCTTTCTTTTGTAACGAAGTAGAGTTTTCTTCATTTGAAAGCAGCTCAGACTTTTTTGGGATGTATATAGTTGTTTAATCTTATTGTAGCATCAGATTGTTGTAAGAAGTAGCCAGTAATTTCAGAATATGTTTGTTTAAAAATGGTTTGAACGGTTTTTTTTTTCTATATGTAGTCATTTGGTTCAATAAACTTCAGGGATTTTTACCTTTATATAATTCAATGGAACATTAACTTGTTTTAGTTGTTAGATCAGCATGGTTATCTGTATATGCCTAATTTGCCTGGTCTTTCGGGTCCAATTATAATTTAGAGTAACTTCACTTTGTTGCTAGCTAATGTGAATGACATTTTTTCTCACTTGGTTCATTTTGTATGTTTATTTGTTGTTAGTTATGTTAATTGCTTGTGGAGCAGTCTACTTATTTTTTTAGGGAATCTAAGTAAATTTAGGGGGTAAACGTTGACTGTTCCAATAAGCATTCTTTCTTGTCATATTCTTTAGATGTTACTGATAATGGGGAATAAAATTGACCATTATGTAATTATAAATGTCTCAAATTTACAAATGATGATGCCTCTTCCTAGAAGAGTCCTTAGAAACTTCTAGCTTTGCGGGGGGGCAAAGATAGTTCCTTGTTAAGGTTTAGAGTTTAGGTCTATCTTTCAGTTCAAATAATCTTATAATGTTAGTCGTATTAAGTTTGATGCGTCATAAAAAGGTAAGCTGGAAATATAATGTCTAGTAATCTTTTGTTACATGCTGAAGTTCACATGATTACATCTATGTTTTAAACACTTTGCTGCCTAATAGATGCATTAAGATTTTTATAGTCCTCTTGTTGTATCAAACTATTTGTACATTCATTATAAATTAGCTATTGAAGGTGCAGTAAGTTTTCATCCCACAGCGGTTCTTGTATATCTGGAGAACTTGTGTGTGTACATGTATATATAATTTTACATCTAGATCTTCATCAACGTTTTTCTTACTAATACATTTTACTGTTCCCTAATGGTTTGCTTGACAATATTTTTATTATTTGTTTCTTGTTTTGAAAACGAAATGAAGGGCGATGAGTCTAATGATGTTTAAGAGGATCTTTATCATTCATTTCATGTTGAATGATAAAGTGGTACCAAGCAAGCCTTAAGTTGCTTTGACATATAAAAGAAGGGTTAAAAAAATCTCTTTCCATTAAAGATACTCTTCTTTGCGATATTCAAGCAAATTATGACTGCTTTTACTACCTATCACTCTGCAACATATTAAAGTGACCTAGTTTGTATAAAAACAATTTTGTTCCAATTGAGTGAGATTAATAATGTAATTTTTTCATTACCTGAAGGTATGGATTCTCAGTTTGGATTACAATCTTTTATTCTTTTAATATGCCCCCCACTGTAACTATTTTGTTTTTGAAATTAGTCTTTTTATGCTTACGTATTCATTGTGCAGATCTCCCATTAATGCATCAATCATTTAGTTTTGGACTGTGGTGATACTTCTGAAGTTCAAGGCACTCTTGCAAACGACGCCTTTAAATTTGTGCTCATAAGTTACTATTTGCCTACTCAAAAGACCAGATTCTCAAACCTGTATTTTCTTTTTTATTGGTACTCTTTCCCCCAGCAGATATTTTCAAAACATTGTAGTGACTTTATACTTTTTGGCACCATTTTCTTCATTCTTGAAAAAGTGTTGGGGCACAAGTATAATTTTAAGCGTGAGAACTTTCTTTGATGGTTTTAGATATGTTACTTAACAATGCTTTTCTCAATTAATATTTGAATGACCGAGCACCTGAATTCTTTTTTACTTCTCAAGATTCTTATTAACAGTCAGTCTTACCATAAGCTCTTGATTTTTATTTAAAGAAAAATGATATCAAAATCTGTTCAATGATTTGTTTGGATTATCATCTACTGTTATTGTTGTCTTAACCTTCACTTCTAATAGGTATTGTTTCAGCTCATTGATGCCAGTGCTTGGTAGAATGATAGCATTATGAAGATGATGACTGCATCTGACATTGGGTCTGGTAATCATCATTTCATTAGATGTCTTACTGCAGTTCATATTCTAACTTATATTCAGTATGTAGTTTTAGTTGCATGAGTTTTATACACTTCTTATACTTAGTTCATGCTGTGTTGTCTTGGGTGTTATTTTACACCATGTGTGTCTAGCTGGCGTGGGATGAGAGTATGGAACTTTTTTACTTGTAATTTTGTAAACTGTGAAATAACAAGATATTTATTTTTTTCTTTCTTGAAATGATCTCTGCGCATATGTTTTCCTCTTCTGTAGTGTTGTGCTGTAGGTGTTTTTTGTAGTTTTTGTTCTGGGTTCTTGTTCATATAGAAAGATGACAAAAAAGAAAAAAAAACGGAGAAAGCTTTCATTATTATAGCTGCCAAGACATTATATACCCACTTCCTAACAAGTACAGATTAATCTGTGTAGTAATCGCAGCCATTGGTTGCAATAGTGGAGTCATTTCAAAGCTCAAGCATTTTTTTATTATTATTAACTTAGCATTTCTCATATACATATCATCAAACCATTGATCTGGCTTTTGTAATAGCATGGAATCCTGTCAGAATTTGTTTATAGGGTGATGGTGGGATCTGCTGCTATGAATGGATGGGACATCATCCTCACCTGTTTTGAGGTAAGAACTAAGAAGCTTCCCTTGGCGCCTTTACGGTTTGTCTGTTGCAATGGCTGGAAGATCCTGTTTGTAGATGAGCAAATATGCCTCTGTTCATAAGTTGGCCATTTAATAGTGGATGCTGGTTTCATTGAGGTGGAGCCACCACCTTTAGCTTTTGCTTGCATTTAGTTTCTCTAACATGTGATGTTGAATTATTTGGTCAAAGGCTTATAATTGGGTTTTGAAGTGCCTTATTTTGAGAGTGCTCTGGGCTTTCTGTGAGGTATCTAAGAGGGTAAAGGAAATGCATAGCTAGCTTCATTCTTGTAATGTTTATGATATCCAAGTTTGCTCAAGAGTTGTTTAGTGTGAATATGACTTTGACGGTAACCCAAGAACAAATGTGGGATTTGAACAAAATGAATTAAAAGTTGCCCAAAATAAAAAAAAAAAATAGAATTATATGACATCTGATCACTGGTCATTCCATAATACATGCTTTTGACTCCTAAAACTCGTCTATGATGTTGAGTGCTTTTTTCTGGGCTTTTGATTATGATATTATATTGGGCTTAGCTTTTCAACTTTTTATGTATTTTCCAAATTCATGATTCAGGGCCTTCATCAAGCTTTTATAAATGGTGCTCTCCCTATGTTCCTTTACAAAAGAGATATGAGACGAGAACATTTTGTTGTGTGAATTCTCACAAGTGCACTAGTTGAGGTTACTTTCCTTTTGTAGTCGTGCACTTCACAGCTGTCATATGATTGTGGATTAGATAGGTAGTGAAGTGACGGCGGTGGTCAAACATATGTGCGACTGATAAATAAAATGGTGATGCGGATAGTCGTGAAAAACTTGTCGACGGTATGGAATTGGAAGTGAAACTGAAAGAAGATGAAATGAGAGACGAAACAAGAAATTGGGATTATTTTTTTTTACCTCAATGAGAACATTTTTTTATTTTTTATGTATATTTTGACAAAACATTTTTAATTATATTTAATTATGATTAAAATTTATATGTATTATAACTTTGTGAAATATTTTAAGATGTTAACATAAGTTACTATTTTAAATATATGACAATTTTAATTATTTGGACAAAAATATTTCTAATATTCAAATATTTTTTCTCTTATTCTAATCTTGTAGATTTTGAAAAAATACTAAAATTAAAAAAAAAATCATCTGAAACAGACATTTGAGTGAAAAAATATGAATCGAAGCATTGAAACACTACCGATTTTGTATTGAAAAAACATTGTTTTTGCAAAAAAAAAAAGTTTTCATAATTGTATTGAAAAAGAATTGAAACATCATCGATTTTACATCGAAACACCATCGAAATTGCATCGATTTTACATCAAAAAAATATCGTTTTGATAAAAAATCAAGTATTCATAATTGCATTACAAAAGCATCGAATCATCATCGATTTTGCATTGATAATGTTTCGATGCTCTTGTGATGCAATCATGAAAACTTGATTTTTTTTGCCAAAATGATGTTTTTTTATGCAAAATTGATAGTGTTTACCCAAAAATAGCTTCTGATGACGTGGCAAGAATTTATCACACGTGGTTGGCACGTGACAACGTCAAAGTGAAGAGGTGCTGTTCGACTATCGACCAACTCCTTGTTGCTTCATCAGATCTCGCGATTAGATGCGACCAATCTGGTCGCATTCTTCGGTTTATTTCCTTTTAAGATATGTAATCTTGTAATAACGACATTTATTATTTTCTCTTTATTGCCTTGATACGCTGATATTAAGGATAATTAAGGTCCATTGACCCATGTAACCCCCTTGAGCCTATAAATATGAATGAGAGGGCTCAAGGAAGGGACTTTTTGAACCTTTTTTCTGAGTACTCATAAAAAGAGCGTAAGTGTGATTATCCACTGAAAAGTTGTAATTTTCCTAAGGCTTGTGAAACTCAAGAACCCTAGTTCTTTGATCACGACATTGAGATTCAACATCAATAATAACACTAAGTGGACGTAGGTTGTTACCATATTGTTGGGGCCGAACCACTATAAATCATCTGTGTCATTTATTTACCATTTGATTCCATTCTTGATTGTTTTCTTATTTCTTTGTCGTTAATCTGACTCCGTGTCGTTGGCTAAATCGAGGGTCAACATTCTGGTGCTTTCATTGAGAGTTTGATCAAGATGTCTTAAGAAGATCAAATGGCAAAGACATCCAAGAGAGCTGGACAGACTGCTGGCACTGCATCATCTCAACCTCCTCCTCCAAATGTGGCTGAGAATGAACCACATTTGGAATTCAAAGAGGAGGAATTAGATTCGGAAACGCTGAGGGCAACACTGGGGGTCTTGCAGGAAGAGTTGGCCAATCTGAAGGCCAATCAAGAGAATGCAGCGGAAACCTTGGCGCTGCAGCAAAGGGAGATTGAGCATCAGCGCCAGGAGCTGAATGAGTGGCAAGTGGACATGGACCGTCGGCAGAGGGATGCCACGACTGCCCTTGAAGCAGCCATTCAATTGGCTCGAGGACAAGCTGCGCCGGCCTCTCAACCGGATCATCCACCGAGTGCGCCACCTCATCGGGCTCCCAATCCAAGTTCTCCACTCCAGCCAGCAAGCCCTCAAAGGCCGGACCAGCCACCTGTGGCTCAGGATGATGTCCCGATTCGGGATCCTTTGCAGCAGCCTCCATCTCAAGCTAGTCGAGGCAATCCCCAGTGCCAGAGGCAGAATAGGGCCGGGCAGCTGCCCCGCAGTCCTAGACGCCTAGGGGACGAAGGGCCAAATCCACCGAGCAGGGGGCAACGTCCTTCTACCAACAGAAGGCACAACGAGTCAGGATCTGTGGTCAGGGGCCCCCCATGGCATAATAATGCACGGGGACCCCACGACCAGCGCAGGCCTCCCCCTGATGCTCAGGAGATGCCAACCCGAGGAGGAAACAGCGTGAGTAGCCGATCACGCCATAGTTGGCCACAGTTTAGAGACGGCCATGACTATAATGAGGTCGATTATGGCAGAGGGAATGCTGTTCGGAGGAATGAAGAAAGAGGTGGAGACAGAAACCCCCCACCTAGAGAAAATAGGTCGACGAGCCATAACGTTGGGGGGGCAACCTCGACAAAATAACGTCTTTGATTGGCTAGGAGTTAGCGAGCAGAGGCGCAGGGATGGTGATTTGAGGGACGTACTCAACGACCGTCGCGAGAGGCAAGATGAGTACGCTCCTCCAGCACTAGCCGCCCCAGCGATCCCAGACGCGGTTCAGGCACAAATTGATGTTCTAAACCAGGCGGTACAACAGCTGGTTGGGAGTCGAACATCCCACATAGAGTACGACTGGAGGAGAGGCACTCCGTTTGTGCAAAGGATTGCTGTGGTAGAAACCCCCAGCAAATTCAAAATGCCAGTACTACCAAACTTTGATGGGTACGGAGGCCCAATATCTCATGTCAACAAATTCGAGATATAAATGGATATTCAGAAGGTGTCGGACGATGCTCGCTGCAGGATCTTCCCAGCCACACTATCTGACACCGCCCAGGAGTGGTTTTTTAAATTCCCTCCTGCTAGTATAGTATCCTGGGAGATGTTCGTGAATGAATTTTATGGAAAATTTTTTGCGGGTTGCGTACACCCCACTGAGGCCAACCAGCTGGTCGAGAGCCCTTAAAGGAGTATGTCCAGCGCTTTATGCGAGCAGCAGCTGGAGCCAAAACAGTGGACAACGAGGGAAAGATGATGGCCCTAACTGCCGACGCCATTCTCCCCTCTGAAGTAGCCTGAGGAAAAATGGGGTAAAGAGTACCCAGGAGTTTCTGGATCGAACTGATCGGTACATCAAGCTCGAGGACGTGATTGCCAACGAAGGGAAATCACCTACAAAAGATAAGGGACCAAAAGAAGAACCCGCCAACGGGTCGGATAAACCCAATGGCAACGGCAAGGGCAACGAGAACGGAAATGGCAGAAATGGTGGAAAAAGGGCGGGCAATGAGCCGTCAGCATCTGAGAATAAACACCCCAAAGGCAATAGATATGAGCCGAGATTCACCAACTATACGACCCTTGTCGAAATTCGAGCAGAGGTCTACCAGGCGACCAGCTCTAATGTTCCTTATAAGCGACCCGCACTATAAGGAAGGATATCTCCAAGAGAGATACAACAAAATTATGTCGTTTTCACAACGACTACAGACATGACACCAATGAGTGCAACCAGTTGAATGACGAAATTGAGTTCTTGATCATGCAGGGACATCTAAGGAGATACGTGCGAGCCGTAGGAGGGTCTTAGCGAGGGGCTCAAGGTGGCAACGAGCAGGCGCCTGCACGCCAACGCCACCACCTTTATAGCCAGCTCCTATGGCAGGCACGTTACTCACCATCTGTGGTGGTCCACACCTTGCAGGGGATAGTGGGAAGGCAAGGGAGCGATACGCTCGAACCCTATGCCACGACCAGGACATCGAGATGATGAGTGTGGAGGATCGAGCACCAAAGAAGGCTCAAACATAGGAGGAATTGATAACCTTCTTTGAAGACGATGCCCAACACATACGATTCCCACACTCCGATCTGCTGGTCGTTGACGTTCAAATCGCCAACATGATAGTTAAGAGGGTGTTGGTTGACACAGGAAGCTCAGTCAACATCTTATACAAGTCTTCACTGGAAATAATTAAATTTTTCGTCAAGGACCTGGAGCCGTGCAACCAAACCATTTATGGTCCTTTTGGCGAAGGGCTCGCCCCGAATGGGTCGATTAGGCTCCCAGTTACAGCAGGAACTGCACCTGCAAACAAGACATTACTCACTACTTTCATAGTAGTTGATTGTCCCTCAGCATATAATGCTGTAATTAGGAGGCCAATTCTGGTCGACCTGCGAGTCGTTACCTCGATATGGCACCTGGCCATGAAATTCCCAACCGACGCAGGGATAGGATGCGTGTTGGGAAATCAGCGAGAAGCGAGGGAGTGCTACAACACCTCGATATCTAAGGCGAAGAAAGGTGTATCGAGGGAAATTTCCAGAAAAGAGTTGCAAATGGCAATTGATGTACAAGCCCAATCAGGTGATGATGTCACCAAATAGGGCGTTGCCCAAAGTGAGGACAGAGATTTAGATCCTTGCATTGGGGATTTCAATGAAGAGATAGGACCCATCGAGGACCTTGAGGAGGTCTAACTCGATGAAGAAAATCCAACCAGGGTTGTGAAAGTCGGTAAAAACTTAGAGACAACAACGAAGCAAACACTGGTGGAATTTTTGAGGAAAAACCAGGAAGTCTTTGCCTGGTCGCACAAAGACATGGTTGGAATAGACCCTGCAGTCATTAGCCATGTCCTGAACATAGACAAGAATTTTCCACCAGTATAGCGGAAAAGGAGGCTGCTCGACAAAGATAGATCAAAGGCTTTATAGGAAGAAGTCGAGAAGCTGAAGGAGAATGGATTCATCAGGGTAGCGTTTTATCCATCATGGGTCTCTAATCCCGTAATTGTTCCCAAGCCGAATGGAAAGTAGCGAACATGCGTGGATTTCACAGACCTTAATAAAGCCTTCCCTAAAGATTGTTTCCCACTCCCTAGAATCGACCAACTAGTCGATGCCACTGCAGGGCATGAGAATCTCTCATTCATGGATGCATGCTCCAGATATAATCAGATCAGTATGCATCCTCCTGATGAGGATCACACTAGCTTTCAGACTGATATAGGGCTTTACTGTTACAAAGTAATGCCATTCAGTTTGAAAAATGCTGGTGCGACTTACCAGCGACTGGTCAACCACATGTTTAAGAAGCTGATCGGCACAAACATGGAAGTTTATGTCGATGACATGCTGGTTAAGTTGAAGAGGACAGAAGGGCATATAGGGGACTCGCAAGAATGCTTCAACATCTTGAGCAAATATCAGATGAAGCTGAATCCCCTCAAGTGCTCCTTCAGAGTAGGATCAGGGAAATTCTTGGGGTTCATAGTAAACTCGCGAGGAATTGAGGCCAATCCCGAGAAGATCAAAGCCCTGGTCGTTATGAAATCGCCAAAAAAGATCAAGGATGTTCAAAGCTTGACCGGAAGAATTGCTGCTCTCAATAGATTTATTTCCAAGTCTACGGACAAATGCGTCCCATTTTTTAATCTACTCAGAGGCAGCAAGAAATTCGAATGGACGGAGCATTGCGAACAGGCTTTTCAAGCTTTGAAGACGCACATGTCATAACCACTGATTCTATCAAAGCCGATTGATAAAGAAACTTTGTTCATCTACTTGGCAATCACAGAATACGCTGCTAGTGCTGTCCTAGTAAGAGAAGAAGAAGGCGTGCATAAGGCTATTTATTATGTAAGCAAGAGGCTAATTGGAGCGGAGTTGCGATATCCACCTATTGAAAAATTAGCCTATTGCTTAATCTTAGCCTCCAAGAAGCTGCGACCCTACTTCCAAGCTCACCCAATCACAGTTTTGACCGACCAACCTGTACGACAAGTTATGCAGAAGTCAGAAGCCGCAGGCAGATTGTTGAAATGGGCGGTCGAACTTGGGAAATTTGATATCTCCTACTTACCACGAGCAGCGATAAAAGGGCAAGCCCTAGCAGACTTCATTGCAGAACTCACTGGGCTTCCAGATAGTGAGCAACCGAAAGGGCCTGAAGAACCTGAGTCTCAAAGCCAAACTCCTTCTTGGAAGTTGTTGGATCTTCTAATGAGCACCACGCAGGAGTATGAGTGATTTTGATAACTCCTGAGGGGCATCGATTTCACTGCGCAATCAGATTTGACTTCACTGCCTCTAATAGCAAAGCCGAATATGAAACACTGCTCGTAGGATTACGGCTAGCCAGAGACATGCACATAAAATCGCTTGATATCTACAGTGACTCCCAACTGGTGCTCAATCAAATCATTGGAGAATATCAGGCCCGAGGCTTAAAAATGGTTGCTTACTTAAATAAAGCGAAGGATCTATTGGCGTAGTTTGATAAGTAACCCTCCAGCAAGTATCTCACGACCAAAATTCAAACGCTAATGCTTTGGCCAAGTTAGCAAGTTCCAAGGATGCTGACAACCTAAGCATAGTGCCAGTTGAACGACTATCTGCACCCAGCATCCGAGCAGAAGAGACCTCTTTGGTGATTCAGGTGGCGGATACATGGATGGCACCGTACATAGAGTATCTGACGCAGGGAGTGTTACCAATGGATAGAAACAAAGCTAGGACCCTTCAGCAGCAGGCTGCTAGGTATATCCTGGTCGATGGAATCTTGTACCGAAGGGGGTACTCAATGCCACTCCTCAGATGTATTTCGAAAGAGAAGGCCAAAGAATTGATGAAAGAGGTCCACGAAGGATTTTGTGGGGACCATGCTGGGGGGCAGAGTTTATCAAAAAATATCTTAAGGCAAGGATACTTCTGGCCTATAATGAATGAAGACTCGATGGAATTCATTCGGAGGTGTGACAAATGCCAGAGGTTCTAAAAAATTCCACGAGCAGCCCCTAATGAACTAAAACTGATGCAAAGTATGTGGCCATTCGCAGTCTGGGGTATAGATTTAACTGGATCTTTGCCCACAGGAAAGGGCGGTGTCAAGTACGCCGTAGTGGCCATCGATTACTTTACTAAATGGACTGAAGCTGAGCCACTCGCAAACATAACGACCAAGAAAGTGCTGGATTTCGTGGTCAAAAACATCATGTGTCGCTATGGATTGCCAAGAAAGATTGTCTCAGACAACGGCACCTAGTTTGATAGTGATCTGTTCACAGATTTTTGTGAGCGACATGGAATTATCAAGAGCTTTTCTTCAGTCGCTCATCCTCAAGAAAATGGACAAGTCGAAGCAGTCAATAAAACACTAAAAGATACTCTGAAGAAAAGACTTGAGGAAGCAAAGGGGGCATGGCCAGAGAAATTGCCTGAAGTCCTTTAGTCGTACAGAACTTCCCATCGAACAGCAACAGGCCATACTCCATTTTCCTTGGCCTATGGATATGAGGCTATGCTGCCAGTTGAGTTAGATTCGCCGTCGCATCGAAGAATAACGTACGATCAAGGCTCCAATAGCCAGCTGTTGATGGAATCTCTAGATATGGTTGATGAAAAGCGTGAGGAAGCCCAACTCTGGGTAGCAGCATACCAGCAAAAGGTCGCCCGTTATTTCAATTCTAAAGTACGTAAAAGGAAATTCAACGTCGGAGATCTAGTACTTCAGAGGGTTTTCCTCAACACTTGCGACCAGGCCGCTGAAGTACTCGGACCTAACTGGGAAGGACCGTACCAAATCGAAGAAGTCCTCCATCCAGGCACTTACAAACTTGCTCGCTTAAATGGAGATCTCATTCCTCGCTATTGGAATGGAGAACACATGCTCAAGTACTATCAATAAACAATTCTTTTAAAGAATTGGCTTGTATTAATTTTACTTTTTACAAGTTATGAAAAAGGGTTGGTCATTTTATGTGGCTGATCGCTTATAAGTGTAAGATCATTTTGGTGATCACTCGTACAGACACGATTGGTCCATTTATTATGAGAAATAAAAGGGACTGTGCGCAGCCAGTCATTCTTGCCAACTATTGTATTTATTACACATATTTGCTCATTACGTGTGTTGTTTTGCTATATTCTCATTTTAAATACTCTACTCCGAGCAGTAATGTTCAAACAGGTTTTGGTCAAGGCAAGTGACCGAGGACTTTGGGGGGCATATAAGGCATCTAGTAAGCAAAGCATATCGACAGGTATGTAAACACACGAGCAAAATAAGTGAAAGCATGCTACGGTACTTAGAGTATTTTTCAAAATTTTGTATTTTGTTAAATCAAACCAAAGTACTATGCTAAGTTCGGCCATGCGAACAAATGTTATAATAAAATGCAAATATTATAATATCAAAAGTGAATCCCTTTACACTGCGAGCAGTCACTGCTCGGATGTAATTATTTGTTAAAAGGAAAAAAGCTGCCCATGCATCAATAAAGATAAAAATTGTCTTTACATCACGACTCGTAGGTCGTGTATCTACAAGATAAAATTAAAAGAAAAACAAAAATGCAACGAGGCAGGAGGGTATTATGGATTTTCCTGGTCGACTGCAGCTTCAGCTTCATTATCCATGCCTTCAATGCCAGTGGCCAAGGAGATTTCGGGTGAGGCTGGGATCTTCGCTCTCTCTTCTTCCGCCAAACGAGCAACGCATCAGGCTATTTCAATTTGCCTCATGCGCTCGGGAAGATAGCTGAAATCGGCCCCTTGGTTGTGTTTCCAGAAGTCATAGAAATACTTGGCCGTGGCACCCTTGTACCTCTCCAGATTGCTGGCGTTGGCTTTTTCAAGTTCGTCGACCCGAGCCTCCAACTTTTCAGCCTCTTGCCTGCTCGCGATCAGGTCCACCTCAATCTTTTTGGCTTTGCGGTAATTGATGAGGTTAGACTCCTTATACTACTCCCTTGATTCGATGGCTTTGTCCAGGGCAGCCTGCTTCTCCTTTATCTCCTCAGCCAGCGTATTTTTCTCCTCGAGCAATGCCGCGTTTTCCTTCTGAGCTGCCTCAAGATGCTCGGCCTTAAGCTCCTCATCGTGCCGTTGCTCAAACGCCTTGGTTTTCTCGGTGATGACCCCTGAGCGGAGCAGGCTGGCAGTTATGGTCAGCATTGCCTGCAATCAGAACCAAAGATTAAAATGACTATAATAGATAAACAGGTTGAGTCTCAACAGGAAGAAACAACTTACATTGGCAAGTTCGTTTAGGGCGCGGTTCACAATCTAGTCGACCTCCATCGACTCAGTCCCAGCCATGGCTTCGCGGCTGCGCTCATGCCTCAGGATCCTTGTCATCCGGTCCTTGGCCGATCTTAGAGTGCGACTCGATATGTCGTCCCCTGTTGGAGCAGGGGCAGCTGGCTGAGTCTGGTCAGCTGGAGTCGGTGGGGAAGGGGTCGAATCGACTGGTATAGGGAGTCTACTGCTCGAGGGGAGAAGGAGGTGGTGTTGTATTTGTTGAAGGACCAGCTGGTGGAGGGTCCGTAGTATGAGTTTTCTTGGCCAGAGGCGCTATGCTGCATTCCCCGTGATGCCGCCTGCTCGCTTTCTTCTTGCTCGTAGGAGCTTCAGGAGCTTCGGGTGCACTGTACATGTCGAGCATCTCTTCGGATGGCATATCTGCAAGAAGACAAGTACACGAACAATTAGATAGTATAAATAAATGAGTGTGCTATGTTAGAAAAGGAAACAAAGAAAATTGAAAGTAAAATACCCGAGCTATCATTACTGGTCACTACATTATATACTCTACTAGTGTTACACTCAATCTCTGGCATGAAGAAGTCTGAATCTAAATTGGGAGTGTACTTAAAGTTGTCGTCCCCATCAAATAAGTGACAGGGAATTGGCAAATTATCTAAGAGCGAGAGATCAGTACCGTTCTCATCCGAAGACTCGTCGATTGGTGCAAGGGGTTCAGAGGTTTTCTTTTTTCCCTTTCCCAAAGAGGCAGGGGGCGCAGTCGCTTGCGGGGTGCTAGAAGGTTCCTTGATTGTTATGCCAGTTGGTCTACTCCTTTACGGTTGTGACACATCTGGGTGCTACTCGGGAATTTCCTCATCTGTGGCACTCCCCGCCGTTGACTCCCTCACATCCTGGTGAGGTGCCAAAAACTCGACCAGTCTCAGGTTGGCCTCAGTGACCAGCTGTTTGACGCTCTTCTCTACGTTAGTCATACTGGCCAGTGGCACTGCTTGGACCTCCATTTCTGGAGTAGGAGCTGGTCGCAGCCATGGACCTGAAATAAGCTAATTCTCTAAGGGGAATGTGGATAAAATACAAGGAAAGTAAATGACCAGAGAAACGAAGATATTACCTCCTTGGGTGAAGGCTAGGTTATTAGCGACCATGTTGGTAGTCAAAAAGTACTTCAGGTGGTACTTCCCCACGTTGGAGATGAAGGTGGTCTCACTCAGGAAGGTGCGGGTCGTTTCCTGGTGGCAAAAATGAAAAAACCCCGTATTTTCTTGGTTGGGGTTGGATTTGAGGTCGAACAGGTAGTTGACCTCGTGTGGCGTAGGAACAAGCCACTTTCTATGACTGTAAAGGATATAGAGTGCAGAAAGCATTCTATACCCATTTGGGGTTATTTGGAAAGGAGCGACCCCAAAATAGTTGGCCACTCCTTGGAAAAAAGGATGGAGAGGCAGAATCGCTCCTGCCTCAATATGAAACTGCGACCAGGTGCTGAAGGCGCCTCCAGGCAGGTTTGTCCGTTGGTCTCTGGTGGGTTGGACTAAGGTTACCCCAGGAAGTCCGTAATTCTTGATATAATTAGCTATCATCCTAACCATGACTCGGCTAGGAGGAGCAACGTACCATTCGACATCTGGTCGAATGAAGTTTAGAAGTTGGGGAGTTTGGATTTCTGGGTCCGAGTTATTTTCTTCTCGACCACTGGTCGAAGGAATTTCAGCCCGAGGAGCAGGTTGATTTAAAGAAGTATTGGTTGATTTCTTTTTCTGGGCTGTAGATTTAACTCGTCCCATGTTTAGAGGTGGGGTCGAAGGATTGTTTGGGATATTACGAGAAAAAGGGATCTCTGGAATTAGCTGTGACGGTTGTTCTTCATCCTCGAGCAGTTGGGCCAGCAGATCATCGTCGATAGGCCTCTCATCTCTCCACAGATCTTGCATGAAAGTCTGCGAACAGAAAAGGGGAGATGAGAATCTAAAGGCCAAAAGCATCAAGATGTTTAGAAGTTGGAATAACTTTGCTCGTGTATAAAAGTTAAGCTTTTATACAACCAGCAACGTTCTGACAAAAACACTATATTTCAAGCGAACAATTTGGAAAATGGATTAAAAAGCAGAAGTGAAAAGTTTTTCAGGAAAAACTTTTCGACTCTGAAAGGGCGGGAAAAATCCAGTTTTTTCTACAAGCTTAGAAATCAAATTTTTACTTCGATTTCACGCCCTAAGTTAAATATCCTGACTACCAAACTAGTTCCTAACCCCAGCAGAGTGTCTTTTTCCTACCATATCAAACATCGATCAATATACCCATTTATCCCAAAATAGTTTCTGTCAAGAACATGCAAGAACCCAGGATACGAAATAGATATAAAAGAGATATTGCATGACACTTCAACGACTGAAAAGGTTGATAAACTTACTTGGATAAAGATTGAAGCAAGTCTTTGAGATACTAAGCCGGTTGGCTGGGCAGAAACTCTATGGATCGTCGAGGTCGTCTGGATTTCTGAATGTTCTACGCTTTGTCTTCAGTGTTCTTGAAGAGAAAGTGGAAAGTAAAAAGTGAAAAATGATCCTGAGGGATTATTTATATTGATCGTAGCACTGTAAAAGAGGTAATCATAGAATTACTTTTTTCAAAGTATGGGGAAACGCAATAGCCATCAGACAATTTCTTGGAAACTGAAAAGACATGATTGGTTGCCTTTTTCGAAAAGGCATGGGTGGCTCTGACAGATTTGGTGGGGTACGCGAAGGGTCAGTTTTCTAAGTTTACTTTATGCTGGTCATAGTAAAATAAACTTGGGGGCAAATGTTTACCCAAAAATGGCTTATGATGATGTGGCAAGAATTTATCACACGTGGTTGGCACGTGGCAGCGTCAAAGTGAAGAGGTGCTGTTCGACTATCGACCAACTCCTTGTTGCTTCATCAGATTTCGCGATTAGATGCGACCAGCCTGGTCGCATTCTTCGGTTTATTTCCTTTTAAGATATGTAATATTGTAATAACTACATGTACGCCCTGATTTTCCCGCGGGCTATTAGCGAGCTGAGATACGGCCTAATCATGACTACCACGTGGACATACCCAAGACCGGAGCTGCCATCGTAAGATCATACCTCCTTAGCTCGAGGTAACCTAAGGGTTCGCCAAGATTACTTGAGGAGTGAGTCTGGATTCTGAAGGCCACAGGTCGAGGGAAGCATCCAGCTCGTGGTACGAGCTAGGGTTGGAGGCTGTGTCCTTTTATAAAGTCAACCATGCAAGGTAAACGTGCATATATCAGACATCACGTGTCTAATATATCCCTGACTTCTCGGACACGCAGCATGAACGTGCGCATTCAGACACCCACGACTGGGTTGGGCCGTGCGGCCCATTATCCCCCTTACCTATTGATTAGACCACACTTATGTGTCAGGTTTTAGGAATTAATCATGAATGTCACAGAGTTGACATGATAGGTAAGAAGGTCACGGGATGACCTTCTTACCAACTCCCAGGTGCCTTCTCCTATAAATAGGGAGACCCTGGGAGTTGCAAGGGGTTGGATTTTTATTGTGTAAGAAATACCCTGTAAAAGAATACTAAGCGTATAGCAATAATATTGACTGGTGGAGTAGAATGATTTTAACCTTTGAACCACCTAAAAATGTATTTTGTGTCACCATTCCATTTCCAAGATCATTCATCTATTTCGGTTCAACATAAGCACTAATCCCTTCCTCTTTCTTTTCTTAATTACCTGTTGGCGAAGAACCGCGTCAACAATTTGGTGCTTTCATTGAGAGCAAGTCAGATTGGTGCTGTCGCAAACATCCAACTATGGTGACCACTCGATCCCGACACGGTAACGAGACGGAACAACATGAGGGGCAGGAGGCCCATCATATCGCCATCCCCGGTGAAAAAATTCCTGAAGTTCAGCAGCGGCCGGGCAAACAGCCGGTGGGCCAAGATGACACTAGAAGTTCGGCAACCCGGCCACCTAATCCAAACCCAGGTTATTACACTGCGGTGGAAATGGAGAATGCTCAGCTGAGGAGCCAGCTAGCAACGACTAATCAGCAGATCAAGGATGTGTTGGCCCGACTACCCCCTCTTACAATCAACGCTAACGTCGGAAAGAGGCAAGGCGAGACTCATAAGTCCCGCCGGGGTAATCGGTCCAGGCATAGCCGCTCGGACAGACTTCCGACAGCCGACTCTATTCCCTCATCGCATCATCGAGAAGCAAACTCCGGAGAAATGCCTAGGGCAGAACAACAGCAGTGCAGCCGTTTAGTCAGAACTTCAACTCCCAGCTCCCAACCAGCCTCGAGCGCGCCTAGGAGAGCTTGAGGAAATTCCAGGAGGAGATCCGGGGAGGGCTCACAGCATCAGCCCGTCCCCACCAGCCGTCCTGCGCCTCGCCCAGATCGCCAGGCGCGGCCCCCACCTAACTTGATTCGCCCTGATGGAACCAGGATCGCGTCTCCGGTCAGACATCCTCCATCTCCAATAAGATATCCATCTTCTCCTCGGCCCGTCCGAGATATTCCACCCTACAGAAGTAGCAAGAGAAACCCGTCGTCCGCAGGTCTTTCCGGACGTAGCAGGGCGCCGAGAGAAAGCCTGGATCCTCACCACCAAAGGCAGACTCCGAGCCTCTCTAACAGGATCTACTGGACTGGCAGTCTCCGGAGTGACCTTTCTGGTGGGGACCTGCGCCAGCGTTTAAGTTCGGCACAAAGTCCTCAAACCACCCAGGGGGGCGACCTGCGAGATCGCCTTAACTCTCATAGAGGGGGACAAGTAGGAGCTGACAGCCATGCTCGCTCAGGGGGAGCCCTGTCCGAAGTACGTAACGGCGGGAATGCCCCAAATAACCTATCTTAAGATAGGAGGGGCAATAACCCACCAAATATGTACAATGAATCCGGAGCTGTTGAACAGCCCCAGAATAACCAAGGAAATTAGGGCAAAACCCTCAAGCGCCTGGCTCAGATGGAGGAGCTAATGAGGAAGCTCCTGTCGGAGAAAGAGAAAGATGAGTACGATTCGAGGGACGAGATGGAGCTCTTCGCCCCCAGCATAGCAGCAACGGCTTACCCACCCGATTTCCGTATGCCGCACCTGTCCAAATTCAATGGAGATGGAGATCCGTCGGATCATCTAGGGATGTTCAACACCCTGATGATGGCTCACAATATTGGCCCCGAGCTGAGGTGTCTAATATTTCCTTCCACACCGACTGGGCCAGCCAGACAGTGGTTCAAGCAAAGCAAAAGACAATCAATCAGCTCCTGGAAGACTTTCTCAGCTAACTTCAAAAGGGCATTCCGAGCCTCCCAGGTTGCCCGTGTCAAGGCAGACTCTCTGGCTAACGTGAGGCAGCAGCCCGACGAAACCTTGAAGGCTTACCTGAGCAGATTCGCGAACGTCGCTACTCGGGCCAGAGATGCAGATGACAGCTCCAAGCTCATGGCCTTGAGAACTGGAATCCTCGTCGGAGGGGAACTCTGGAAAGATATACAAAGGAAGGGAGTTAGCTCGGTGAACGAATTCCTTAATAGGGCCCAGGAATGGATCAATTTGGAGGAGGCCGAAGCCTCAGCTGCAGGAACCAGCTAGGTCCCTGAGCAGCCCGCTGGAGTGGGGACGGAGGTCGTGGCAGCGACCCAAAACGTCACACAGAACAACCAGCTCAGTGGAGGCAAGAGAAAGGGGAACGACGAGGGCAGCCAGCACGACCCAAAGAAGAATAAGTCCGTAGACAAGTTTAAGCCCATCTACGTGACTTATGCATAGCTCACCCACTCTAGGGAGAACATCTTCCTAGCTAACTCTACTCGCCTCCCCTGGAAGAGGCCGGAGCCGTTGAAGCACCAAAAGGGGAAGAGAGACACCTCCAAGTTTTGTCATTTTCACAACGACGTTGACCACAATACCGATGATTGCAGGCATCTGAAAGATGAGATCGAGACTCTCATGCGAGCCGGCCCCTTGGCCCAGTACGCGCGGAACAGGGTTCCAGCAAGTCGACCTGCTCCAGAAGTCCCGGTCAGTCAGCCCGGGTCTCGGGTAGATCAGGACGTCCCTTCTCCCGTGATAGGAGGAGAGATATCCACCATCTCTGGAGGTCTGCATATGGCTGGCACGAGCAGGGGTGCCCAGAAGAGGTATGTAAACGAACTCAAGGCACATAATGGAGTAGAGTTCGTCCCGGGGCAGCGTCGGTCAAAGCAGCAGCGGTTGGAGAGGCAACCAATTATTTTTACAGAAGAAGATGCCAACCATGTCCAGCTCCCTCACAACGACCCTCTGGTCGTAGCAGTTCAGCTCGCTAATCGGAGGGTTAGGAGGGTGCTGATCGACAATGGGAGCTCGGTAAACCTCCTATTCCGGTCCACGTTGGAGAAGATGGGCTTGACTGTCGCCGAGCTGAAAGCGACCTCCATGATGCTGTATGGTTTTTCGGGAGAAGGATCAGCGGCCATAGGGACTATCGAGCTGGTGATCACCCTAGGAGAAGGACCTCAGATAGTCTCCAAACTCCTCGAGTTCGTGGTCATCGACTACTCCGCTGCGTACAACGCAATTTTGGGACGACCTACACTCATAGCTTTTGAGGCCGTCACTTCCATTCGCCACCTCGCGATGAAATTCCCTACTTCCACGGGAATATGCACTGTCCGTGGCGATCAGCTCGCTGCCAGGGAATGCTACAGCATTTCCATGAAGGGAAAATCGAAACCCGGGCAGCTACCAATGGCCATCCAAGATGGTAAAGAGGAATCTCAAGAACCCTTAGCTGATCCTGAGATTGAAAAACCTTAGAGTGCCGAAGGGGAAAATATCGTCTTAAGTGAGGATATTGACCCCCGAATAGGCGAGGACAGGTCCGAGCTCCAGGCTATTGAGGAGCTCGAGGAAGTGAACATCGATCCGCAGAACCCTTCACGGATGGTCAAGCTCGGGAAAAACCTCTGTAGCGAAAGGAAGGCGGAGCTGACTAAATTTCTGCAGGACAACCTGGATGTGTTTGTGTGGTCACACGAGGACATGGTGGGAATCAGCCCGAGTGTCATCATGCACACCCTTCATCTGGATAAAAGCGTTCCTTCAAAGGCCCAGAAGCAAAGGCGCCTTGGAGCAACCCGGGCTGAAGCCTTAGAAGAAGAAGTAGCCCGGCTCAAGAAATGCAGCTTTATCCGTGAAGCCAAGTTTCCAATTTTGGTCGCCAACCCCGTGCTGGTCCCGAAGCCCAATGGGAAGTGGCGGACCTGCATCGACTTCTCCGACCTGAATAAAGCCTGCCCCAAGGATTGTTTTCCATTGCCAAGGATTGAACAATTGGTGGATGCCACGGCGGGGCACGAACTCATGTCCTTTATGGACGCATACTTAGGCTACAATCAGATCGCCATGAATCCGGCGGACCAGGAGCACACCAGCTTCATGACCCCGACTAACATTTATTGTTACAAGGTCATGCCGTTCGGGCTGAAGAACGCCGGTGCTACCTACCAAAGGTTAGTAAATAGAATGTTCGCAAACCAGATCGGGAGGAACATGGAAGTGTACGTTGATGACATGCTAGTCAAGTCAAAGACTGTCGATAACCATGTTTCCGACCTGGAAGAGTGCTTCAAGATCCTACGGGAGTATGGCATAAGGCTTAATCCACAGAAGTGCACTTTCGGGGTTGCGTCAGGAAAATTCCTGGGTTTCATCGTCAATACCCGAGGAATCGAGGCAAACCCCGACAAGATTAGATCATTGCTTGAGCTTCCCTCACCCAGGTCGCGCAAAGATGTCCAAGGCCTGACAGGAAGGGTGGCAGCCCTCAATCGGTTTATTTCAAAATCCACCGATAAGTGCTTGCCATTCTACAACTTGCTCTGAGGAAATAAAAAGTTCGAATGGACAGAAGAATGCGAAAGCGCTTTCCTCGACCTAAAGGCACATCTGGCCGAGCCACCCGTATTATCCAAACCAAAAGCAGGAGAGCCTCTTTTTCTCTACCTAGCTGTCACGGAGGATGCAGCTAGTGCCGTATTAGTCTGAGAAGAAAACCAGGTTCAGAGACCTATCTATTACATCAGCAAAAGACTTCTCGGAGCTGAATCCCAGTACCCGTTGATGGAGAAATTGGCATTCTGCCTTATCACGACCTCGCGAAAGCTCAGGCCGTACTTCCAGTCCTACTCAATACACGTCATGACCGATCAGCCTTTAAGGCAGGTTTTGCAAAAACCTGAAGCATCGAGACGCTTGTTAAAGTGGGTTATCGAACTCAGTCAGTTCGAGATTTTATACACCCCGCGAACTGCTATAAAAAGTCAGGCCCTGGCCGATTTTGTGGCGGAGTGCACAGGATTCCGGGAGGATCCTGCAGAAGACTCACCCCAGGTCACCTCGGCCCGGACATCATGGAGGATCTTCGTGGATGGTTCATCCAACGAGAATGGCTCTGGAGTTGGAATCATTCTGATATCCCCTGAGGGACACAGATTCCACTCGGCGTTGAGATTCGGATTCAAGGCCTCCAACAACGAGGCCGAATACGAAGCTTTGCTGGCCGGGTTAAGAGTAGCTCAGGAGATGAAGGCGAGCTCCATCCAATGCTTCAGTGATTCCCAGCTCGTGGTAAACCAGGTGCTGGGCGAATATCAAGCACGAGGACCCAAGATGGCTGCCTACCTAGCAAAGGTAAAAGTTGAACTATCCGCGTTTGGGCGAGGCTCAATCGAGCAGATACCTTGGGAGCAGAACGCTAATGCAGACGCTCTTGCCAAGCTCGCCACCTCCGGGGAGACGGAAGCTCTGAGATTAGTTCCGGTAGAATTCTTGGAAAAACCAAGTATAGAAGAAGTCAGGACAGAGGTTGAGATGATCGACGCCAGGCCGACCTGGATGACCCCTATCCTTGAGTATCTCACCGAGGGGAAGATACCTGAAGGGCGTAATGATGCGCGGCGAGTACTACATCAAGCTCCCAGGTATACGGTGGTAGACAAGATTCTATACCGACGTGGGCACTCCCTACCTCTCCTACGATGTGTTCTTCCCGGCGAAGCATAGGCCATCCTGCAGGAGGTGCATGAGGGTTTTTGCGGAGATCACACTGGGGGGCAAAGCTTGGCCCTAAAGGTCCTGAGGCAAGGATATTACTGGCCCACTCTGTCCAAGGACTCGACCTCGTATGTCAAGAAGTGCGACAAGTGCCAGCGATTCGCCGCCGTTGCCCGAGCTCCTTCGGTCGAGCTGAAGATGATCTCGTCCCCATGGCCATTTGCAGTTTGGGGGATCGACTTGGTTGGCGCCCTCCTTACTGGAAAAGGCGGGGTCCGTTACGCCGTGGTGGCCATCGACTACTTTACGAAGTGGGCTGAGGCGGAACCTTTGGCAACGATAACTTCCAAAAAAGTCCTCGACTTCGTGGTTAAGAGCATTATCTGCCGATTCGGGCTACCCAAGAAAATCGTTTCCGACAATGGGACTCAGTTCGACAGCGACCTATTCACCAAGTTTTGCGAAAGGTATGGAATTGTGAAAAGTTTCTCCTCCGTGGCCTATCCTCAGGCGAATGGTCAGGTCGAGGCTGTCAACAAGACGTTAAAGGCGAGCCTCAAGAAGAGACTAGACGAAGCAAAGGGGGTCTGGCCAGAACAGCTCCCCCAGGTTCTCTGGGCATACCGGACCTCGCACCGGACTCCTACGGGCCATACTCCCTTCTCCCTGACCTTTGGGAGTGAGGCAGTCCTCCCTGTGGAGATTAAGGTACTTTCGCATAGGGTCCAGGCATATGACCAGGACCGAAACCACGAGCTACTTTGCACTTCCCTTGACTTGGTTGATGAAAGACGAGAAGATTCGCAAATCCAGCTCGCGCATTATCAGCAAAAAATCTCTCGTTATTTCAACTCTAAAGTCAAGAAGCGCGCCTTTAGCATTGGCGACCTGGTCCTCAGGAGGGTTTTCTTAGCCGGTAAGGACCCCAAAGATGGAGTATTGGGACCAAACTGGGAAGGACCATATCAAGTCATCGAGGTCATTAAAGAGGGAACTTACAAATTAGCTCGACTCGATGGAGGGGCAGTCCCATGAACTTGGAACGCCATCCATTTGAAGAGATATTATCAATGATTCCCTTGTAAGGCCTAAAAAGTCATTTTTTATATATTACGCATTGAGAATTAACTTTTTCGTTTATGATTGTACATATTTACAAGTATAATCTTAAGTAACCACGAAAGACCCTTTCCTAGTTACTTGGGGGGGCATATGGTACCTGGATATAACCAGGTCGCCTTAAAGGCTTAGAAGTTAATTCAAATCGATTGATTGTTGTTCTTCTTAAAGAGCACGAGATATTGATAAAAATTAACGTGAACTAAGCTGTACCCTGGATATAACCAGGTCATAAAACTTAGAAGTTAATTTAAATTGATTGATCGTTGTTCTTCTTAAAGAGCACGAGATATTGATAAAAGTTAACACGAACTAAGTTTTCAAATTAAGTTCTTGGAAACAACCAGGTCATAAAACTTAGAAGTTAGTTTATATCGATTGATCGCTGTTCTTCTTAAAGAGCACGGGATATTGATAAAAATTAACGCGAACTAAGTTTTTCAAAATATTAACTAAAGTGCGTAAAGACAAAGGAAATAAATCAATTAAAAATGAAATTGATAGTTAAATTGTCTCGAGGTGGAAACACCTCATGCAAAAGTTACAACAAAAAAATAAATGATATTAAAGGAAAGGGTACAAAAGAGGAAGGCCCTAAGCTCCGCCAAGCTGCCCCGTGGAGGTCGCCGTCTCACCCTCCTGCTCAGCTGCGCTGGAGACTTCCCCAGTCTCTGAAGGTGCTTCTTTCTCGAGGCGAGCCTTAAACCCCTCCAGCAAAGGCTCCCAGACGTCCGTTGCCAAGAAGGAGAAATCACCGTCCGAGTTGTAGACCTAGCATTGATAGAGCATGTTCTCCAGGGCGGTGCCGGAGGCTGCCTGCTCGGATTCCAGGGCAGTTTTGGCCCCAGCCTTCGCAGTATCCAGCTCCGCCCGCGCAGCAGCGAGGGCGGCCTTGGCCTCCTCGGCCCCAACCTTCGCAGTGTTTAGCTCCGCCCGCGCAGCGGCAAGGGCGGCTTTGGTTGCCTCGACCTCTTGAAGCTTGGGACGGGCTTCTTCCAGCTCGGCCTGCGTGGCCGCCAGGGCGTCCTTAGCCACCCGATGCTCGCCCCTCATATCTTCGAGCTAGGCCTTGGTCCTGGCTATGCTCCGGTGAAGGGCAGTGGCACTCTGCAAAAACGGAGAGGCAACTGCCTTAGAAAAAAAAAGAGAAGGGAGAAAGGAAAAACAGGGCAAGGCATGATACTCAAAAACCATAAAAGGGTAAGGTCAGCTTACCGTTAGGGCCATGCCCAATGAAGATTCCAGCATGCCCACCAGGCTCCTTGTCTCGATGGCCCTGAGCTCCTTCTCGTTGAATTTGTAGATGTGGCTGACGGCGTAGTTCGCCGTCTCATACACCGTCCCCCGGAAGGACTCTGGAATCTTCTCCAGGTCCTGGGGTCAACTGGGATGTGCACCTCGGAAGTTGCAATTGCCGAAGCCCCGGGCTCCGCCCTTGTGTCCCGAACGAAGGCTGGAGCTCGCGGAGGGGGTGGGGGCATGCTGCTCTCCCCTACAGTAAGAGGAACAATTTCCACGACCTGGGCGGCTGAGGGCTGCTCTTTCTCCTTTGCAGGAGACTTGGTTGGGGTCCCGACGGCTTTCTTCGTCATCCGGAGCTTCTTCATTTTGGGCCCAGAGGCCCCAGCTGAAGAGTTCCCCCCGATGAGCGCAGCCCGCAGACTTTTTCCCCCAGATTGAGACATCTCTTCTGTCAAAACAAAGATATGGTTAGTACACAAGTAAGCAGTCATACAAAAACAAAAACAAAGGAAAAAAATGCGGAATTCAAGTGTATATATGTACTAAAGGGAATCCTACCCCCCAAGCTAGAAGAAGAATCTATGGTTACGATCATCGGCCCCGGAGCTCCTGCGGGAGGATCTAGGTCAATTACTTCTTGAGCTGGCGCGGGTTCTGGATCCGAGGCCATCTCAGGGCTAGACTCTTCTACGTATTGCCTAAGACCCGGAGCTACGGTGCCCTCCCGGAGTGATGGCCATGACCGAAGGTTAGTCCCATACTCCTCGAATAGGACCGACCTAAAGGATAGGGTGTTGTCTACATCTATGGTACTCCTAGGGCGACTATTTTCGTAGCCCAACACGAGCTGGTCGACGCAGTGGAGCAGGGTTTCATCTAAGTCTGGGTCACTTCGGTGGTGGTGGACGATCTGTTTGGGATTATACCTAGCTAGTCGGGGGTCGGCGGTGGCCCTATCTAAGTTCCTAAACATGTAAGGGTTACCTTGGCCAGAAGGACCCGCGGCTGCTCCGGATCGGATCCTCTCCTCGTTCGTTCTCTGGGCGGCCTCCAACGCCCGCTTCCTCGTCCTCACGAGGGGCACCTCGTCCTCCTCATCTTCATCCCTCGCGACCTCCTCCACGGTGATAGGCCTCATAGCGCGAGCTGGGGGGAGCACCTGGGGCCTCCTCAGGTTCAGAGTTTGGCCTGGGGAGATCAGCTTACAGGCCACCATCGTCTCATTTGTCACGAGCTGACGATAGTCCTTTTCACTGGGGGGCAAGCCCGCCAGTGTCTCGTACTGACTCTCGAGAATCACAGACTTCTCTGTCCTCACGAAGATAGCTGCAGATTTAGTCTAAGTCAGAAATGGATACAAGAGGAGCTAACCGATACTAAACTTACGAGCTAAGGTCGAAAGGCACTTACGAGGACGGTTGAAATAGTGGAGCTCGCAGTTTCGGAACCCCGTCGCCATAAAGAATTGATCTTTGAAGTCGTTGGGGTGGCTGGGCAGCTCAATGACCGCAGCCGTGTTGGGGAATCGGGTTAAGTAATAAAACCCGTCACCTCGCCCCCGCTGCTCGGGGCTGGCCTTGAGGCAGAAGAAATACAGGATGTCCGCAGGAGTGGGGACCTCCCACTCCTGTTTCAAGAACAAGTATCTTAACCCCGCCAACAAATGGTAGGAGTTGAGGGGGAGCTGGAATGGGGCCAACCTCACGTAATTGAGGAAGTCAGCAAAGTACTGATCCAACGGGAGGAAGGCCCCCGCCTTGAAATGTTCGTGGCTCCATGCTGAGAACGCCTCATCAAGCGGCGCACAGCTCCGCTCGCCTTCCAGGGGAGGTCGGGCAATCACAGATCCTCTCCCCAGCTCGATGTTATGGGAGAGGAATATCTTGTTTACCCTCACCTGGTCAGTAATCTTTGAGACGATCCTCTCCGCCTCAAAGAACGCGTCGGGGGCCACCTCGAGCTCCCGTTCCACTGCTGGCCCGAAGGTGGGGATCGAGGATTCGGCCATCACCTCCTTCCCTTTGTCCTGTTGGGAGGCCGAGCTGCCAGTGGTCCTCTTTGGAGCATTCTTCTTCGGTGCCATCTAGTCGCCTAGCGAACAAAAGAAAAGATTTAAGAAAAGGCGACCTAAGCATAAGGAAGAATCAAAAGGAGTGTTCTTGGCACGAGCTGAGGTAAGCCCAACCCGTGGAGAGTTAGACCACGCGGTTCTATGAACACGCGCCTGTGCTTCCAATAGATCCATGATTACTCGGAATTCGTGTGTCAGGAGGGTCAGGATAGAATTTTGCCTTGGAGGGAAAGTTCCAGTAGGCAAGAGAGGCAAAACCGCCTGTGAAGCGTGTCCCCTAAGCTACCCAGTTTTGTACCCAAAATACTGAATATTTTGAACAAGCATACCAAAAATCCTACCCAGAAATTTCCCCAGAAAAGGCACCTTATAAACCGTGTTCCTAAATGTTTATCTACCACAAACGATACCTTAACCTAAAAGGCTTTCACCCTTCATGCCCACAAAAAACCAACAAAACCTTGCATGCAGCTACAGTAAATATTTACCTAAGCTACAGTGAAAAATAATTTCGAAACATGCACAGTCAGGAGACTTACAGAGTGTTTTGGTTGAGAAAAGGATGAAGGGATCGCCTAGGTAGGGGCTTCGTCGGAGTAGTTGATTCCAAAAGCTTCAAAGGAACCCTGGCACCTGAGTTTCTAGAACGCCGAAGATCGTAACCGAAAAGAAAGAAAAGGGGGGATTTTTGAGAGCAAGAAGAAGAGGAAAATTTCTGAAAAATTTCAAATGAACGGGTGGCCCATGCGTAAGGTGGCCACCTCTTTTATATACGAGAAGGGCCACGTAAAGAGGGCCGTTGGATTGCCCTGATGTGGGATCCAAGGCCCTCCACTCAAAAGACGAAACGACGGCTGAGTATAGGCTAGGCCATTAAATGCGGTTCTCGGAAGACGTACCGTCACCAACCACGATGTTCCACGTATTCGGCGCCTACGTAGAATGTGGAATATGAAGATTTCATGGGGAAGCCTAAAAGCCCCTACTGTGGCCCTATGCGACGTCGTGTACCACGAGCAGGGGCTTGGGGGGCAGATGTACACCCTAATTTTCCCGCGGGCTATTAGCGAGCTGAGATACGGCCTAATCATGACTACCATGTGGACATCCCCAAGACCGGAGCTACCATCGTAAGATCCTACCTCCTTAGCTCGAGGTAACCTAAGGGTTCAAAAAGATTACTTAAGGAGTGAGTCTGGATTCTGAAGGCCACAGGTCGAGGGAAGCATCCAACTCGTGGTACGAGCTAGGGTTGGAGGCTGTGTCCTTTTATAAAGTCAACCATGCAAGGTAAACGTGCATATATCAGACATCACGTGTCTAATATATCCCTGACTTCTCGGACACGTAGCATGAACGTGTGCATTCAGACACCCACGACTAGGTTGGGCCGTGCGGCCCATTATCCCCCTTACCTATTGATTAGACCACACTTATGTGTCAGGTTTTAGGAATTAATCATGAATGTCACAGAGTTGACATGATAGGTAAGAAGGCCACGGGATGACCTTCTTACCAACTCCCAGGTGCCTTCTCCTATAAATAAGGATACCCTGGGAGTTGCAAGGGGTTGGATTTTTATTGTGTAAGAAATACCCTGTAAAAGAATACCAAGCGTATAGCAAGAATATTGACTGGTGGAGTAGAAGGATTTTAACCTTTGAACCACCTAAAAACGTATTTTGTGTCACCATTCCATTTCCAAGATCATTCATCTATTTTGGTTCAACATAAGCACTAATCCCTTCCTCTTTCTTTTCTTAATTACCTGTTGGCGAAGAACCACGTCAACACTACATTTATTATTTTCTCTTTATTGCCTTGATACGCTGATATTAAGGATAATTAAGGTCCATTGACCCATGTAACCCCCTTGAGCCTATAAATATAAATGAGAGGGCTCAAGGAAGGGACTTTTTGAACCTTTTTTCTGAGTACTCATAGAAAGAGCGTAAGTGTGATTATCCACTGAAAATTTGTAATTTTCCTAAGGCTTGTGAAGCTCAAGAACCCTAGTTCTTTGATCATGACATTGACATTCAACATCAATAATAACATTAAGTGGACGTAGGTTGTTACCACATTGTTGGGGCCGAACCAATATAAATCATCTGTGTCATTTCTTTACCATTTGATTCCATTCTTGATTGCTTTCTTATTTCTTTGTCGTTAATCTGACTCCGTGTCGTTGGCCAAATCGAGGGTCAACAGATAGTGTTTTGATGCTCTTGCGATGCAATCATGAAACTTGATTTTTGGCCAAAACGATGCTTTTTCGATGTAAAATCGATGGTGTTTTGATGCTCTTGCGATGCAATCATGAAACTTGATTTTTGGCCAAATCGATGGTATTTCGATACTTTTGCGATGCAATCATGAAAACTTTTTTTTTAGCCAAATCGATGTTTTTTCGATGCAAAATCGATGATGTTTCAATGCTTTTGCGATGCAATCATGAAAACTTGATTTTTTTGGCCAAAATGATGCTTTTTCGATGCAATTTTGATGCTATGCACTGAAATTTGGCGAAAACTTTAGATGTTCATATTTTTTCACTCATATATCCATTTCAGATGATTTTTTTTTTTTTTTTAAATTTTGGTATTTTTTCGAGATCTGCAATATTAGAATGAGAGAGAGAGTGAGAGTATGAGAGACGTTAGAGAGAGAGAGAGTTCAGACTGAGAGAGAAAATGAGGTTTGAATAGTAGGGGTATTTTTGTCCAAAAAATTGAAATTGTCATATATTTGAGATAATAACTTATGTTGGCATATTAAAAAATTTCATTAAGTTATCATGCATAGAACATGAAATTTTCCAATTAATATTGTTTTTTTTCTCAATAAAATAAAATATTGTTTAATTAACTTTTAAAAAAATTATTATTATTTTCAATTGAAAATTCATTTGTAAGTTTATTTTATTTTATTGTTTTAATGAAATGGATGGATCAAGTGATAAAGATCCTTAATTCGTTTAGAGTGTTAGGGATTGAATGAATAAAAAATTAATAAATATATTTATAAAGAGAAAATATTTTAAAAGTTGGTAATATATAATAAGACAAAGTAATGTAAAAGAGAAAGTGATAAAAAAAAGGGAGAAAGAGAAAATGCAGGAAGAGAAAGTGATGAGAAATAGAGTGAAGAGAGAGAAAATGATGCGAGACAAGAGAGAAAGTGATATGTGAAAAAAAGAAAAGTGACAAAAATTGATATGTGAGAAAGTAAAAAAAAAGTATATGAAAATTAGAGAATTTTTTTTTAGTGTTTTTAAAATTTTCAGTTTTTGTAACTTTGTTTTTAAAAAATGTTATTTAAAAATAATGTCAAACGCCACTTGTTTTTAGAGAATAATATTTTATTTTTAAAAATAGGGAGAAGTTACAAGATACTTATCGAAGATACAAATAAGTAAGATTTAAATAAATATTAATAACTAATAAATCCCTTAAAAAATAGAACTAATTTACTATTCAAAAGTGATATTTATTCTAATTTTATTCTAGCATTCAAGCATAGTTAATAGATATACTTCGACCTAATATTTATTTACTAAATAAAGACTGTTGACGCAGTTTTTCGCCAACAGTAAATTATGTAAATAGCTGGGATGAATTAGTGCTTAATGGTAAACTGTAATAAGTAAATGGTACTTAAAAACACTAGAAACGAAATATCAAGAACACTCGTCCCTTTTTACGTGGTTTAGAGGTTAAAATCCCCTTAGTCCACAAGTCTGTGTTATTACTGTTTATCTCTCTCTTTATTTTGACAGAGTTTTGGCATTACAGAGAAAACCACTACCCCTTTCCCCATCCAAGGTCTTAGTATTTATAGAGAAATTCCCTGGAGGGGCATTGGGGTCATCACGTGAATCTAAATCCCTCGCGTGACCTGTCTCACACTAATGATGAATATTACAATTTATATTAAGGTATGGTCTAATCATTAGGTAAAATTGATCATGGGTCATCAGGGATAACCGGACATGTGATGTCTGATCATGCATGATTATATTACGTGTTCGGGATTTCAGGGATTTGTGGACATGTAATGCCTATCCACGCACGTCTATATAACGTATCTAGGTTTATAAAGATCCAGTGAAATGGCAGATCTTCAGAATACCCTGAGCTGAGTGTAGCGTCAGCTCGTGTCTTGGATGCTATGCTTCATAGGTGTTATTAGCTCATATCTATTGCTTTGTGTACATCAGCTCCTACTATTTACCTAGGAAATCGCTCTGTCTTTACATAGGAAATATGAACTTGTGGATCATCTATTACAATTCTTGGCTAGCCAGCTATATCCAAGCTGTCTAAAAGACTTGTGCTGAATTTCAGGACGTATATTTGCCCCCCAAGTCCCTGTTCCTGTTCTATGCGTCATTTTTTGACTTACACGGCAGTGACTTTTAAACTTCTGTTGCGATTATCCAGGTTTGCCCATTACTTGAGTACTGGACATGTGGAACGCCGCGATTGGCGTCTGTTCGGGTTTCGAGGATTGCATTAATGGCCAGGCCAACTTTTTGCCGCCGTTTCGTCTTTCGAAACATTATCCTCGGATCTTGCACTAGTTTGATCGGACGGTCCACATCGTTTTATACCTTTTACGTACAAATAAAATTGGAAATTTCCAGGATTCATCACCTTTCATTCGAAATCTTTCTACATCTTCTCTCTTTTGCATTTTCGAATCCTTCTTCCTTCTCAGAAAAATCCATAAACCATCTGTTGCAAAAACCCTCAGAAGCCCAGTTACTCAAAAGTCTTCCAGGAACTCACCCCTGCAAAGTCTACTTCATTATTTGGAGAACACACCGTAAGTCTTTTGGTTTTGAAGAAATTTTTCCTTTACTGGTTTCTATGTGTTTTTTTTATCATGCTCATCCGCACTTCACCGTAGTCAATATTAGGTTGTACTCCAAATGTTTTTGGCACATAGGCTTTGACTTAGGTTTACTGAGTAGGTCTTAAAATATCTCTAGAACTGAGATATTCATAAAACTGGGTAATTTTTGGGCAATATATGGCGAATTTTAGGAAATACCCATTCAGGATATAGAAGATGAGAAGTTTTTAGGGTTTGAAACCAGGTTGCTTAGGGGTTATGCTTCTTGGGTGGTTTTTCTCTAAACCGCTCCCCAAGGAGAGTAGTGGCCTGATTTTCTGACACACGGATCCCTAAACATCAGGGGTCTGTTGGGAAACCTTGGCGCGTAGCGTAGGTAGCGCATGGCATCACACCGGGTTGAGATTACCTCAGCTCGTGCGTTAAAAGCCTTAGCCTTCCATCGTGCTTTCTTGCTTTCATAATAATTCTAGGTCACCTACGAAGTGTTCCATTGTTCTTTTTCGCCATGTGATCTAATGGCGCCCAAGAAGAACGTTCCCAAAAAGAGTGCAGCTGGCTCATCTTCTCAACGAGCCAACAAGGGGAAAGAGGTCACCTCCGAATCCCCTATCCCTCAGTTCGGCCTTGTGGTGGAGGAGGAGGTTGTATTCGGATCTGATGCATTTTTCGAGGCAGAGAGAATATTCTCCAAGATCACGACCCAAGGAAGGGTCAACAAGATAATGCTGTCCCACAACATTGAGGTCAGGACTGGCGTCCTCATTGCTCGGCCTCCAATTGAAGGGGAACGGAGCTGCGCAACACTCTAGAACGACTTTGCGGCCTGGAATGATGAGCACCTAAAGGCAGGGGCCTTCCTTCCCCTCGATCAATATTTTGCTGACTTCCTCAATTACGTGAAGTTGGCGCCGTTTCAGCTCCCCCCGAACTCGTACCGACTGCTGGCGGGGTTGAAGTACCTTTTCCTGAAGCACGAGTGGGAGGTCCCCACCCCCGCGGGCATTCTCTACTTTTTCTGCCTCAAGGCCAGCCCGGATCAACGAGGGCAAGGTGATGGGTTTTATTACTTGACCTGATTCCCTAACTCGCCCGCAGTCATCGAGCTGCCCAGCCATCCCAATGACTATAAAGATCAATTCTTTATGTCGAATGGGTTTTGCAACTACGAACATCGCTACTTCAATCGTCCTCGTAAGTTTTCTTTTCTCTCTTAGCTCATGAAATTATTCCCTTTGTATCTGGAGCAATCTCTCGCGTGTATACTAACTGAGTAGTATCTTCGTGCAACCATTTTTGCGAGGACGGCCAAATCTGTGACCCTCGGGGGTCAATATGATACTCTGTCGAGGCTTCTGCCTAGCGAGAAGGATTACTGCCAGCTCGTGTCCGACGACATGATGTTGGCATGTAAATTAATTACTGAGGGCCAGACTCTTGCCTTGAGAAGAACACGGGCTAACATCCCGATAGTTCGTGAGCTCTCGCCTATCCCCGAAGGGGGTGCTGAGGCCGATGAAGGCGAGGAGAAAGAAGAGGATCAGGTACCTCTAGTGCGGAAGAGGCGACCTCCCGAGGCTACTCGGGACCCTGATGTAGAGCGAGCTTCATCGGGGGCAGCAGTCGGCCCCTCCGACCAAGGTAACCCATACCCCTTTAGGGACTTAGATTGGGCTGTCACCAACCTTAGGCTAGTTAGGTTTAACCCAAACCAGCTCGTACATCATCACCCTAATGACCCCGACCGTAACATAACCTTGCTTCAGTACGTGGATCATTTAGTGTTACGTCACGACATGGGCCATCCCAGGGGAACCGTAGTTGTAGACAACACCCTATCCTTTAGGTCAGTCTTTTTTGAAGAGTATGGAACCAACCTTAGGTCGTGGGCCTCCCTGTGCTAGGGTATCCTTGCCCTTGGACTTAGGCAATACGTAGAGGAGTCCAGCCCCAAGATAGAACCTGAGCCTGAACCTCCCCTAATCCAAGAAATTATAGACTTAGGATTCCTTTCTCCTATAGCGGTTTCGAGGCTGGAGGTCGTGGCAATAGACTCCTCCTCTAGCTCGGAGGGTAGGACTTTTTGTTATATCGTATATAAATTTTATGTAAATTGATGACTTTGTATGTATATTAACGTTCTTCCCACTCTTTTTTAGGCAAGGAGATGGCACAACAAGGGGTTCTTAATTTCCGCACGATTTTCTAAGAGGGAAAATCTAGCTCAGGGCCACTCGTAAAGAAGCTCCGGCTTACATCAAAGAAGGTGCCTCCTGCGGCAGGAACGACCTCCAAATCCTCGGCTAAGGGAAAAGGCTAGAGCTCGATAGCTCTCGTTGCTTAGGAGAAGAGGGGTCCGCTCCTCCTCCCCCCCGATTTCCACTCGCCTCTACTTGGGATTAGGCAACACAAGCTGATCCCCCAGCGCCTATAGTCCCCACCGCCTCTGTACGTATTCCGGTCAATGCCCAGGACCTAGAGAAGATCCCGGATACCATTTAGGGGACTCTCTATGAGACTGCTAACCATACGGTGGAGCATTTTGACAAGGCCAATCCGAAGGACCTGAGGGTGATCGAGGAGAGGTGCCCAGAGAACGTCATGGAGTCCGCGCTGGGGATGAACCTTACAGTAAGCCAACTTTCCTTAGCTAACCATACTCTTTTGATTTTATCCCAGTGCGTGTCTAACTTGCTTCTTTACTTTTTGCAGGCAATCTTGGCTCAGTACTGTAGCATAGCTCGGGCTAGGGCCAGGAATGACGAGCTTCGGGCCGAGCTCCAGGCTGCTCAGATGGCCTTGACTGCTGCCCAGACTGCCCTTACAACTGCTCAACAAGGATGGCTGGATGCCAAGGATGCTCTTGCAATGTCTCAAGAGGGTGAGCAGGCTGCAAAGGTCACCTTGGATGCTCTGCAAACCGATCTCGCGGAGGTCAAAGCCAAGCAATTGGAGGCTGGGACTACTGTCGAGGAGAAGGTGGCCTCGCTAACCTCCATGGAGGGCATGTTGTACCATTTCTGGGCCTTCAACCAAGATGGCAACTTCTCCTTCCTGGCCTCTGAAGTGTGGGATCCCTACCTCGAGAAGTTCAAGGCTCAGATTCAACAAAAGCAGTTCGAGACTGGGGAGGCCTCCACCGCTGGCGAGCAGGAGATCGAGGAGGTGACGTCCTCAGAGCGCCCTGGAGGGTCTTTATTTTCTTCTGTCTTTGTTCACCTTATTATTATTATTATTATTTTGTAAACATTTTCCGTGTTGGGCTGGTGCAAGGTTATTTTTCCTCGAGACAATTTATTTATAATTCCAATATCTACTTTTTTATCTATGTCTTTTCCTTGATTTTTTCTTATGTTTATGACTTGTTCATTCAAAATCTTAGGAAATGACTTTTAGATCGGGATAGATATTTTAAATTTAGTTACAACCAAAATTAATGTTGATTTATATCCTACCTCTTAAGTATCAGGCCTTGGACCTGGTTATATTCGGGATTTTGAATATTCCAAACTTAGTTCTTGTTAGGTTTTATTGTTATCCTGAGCTTCTGAGGAAGCTATTGGATCTTCAATTTTGTTAACTTCCAAGTTTCAGACCTGGTTGTATCTAGGATATTTAATTAAAACTTTGTTTGTGCTACGTTTATTGACACCTCTCGTTTTTTAGAAAAAACACTGGTTAATCAATTTTTACTAACTTCCAAGTTTCGGACCTGGTTGTATCCAGAATATTTTTGTACCTGGTCATATCCGATATTTTTGATGATTTAAAACTTAGTTCGTGTTAGATTTTTTGACACCTTGCGTTATCCCGAAAGAAAACCTCGATTAATCAATTTCTGTAGCTTCCAAGTTTTAATCCTTCTCGGGTTATATGCCCCCCAAGTAATCAGAAAGTGAACTTTCTTGGTTGCTTTGGACAAACGCTATCACACGAACTAATACATAGATGAAACTATATGAAAGACAAGAAATATACAATGATTCTTTTATTTCTTAAATTAAATGACTTTTATAACTAAGCCTTACATAGACGGGTGGTATCATCATTGATAATACTTCTTTATGTGCATAGCATTCCAGGTCCGTGGGATTGTTTCTCCATTAAGTCGAGCTAATTTGAAGGTTCCCTCATGTACAACTTCCACTATTTGATAGGGCCCTTCCTAGCTCAGACCCAAGGCATCGTCTTTGGGGTCCTTGCTTGCCAAAAAGACCCTTCAGAATACCAGGTCGCCCAAACCAAAGATATGCCTCCTGACCTTTGAATTAAAATAACGAGTGAATTTTTGGTAGTAATGCGTGAGCTGTAGCTGCGAATCCTCTCGTTTTTCATCAATTAGGTTGACAGACGCACTGAGCAACTCATCATTCTGCTTCTGGTTGAATGTCTGGAGTCTATGCGTGGCTATCTTTGTTTCGACGGGAAGGACAGCCTCACTTCCGAAAGTTAGGGAGAAAGAGGTGTGCTCCATAGAAGTTCAGTGGGAGGTCCGGTACGCCCATAGTACCTGTGGGAGCTGCTTAGGCTAGACTCCCTTGGTCTTGTCTAACTGCTTCTTAAGGATTTCTTTGAGGGTCTTATTCACGGCCTCGACCTGCCCATTGGCTTGAGGGTAGGCAACCAAAGAGAAACTTTTAATTATGCCGTGCCTTTCACAGAACTTGGTGAAGAGATCGCTATCGAACTGAGTTCCATTATCCGATACAATCTTCTTGGGCAGTCCAACTCGGCACACAATACTCTTGACTACAAAGTTGAGGACTCTTTTTGAGGTGATTGTTGCCAGGGGCTCGGCTCTGCCCACTTTGTGAAATAATCAATGGCCACTATCGCATAGCAAACTCTTCTTTTTCTTGTGGGCAGAGCTCCTATTAAATCAATTCCCCATACCGCGAATGGCCATGGGGATGAGATCATTTTCAGCTTGACTGGTGGAGCTCGGGCGACTGCAGCGAACCGCTGGAATTTGTCGCACTTTCGGACATAGGAGATGGAATCCTTTGACAAAGTGGGCCAATAATATCCCTGCCTTAATATTTTTAAGGCCAAGTTTTGCCCCCCATTATGATCCCCACAGAAGCCTTCATGCACCTCCTGTAAAATAGTTTTGGCCTCCTCTGGCAAAACACATCATAGAAGAGGCAAGGAATGGCCACGTCAGTACAATGCTCCATCCATGATTGTATACCTTGGAGCTTGATAGAGTATCCTCCTCGCTTCTTTTTGTTCATCAGGCAACTTCCCTGTTGTAAGATACTCTATTATGGGAGTCATCCAGGTCGGCCTGGTGTCGATCATCTCGACCTCCATCGTGCTTCCTGCCTCACTTGAGCTCTCAAAGAATTCCACCGGTACTATGCTTAGTCTCGGCTTCCTTGGAGGTAGCGAGTCTCGCCAAAGCGTCAGCGTTGGCATTCTGCTCACGAGGGATCTGCTCGACTAGGCCATATTTAAATTCTGATATCTCTTTCTTCACTTTGGCTAGGTAAGCCACCATCTTGGCCCGCTGCGCTTGGTATTCCCCTGACACTTGGCTTACCACGAGCTGGGAATCGCTATAGCACTGGACGACCCTGGCCTTCAACTCCTTTGCCACTCTAAGCCCGGCTAATAAATCTTCGTATTCGACTTTGTTGTTGGATGCCTCGAACCTGAAACATAGCGCAGAATGGAACCGATGGCCTTTCAGAGATATAAATATGATCCCAGCTCTGGACCTGTTCTCGTTAGACGAACCGTCCACGAATATTCTCCACAACGCCTGTACCGGTTCTCTCAACAACTCCTCCTGAAATCCGGTGCACTCAGCCATGAAATCAGCCAGGGCTTGACTTTTACTCGTAGTCTGTGGTATGTACCGTATTTTAAACTGGCTGAGTTTGATGGCCCATTTTAAGAGACGCCCCGATGCTTCAGGTTTCTGCAATACCTGCCTTAAAGGTTGGTCGGTCATGACGTGGATTGAATGGGACTGAAAGTACAGCCTAAGCTTCCCGGAGGCTAGAATAAGGCAGAACACCACATTTTCCATTAAGGGATATCACGATTCAGCTCTGAGAAGTCTTTTGCTTATGTAATATACTGGTTTTTGAACCCGGTCCTCTTCCCTGACCAGCATAACAGCCAAATAAAGGAAAAGAGGCTCCCCCGCCGCCAATTTAGACAATACTGGTGGCTCGGCCAAATGTGTTTTTAGATCGAGAAATGACTGTTCGCACTCCTCAGTCCATTCAAAATTCTTATTTCCTTGGAGAAGATTATAGAATGGCAAACACTTGTCAGTGGACTTAGAAATGAACCGATTAAGGGCTGCCACTCTTCCAGTCAGACTCTGGACATCCTTACGCAACTTGGGCGAAGGCATTTCTAATAACGATATGATTTTGTCGGGGTTCGCCTCTGTCCCTCTAGTATTGACTATGAATCCTATAAACTTTCCTGATGCCACTTCGAAGGTACACTTCTGGGGATTCAACCTCATGTTATATCTTCTAAAGATCTCAAAACATTCCTTCAGATCGGGAACATGGTTATCAGCAGTCTTAGATTTGACCAGCATATCATCAACATACACTTCCATGTTTTTCCCGATCTCAAAACATGTTGGGCTACCTACCAACGGTTGGTCAACATACACTGCTCGGGTTGTGATTTTCCCTTCATGGAAATGCTGTAGCATTCCTTGGCAGCAAGCTGATCGCCTCAGACAGTGCATATTCCCACAGATGAGGGAAACTTGATCACAAGGTGACAAACAAATGTTATGGCTTCGAATGCCATCAACGTAGGTCAACCCAAGATTGCATTGTACGCGGTCGGACAATTGACGACCACAAACTCGAGAAGCTTGGAAACAGTTCGTGGTCCTTCACCCAAGGTTGTTGCTAACTCGATTGTTTTGATAGTTGCCGATCCTTCACCGGAAAACCCATAAAGCATCATGGAGGTTGCCTTCAGCTCGGTAACAGACAATCCCATTTTTCCAGTGTGGACCTGAATAGTAGGTTCACAGAGCTTCCATTATCCACTAGTGTCCTCCTAACTCTCCGATTGGTGAGTTGGATGGTTATGACTAGAGGATCGTTATGCATGAATTGGACATGGCTAGCATCTTCTTTAGTAAAACTTATTGGTTGTTTCTCCAATCGCTGTTGCTTAGATAAATGCTGCTCCGGGACAAACTCATCTCCGTTGTGAGACCTCAGCTCATTAATATACCTCTTCTGGGCACCTCTGCTCGTGCCTGCCAAATGAGGGCCTCCGGAGATGGTCATTATCTCTCCCCTGTTATCGAAGGAGGGGTATCCTGATTCACTTGAGCTCCGATTTAATTCGCTGGGGCCTCTGGAGCTGATGGAATGTTTTGTCTAGTGAGCTGACTGGGAGTTATTCGATTCCGGGCATACTGAGCCAAAGGTCCGACCCTGATGAGTGTTTCGATCTTATTCTTCAAGTGCCTTCTATCATCGGTGTTGTGACTAGTGTCATTGTGGAATCGACAAAATTTCGAAGGATCTCTCTTCGTCCTTTGATTTTTTAAAGGCTTTGGCTTTTTCCACAGAAGGCGGGCAGAATTCGCCAAGAAAATGTGCTCTCTAGTATCTGTGAGGTCGGCATAAGTCGCATAGATCGGCTTGAACTTCTCCATGGGCATGTTTTTCTTCGAACCGCTCTGGTCGCCCTCACCATTTCCCTTCCTCTTGCTACCTCCCCCTTGGTTATTCTAGGTAACGATTTGAGCTGTAGTTGCAACATCTCCAACGGGCTGGGCAGGAACTTGGCTGGTTCCTGTGACCGAAGCTCGTGCCTCTTCCAAGTTGATCCACCTTTGAGCCCTGTTGAGGAACTCATCCACGGTGTTGACCCCCTTTCTTTGGATTTCCTTCCATAGGTCACCCCCAAAAAGAATTCTTGTTCTCATCGCCATGAGCCTAGAACTTTTGTCCGCGTCTCTAGTTTGCGCAGCAATATTGGCGAACCTACTCAGATATGCTTTCAGAGGCTCTCCGAGCTGCTGCTTTACATTTGCAAGGGTGTCCGCCTTGATGCGAGCCACCTGAGAAGCCTGGAATGCCCTCTTGAAATCAGTGGAGAAACTCATCCACGAACTGATAGAATGTTTCTTGTACTGCTTGAACCATTGTCTAGCCGTCCTGACCAGAGTCGAGGGGAATACCAGGCACCTCAGCTCGGGTCCAATATTGTGGGCCATCATCAAGGTGTTGAACATTCCCAAGTGGTCGGACGGATCTCCATCTCCATCGAATTTTAACAAATGGGGCATCCTGAAACCCAGCGGGTATGTTGTTACTGCGTTGTTAGGGGCGAAAAGTTCGAGCTCATCCCCTGAGTCATATTCGTCTCTTTCCTTCTCTGATAGGAGTATTTTCATCAGCTCCTCCATCTGGACTAACCTCTCAAGGGTTTGGTCCTTGGTTTCCTGGGGTTGTTCAACAACTCCCATTCGGTCATACACGTTTGGCGGGTTATTGAGTCCATCGCGAGCTGGATTTCTCCTTTGTGAATTCAGGCTATCTCGTAGATCAGTCTGTGGATCGACTCGAGGGCTCTGAACTGAACTCAGCTGATTTCTCAAATCTGTGCCAGACCTACACTCGTCCCTTTTTACGTGGTTCAGAGGTTAAAATCCCCTTAGTCCACGAGTCTGTGTTATTACTGTTTATCTCTCTCTTTATTTTGACAGAGTTTTGGCATTACAGAGAAAACCACTACCCCTCTCCCCATCCAAGGTCTTAGTATTTATAGAGAAATTCCCTGGAGGGGCATTGGGGTCATCACGTGAATCTAAATACCTCGTGTGACCTGTCTCACACTAATGATGAATATTACAATTTATATTAAGGTATGGTCTAATCATTAGGTAAAACTAATCATGGGTCATTAGGGATAACCGGACATGTGATGTCTGATCATGCACGATTATATTACGTGTTCGGGATTTCAGGGATTTGTGGACATGTAATGCCTGTCCATGCACGTCTATATAACGTATCCAGGTTTATAAAGATCCAGGGAAATGGCAGATCTTCAGAATATCCCGAGCTGAGTGTAGCATCAGCTCGTGTCTTGGGTGTTATGCTTCATAGGTGTTATTAGCTCGTGTCTATTGCTTTGTGTACATCATCTCGAGCTATTTACCTAGGAAATCGCGCTGTCTTTACAGATGATATATAAACTTGTGGATCATCTATTACAGCTCTTGGCTAGCCAGTTGTATTCAAGCTGTCTAAAAGACCCGTGCTGAATTTCAGGATGTACAAAGACTATCCTCTCAATATCAACGAATTGTTTATTATGCCCGAACGAAGATGTTTAGTTATCATAACTCAGCATGTTGAAGTGCTATACTTGTCCTTCCGAGAATTATATAATAATCCGTCCGCAAGCTGATTTCCTTTCATAAAGATAATTCATGAGCCGATTTATTCTTCTCGAAAATCGAGATATAACATTTGCCCCCAAAAGTATCTGCTCAGAACTTCTAGAAGAGACTTTTGAATTTCTCCTTGAAATCATGTCCACCTACCCTACTCGAGTAAATAGGACACATGTCATGCCCATGAATGTTGGTTCAATTTTCAATATAAAAAAGTACTTGTCCCATTAATTTTTTGCCTTGCTACCATTTGCAATTAATTATGAACCATCTGATTATTTCCCATTCTTTTGATCACATGGTTCCCACTTTTCTCTATAAATAATTCTCATTTTCCTTTCTTTCCACTGTTCATTCTCTTTTATTTTCTAAGCATAGAACGAAGGAAACCAAAGCTTTCATCCTCAACTTATATTTTCCATTTTTGACGATTACTGTAAAGCCCTGGTTACCCCAGAACAGTTACGGTGAACGGTAGACCGGAAATTTGACCCGCTACCCGAGTCCTTTGGTCAAAAACGTGCTCTAAGTGTAATTAACAGATTAAGGTGTAAAACGAATAAAAATGGAATGGATATTTTCACTACAAACTACTCTGCAGAGCTAATCAAAACATTTACAAGTTATTCTTAGCACAAAATAATCATTACTATTTTAAATTTACAACCCCGCCGACCTAAGCGGCAAAATAGGGTAAACCCCCTAGTTCCTTTGAGAATGCCTTGGCCGTGGTGGTCAAGTGGCCGCGTATGTACACATCACCACCTAAGCTCTCCACTCAAGGCTGGGTGAGCTTTTCTTTCCCTTTACATGCACCACATAACACCCATGAGCTAAGGCCCAGCAAGAAAACATACACAGCATGATATAGTGTCAACAAGAATTGTGATAATCACCCAGGACCAACTGTCCAAACATGTAGGTGACAATCGCATGAGTCACTAATACGGGGACAACACCCTCCAGCCATGTGACGATAGGGTCACCAGGGCTTAACAGATAAGTGAGCATTTCACTAGCTTTAACAGGATAGGTGCATGGTGATTAGTCACCAACATAACCTTCCTCATGACTCTAGAGTCATAACTATGGAACAACGTTCCCTAGCCATGTGACATACAATCACCGGGGCCATATGCTCTGGCTCTGGATAACTAGTCACAGACTAGCCAAGCGCTTATAAGTTCATCGACCTTAGGGTCGGTCCAGTGTTAATGCCTTAGAGCCATCCAACACTGATATCGATTAGATCTAATCTTCATTCAACCCTGCGTTCAGGACGCTTATGCCGTTTCTGACTCTTTAGGTCAATGTCCCTGACTAGTCAGTACATATGCAAGTAATCAACATTCACTAGCATTTAATATGAAATCCATGTCCACATTTATCAATCAACATGCCTCAATAGCCAACACGCATGCCATATATACACATGATGCAGTTCTCTTACCTCAGGTTCGAGCGAGAAGTATGATAAGGACGACCCCTGAGAACGATCGATCTCTTAGTTCTTTAGCGGTTACCTAATCACAACCAATTATAACCTCAATTAATGAGAATCCACATGAATAGGGTCTTAACCTAAGCACCACTCTCGGGACCTCGAAACATGCCCACACGGTGAGTAGATTCGATCCCGGGCTTTAAGAATTGAAACCCCAAGTCAAAAACCCCTTAAAACACTCAAAATGGGACTTAGAAGGAATAGGGTAGTGCTACAGCGCTCAACCCCTAGCGCCCCAGCGCTATACTCAGAACCCCCAACATGCCCATCTGCCTCCTGAGGAGCGCTGTAGTGCCCTAAGGTGGGCGCTATAGCGATTTTTCAGACCAAAACTCCCCTGAACCGACCTTCTTCATCTCCTTCGATTCCAACCTGATTCCCAAGCTTCCAAATCCCATTCTTAATGCCAAATGAACCCAAAAACCATCCTAACACATCCCAAACATCACAAGCATAGGAACCCTAGCAAAAACTCCCAACAAAACCAAGTATTCACCCTAGGAAACTTAGCTGCAAAACAAGACCAAAACAGGGCAAACCAGAGAATTCCATGGATAGAAACTTACCCAAAGCTCAGTTTATGTTGCTCTTCAGTGGTGGAACACACTCCTAAACTCCCAAGGCTTGCTTCCCAAGCTTGAATCCTCAAAATTGGTTCAAAAATCACAAAGAAAGGTGAAGAGAAGAAGGTACGGGAGAACTCTTAAACATGCTATGTTTTTGCTTCCTTCTTTCATCTATCAACAGATATATCCATCCTAGGGGTGAAATGCCCATTTTACCCCTAGGTCAATTAATAGTTTCTAAAGGCTCCCAAGGGCATATTTGGTACTTTCCTCCTATCTCGTTAATCATAATTAACGCTCTCCTATTCCCGCTATTCTCGATGACCTCAAACACCAATAATTCATATCCCGTTACCCCTTAATTCCCGGTAACACTCTAGTCATCAAAATCACCCCGAAACTCAACTCAAGCCCCGAGATTAAACCTGTTGTGACTAAACCGCTAATCAATAATCCAAGATCGTCTCATGCCGAATAGCTCGAACAAACCCACATTATAATGTGGTCTCAACACATACCATTGACATGCATACATATATACAGTTATACCCTCAACGGGCCAAATTACCATCACACCCCTGTAATTAAAATGTGGACCCACATGCATGCATTTAACATCATATTATAATATAATTCACATATACATGCACAATATCATTAAATGGCATAATTAAGCAAATATGGCCCTCCCGGCCTACTAATCCCGCCATTAAACCACATCAGAGAATTCGGGGCATTACAATTACCCCCATACTTTCAACAACTACACTCTGGCAATCATCATCCTTATCTATTCTCTTTCATATATCCGTATGAGTTTTGCTCAAAAAAATCTACTGAAATTTTTATTCCTTCCACTGTTTTATTATTGTTTCTTGAATATTTTTTAGGGAGACTATAAAAAACATGGAAAATAGGGGATTTGATCCATCTTTTAGATAAGATTTTGGGAAAAAAGGTGTTTATGGATCACACTTTCATGGTTTTAGAGATAATCTCAATCATGAAAGAGAATTAGGTATAGACATATATATAATTTTTAGTTCAAGTATTTGTGGATGTGGAAAAAAGGTATATGCATGTTTATCATGCATTGGGTCAAGTCAAATTATGATTATCATGTACGCTTCCGAGGCGTTTTAGGGTTTCTCCTAATTGGGATTTTTTTAGCAGAATATTAGGAGTCCATTTAGCTAGTTGGAATCTTGTCACCGTTTTATTTGTCTAGCTCAAATCTTATACACGTTTCGACATATATACTAAGCAACCAGCTTACTTAGGCTTTCAAGCTTACTCATTTTATTTGATTAATTATATTCAGTTCTTGCAAACTATCCTTGCACAAGAGAGGCCTTGAACTCTCTCATGTATGAGGAGAATTTGTGGGGGTCCTCAATTCATGCAATCCCATATCAATCCCACTCACTGCGACTCGAATCCCCATTTTCTCACAAACAACACCACCTTCGTGAACATCAAGAGTGGACTGAAAACTAGAACTTAGTAGACTCTCTTAGACATCAAACTGAGGAGGCCTGTGAAAATAAAAGGAAACAACTCTGATTCGTCGCATGGCCTTAACCGCCATTTGTGAAACTCATTCCTCGAGCTAACCCTTTAGATTTAACCTTAAAGGTTACAATTGCTTTTAAGCCTGGAGAATTAGACCTTGAATTAGTGGCAGAATCTTCTTGGAAGCCCACTTATAAAAAGACAAACTCGAAACAAACTACAGAATTCAAGTCCCCTATTCCAGAGTTTTGTCCCCTAACAAATCCAAACGTTGTTGTAGCAAAGTCAAACTTTTTCGAGGCCGAATTCTTAGCATTGTCAGTTCGAGATGCACAACAAGTTAGCGATATTCTGGAAAAACACGACATCCATCAGTCTTATTCACTCCTGTACCAAGCTCTCAAAGAAGATGAACAGAGCTGCTATATGCTTTATGACCACATCAAGGCATGGAGCGACGAGCACATGAAGACTGGTGCTTTCCTCCCTTTACATCAATATTTTAAAGATTTCACCAACTGGATTGGGATTGCCCTTTTCCAACTCCAAACTAATTCTTACCGCATCATTAGTGGTCTCAAATCTTTGTACCATGAGATGGAGTGGGATGCGACTTCTCCATATTGTTGGTTTTTGATCATCTGCTTGACAGTGCAGGGAAAGCATGTGATAATATTTCAATGCGATAATAACAATTATTAAAGCACAAGAACGAATCACTCTAGGAACCATAACTAGAATGAGATCTTTCTCAAATTTGAATAAAATGAAAATTATAAATACCTTTTCTAGATGTAGAACGCCTGTAGATCAAATAGAGTTCTAACCTCCTAACCCACCATCTTCCATACTATGGCTTGCACAAAGAGAAGGAGACTGGTGGATGTCTATGCTATTTGGTAGGATACACAAGAACACACTTTAGAATCTTAACACATGAGAGAATGTTCTTCTCACAATATAGAGAGAACAACGTTCTCTATTTTTCTCTCTTAGCAAATAATGTGAAATGCATTTGATGTATTTTTTTCTCTCTTGATGTCATGTTCTATTTATATAACAATCAAAAGAAGACCTAGACCTAATTTCATTGGGTCTATGCGTGGGCCACAATCCATTTGGACTGTGGTTGGTGCCAACTATAGAGCTTTGGGCTCTGTAACATATTATTTCTATAAAATACTATTTGTTGGGCCTTTATCATTTTATTTTATGCAATATACAATTATACCACAAAATTAAATATAATTAAATTAGTTTTCAATAAAAAAATAATTTCACAAAATTATTAATATAATTTTATTTTCCATTCAATTTTATTTTATAAATAATATTTTAAATATTATTTCACAAAAAATATTAATTTGTGAGATTAAAAATAATACTTTATTATTTTTAATTATTTCCTTTTAATTCCAAAATCCTACCTCTGTGTTATCTAGCTAGTACGGGGATAGTATGAACCTGTAGTTCTAAGCTCCAATAATTTAATTAATTTCACTAACTCTTAGTTCCATTAATTAATTTATTAACTAAGAATTATTCCACTAGAAATTTATAGTTGAACTCTCAAAACTATATTATTATATTATTAGAAGCTATAACTATAAAGATGTCCATTGATTTAGTCATTGCATGAGTTATGACCTTTTGCAAGTTGTTCATTAATTAAAACTAGGTCTTAATTTCCATTAACCTCTCTAATTATGTCTTTATCAATTAGTTCCATTGATCCTCTAATGAACATTATTCTATAAATTTAATTATATAATGAAATTTTTGTTCTCTAACAGAAATTTAGCTCTCTATGTTCAAGCCCCGAATCAACACTAAAATGAACAACTAATCTGTTTTCATTTAAGTAAAAAGCAGATTCCATATATGTGTAGTATGTTCCCAACCACTTGTAGTTCTATGACTCCAAGATATCAAGAATTTTGTCATAGGAATATTGAACCTTACTTGATAAGTCAAAAGTCATAGAAGCACAAATGAGAGTTCATTACTCACTTCAGGATTGAGGTCAAGTCTCAAGCGACCATTGATTGATGAATGTTGAACTTTTATATTTTTACGAAGAATATAAGAAGTTCATTCTTTCATCGTGTCCCAGTCCAATACAATCTATATTGTATACAGTACCTCTATCTTTTTGTGTCGCTACACTTAACAGTATGGATAAACTACTATGTCTTAAAGAGAAGATAAACTGTACTCATAATCTTTATTAAATAAAGCTCCCACTTTATTTAGCGATTACAGAAAATTTTTATATTATTATCTTGAATTAAATCCTCTTATATATATCATTATACATATACTTAATCCAAGACCACATCAATAATATTGGATCTTCATGATAAATGTCATGTATAATTAAATACAAATATGAGTGCAAAATATTAATTTATTTAATTAACAGTAATCGTTCATACATAAATACACTTTAAGGGCACAAATCCCAACACATATGAGGTTTTATTCCTATACTGTGTAAAAGGAAACCGTTCAAGGAAAACCAGGGGAGACAATTTTTATTACCTGTCGAGCTATCCAAAGGATAAAAAAATTCTTGAAGACATTCTGAATCATCCGCCAAACTTTAAATCTCAATTCTTCTAGACCATAGGCCTTTCCGAATCCAAGTTTCATTCCTTCCAAAGAATAGGTAGGTATCCATTCTCAAATTGTGCTCGACTATTTATAAATTTACAGTCACACTTCACCATTTCCTTTACAACATTCCCAAGAATTTTTTATAGGCCTCCTCAATTGAAGGGATGGAAGAACGCCTAGAAAAAGAATGAAGAAGATCCATTATGGGAAAAGATCTTTAAAATATTTGCTTCATGAGAAGAAACTTTGAAACTACAGACTTCTTTGGGAAGGTATCACCACCGCGGATGACATCATGCCAAAATATGAGTTCGCTGAAGACATACTCGTCCCCTCTTCTTTGCAAAGAAAACTACACCCTTGGGATCCTCCGGACCAAGTCAAAAAATCATGAATTTTCGCTATGATTAATTGTATGCTTATTTATTCAGCTTGTTCAACAAGTTATTCTACAAGCAGTATTTATTTGTTAGCTTATCAAACCAATTTTTATTCAGTTCGAACACATCTTACACTTAAAAATGCATTTTTTTTTCCAAACCCTTTGTTTTACATGTTTTTTTTTGTAATAATTGTTTGAACTGTGGTATAGTAAGCTATACCTATGTGCCCCTAGGTAGACTAGGTTAGGAATCCTAGTTTATTTACATGGGTTTGAGCAAGAGTATAAAGTGGAAAGGTATTTTAGAAAAAAGAAAATTGATCATTAATAACTAGAAATTTAATAAATCTATAATTACATGAGGATAACTATATGTATAAGTAACATCTATTGGTAAAAGCATGGTGAATGCTTATTATTCCATGCTCGAGAGAAAAGTTCTTCATTCAACCACGCTAACTTGTAGAAACCTAGTCGAATAACTGATTCGATTAGGTATGGTCTTTCCCAATTGGGTCAGAGCACCCCCGCAACAGGGTCTCGTGTTGCGAGAAATACCCTTCGCAGTACCAAGTCGTCTATACCGAATTATTTATCCTGAACGGGGGATTAAAAGCACCTTGCTACTCTTTGCCGATAGGCTGTGTTTCAGATTTGTGACTGGTCCCTATTTTCTACAAGCATATATAATTCTTCTTCGAGGAGAGCATGATTTTGATTTTGTTAATAGAATTCTCTTCTATGCGATGCAACGTTGACTTCAACCGGTAGCATTGCTTCACTTTCATATGCAAGGGAGAATGGGGTGTGTCCCGTAGATGTACGATCTATTGTCCGATAAGCCCATAGTACCTGTGGGAGCTTGTTTGCCCATCGTATTTTTCACTCCTCCAATCGTTTCTTGATTGAACTCTTCAACATTTTATTCACAGATTCAACCTGACCATTAGGTTGAGGATGTGCAACTCAGGAAACACTTTTTATTATCTTGTTTCTCTAGACAAAAATCTGTGGATAGGTCGATGTTTAAGTGCGTTCCGTTATCAGAGATGATTTTCTTAGGTTGTCCATATCTAAAAATTATGTTTTTGACCACAAAGTCGAACACTTTTTTTGAGGTTATTGTTACTAATGGCTCGACCTCTGTCCATTCTATAAAATAGTCAACAACCACTATAGTGAATCGTACCACTCCCTGACCAGTCAGTAGCGATCCAATAAGGTAAAGGCCCCAGACTGTGAAAGGCTAGAGTGAGGTCATAATTATGAGCTCAATGGGCGGTGCTCGGGCTATTGTAGAAAACCTCTAACATTTATCGCAGCTTTTGATGAACTGGTGCAAAACTTCATTTATTTTAGGACAAAAATCCTTATTTGATGACTTTTTTCGCGAGACTTTTCCCCCCAACCTGGTCCTCACAAATCCCTTGTGGATCTATTTTTGATATTTCCTTTGATTCTTGAGGTGTTACACATCTTAATAGAGGCACGAAGTATCCTCGCTTGTATAACTTTCCCTCAAGAATAGTATATCTCGGGAATTTTGTATAACAACTTTCGAGCTTCATTTTGGTCTTTGAGAAATGTTCCAGTTATCATATACTCTATGATTAGGGTCATCCATGTCAGCTGTGTATTGATCTCCTCGATGTCCTTGGTTTTTTCCTTATAGATACTTGGGTGTGGAAGAAATTCAATTGGGACCACATTCAAAGTTTTTGCCTCTTTTGTTGTGGCAAGACGAGCTAATACATTAGCATTCGAGTTTCGCTCCCATGGAACCTGCTCGATCGAGCAGTTATCAAATTGTTTGAGCACAGATTCAACCTTTGCCAGGTAAGATGCCATTCTTGTTCCACGAGCTTGATACTCTTTGAGTACTTGATTAACAATAAGTTGGGAGTCGCTAAAACACTGCATTGCTTTAGATTTAAGTTTGCGTGCGATTCTTAATCCGAAACGAGCAACGCTTCATATTCGGACTCATTATTGGAAGAATTAAATTTGAATTGTAATGTTGAATGGAAGCGAGATCCCTCTGACATTATTAATATTATCCCTGCTCCCGAGCTGTAACGTCCTACTAATCTAGGACTGTTACACCGTTGTAAAAAATAGTGCTTAACTCTTTAAGCGAGTCATTTGGGCTTAAAAGTGTAATTAAAGTTAAGCAACCGTTTAGGTATCAAAATTTTTGTCAATAAAGTTTAAATTTTTATTAAAAAGGTTTGAATAACCGTAAGGGATCCCAAAGGTTTTCAAATCAAAATACATGTACAACAAAATTAATAAACCATGTCCTCCAAAAGTGTCTCGACCGTGGCGGCCGAGCAGACTGAGTATGTACACGCCGCTCATACAGCTCTCCAAATCATGGATGGTCCAGCTTTTCTTTAACCTTACCTGCACCACAAAGCACCCATGAGCCAAGGCTCAACAAGAAAACCCAAACAAGTAAAACAGATATCCAGATAAACATTATAATCTAATGTGTACTTTATAATCACAAACAGATTCACAACAGCATAATGACTCATGGCAAGTAAATGCATACCACACCCTTGTAATGGCCCTGCCACTACAGCCTACATTACACATGTAGTGCCGATAATGACCTCCTGGTCGATTAATCACAACAATGACCAATTAATACAAGTAATTATAGAAACATAGGCTTATATAGAGCAACATTTAACTTTAAACAGGTTCATGGCACGATTATATTCGTGTCCTATAATCAGGGCTCAAGCCCTACACTCAGTGCATGTGCCAGTTTTCTTACTTTGAGTCTCGTGTAAGTAGTATTACGATACCGAGTGTGATCCCTTTCCCGAGCCTTGCGAAAACCCTAGTCACAACATAAATGGTACATATATCAGAAACTAATTCCAATAATGAGCTTTAAGACCAAGCTCTAGCTCTTGGGGCCTCGGATTCCACTAAACAGGATAGCAGAATCATCCCCCAAGTCTCCCAAAATAACTCAACAAAACCCTAAATAAAATGCACCCTAAAACTGTACTAGCGTCGCGGCCCACCCCTGCAGCGCCGTGACTCTAAAGCAAACCTAGAAGCCCCTTTAAAAAAACTTATGCATTTTGAGCCACGACGCCCCCTCTTAAGGCCACGACGCTCCAACAAACAAAGTGGTCTCCCTATAATTTTTTTTCCATTTAGAGCCGCGATGCCCCCTCGAAAGTGCCGTGGCGCCACGACAGTCCGAGGGCAAACCCACCCTTGAAGATATCCATACGCGCCGCAGCGCCACCGCGAAACCCATAAATTTGTGTTTTCCCCTTGCATTTTTAGACACTATATTTCAATTCTAACTCAATTCCAGTCAATCTTTCACAACCAAACAACCACAAACTAACTTTATAATTCCAGCACAACATTAAAATGCCCTTAAACACCCAAACACACACAATTTACAAAAAAATACATTTGAGCTTTGAACTTTTAAAAACTTACCCAAATTCGAGAAGCCAACGTAATTCTAAGATTCCAATTCGATCCCAAGCTTTAGAACAACTAGAAACTGACCTCCACTACCACCAACAACACCTAAACACCCAGAAGCATCTGATAACTCTACAAAATAGAGTTATTTTACCACTTTTTATATGCTAATTGTTACTTAATTCTGAGTTCTTAATTGATTTATTGAGTTTTTAAGTAATTTTGGATTTATTAGTCTTATTTTAATTTTATAGATTTTTGTGTATTTTTATAGTTATATTATTGTAAAATATTATAGTTTAATTATTTAAAATTAATATTGTTAAGTTAGTGGTAAAAAAATGTTGTATTATTGAACTTAAATGTAAAATATAAATTAAGTTATAATTAATATTTTCAAAGAATTAAATTGATTTATTTTAGAGTTGAAAATATTGTATTATGATTTATTTTATATTTATTTTGTAGGGAATGTATGTTCTTAAAAAGAAAGAAAAATGAAGGACAACATGGCATTTTCAAGAAAGCAAGACAAAGAGTTGACATTTATAGAAAAAAAAAGGCTTCATTTGGGCCCAAGCCCAACAGCTTCTCCAAGCTTCCTCCACCTCAGGCCCAACACCACTCCCTCATGAAGTCATCCGCCTGGCACACCAAAGCAAGCAATTACTCCAAGAGTCTTCAGCATATACTCCAACCATGCATATACACCCAACATCACCAAATGCACGCCCAACCACTTCTCTTCAGCAAGCCATCAATGCCCAGCATTTGCTTGTCCAGCCCAGCTCCAAGGCCCATTCGGCCCTCACACCTGATGCAACCAATTGCCCAAGCCATTTACCAGCCACGCCTGGCTCTTCAACACCAATTCGGCCCAAGTTAATCAAGCACCAAACAACCACCAAAAATGCCAAAAAAAATCATATTTTTCCTTCCCAATGTTTTTTTTTCTTATCACTCAAATATCAATTCACTATTCCCTATTTTTCTTACCTAAATAAACATTCCTAATTTATTTTTTTACCCTAGCTTTTCACTAATCTTTTACCCAACCAAACATTTCATCTTTCCAATACTCTTACACTTACTCTATTTATCCTACCACTTCCCAACACAATTAAATTAATCAATTTATTTATTTTAATTTGATTAATTTAATCTCCATATTTTGCCTATAAATAGAGTCTTGTAAGACCATTTGGGGAGCTCTTCTTCTTCATCTTTCAACATCTTCTACACATATTTTTCTCTCTTTTCTCTACCATTTTCATCTTTTGAAGAGCATGTCAAGTATGTTATTTTGTAATTTTTATTTCAATCTAGTTATGAGCTTCTAATCTTTTTCAAAGGTTATTAAGATGATGATGAAGCAAAATGTAACTAGATAGTATTTTTTTGTTGTATGTTGATTTCCCATTTGTACAACATTGTTTATGGATTTTTCTATCAAAGATATGCATTTTTCATCTATTATTGAGTGTTAAAGCATATTACACTTAGTTCTTCATTATGCAAAAATATGATATTCTTTGATTAAATGTTTTTCATTAAATTGTTCACATCTAATTCTTAGAGCATAAATATCATATTTTGCCTAAACATAATCTCTTTGATTTTTTGTAGTTTCATTAGGTTGTAACACAACTAATGCTTAGAAATTATATCTTATATAAGTGAAGAAAAATCCTACATTTTTGAAAGAGTAACTTGTGCTTGAATAGAAAATATATTTTGAAAAAAGTATATAGTGTGATTTATTTCAACTATATCAAAACTTGGGAATCAATATACTTATAAATACCATTGAACTTGCATTTTGTGGAATCTAACATCTTAATAATCTTATTTTACATATATCATTTGAAAACCATTTTTCTATTTAATCTTAAATCTTTTTATTACTTGTCTTTTATTTTTCTAAAACAAAATCTCATCAAATATTTGGAACTAGATTAGAATCTTCTTGCTTTGTTTGAAATAGTTTCTTTTGATGTTAGTCAACTCCCATGGGTTCGACCTCGTACTTACATGAACATTATATTCCGAAACGATTCGTGCACTTGCGAGTTTAAATATTAAAACACCCTCTTTTGGGATCAACAGCATCAAACCCTTTAGAATTAAGTTTAACCTCAAAATAGCCAAGAACACCCAAATAAAAATGAAAACATAGAAAAAGAATTCCTTACCTCTTTTGAATTCAAAAAATTAAGTGCGTAAGGTTGAGCAGCTTCTAATCCTCCAATCAGTCCTTATTTCCCACTGAAAACCTCATAAATCTTCACAAATGGATTGCTTAAAGCTCTTAGGTACTAGGCACCTTGAGAGAGAAATTAGAGAAGGGGGAGAAGAAGAGCTGAACGTGAATGATAAGTGGTCCTCTGCAGTTAGGCCAATTTTCCCCCCAGCTCAAATAACCTCCCAATAAGCCCCCAAGGGCATTTTGGTCATTTTAGCCTAATTTCCCACAAAACCTCAAATTATACTCCTAATATCCAAATTAATCAACCAATTCATTAAAATACAATTGAGATATTTGCAGCATAAGTACCCAAATTTTGGCGTTTGTAACCGGCATAGACTCAATCTTTGTTTTAGTGGGTAAAGTACCCAAAGTCAGTAAAACTGTAATTCCGCCAGACTCCTCCAATAGGTCTCTGTTATGTGATGAATGGACCATCACGTGTCACTCCGAGATTGGTCCAGTCATAAATATTTTTAAAAATTAATTATAATTAATTTTAAATTCAAAAATTAATATAAAAAACAATTTTTAATATTTAAATTGAATAATTAAAAACTACAAAAAGATTAAACTAAAAACAAAATCTAAACTAAAACAAAAAAAAAAAACTTTCATTAAAAAGATAAAAATGTTTTCTTATAAAAAAATAGTCGTACGAATTCTTCTTCTTCTTCTTATGCAAAAACAAACACTGATTTCATTATCATCACCATCAACACATATTCCCCAATTTTCTCACTAACCAAACACACATTTCATCATTATAAAAAAAAAAAAAAAATTCTATTTAGAGAACAAACCTAGGCTCTTGCCAAACAAAACCCAGATTCCGACTACCCAGCCTAGATTCGACAAAGAACCACCATCGATGAGCCCATTACTTTACCTGGATTTCGACGATGAGGAGGAGAAGAAATTGAAAATATCAATTTGCTCCACACGCGAAAAGCTCGAGGCAAGCTTCAAAATTTTGGGATTGAGTTCGCGAGGTTGAGGGGGTTTTAATGATGGCACACATGTCCCTCATGGGGCTATGGTGGTCAATCTTCCATGGCGGGCAGTGAATGATAAGATGGGTGAGAGAATGAGTGAAAGACAAAGAGAGGGGGTCCAACGAGGGAGGAGTACGTGGTAGGAGAAATGGGTTTTTGTATCTGGGTTTTTTTGTTTGAGTTCGGATATTGCTTTGGTTTCGGTATTCTTGGAGATTTTCTAGTGACCCACGATTGTGGAGGTGTTGGGCGAGCTCGTCTTGTTCATCACCCCTCTTTGGATTGCGATTTTTGTTGGGTTTGTGGTTGGCTGGGCATGGAGAACTAAATGGGCAAGTTTGGTGGGTAGAGATAATTTATATATATTATTTTAATATTTTAAAATGCATTTTTATTTAATTTAAAATTTAAAATCAATTAATTTTTTTTAAATATTATTGAGCTGGACCAATCACGGAGTGGCACGTGTTGGTCCAGTCATCACGTAACAGAGAACTAATGGAGGAGTCTGACGGAATTATAGTTTTACCGACTTTGGGTACTTTACCAACTAAAAAAAAAGATTGGGCCCATGCCGGTTACAAACGCCAAACTTTGGGTACTTATGCTGCAAATATCCCAATACAATTTATTCCTCACTAAATACTCTCATTTATCAATAATTCCCGAAATGTGTAAAAATGACCAAAGTACCCCTTGGCTCACCTCGAGGCAGATATTTTTCCCCTTTGTGACTTTTTCACTAAATTGCTCAAAATGATCGACTACTGCCGAATATCATGAATATATCACATAATAATGTGGGTCTCAAGCGCATATCATATAAAATTACAATTATACCCTTAACGAGTCAAAATTACGAAAATACCATTTTTTTAACAAAAGCGGGTCTTTAAGCACATTTAATACACCTAAACATGCATAAACAATCATATCATAATATAACTCACATAATTCACATAATCACATAATTACCAATTATGCACTCCAGGCACACTAATCAACAAACTAATCCTTATTAGGAACTTTGGGATGCTACAACTATCCCCTCTTAATAGAAATTTCATCCTCAAAATTTATCTGAACAACTCGGGATGCTGATCCCGCATATCTGACTCTAACTCCCAAGTTGTTTCTTCAACCTTGCTGTTCCTCCATAGTACTTTAACCAAAGGAATAGTCTTGTTCCTCAAGACCTTGTCCTTTCTATCCAAAACCTGAATCGACTGCTCCTCATAGGATAAATCTGTCTGTAACTCCAGATCCTCATAACTCAACACATGATTTGTATCTGATACATATCTCCAAAGCATTGCTACATGAAACACATTATGTACTCCCGATAAAGATGAAGGCATATCCAGTCTATAGGCTACCTGCCCAATCCTTTCCTGGATCTCAGAAGGTCCTACAAACCTAGGGATCAACTTGCCCTTCTTTCCAAATCATTTCAATCCTCTCAATGGTGAAAATCAGAGGAGAACGTGGTCCCCAACATGGAACTCCACGTCCCTACGCTTAGAATCAGCGTAGCTTTTCTGTCTACTCTGTGAGGCGAGCATTCGAGCTCTAATCTTCTCAATGGCCTCATTGGTCTTCGGCACCGCTTCGGGACCCAAATATTTCCTCTCACCCATTTCATCCCAATGAATGGGTGATCTACACTTCCTACCATACAACATTTCATATGTAGCCACTCCAATCGTTGACTAATAACTGTTGTTGTAGGAAACCTCAATCAAGGGGAGATACTTACTCCAGGACCCCTCAAAATCTAATACACACACCCTAAGCATGTCCTCCAATATCTGAATCATCATCTCAGATTGTCCATCTATCTGAGAATGATATGCTGTTCTAAACTTCAGCTGTGTACCCATAGCCTTCTATAGACTTCCCTAGAACATGGAAATAAACTAGGGTCTTGATCCGATACTATAGACTTTAGAGCTCCATGGAGACATACAATCTCCCGAACATACAACTTAGCATACATATCTACTATATAATTTGTCCTCACAGGCAGAAAATGGGCTGACTTGGTGTATCTATTTACAATCACCCACACCGAGTCACATAGTCCCACCGTTCCAGGAAAGCCCACCACGAAATCCATAGTGATATCTTCCCACTTCCACTCAGGAATACATAAGGGTTGTAACAATCCAGATAGCCTCTGGTGTTCAGCCTTCACTTGCTAACAAGTTAGGCACTTTGCCACATACTCCACTACATCTTTCTTCATCCCTGGCCACCAATACAAAAGTTTCAAATCCTGATACATCTTTGTCATGCCTGGGTGCAACGATTAAGGAGTGGTATGAGACTCATCCAAAATCTCTCGTCTAATACCAACATCCACCAGAACACAAATCTGATATTGTTATCTCAGCAATGGTAAAGTCCTTAGCCACTCCAGCTAGGACGTCCTCCTGGTGCTTCTTTAATTGAGGATCATTCCTCTGAGCTTCTTTTACTCTCTCAAGGAGTGTAGACTAAAGAGTAATGTTGCCTAATCTACCCAAAATGAACTCTATCCAAGCTCTGGTCATATCTTCTGCCAATTCTCTGGATATTTTCTTTAAGCTATATAACTATTCCAGACTTCTCCAACTCAGAGCATATGCTACCACACTGGCTTTTCCTAGATGGTAAAGGATCTCACAATCATAGTCCTTCACCATCTCTAACCAGTGCCTCTACCGCATGTTCAGATCTTTTTGTATAAAAATGACTTCAAACTTGTATGAGCAGTGTAGATCTCGCACTTCTCCCCATATAAGTAATGTCGCCACACCTTCAGTGAAAACACCACTGCCACCAACTCTAATTCATGAGTAGGGTACTTCTGTTCATAATCCTTTAGCTATTGTGAAGCATAAGCAATCACCTTCCCAGCCTGCATAAGAACACAACCTAACCCCTGTCTCGATGCATCGCAATAAACCACAAACTTCTCTTGATCTAAAGGAAGACTCAATACCAGAGCAGTGATCAATCGCTGCTTCAACTCTTGAAAACTGTTCTAAAATTTGTTAGACCAAATGAACTTCAAGTTCTTGGTGTTGCAGTTCTTGAGAACCCTTCAAAAAAATACTGGTAGTATCTTGCTAAAGCTAGGAAACTCCTAATCTCTGTGGCACTCTTGGGCCTTGGCTAATCTCTCATTGCCTCAATCTTGACTGATTCCACCATAATTCTCCTTGCTGACAATGTGACCATGAAAGGTCGCCTGAGGTAGCCAGAACTCGCACTTCTTAAACTTGGCATAAAACCTATGCTCCCTTAATCTCTGTAGTACTAATCGAAGGTGATGCTTGTGCTCTGTCTCTGACTAAGAGTAGACCAGTATGTCATCAATAAAGACAATCAAAAACTTGTCAAAGTAATCTTTCAACACCTTATTCATCAGATCCATAAACGCTGTCGGGGCTTTAGTCGATCCAAAGGACATGACCAAAAACTCACTGTTATACCCAAAAAATAGGATGTGGTCCTAGGAGAGCTAAGGGGAGTGGTCCTAGGAGACCCCAAGGAGGGTGTGGTCCTAGGAGACCCCAAAAGAGTGATCCTAGGAGAACCCAAGGATGAGGTCCGAGGAGAACTCAAGAAAGTGGTCTTAGGAGACCCCAAGGAGAAAGTGGTCCTAGGAGACCCCAAGGAGGATGTGGTCCTAGGAGACCCCAAGGGTGTGTTTGAGGTAAGCCTCCCAAGGTTTCCTAAGTGTTGGCTCGAACATGTCCAAGGTAAGTAGCTAAGGAGGAGGAGTCCCATGCAAGCCAAGAATGGAGACTTAGATTTTGCCAAGGAGAGCCTACACAATGTCCGATCGGACATAGTTGGGAGATGCTAAAGGGGAGTGCCTCAGGCTTGTCCAAGGTGAGATGTCAAGGAGGATGCCTTGGACCACCTTGGTCCAAGGAGAAGGCAAGAGGAGGATGCCTCGGACCACCTTGGTCCGAGGAGAAGGCCACAAGGTCCGATCGGACCTTGATTGGAGAAGGTATGCTCGGACTTGTTCGAGGTGAGAAACAAGGGTGTTGGCTCGGACCACCTTGGTCCGAGGAGAGCCAAGCATATATCACCTTGGTCCAAGGAAAGCTTGAAGAAGTAACCAACATGCATGTGGAACTACGTCAAAATCCCAAGAACAACTTCAACAAGATATGCGGGAATCTCTCATTCTTCCCACAAATGGGGGGTTTGTTACATTTTGAATTTTGAATGTTTCTTTGTAATTTAAATGTAATAAATATAATAAAATATCCCGGTTCTAGGGGATACCATATGTATGACCCTAAGCCTATAAATAGAGAGATTATGGGATGAGAGAGGGCTTCTTTCTGCTTCATCTTTCTAGAGAGAGAAAATTGAGTCTGTGTATTCTAGAGAGAGAAAGTGCTGATATTTGAGAGAACTCTTGTATTTTCACAATCTGTACTGAAGAACTCAGTTGGCTCAGTCCATCTGATCTTGAGTATAGATCTATAAATCACAACTCTAAGTGGATTAGGCTATTACCGACAATCGGGGCTGAACCACTATAAAAATCTCTTGTGTGTTCTATATTTTCTTTACTAAACTGTCTGTTGTCGTTTACATTCTCTTGAAGGCTTGTCATTATGGACGTTCTCACGTCGTTGGCTAAAAATACAGTCAACACTCACAATGCCCATACCTCGTGCGAAAGGATGTCTATGGAATATCCTCATCTTTGATCCTCAGTTGGTGATAACCAGATCGAAGATCAATCTTGGAGAATACTGTCTTACCTTGCAACTGGTCAAACAAGTCATCAATCCTCGGTAGTGGATACTTGTTCTTGATAGTCAGCTTGTTTAATTCCCTGTAGTCAATGCACATCCTCAATGTCCCATCCTTCTTCTTAACAAACAACACCGGCGCACCCCATGGTGAAAAGCTGGGTCTAATGAATCCCAAATCAAGTAACTCACATAATTGTACCTTCAATTTTGCCGGAGCCATTCTATATGGTGCTCTAGATATTGGTTCTGTTCCTGGTACCAACTCAATAACAAACTTAATCTCCCGATGCGGCGGTAAACCTGGTAGATCCTCTGAGAACACATCTAAGAACTCATAGACCAATCTGGTCTTTGCCGGCCCGACTAACACATCCCTAGTGGTATCCACTACGCTTGCAAGTAGTGATGCACACGGGGTGGGGAGTTAGCGGGGAGTGTTCCCCTTGACCCCGTCCCCCTTTATATTTTTAATCCCCATCCCCGCCCCATCCCTGCTTATTCCCCATCGGGGGCGGGGTGGGGAATCCCCTATTGGGGCGAGGAATCCCCACGGGGAACCCATTTATTTAAAAAATAAATTTTAAATTAAAATTTTAAAATAAAATTGCTAAATTATATGTAAATTAAAATATTTCACAATATTTATTATTTAAAATATTAAACATTATCCAAAATAAAATTAAAAATATTAAAAAAGTTACTACTATACTACAATAACACATAAAGAAATATATAAAATACATATAAATATTACAAAAATATATAAAAATTTAAATGGGGCCTCGTCGGGGCGGGGAGTGCTATCCCCGTCCCGACCCCATTTAACATTCGGGGATTCCCCGCCCTTTTAAGGGCGGGTCCCCGCGAGGCCTTGTCCCCATGGGGAAAATGTGCATCCCTACTCGCTAGGAATCCTATGTTGGGGATTACACTATAGATAACCTTTGGTTTGTGATACAACTCAAGACAAAAGATACAAGTAAATCAATCTTTAAGAATAGTTAAACACAAATTACACAAACACAATAACGTAAGAGTTTAGAATGGATCTTACTTGAAGAACAAACCCTAGGAACATAAAATCACAAACTATGATTTTATGTGAAACACAAAAGTTGCAAGGCTTGACACAAATGAAGATTTGTTGTCCAAAAATCTCTATTCCTAGCCTACTATTTGGAAATGCTTGAAGCTACAACAATGGAATGGGATTGGGATACACAAGCCTTGATCCTTCATACAAGCCAAGCATTCTTGATGAAGATCTTGGAGAAAACTAGTAGTATTGGAGCTAGAGAGAGAGAGAGGTGAATGATCAATTCATCAATTAACTCATATAAACCCCTTAAATATTATAGGACCCTCACTAGGCTCAACCAATGAGATTAGAGCATTTAAATTTAAGTTTTGGAGGTTATTTACATAATTGTACAAACTTTCCGTAACAGCCCAAGCGACACATCGCCTAGCACTAGGCAATGCATCACTTGACAAGAGATGTATCACATATGACTAGGTGATGCATCACCTAGTCCGTCTAAACCAATGGTTTCAAGCTTTTGGCAATGCGTCGCCTGCTAGGGGGTGACGCATCATCGACGCCTTTGTTTTGGCACTCCAAGACTTGTCTCAAAACACCTCCAAATGCTCTCAAACTTCTTGGGTACTCTTATATACTCCAAATAAATATTTTGTACCCAAAAAGTTTATTTATAAATGCCTATACTATAATTCAACTTTCACATGTTGACTTTTATGAAATTATTATTGTTTTAGCACCTCTTCGTGCCTAAACAATTTCACCATGTATTTAACCAATCTCAACATTCCCCCACTTGGTTAAATACATCCTCATTTTTCTAGCCAACGATATTAGTGCATAAGGTAAAGTACCTTTTGGTTTTTAACTTTACCTCAGTGAAACAATGCAAAGCTTAAATTGAAATGCTAAGGTATTCTTAAAAGATTGAACCCAACATTCCTAGTGATAAAAACCGGCAATGTCTCACACGCCTCTTTCTGATTACTTATGTATTTTCCAATGTTCTTGCTTAGCAATATTAATGGCCATCCGGAGAGAAAACTTGTACTTTCTTGAGAGGTGGCCCACCTCTAGGTTCACATAGGTGAAATTCTTACAACATCTTTGCTACCTTTAGAGATTCTTGTTGCTCTTCAAATGAATTTCATTAAAATCCCTTGGGCTTAACCCCTCATTCGGTAGAAACCAAAATTAACTCACCCTTGATGAGACTTTTAAGTTGTTAATGTTGAATCTATTCCCTTATCAAATGACTTGTTCTTATCCATTGAACTCTACACTTGATGTAAACAAGTTTTGAGTTGGGTTGCCATCATTGAGGAATCTATATATCAAGGAGTTTTAGTCTCATTCCTTCATTTGTTGAACTAAACAAATCTCTCCAAAGAGGTTTGGTAAATGGACCTGCTAAGTTCTCACATGATTTCACATATGAAATTGATATGATACTCTTATCAATCAATTCCCTCACATAGTCATGTCTTAGACTTATATGTCTAGACTTCCCATTATAAATCTTGTTGTAAGCTCTAATCAAAGTGGCTTGATTATCACAATGTATCGAAATCATTGATACATCAACCACGTTTTTTGGTATCTCCAACATGAGATCTCTTAGCCACTCGGTGTCTTTTCTTGTTGCCGCTAGAGCTACAAACTCGAACTCTATGGTTGAGTGACATATACATGTTTTTTTATAAGAACCCCAAGAAACCGCACCCCCACCAAGGGTGAACACCCAACTGGTTGTGGAGAGATTATCTCCCGCAATGGATATCCAACTAGTGTCGGTATATCCTTCAAATACCTTAGGAAACTTAGAATATTGGAGGCATAAATCTTTGGTCCTTTTAAGGTATCCAAATACTCTTTCAACGACCTTCCAATGTAAGATACTTGGGTGGCTAGTAAACCTACTAAGTTTACTAACGGAAAATGCAATGTCTGCTCTAGTACAATGAACGACATAAATCAAACTCCCAATTGCACTTGCATACTCTAGTTTAACCACCACTCTCCCTTCATTCTTTTCAAGTTTTTGACTTGAATCGAAGGGTGTGCTTGCCTCTTTGATATTGAGATGACCAAACTTGTAAAAAAATTTCTCAACATAATGAGCTTGGCCTAAGGCATATCCTTCAATATTCCTTCTAACCTTAATACCTAATATGGTATCAACCTCTCCAAGGTCCTTCATCTTGAAGTTAGAAGATGGAAACCTCTTCATTTCAATTATGCATTTCATGTCACTACTCAATATCAACATATAGACACACTAAGATGATATAGTCATCACAAGTCTTAGAGTATAAGCACTTGTCCACACTATTGTGTCAAAACCCATCCGAAACAATGGCCTTGTCGAACTTCTCATGCCATTGTTTTGGTGCTTGATTCAAACCATATAATGATTTAACAAGCTTACATACGTCATGTTCATTTCCCCTTAGAACAAACCCTTCTAGTTGTTCCATGTACACCTCCTCATCGAGGTTACCATTTAGAAATGTAGTTTTGACATCCATTTGATGAACATGTAGGTTGTGTATTCATGATAAGGCAAACAACAATCTTATAGATGTTGTCCTTGCTACCGGTGCATAGGTATCAAAATAATCTATGCCCTCCTTTTGTCTAAACCCTTTGGCCACCAATCTTGCCTTATAGGCTTGAATGGTCCAATTAGTATTGTATTTCTTTCGAAATACCCACTTGCACCAATTGGCTTTGATCCTTGTTGTATATCAACAATCTCCCAAGTGTGGTCAGACATAATTGAATCCATCTCATCATTTATTGCCTCTTTCCAAAAAAGTTAGAGTCCCTTGAGGACATTTCTTCTTGGAAAGTTTTAGGATCATCCTCCACTTGAAGTACCATAGGATACTTCCAAGTCACTTTTTTATGGTTTCCCTCTACTGGGTAAAAAATCTCCACTTGAGAGGTTTTATTTTGTGATCCACTCTCTTTAAGCCTTTGGCTTCTTCTACGCAATATCGGTTGCTCTACAACCCTTAAAGGTAACTCCTCTTGAGTTCTTTCTAATGAGATTGGTTCTTGAGGCTTATTGTCACTATACAACAAACTCTCAATGAACTCCACTTATCTTGATTCAATTATCACATTAGACACTAAGTCTAATAGCCTATAGGCCTTGTTCTTTGAGACAAACCTACAAACACACATTTGATGGCCCTTAGACCCAACTTGGTCCTTTTAGGCTCCGTGCTCTTGCAATAAGCAAGACACCTCTACACTTTAAGATACCCTAGGTTGGGCCTCTTTCTTTTCCACATCTCACATGGTAAAATTTGTTTCTTCTTTAGAGGAATCCGGTTTAGAATATGAGAATCGGTAAGAAAGGCTTCTCCCCATAACGTAAAACTCAAATTTGCATGTAATAGCATAGTATTAATCATTTCAACATATGTCCTATTCTTTATTTCTGCTATACCATTTTGTTGAGGAGTATAAGGGGCTGTGCATTCATGTATTATACCATGCATATCACAAAACACATTAAACTCATTGGAAAAGTATTCACCGCCCCTAATCACTTTTATTTTCTTTTCCAATTGATTTTCAACTTTGGCTTTATAGATTTTAAACATGCTAAAGATCTCATCCTTATTCTTAAGCAAGTATACATATGTGAATCTAGAACAATCATTAATAAAGGTAATAAAATACCTATGTCTTTCTCTAGTAGTTATTCCATTCAATTCACACAAATCACTATGTATCAAATCTAACAAGTTAGTTTTCCTTTCCACACTAGGAAAATGTCTTTTTACCATCTTGGATTTAACACATAATTCACATTTATCGTGCTCAACACCATTGTATACAATTAAACCGCATTCGATAACTCTTTTAATTGTACTAAATCTTATATGAGCAAGTTTATTATGCCACAAAGTAATAGAATCAAAACCAAACACATAAAAGGAAGATGAGCATGAATTATTATCAAAACCATTGTCTTTGGTACACAATTTTATCATCCTATCACACACATACCCTTTTCCCACAAAGTAGTTACCTTTTGATAGAGTTAGCTTGCCGGCCTCAAACAACGCTTCGATGTTCGGTTTGCTTAACAAATGCCCACTCACAAGGTTTCTACTCATATTCGGAACATACAACACATAGGTCAAGAGGACCTTCTTTTCGGATGTGAAGTAAAGATCAACATTCCCCTTTCCCAACACCTTGGACCTTTGCTCATTTCCCATTTGGATCTTATGCCCATCCTTTGATTCCTCAAAGGTTTTGAAGACCTCTCTATCATAGGCTACATGAATGGTGGCACAAGTGTTATACCACCACCTTGAAACTTTCCTTGGATGGCATTCACCTAATTCAAAGTTGCAACCAACTCCTGTTCGATTGTGTTGGCATTGGATCCATGGGGGCTTTCGATACTTGCATTCTCTAGCCATGTGACCACTCTTTCCACAAACAAAACAAGGGCCTCTCACACCCTTGAATTGCCCTTCATTCTTTAGATTTAGATGATTATCTTTCTTTGATTAGGGATTCTTGTGAGTCTTCCCTTTTGATTGAGAGGGTTTCCCTATGGCATAAGTCTGGGATGTACCAACATTGGACTCTTCCATACTCTTGTTTTAAGATTTTTTCCAAAGATATCTCTTCATTCTTATGGAGAATATTCTTCCTATATCCTCTCCAAGAAGGAGGTAGTTTGGCTATAATCCCTCTCACAATGAAGGGTTCAGACAATATTATCTTAAGAGTAGACAACTTATTCCCAATAACTTGATGCTCATGTACTTGGGGAAGTAAGGGTGTAGCATCAAAGAATTTAAATTCCATGTATTGAGTGATAAGGAATTTCTTGGTACCTTCTTTTTCGGTTTTGTATTTCTTCTCAAGAGCTTCCCGTATCTCCTTTGTCGATGTAGTGTTTGTGTAGAGATCATAGAGGCAATCTGAAAAATCATTGAGTATGTGGCCTCTACAAATGAGTTCATCTTCTTCCCTTTTCTTCCTTTCTTTGATCACTTCTTGAGAATCACCATCCTTTCGAGGCTCTAAAGTCTTTAAGTCTTTGTCAAGAATGTAGTGAACTTTCAATGTTGTGAGGAGAAACTTGATCTTGTCTTGCCATCTTACAAAGTTTGAGCCATCAAACCTATCTACTCTAACTAGATCTTGAGACATGAACTTGAGGGCTGAGTTTGATAAGCTTTCTTCCATGCCTTTAACTAGCACAAAAACCTTTAGAAATACACAAACTTTGACACAAAACAAAGGTTTAGGGATAGAGATTTTTGATTGTTGGGGATTAGGCTATAGATAACCATTGGTTTGTGATACAACTCAAGACAAAAGAAAAAAGTAAATTAATCTTTGAAAATAGTTAAACACAAATTACATAAACACAATAAGGTAAGATTTTAGAGCGGATATTCCTTTAAGAACAAACCCTAGGAACATAAAATCACAAACTATGATTTTATGTGAAACACAAAAGTTGCAAGGCTTGACACAAATGAAGATTTGTTGTCCAAAAATATCTATTCCTAGCCTTCTCTTTAGAAATACTTGAAGCTACAACAATGGAATGAGATTGGGATACACAAGCCTTGATCTTTCATACAAGCCAAGCTTTCTTGATGAAGATCTTGGAGAAAACTAGTAATCTTGGAGCTAGAGAGAGAGTGAGAGTTCTTCTTTTAAGAGAAAGAGAGAGGTGAGTGATCAATTCACCAATTAACTCATATAAACCCCTTAAATAGTATAGGACCCTCCTTAGGCTCAACCAATGAGATTAGAGCATTTAAATTTAAGTTTTGGAGGTTATTTACGTAATTGTATTGACTTTTCATAATAACCCAGGTGACACATCGCCTGGTACCAGGCGATGTATCACCTATGACCAAGCGATGCATCGCCTAGTCTGTCTTAGCCAAGGGTTTCAAGCTTTTGGCGACAAGTCGTCTCCTATGGGGTGATGCATCGCCAACGCCTATGTTTTGGCACTCTAAGACTTGTCTCAAAACACCTCCAATTTCTCCCAAACTTCTTGGATACTCTTATATACCGAAAATAAATGTTTTGGACCCAAAAAGTTGATTTATAAATGCCTATACTGAAAGTCAACTTTCACATGCTGACTTTTGTGAAATTGTTATTGTTTCAGCACCTCTTCGTGCCTAAACAATTTCACCATGTATTTAACCAATCTCAAAAGTCCCATGCAACCTCCTTTAAATAGGTCTCTAGCCTTCAATGCCGAGGAGGTTGATTCACAGTACCCATAAACACAAACGGGTCATGTCGCTCGAGCTCAAAGGTCACCATCCTCCTTTTACAGTCTATGGTTGCCCCATACTTGGCTAACCAATCCATGCCCACAATCATATCAAAGTCCCCCATAGCTAGCTTAATCAGGTCTACCGACAACTCTCTACTATCCACTTCTACTGGTAGAGATCTAAACCTTCTCCTAGACACTACCAATTCTCTCGTAGGCAATAAGTTCCCTAACCCCACAACACATAGATCACTTGGCCTACACAGTCTATCAATCACTCTACTAGAAACAAACGAATGTGTAGCACCAAAATCGATCAATACAATATAAGTAGAGCCAGCGCTAGAAATCTGACCTATCACTACTGAGGGACTAGCCTCAGCCTCTGACTGGGTCAGTGTGAACACTCAGGTTGGAGTCAAACTGTCACCCTTTTTATGTTCCTCTTTCTTCAGTTGCAGGAAGTCTCTCTGGAAATGTCCCATTACTTTGCAAAGGAAGCATGCCTTAGCACTGAATTCTCCCAAATGGCGCCTCCTACACCTGGCACACACTAGATAACTTCTCCAGGCCTCATTGCCGCCATGGCGGCCACCCTAGGTACCCCAACCCCTCCTATCTGGACCATGAGTAGTAAAAGTGTTTGGGGTCTTCCTTTTCTGGTCACTACGCCTCTACCCCTACCAGTTCAAGTAAATGGAGGCAACACCCTCTGAGCATATTGCCCAGCGGCGCTCTCGCACTAAATCTTGTCCTATGCACCCTCAGCAGAAAGGGCCTTCTCAACTACCTGAGCATAAGTAGTGACTCTAGGCATTGAGGAGATTCTAACACCCCGTGCTATCATGTTGTTTAATCCCCGAACAAATCTCTCTCTTCTGGCGGCGTCGGTTAGCACCAAGTCAAATGCAAACGTGGCCAACATACCGAACTTCGGGACATACTCGGTCACATTCATGTTACCCTAAACCAACCTGATAAACTCATATGCCTTCTTAGTTTGAACTGTATCGTTGTAGTACTTCTCGTTCAAAAAATCCCGAAACTCATCCCAACTCAATACAACGACGTTCTGGGTCTAAGATACAACCTCCCACAAGATGCGGGCGTCATGACCTAACATGTATGTGGTACAAACCACTCTGTCATTGCCCACCACCCTCATGAAATCCAAGATGGAGGTAATCATGCTCATCCACTGCTCAACCTTCAATGGATCTAGACCTCCCTCAAAGATTAAAGGGTGTTGTTTCTTGAACCTCTCATACAATGGCTAGAGGGTGTTGTTTCTTGAACCTCTCGTACAATGGCTTCCATCTATTCTCAATCTCTGGCTGTGGTAAAACTGTGTAACGTCCCAAATTATCTAATAAGGTTTAGGGCCTTGATTAGGGGGGCCAGGATGGAATGTTTTTTTAGAATTATAGTTATATGTGTTGTGTATGCATGTAATTATGTGATAATGTGGGTTACATGATAATATGACTAGATATACATGTTTAGGTGTATTAAATATGCATGTGGGTCCGTTTCTTATTTGAAGGGAAATTTTTGTAAATTGGCCCGTTATGGGTATATTTGGTAAATATGTGATATATGTGAGATAGGTTTGAGACCACAATATTATGTGGATATACTTGGGTTACTCGGCACGAGACGATCCTGGGGAGAAAGTTAGCGGGAAAGTCACAATGGGACCTAATACCCGACTCAGGGTGAGTCAATGGGTATTTTAGGTATCTAGTACATTACCAAGTTACCGGGTAACGGGAACGAATATTCGAGGATATATTTGGAGTTAGTGAGAATAGGATGGGATACCGGGGATTTTGACCATTTTTCCCTCGGGGAAGTTTTGGTACTGCTGACACGGTTTTTCGCCAACAGTGTATTACGTAATTAGCTTGAATAAACTAGTGCTTAAGGATAAACCGTAATAAGAATAATAACTCTTAAGGATGCTTAGAATGATACAATAAGAACACTCGTTCCTTTTTACGTGTTTCGGAGGCTAAAATCCCCTTAGTCCATGAGTCGATATTATTACTGTATATCTCTCTATATTTCGACAAAGTATTTTCATTACACAGAGAAAACCCCACCCCTTTTCTATCCAAGGTCTTGGTATTTGCAGAAGAACCATCCCAGGATAGGGGCAGGGGTCATCACGTGGATACCCATCCTATATATGATCTGTCTTGCACAAATGATGAACATTACAATATATATTAGGGTATGGTCTAATCATTAGGTAAAATTGATCATGGGTCGCCTGGCTTAATCGGACATGTGATGTTTGATCATGCACATTTATGTTACGTGTCCGAGAATTCAGGGATTACAGACATGTAATGTCTGACCACGCACGTTCCTAAATAACGTGTCCAGGTTTATAAAGACTCCTGGACATGGCAGGTTGTCAGAGTACCACGACCTTAACATAACGCTAGCTCGCACATAGATTTTTATGTTTTATATCCATCTCCAGCTTGTGCCTTAATGCTTCATATTCCTCAGCTCGTGTTATTACCTGGGGAGTCGCACTTCCTTTGTAGAGGAAATATCAACTTGTGGGTCCTTTAGTACTGTTCTTAGTTGGCCAGCTATACTCGAGCTGCATAAAAGACCCGGGCTGAATATCAGGGCGTACATTTGCCCCCCAAGTCCCTGCCCGTGTCTTATGATGTCATCCTTTGACTGACACGGTGGGGACTTTTGAACTTCTGTTGCAATTATCCATGTTTGTTTATTACTTGAGTCCAGGACGCATGGAATGCCGCGATTGGTGTCTGTTCGGGTTTTGAGGATTGCATTAAATGGCCTGGCCACCTTTTTGCCGCTATTTAATCTTTTGAAACATGACCCTCGTATCCCGCATTAGCTTGATCAGACGGTCCATGTTTTTTTATGCCTATTACGTATAAATAGGGCTGGTAATTTTCAGTGTTCATCACCTTTCATTAAAAACTTTCCTTCATTTTCTCTTTTCTGAACTTCAAAAACCCTTCTTCCTTTTCTCATAAAATCCCAGAAATCTGCCACCAAAACCTTTGGAAACCCAGTCGCCAAGGATCTCTCCAGGAACTTTCCTTCTACGTTGCTCATTCCTTTCATCGAAGAATACACTGTAAGTTTTCTGTTTTACTGGAACTTTTCTTTTATTGGTTTTTGTGTGTTTCTCTTCTTTCTTTATCATGCTAATCTGCATGTCACCACCATTAGAATTAGGTTTCAGTTTAGGTTTATTGAGTATGTCCTAAAATATATCTAGGATTGTGATCTTCATAAACTGGGTAGATCTTTGGGTGATTCCCGAGTAATTTTTAGAAAATACCCATTCGGCATGTAGAAGAATGAAAGGTCTTTAGGGCTCGGCATTAGGTTGCTTAGGGGCTACGCTTCTTGGGCAGTTTTTCTCTAAACCGCTCCCCAAGGAGGGTAGTGGCCTACTTTTCTGACACACGGATCCCTAAATATCAAGGGTCTGCTGGGAAACTTAGGCGAGTAGCATAGATAGCGCGTGGCACTACACCGCGAGCTGAGATTGCATCATCTCGTGTGTTAGAATCCTTAGCCTTTGTTATTTTTTGCCTGTACAAAAAATTCTACGACGGCCACTAAAAATTCCGTCGTTCTTGTTTGATAGGCGAGCTAATGGCACCCAAGAAAAGCGTGCCCAAAAAGAACGTAGATGGCTCGTCATCCCAGCAAACCCACAAGGGAAAGGTGGTCGTCCTCGATTCCCCCATTCCTGAATTTGGCCCCGTGGTGGAGAAGGAGGTCGCGGTCGCATCTGACGCATTTTTCGAGGCCGAGAAGATAGTCTCCAAAATAATGACCCAAGGAAGGGTCAACAAGATCATGCTATCCCACAACATCGAGTTTCGGACGGGTGTTCTCATCGTCTGACCTCCCTTCGAGGGGGAGAGGAGCTGTGCACCACTCCAGGATGATTTTGCGGCCTGGAGTGATGAACACTCAAAGGCTGGGGCCTTCCTCCCCATCGATCAGTACTTCGCTGACTTTCTCAACTATGTGAAGTTGGCGCCATTCTAGCTCCCCCCAAACTCATACTGACTACTGGTGGGGCTGAAGTACCTCTTCCTAAAGCAGATGTAGGACGTCTCTACCCCTGTGGATATCTTGTACTTTTTCTGCCTCAAGGCTAGCCCGGACCAATGGGGACAAGGCGGCGAGTTCTACTATCTGACCCGCTTCCCGAACTCACCCGCAGTCATCGAGCTGCCCAGCCACCCCAATGACTTCAAAGATCAGTTCTTTATGTCGAACGGGTTTCGCAACTGCGAGCACAGGTACTTCAACCATCCTTGTAAGTTTCCTTTCCTTTCTTAGCTCATAAAATTATTCTTTTCATACTTAGTCTTCTCACATGTATACTAACTGGAGTATCTTCGTGCAACCATTTTTGTGAGGACGGCCAAATCAGTGACCCTTGGGGGTCAATACAATACCTTGGCGGGGCTTCCTCCCAGCGAGAAGGACTACCACCAGCTCGTGTCTGATGACATGATGTTGGCGTGTAAATTAATTTTTGAAGGCCAGACTTTGGCCTTGAGGAGGACGCGAGCTAATTTCCTGATAGCCCGCGAGCTAGTGCCCATCCCAGAGGGAGGCGCTGCTGCCGACGACAGTGGGGAGCAAGAAGAGGACGAGGTGCCACTCGTTCAGAAGAGGCGAGCTCCTGAGGTCGCTCGGAACCCTGATGCGGACCGAGCTCTATCGGGGGCAGCAGCCGGTCCCTCTGGCCAAGGTAACCCATACCTTTTAGGGATCTAGATAGGGCTACCGGCGACCTTAGGCTAGTTAGGTTTAACCCCAACCAGCTTGTACATCTCCACCCTAGAGATCCTGCCTATAACACAACCTTGCTTTAGTGTGTGGACCAATTAGTGGTACGGTACGACATGGGCCGTCCTAGAGGGACTGTAGTTGTAGATAACACTCTATCCTTTAGGTCAACCCTTTTTGAAGAGTATGGGACCAACCTTAGGTTGTGGGACTCCCTGCGCCAGGGTATTCTTACCCCTGGGCTTAGGAAATATGTAGAGGAGTCCAACCCTGAGCTAGAACCTGAGCCTAAACCTCCCCCATCCAAGAAATCATAGATCTAGACTCTCCCTCTCTTGTAATGGTTCTGAGGCCGGAGGTCGTGGCCATAGACTCCTCGTCTAGCTTGGAGGGTAGGAGTCTTTATAATATCCTTCACATGCATACATTATGTAGATTGATGAATTTGTACACATACTGACGTACTTCCCATTCTTTTTTAGGTGAGGAGATGGCACACCAAGGGGAACTTGACATCTGCGCGATGTTCTAGGAAAGGAGATCCAGCTCGGGTCCCCTTGAGATGAAACTCTGGCCCACATCAAAGAAGACGCCTCCCCCAGCTATGACTGTTTCCAAATCCCTGGCCAAGGGGAAAGGCCTGAGCTCGGGAGCTCCATCCGCCGCAGCCCAGGAGAAGAGGGGTCCGGCTGCACCTCCTCCTCGATTTCCCTCAACCCCTGCTCGGGACCAGGGAGCACCAGCTGGTCTCCCAGCTTCGATAGTCCTCACCGCCACTGTGCGCATCCCGGTTAACACCCAGGACCTGGAGAAAATTCCAGACACTTTTTGGGGGACTGTCTACGAGACGGCGAACCACATGGTGGAGCACTTTTATAAGGCCAAGCCCACGGACCTAAGGGCGATCGAGGAGAGGAGCCCGAAGAGTGTTATGGAATCGGCTCTGGGAATGAACCTCATAGTAAGCACTTTCCTTGACCTAACATTCTTTTTTATTTTACCCTGGCATGTGCCGAACTGTTTCCATGCTTTTTGCAGGCAGTCTTGGCTCAACATCGCAGCATAGCTCGGGCCAGGGCCAGGAATGATGAACTTAAGGCCAAGCTCCAGACTGCTCAGGCCGCCCTGACTGCGACCCAAGCTGCTCTCGCCGCCGCTCAACTAGGCGAACAAAGTGCCAAGGCTGCCCTGACGGCGACCCAAGCAGGAGGCAAAGGCTGCCTTAGCCGTGGCTCAAGAGGGCAAGGCTGCCTCGGCTGCCCTTCAGGCTGAGCTCGCGGGGGCGAAGGCCAAACAGCTGGAGGCCGAGGCTGCTATTCAGGAGGAAAAGAAGGCCTTGACATCCTCCATGGAGAGCATGCTGTACCAATACTGGGCCTTCAATCAGGACGACAACTTCTCCTTCATGGCCTCCGAAGTGTGGGGGCACTACCTCGAGAAGTTCAAGGCTCGGCTTCAACAAGAGCTACCATCTGAGATCTGGGAGGCCTCTGCCGTTGGCGAGCAGGAGACCGAGGAGGTGACGTCCTCAGAGTGGCCTGGAGGGTCTTAGTTTTTATTTGCCTTCATTTATTTTACATGTTATTTTTTTGTAAACATTTAGTACGAGGTTATTTTGTCGAGACAATTTATCTATAATTTCAGTATCTATTTTTTATTTATTCCTTGATTTCCTTCTTATGCTTCATGACTTGTATATCTAAAAAATAAATTTTTTAGGAAACGACCCTTAGGTCGAGGTTGATACTTTGATTTTGGTCGTATCAGACCTTGGAGCCGGTTGTGTCTAGGGTTTTTAATTAAAAACTTAGTTCATGTTAGTTTTATCGACACCTCACATTTTTTAGAAAAACTGGTTAATCAATTTTTCCAACTTCTAAGTTTCGAAACCTGGTCCTATCCAGGATATTTAATTAATACTTAGTTCATGTTAGTTTTATTGACACCTCGCGTTTTTTTATAAAAAAATATTGGTTAATAAATTTTACCAACTTCTAAGTTTCAGAACCTGGTCGTATCCAGGATATTTAATTAAAACTTAGTTCGTGTTAGTTTTATTGAGACCTTGCATTTTTTAGAAAAAACACTAGTTAGTCAATTTTACTAACTTCTAAGTTTCGGAACCTGGTCGTATCCAGGATTTATAATTAAAACTTAGTTCGTGTTAGTTTTATTGACACCTCGTGCTTTTTAGAAAAAAACACTTGGTTAATCAATTTTACCAACTTCTAAGTTTCAGAACCTGGTCGTATCCAGGGTTTATAATTAAAACTTAGTTCATGTTAGTTTTATTGACACCTTGTGTTTTTTAGAAAAAACACTTGGTTAATCAATTTTACCAACTCCTAAGTTTTAATCCCCTTCACGGGGTACATGCCCCCCAAGTGATCAGAAAGTGAAATTTCCTGATTGCTTTGGACCAATCGCTATCACCCAAACTAACACATAGATGGAACCATATAAAAACACAAGAAATACACAAATATTATTTTATTTTTTAAAATGGCTTTTATAAATAAGCCTTACATAGTCAAGTGGTACGATCACTGATAGTACTTTTTTAAGTGCATAGCATTCCAGGTCCATGGAACTGTTTCTCCATTAAGTTGAGCCAATTTGAAAGTTCCTTCCTGTATGACTTCCACTATCTGATAGGGCCCTTCCCAGCTCAGACCCAAGGCACCATCTTTAGGGTCATTGCCTGCTAAAAATACCCTTCTGAGTACAAGGTCGCCTAAACCAAAGATACGCTTCTTGACCTTTGAATTAAAATAGTGAGTGATTTTTTTGATGATAATACACGAGCCGTAGCTGCGAATCTTCTTGTTTTTCATCAATTAGGTCGAGGGACGCATTGAGTAATTCTTCATTCCGCTCCTGGCTGAAGGTTTGGAGCCTATGCGTGGTTATCTTTGTTTCGACGGGAAGGACGACCTCACTCCCAAAAGTCAGGGAGAACGGGGTGTGCCCCGTAGAATTTCGGTGAGAGGTCCGGTATGCCCACAGTACCTATGGGAGATGCTCGGGCCATACTCCCTTGGCCTCGTCTAACCTCTTCTTAAGGCTTGCTTTGAGAGTTTTATTTACGACCTCGACCTGCCCGTTGGCCTGTGGGTAGGCCACCGAGGAGAAGCTTTTAATTATGCCATGTCTTTCACAAAATTCGGTGAAGAGATTGCTATCGAACTGGGTTCCACTATCTGATACTGTAACGCCCTGGCTACCCCAGAACAGTTACGGTGAACGGTGGATCGAAAATTTGACTCACTACCTGAGTCCTTTGGTCAAAACGTGCTCTAAGTGTAGTTAACAGGTTAAGGCATAAAACCAATAAAAAGGAAATGGAGATTTTTATTACAAACTGCTCTGCAGAGCTAAACAAAACGTTTACAAGCTGTTCTCAGTACAAAAAGGTCACTACTGTTGTAAAGTTACAATCCCGCCGACCTAAGCGGCAAAAATAGGGTAAACCCCCTAGTTCCTCTGAGAACACCTTGACCGTGGTGGTCAAGCGGCTGCATACGTACACACCACTACATCAGCTCTCCACTCAAGGCTAGGTGAACTTCTCTTTCCCTTTACCTGCACCACATAGCACCCATGAGCCAAGGCCTAGCAAGAAAACATAACACTTTATATAAACATTATCAAATGATTATCATTATAATCACACTGAGCATAAAGCTTTCAAACAAATGAGTAAACACCACATGAGGTCCTGATAAACCACACTGAGTGACTGACAAGCAAGTCACTAATTCAAATGGAAGAGTGGCTGATGGGTAAGCCACTAGCCTTCAACAGGTTCTGGTAACCGTACTGAGTGACTGCCATGCATGTCACTAATTCAGGTGGGAGAGTGGCTGCTGAGTAAGCCACTTGCCTCCAAGCGCTTATTTCATTCATCGACCCTCGGGGTCGGTCTGGCATTAATGCTCTCTGAGCCATTCAATGCTGATAATTGATTTGATCAAATCTTGTTGGCTTGCGTGACACACGCTAAGGCCGTCCTGACTAATAAGTCAGCTCAACATGATCAGTGCCCAGTACCACCGCCGAACTTGACTAATAAGTCACAGCTTCACAGTTGATACTAGCACCCTTGCCAAACCTGACTAATAAGTCAGTGCCATGCACAAATGAGCAACATATGCTAAGCATTCTATATTCAATCCATGTCCATATTCTCACAATCACATGCCTCATGTATATCCACGCATGTCACATTTGGGGTGCAGTTTTCTTACCTCTGGTTCGAGCAAGAACGAATAAAAAAACAACCCTGAGAACGATCGACTTTTTGGTCCTTTAGCGGTTACCTGGTCATAACCAAATCATGGGATTTCATCAATAAAATGAATAATAAAAGGTTCCCAAACCAAAACCTAACCTCCGGGACCTCAAACACTACTCAACCGGGTAGTAGGTTCAATCCCGAGGCCTTAGGCTTGCATCCCCGAGCCAAAAAGCTAATTCTGGCCAAAAATGCCTTAAAGGCCGCGACCCTCCTTGGCCATGCCGCGGCCCGCCCCTCAAACAGAGGCGCCTAAACCCAGCAGCTCCCAAGGGCCGCGGCACACCCTGGCCATGCCGCGGCGCAACGCCCATTTCAGCCAAAACCCCTGTTTTTCTTCCCTTATGTTTTCCCTAGAAATCAACCCTTCAAACCCAATTTAAACACCACCCAAACCTCTTTCAAATACCCATTTAAACCACCAAACATCACCCATAACTCTACCCCATCATAACCCAAGTAAGACACCTCAAGAACTCCCCTTAATTCCAATTTTCCACACCTAAATCAAGAGCTGAAATCCAAGAACGAAAACAGAGCAAAACCAGTAAAACAATGGGTAAAACTCACCTCAAACCTAGAATTGAACCCTCTCCAATGGCTGAACCAAGATCCACTACCTCAACCTCCAAGTTCCCTAGCTTAATTCCCCTCCTTGAGCTCAAAAACTCCAAAGAACAAACAAGGAAGATGAAGGGAAAAGAAGGTACGGGAAGGACAAGAAGGGAACTCTGTTTTGGGTTCTGTTTTACAGCCATCTATACATCATATATATCCAAAACACAAATGACCATTATACCCCTAGGTCTTTAAAAGCTTCTAAAACCAACTCAAGGGTAGTTTTGGTATTTTCCAACAATCCCATTAATCATAACTAACGCTTCCCAACTCCCGTTAATCTCAATATTCTCAAACTCCAATATTTCACATCCCGTTACCCTTTAATGCCCGGTAACATTCTAATCATTAAAACACCCCGAGACTCACCCTGAGCCCCGAGCTTAAGCCTGTTATGACCAAACCGTTAATTAACATTCCTTGATTGTCTCATGCCAAATGGCTCGAACAAACCCACATCATAATGTGGTCTCAAATTATATCATCAACATGCGAATAAATAATCAATTTACCCCCAACGGGCCAAATTACCATCACACCCCTATAATAACAAATATGGACTCACATGCATGCATTTCACATCATATCATAATATAATCAACATATACATGCATTTTATCAATTAATAACATAATTAAGCAAGTACGGCCCTCCCGGCCTACTGTTCACGCCGTTAAATACATCGGAGAATTTGGGGCATTACAGATACAATCTTTCTTGGTAGTCCGAACCGACAAACAATATTCTTGACCACGAAGTCGAGGACTCTTTTTGAGGTGATTGTTGCCAGGGGCTCCGCTTCCGCCCACTTCGTGAAATAATCAATGGCCACCACCGCATAGCAAACTCCTCCTTTCCCCATGGGCAGGGCTCCAATTAAATTGATTCCCCACACCGCGAATGGCCATGGGGATGAAATCATTTTCAGCTCGACTGATGGAGCTTGGGCGACTGTGGAAAATCGCTGGCACTTGTCACACTTTTGGACATAGGAGATGGAGTCCTTTGATAACGTGGGACAAAAGTACCCCTGCCTTAATATATTTAAGGCCAGGTTTTCCCCCCAGCGTGATCCCCACAGAAGCCTTCATGCACCTCCTGCAAAATAGTTTTGGCTTCCTCTGGCAGAACACACAGCAGAAGGGGCAAGGAATGGCCATGTCGGTACAGAGTCCCGTCCATGATTGTATACCTTGGAGCTTGATAGAGTATTCTCCTCACGTATTTTTGCTCATCAGGCAATGTTCCTGTTCCAAGATACTCTATTATGGGAGTCATCCATGTCGCCCTGATATCGATCATCTTGACCTCCATCGCACTTTCTGCCATGCTCAAACTTTCCAAGAATTCCACTGGTACTATGCTCAAAGTCTCGGCTTATTTGGAGGTAGCGAGTCTAGCCAAAGCGTCAGCGTTGGCGTTCTGCTCGAGAGGGATCTGCTCGACTAGGCCATATTCAAACTCGAACAACTCCTTCTTTACCTTAGCCAGGTAAGCCGCCATCTTGGTCCCTCGTGCTTGATATTCCCTAGACACTTGGTTTACCACGAGCTGGGAATTGCTGTAGCATCGGACGACCCTGGCTTTCAACTCCTTCGCCACTCTAAGCCTGGCCAATAAGGCTTCATATTCGGCTTCGTTGTTGGACGCCACAAACCCGAACCGCAGCGCGGGGTGGAAATGATGCCCTTCTGGGGATATTAAGATGATCCCAGCTCTGGACCCGTTCTCGTTAGATGACCCGTCCACGAAGATTCTCCATAATTTCTGCACTAGTTCTCTCAAGGGCTCCTCCTGGAATCCAGTACATTCAACCATGAAATCAGCTAGGGCTTGGCTTTTGATCGTAGTTCAGGGTACGTACAGTATCTCGAACTGGCTGAGCTCGACTGCCCATTTCAACAGATGTCCCGATGTCTAAGGTTTCTGTAACACTTGCCTTAAAGGTTGATTGGTCATCACGTGGATTGAATGGGATTGGAAATACGACCAAAGCTTCAGGGAGGCCATAATAAGGCAGAATGCCATATTTTCCATTAGAGGATACCAAGATTCTGCTCCGAGAAGTCTTTTGCTTATATAATATACTGGCTTTTGAACTCGGTCCTCCTCTCGGACTAGCACAGCGCTGGCTGCACTTTCCATCACAGCTAAATAAAGGAAAATGGGCTCCCCTGCCGTTGGCTTAGACAACACTGGTGGCTCAGCCAAATGTGTCTTTAGATCGAGGAAAGCCTGCTCGCACTCATCAGTCCATTCAAACTTTTTGTTTCCCTGGAGCAAGTTATAGAATGGTAAACACTTGTCGGTGGACTTACAGATAAACCGATTAAGGGCTGCCACTCTTCCTGTCAGACTTTGGACATCTTTGTGCAACCTAGGCGTAGGAATTTCTAGCAGCGATCTGATTTTATCGGGGTTCGCCTCTATCCCTATGGTGTTGACTATGCATCCCAGAAATTTTCCCGACGCCACTCCGAAAGTACATTTATGGGGGTTTAACCTCATACTATACTTCCTTAGAATCCCAAAAAATTCCTTCAGATCAGAGACATGGTTATCGACAGTTTTTTACTTGACCAGCATATCATCAACATACACTTCCATGTTTTTCCCGATCTGATTAACGAACATTCGGTTGACCAATCTCTGGTAGGTCGCCCCCGCGTTCTTCAGCCCGAAGGGCATGACTGTATAACAGTACACGTTGGTTGGAGTCATAAAGCTAGTATGCTCCTGGTCCGTGAGATTCATAGCGATCTAGTTATATCCAGAGTATGCATCCATGAAGGACATGAGCTCGTGCCCTACGGTGGCATCCACCAATTGGTCAATCCTTGGCAAGGGGAAATAATCCTTGGGACAGGTTTTGTTCAAATCAGAGAAATCGATGCAGGTCTGCCATTTTCAATTTGGCTTTGGGACAAGGATATGATTGGCGACCCAGATTGGATATTTAGCCTCGCGAATAAAATTGCACTTCAAAAGATGAGCTACTTCTTCTTCCAGGGCCTCAACTCGGGCTGTACCCAGAAGCCTCTATTTCTGGGATTTCATAGGCATGATTTTGTCCAAGTTAAGGGTATGCATGATGACACTCGGACTGATGCCTACCATGTCTTCATGGGACCAGGAAAAAACATTGAGATTTTCCTGTAAAATTTTTACCAGCTCTGCCTTTCTTTCAACGTCAAGGTTTTTCCCGAGCTTAACCACCCTCGAGGCATCTTTGGGATCGATGCTTACTTCTTCCAGTTCTTCAATATCCTGGAGCTCAGACCTATCTTTGCCTATTTGGGGATCAATATCCTCACTCAGGGTGTTCCCTTGCAACTGACTTGCTGAGGTTCTTCCATCCTAGGATCAACTCTGAGTTCCTGGGGTTCCTCAACCCCATCCTGCACGGCCATCGTTTGCTGCCTGGGTTATGATTTTCCCTTAATGGAAATGCTATAGCATTCCCTGGTAGCGAGCTGATCGCCTTTGACATTACATATTCCCGTAGATGAGGGGAACTTGATCACAAGGTGGCGGACATAAGTTATGGCTTCAAAATCCATCAGTGTGGGCCTACCAAAGATTGCATTGTATGCGGTTGGACAATCGACAACCACAAACTCCAGCAGCTTGGAAACAGTTCGTGGTCCCTCCCCCAAGGTTATCACCAACTCGATCGTCCCGATAGCTGCCAATCCCTCGCTGGAAAATCCATACAGCATCATGGAGGTTGCCTTCAGCTCGGTCACGGACAATCCTATTTTCTCCACTGTGGACCTAAATAGTAGATTCACAGAACTCCCGTTATCAACCAGTGTCCGCCTAACTCTCTGATTGGCGAGCTAGAAGGTTATGACCAGAGGGTCGTTATGCGAGAACTGGACATGACTGGCGTCTTCTTCAGTAAAATTGATTGGTTGCTTCTCCAATCATTGCTGCTTAGATAAACGTTGCTCCGGGATGAACTCGACTCCATTGTGAGACCTCAGCTCATTGACATACCTCTTCTGGGAGTTTTTACTCGTTCTTGCTAGATGAGGTCCTTCGGAGATGGTTGTTATCTCTCCCCTATTATCGGAGGAGGGGTATCCTGATTCACCAGAGCTCCGGTATGATTTGCGGGGGTTTCCGGAGCTGATTGAATGTTTTTCCCAGCAAGCTGATTAAGGGAGATTCAATTCTGGGCATACTGAGCTAGGGGCCTGGCCCTGATGAGCGTCTCGATCTCATCCTTCAAATGCCTGCAGTCATCGGTGTTGTGACCAATGTCATTGTGGAATCGACAAAATTTTGAAGGGTCTCTCTTCGCCCTTTGATTTTTTTGAGGCTCCGGTTTCTTCCACGGAAGGCGGGCATAATTTTCCAAGAAGATGCGCTCTCTCGTATCTGTGAGGTCGGTGTAAGTTGCATAGATTGGTTTTAACTTCTCCACGGATTTATTTTTCTTTGAACCATTCTGGCCGCCCTCTTCACTTCCCCTCCTCTTGCTTCCTCCCCCTTGGTTATTCTAGGTAACAGTTTGAGTCGTAGCTGCAACGTCCGTTACCTCTCTAACGGGCTGGGCAAGGACTTGGCTGGTTCCTGCGACTGAAGCTTGCACCTCTTCCAGGTTGATCCACCTTTGAGCCCTGTTCAGGAACTCATCCACTGTGTTGACACTCTTTCTCTGGATCTCTTTCCACAGGTTGCCTTCGACAAGGATTCCTGTTTTCATCGCCATAAGCTTAGAGCTTTGATCCGTGTCTTTAGCTCGCGCAGTGATGTTGGCGAACCTACTCAAGTAAGCTTTTAGAGGCTTTCTAGGCTGCTGCTTTACGTTTACAAGGGAGTCTGCCTTTATCCGAGCTGCTTGGGAAGCCCGAAATGCCCTCTTGAAGTCAGCGGAGAAGCTCTTCCATGAGCTGATAGAATGCTTTTTATATTGCTTGAACCATTGCCTAGCCGGCCCGACCAGAGTTGAAGGGAATACTAAGCACCTTAATTCGGGTCCGATCTTATGGGCCATCATCAGGGTATTGAACACCCCCAAGTGGTCGGACAGATCTCCATCTCCATCGAATTTTGATAAATGGGGCATCCTGAAACCCGACGGGTATGGTGTTGCTGCGATGTTGGGGGTAAAAAGCTTGAGCTCGTCCCCTGAGTCATCCTAGTCTTTTTCCTTCTATGATAGGATTCTTTTTATCAGTTCCTCCACTTGGGCCAACCTCTTGAGGGTTGGGTCCTTGGTTCCCTGGGGCTGTTCAACAGATCCCATTCGCCTGTATGCGTTTGACAGGTTCTTGTCCCTCCAAGTTCGAGCTTGGTTTGGTGGGACATTCTTGTTATTGCGTACTTCGGACGAACTTCCTTCGTGGTGAGTGCTGCTGACTCCATCGCGAGATGGAATGGTTCTTTGTGAGTTTAGGCGATCTCGTAGATTGGTATGTGGATCAACTTGAGGGTTTTGAGCCGAACTCAGCTGATTCCTCAAATCTGTGCTGGTCCTATCACTTCGACGACCCTCCATCCAATAGCTTCCATTAGAAAAGCTCATAGCTTGCGGCTGGCGATGAGGATCTGGGATATTCCCACGTGCTCACGAGACATAAGCAGGGGCAGCAGGAGGAGGATTCCTCTTGCTGTTTCCGTAGGTAGGAACATCTCGAGCTGAATGAGATTGGGTCGGATGCCTTATCAGCAACAGGGGATGTCTGATTGGTGAGGCGATTCTCATCACATCAGGTCGGACCAAGTTAGCCCGAGGTCGCTCTGCTCTACCATTTCTGTGTGGGTTGCCATAGGTATTTGACGGTGGCGTTGAACTCGGAGTTGAGGTTCTAACCGGCTGGCTAAGTCGATGATGATCTCTAGGAAAGCCACCAAACAGGGTTTCTTGGTGATTGTGCGAAACAGTCGTAGAACTTGGAGTTGAGGTTCTAACCGACCGACTGGGCCTGGGTCAACTATCCCAGTGGGACTTACGAGTCCCGCCTTGCCTCTTTCCGACGTTAACGTCTGTTGTAAGAGGGGGTAGGCGATCCTAGACTTCCTCGATTTGCTTGAGATGGCTCCTCAACTTCATGTATTCCAACTCCACCACGGTTAAGTAATCTGGGTTCGGATTCGGCGGTTGAGGTACTGAACTTCCAGTGTCGTCGTGGCCCATCGGTTGTTTTCCCGACCGTTGTTGAATCTCTCGGCTTTGCTCGTTTGAAACAGCGGTATGGTGAGCCTCTTGCCTACCATGCTGATCCGTTTCGTTACCGTGCCTTGAACGAGTGACCACCATGATGAACTTTGTTATGAATCTTTTTCAATGGCACTAATTTGCAGCTCTCAATGAAAGCACCAAACTGTTGGCGCGGTTTTTCGCCAACAATGTATTACGTAATTAGCTTGAATAAACTAGTGCTTAAGGATAAACCGTAATAAGAATAATAACTCTTAAGGATGCTTAGAATGATATAATAAGAATACTCGTTCCCTTTTACGTGGTTCGGAGGAAAAAATCCCCCTAGTCCACAAGTCGATATTATTACTGTATATCTCTCTATATTTTGACAAAGTATTTTCATTACACAGAGAAAATCCCACACCTTTTCTATCCAAGGTCTTAGTATTTATAGAAGAACCATCCCAGGATAGGGGTAGGGGTCATCACGTGGATACCCATCCTATATGTGACCTGTCTTGCACAAATGATGAACATTACAATATATATTAGGGTATGGTCTAATCATTAGGTAAAATTGATCATGGGTCGTCTGGCATAATCGGACATGTGATATTTGATCATGCACGTTTATGTTACGTGTCCAAGAATTCAGGGATAACGGACATGTAATGTCTGACCACGCACGTTCCTAAATAATGTGTCCAAGTTTATAAAGACTCCTGGACATGGCAGGTTGTCAGAGTACCACGACCTGAACATAATGCATGCTCACACCCAGATTGCTGTGTTTTATATCCATTTCCAGCTCGTGCCTTAATGCTTCGTATTCCTCAGCTCGTGTTATTACCTGGGGAGTCGCACTGCCTTCCTAGAGGAAATATCAACTTGTGGGTCCTTTTGTACTGTTCTTAGCTGGCTAGCTATACTCGAGCTGTGACCCGGGCTGAATATCAGGGTGTACAGATACCCTGAGCCTCGGGACTAACATAAGGTTACTTGAACCTTAAGTAAGCCACACACAAAACAAAACACTTAGAATGATACTCAAATACTCTCCCTAGCTCTCCCAACTGACTCTTTATCTCTCTCTCTTAACTTTGGTGAGAGATTTCTTGAGTAACTAAGGGGATTAAAAGCTGCAATCTTGGGAATTGAAGGCTTGAATTTGGGGCTTGATTAGTTGCAAATAGGAGGACATAATCCCAGTTGGGGTAAGCTTCAATTCTTGTTTTAAGTGAATTATGCCCAATTTTTATAGTGTTCTTGAGCTTGAGGTTCAAGGTATTGGATTAGAGATTTGGTAGAGGTTTTTGAGTGAGATAAGCTTTGGTTTTGATGCTGGTAATGTGTTGAATATGTTCTGGGATTTGAATTATGGTTCTAGTATTGATTTGAGGTAGTTTTTGGTTGAGTTTGGTTGAAGAAAAAATAGGGAATTCTTGGATCGTAGGGTCGGGTGCGGCCTTGTTCTTGGGGTGTCGTGGCCCTCTTGAACCTAGAGGTCCGGGGTGGTTCCTGATACGAGGTTGTGCTGCGGTGCGTGTTAAATGAGAAGTGAGGCTGAAGCCTCTGACTTGGGTAGGTCATGGCTCAGATGCTTGGGGTCGCGACACTTAAGGGATTTTGAGCCCTGTAAGGGTTTTTGAGTGCGGGAACTCAACCCTAAGGGCTCACGATCGATCTTACTACCTAGTTTAGTAGAATTTGATGTCCAGGAGGCTAGGAATTAGTCCAGAAGCCTTTATTTTCTCATTATTTATGGGATTTTATATTATGGTTGTGACTAGGTTATCGCTAGGGGCTCGGAATCGGGATTGTGCTCGAGGGTCGTTCTTATTATTACGATATACTTGGACCTGAGGTAAGAAAACTGCACCTGGTCTGCATTTAGGGCTTGGCCTGATTATAGTACAGAATTAATGTTATGTAAAAAATGTATTATTAAACATATTGAATGTATTGTGTTTACCTATGTTATGCGAAAACTATTGAGTTGTATATTTGATTGGGGAAGCTCAGCTTATAAGTTGAAGGTCTATCTATGTTATCTGATGAAGGGCTTGGCTTAATAGTCAAGGGTGTTGTCAGTTTTAATGGACTTGACTTATCAATCAGATGTTGAGACTCAACATATCAGTTGAAGGTTAAGTCTTGGCTTATAAGTCGAAGGGTAAGACTCGACTCATCGGTCGAAGGTTGAGACTTGACTTATCAATCGAATGTTAAGACTCGACTTATCAGTCGAAGGGAAATACTCGAATTATCATTTGATGGTTAGAGGCACAACTTATCAGTCGAAGAATGAAAGACTCAACTTATTAGTTAATGGTTAAAGGACTAGACTTATGAGTTGAGAGTTTAAAGGTTCAACTTAGAAGTCGAGGGCGGTAATAGCGTGCTGAACGTTGACCGATAGTGTTAAGCCGACCCGAAAGTGAGATACACACTTGAACGCCCCTAGGGACGTTTAGAATGTGAAGCATCAGACCCATTTGGCCAACTCAAAGGTTGGTTATGTGAGAGATGGGAACTAAAGCCCTAGTGTGACTCTATAGTCACTTATATGAGTTAATTGCATGCATGAGAACAATTATTACTGCTGGCATGATAGTTATGATTCTATGATTTGATAATGTATTGCTTATAAGCATGTTTAAGATATCTTGCTAAGCCTTGGCTCACAGGTGCTAAATGGTGTAGGTAAAGGAAAGGAAAAGTTGGACCAGCCATGAGTTGGAGTTCTTCTAGGGCATAGTGTACATATATGGCCTGCTCGTCCGCCACGTCTGAGGCTATCAGTTGAAACTAGGTTTGGACCCTGATTTTGCCGCCTAGGTCAGCTTTTGTATTCGTTTTTGAGTTTTTAACCATTTTAAACTACGATGGGATCCCATGTATGGAAGTTAAATGCTGTTAATAAAATGGTTGACTTTTGACCGAAATTTTTAGTACCTAAACTTGTGGTTAGTTTTAATTACACGATTTAAACTCAAATGAATTGTTTAGCGAGTTAAGCACTTTTTAAACTACATAATGTAACAGTGCTGGATTAGGATGACGTTACAACTTGGTATCAAAGCGGTTTAGGTTTATGTGTTTCTGAAGATTGGTTGGGCATGTACACTCACCACTGAAGACAAGCTTGACTAAGGGTTTGGTAACTATTTATGTTAATTAGTGTTACTTGCTTAATTGCCATATGAATGTCTTATCTACATGCTTATTTAGGGAGCATGAGTTATTCTGATAGGTACTAGCCCATGACTGATAAATGTATGAGAAAAATGTGCTTATTAGCACCGTGATTGAGCATGAATATAAATTGACTTGCTTATTAGCATGATTGTTGTATGCGGAAGCTATTGAACTGCTTATTAAAACTGTTATGGCATGTGTATGCTTAATTTTTTGGTGTTGGGCCATGGGAGTGGTGCTAGGCACCGTTATTGCTGTTTAATGTGCCGAGTCTTTGACTGCAGATAGACTTGGAAGTATGCTTCGAGGGCAATCAAATGAGCCAGCCAGCACTAGAGGTCAGGTCAGGGATAACGACTAGGGTCAGAACCCTCTTCCATCTCCTGAAAACTAGCAACATGTGCTTGTTGATATGCAAGCCAGGATACAGAGGCAGGAGGAAGAAATCCTCCTGTTGAGGCAGTAGCAGGTTCCAACAGGGAATGTTGCACCGGTTGTGCCACCTGCTGTGGCACCAGTATTACAGCAATAGCCAGGGGTTGAGAATAGGTGGGAGCCTCTCTATAAGCACTTCAGGAAACAACACCCTCCTACCTTTGAGGGAGGGCAAGATCCGCTGTGAGCTGAGCAGTGGATGGGTATGACCACCTCCATCCTGGACTTCATGGCGGTGGCAGGTGGCCTGTGCCAAATTCATGTTTCTGGAAGATGCCCAAATCTGGTGGGAAGTGGTATCCCAGACCAGATATGTGAAGACCCTGAGCTGGGAAGAATTCAGAGGACTATTCAATGAGAAATATTACAATGATGTAGTGAGAGCTGCAAAGGCCGATGAGTTTAACAATCTGGTGTAGGGCACCGTGACTGTTACAAAGTATGCCCTAAAATTGGATAGGTTGGCCAAGTTCATTGTAGAATTGGTGCCAACTGATGTGATAAGGAAGGAGAGCTTTGTTCGAGGGCTAAATGTTATGATAGCCCAGGATGTTAATTACTTCAGTGCCTGAAGTGACGACTTATGCTCAAGTAGTGGAGAAGGCCCTTACTGTTGAGGGCGCTAAGAACAAGATTTGGCGGAGGGTGGAACTTCCCTTTACTGGAGCTGGTAGGGGCGGAGGCCCTAGTGGCCAGAAGAGGAAGACCCATATACCATTACAGTTCCAAGGCTAGATAGGAGGCCTCAGGGTACATAGGTTGGCTGCAAAGGAGGCAATGAGAAATGGAGGACTTATCCAGAATGTGCCAGATGCAGGAGACGTCATCTGGAAGAGTGTCGGGCGAAGTCCTGTTTCTTATATGGCATAGTCGGGCACCTCAAGAAAGATTTCCCAAAGGCACAGAAGGTAGAACTAAAGAAGGCTGGCAACTTGGCTCCATCTTGAGTGTTCACATTGGCACAATCAGAGGCTGAGGCTCAACCCTCATTAGTGACAGGTCATCTGTCTAGTTCTGACACTTCTTATTCTGTTTTGATTGATTCTGGGGCTACACATTCCTTTGTAGCTAGTAGGGTGATCGATAGGTTGTGTAGTCCATGTGAATACTATGCAGTGGGTTTTGGAACCCTGTTACCTACTAGGGAGTTAGTGGTTTCCAGGAGATGGGTCAGGTCACTACCAGTGGCAATGGATGGTAGAGAGTTGTTAGTTGACATGATAGTGTTGGATATGACCGACTTCGATATGATCTTGGGTATGGACTGGTTAGCCAAATATGTGGTGACAATATATTACAAGAAGAAGATGGTAACCTTTGAGCCTGAGCGTGAGAATCCCTTTGTATTCCTATGCACTGTGCATGGACCCCGTATACCTATGATATTTGTACTTAGAGCTAGAGACCTATTGCAGGGGGGATGCATAGGATTCCTAGCTAGTGTGGTGGATACCACTCAGGTCATGCCAGTGGGATCAGAATAGACCAGACTAGTCTGTGATTTTCTAGATGTGTTTCCAGAAGATCTACCAGGGTTACCTCCATACAGGGAGATAGAGTTTGTGATTGAATTGGCGCCAGGGACAGTGCCAGTGTCTAGGGAACCTTATAGGATGGCTTCAACAGAGCTAAAGCAACTAAAGGTTCAATTATAGGAATTACTAGACTTGAGTTTTATCCGGCCCAATTTCTCGCCATAGGGCGCACCAGTTCTCTTCGTGAAGAAGAAAGATGGTTCTCTTAGTATGTGTATTGACTATAGAGAACTGAACAAGTTGACTATTAGGAACAAGTATCCTCTACCAAGGATTGATGATCTATTGATCAGTTATAGGGTAGAATGGTATTCTCCAAGATAGATCTTCGATCTGGTTATCACCAGCTGAGGGTCAGAGAGGAGGATATACTGAAGACAACTTTTCGCACTAGGTACGAGCATTATGAGTTTTTGTTGATGTCGTTTGGACTGACTAATGCCCCAGAAACATTTATGGATCTGATGAACAGGGTGTTCAAAGATTACTTGGATTAGTTCATGATCGTCTTTATTGATGATATACTGGTATACTCGCAGTCAGAGACAGAACACGAGAAACACCTTAGATTGGTACTACAGAGGCTAAGAGAGCACATGCTATATGCAAAATTCAAGAAGTGCAAGTTCTGGTTGCCACATGTGACTTTCTTAGGTCACATAGTCAGTAAGGATGGGATTGTGGTGGATCTAGCAAAGATTGAGGCAGTCAGAGATTGGCCAAGGCCGAAGAATGCTTCAGAGATTAGAAGTTTCTTGGGATTGGCAGGTTATTGCACATGATTTGTGGAAGGGTTTTCCAAGATTGCTTCACCATTGATGGAGCTGACATGCAAGAATCATTAGTTTATATGGTCAGACAAGTGTGAAGCTAGCTTCTAGAAACTAAAGAAGAGTTTGATTACCGCTCCAGTTCTGAGCCTTCCTACAGATCAGGATAAGTTTGTGGTTTATTGTGACGCCTTGAGGAAAAGCCTAGGCTGTGTCCTTGTGCAGACAGGGAAGGTGATTGCCTATGCATTATGTCAGTTGAAAGAGTATAAGCAGAGATACCCTACACATGATTTGGAACTTGCAGTAGTGGTGTTTGCACTAAAGGTGTGGCAGCACTATTTATATAGTGATAAGTGTGAGATATACACAGATCACAAGAGTTTGAAATAATTTTTCACCCAAAAGGATTTGAACGTGAGGCAAAGACGTTGGTTAGAAGTGGTAAAGGATTATGATTGTGAAATCCTCTACCACCAAGGAAAGGCCAACGTGGTAGCAGATGCCTTAAACCAGAAGGGTCCAGGACATTTGTATAGTGCCAGGCAGATATCCAGAGAGTTGGATGAAGATATGACTAGAGCAAGTATTGAGCTAGTGGTGGGCCAGTTAGCCAACATCACCCTGCAGTCTACTCTTTTGGAGAGGATTAGGGAAAAGCAATTAAGTGACCCACAGTAGGGAAAGATCAGATGGGACGTCCTAGCTGGAGCAGCTAAGGACTACACAATGTCAGGCATGGGCTTATTAAGATATAAGGATCAGATCTTTGTTCCGAAGAACACTGGGATTAGATGGGAGATTCTGGATGAATCTCATACTACTCCTTATTCTATACATCCATGCACCACGAAGATGTACTAGGATATGAAATTTTTATATTGGTGGCCTGGGATGAAGAGGGATGTGACTGAGTACGTGGCAAGGTGCCCGACCTGTCAGTAGGTTAAGGCAGAGCATCAGAGGCAAGCATGGAAATTGCAACCTCTAGATATCCCAGAGTGGAAGTGGGAGAATATCATGATTGCAACACCCTAAACTCCAGGCACCGTTATGGTGTGCATTTTAAATAGTGCAAAACTCGCTAATCGAGTCATTTGGCCATAATCGTGTAACTAAGTATGACTAGCGGTTTAGGGTTAAATTTTTTGGTTAAGATATAACGTTTCACTAAAACATTTAATGTATACATTGGGATCCCAAAAATATAATTTAAAGGTTAATTACAAGAAAATATTTACAACCACCCAATCTAAGCGGCAAAATAGGGTATAACCTAAGTTCGCCTTCCAACCCTCGGTCGTGACGGTCGAGCAGCTACATATGTACACATCGTCACCTAAGCTCTCCAACTCAAAGATGGTCCAGCTTTCTTTTGCCTTTACCTACACCATATAGCACCCATGAGCCGAAGCTCAGTCATACTTAATATGCTCATGAACACGTAATAACATGTTACTAAGTCATAACAAGCATGCCTAGCAGTAATAACCCTACTCATGCATGTAAGCAGGTACAAATAAATGTTTATGGAGTTCTGTGCTCTGAGTAGATGACTAATAAGTCTCTCGCTCTGATGTAGATGACTAATAAGTCTCTCTGAGGTATACGACTAATAAGTCATTCTCTATTTAGATGACTAGTAAGTCTATCTCTGTGTAGATGACTGATAAGCCTATCTCAGTTAGATGACTAATAAGTCTATCTCAGTTAGATGACTGATAAGTCTATCACTGTATGGATGACTAATAAGTCCATCCTGGTTAGATGACTGATAAGTCTATCTCAGTCAGATGACTGATAAGTCTATCTCAGTGAGATGAATGATAAGTCTATCTCGGTCAGATGACTGATAAGTCCATCTCAGTCAGATGACTGATAAGTCCATCTTGGTCAGATGACTGATAAGTCTATTCCGGTCAGATGACTGATAAGTCTATCTCGGTCAGATGACTGATAAGTCCATCTCGGTCAGATGACTGATAAGTCTATCTCTATCAGATGACTGATAAGTCCATCTCGGTCAGATTACTAATAAGTCCATCTCGGTCAGATGACTGATAAGTCTATCCCGGTCAGATGACTGATAAGCCTATCCCGCTAAGATGATTGATAAGTCTATCCCAGTCAGATGACTGATAGGTCCATCTCAGTCAAATGACTGATAAGTCTATCTCGGAGGTCCCATACCTTCCTAGCCATGTGACATGTTGGTCACCTTAGCCTTTTGGCTCTGGCTGTAAATAACTAGCCTTTAGACTAGACAAGCGCTTTTGGTTTTCATCGAACTTAAGGTCGATCAGGCATTAATGCTCATGATGAGTCATTCAATGCTTATGTCGATTAGTTCTAATGTTTTCGGCTTACGTTAAACACGCTTATACCATTCTTGACTCATAAGCCAATACCATACGGCCATTGCTCAGTACTACTGCTGATCTTGACTGATAAGTCACAGCTTCACAATCAATACTAACACCAATGCCGATCCTTGACTAATAAGTCAGTGTTTCCTCATTGAGGTAATGCAAACAGACATATATCATATGTCAAATATTCAGATATAAGGCATTTAGCATGCTTAATCAATAATCAGAAGCATAATTATAATCATGCACAAATACAGAGACTCAAGCTCTGATCAATCTCAATTTCAACATTCATGCCATGCCCTAATCTCATGTATCTTATGCATCACATACTGGGTGCAATTTTCTTACCTTTGGTCCAAGCACAGCTTACCAATAGACGAGCTACAAGCACAATCCTGATTCCAATCCCCTAGCGAAAACCTAGTCACAACCATAATATAAAACCTCATCAAAATGAGTAAATAAATACTTCCAAACCCAACCCAAGCCTCCGGGACGTCGAATCCCACTCAATTGGGTAGTAGGATCGATCCCAGACCCTTAGAGTTAAGTTCCCACGACCAAAAACCAAATATGGCAAATTTTTCTGTAACATACCTTAACTCAAGGTACAATTTTGTTTCTCAGAACCTTATTCTTTCTGTTAAAATATGAAAAGGCTACTCCTCAAAGGATAACTTAGCCTCAATCTCCATATTCCCATAACTAAACTCACGAATTCCCTTTAACCCATGTTCTGAACATGGAGATACATAATACATTGTATACTACTGATAGTGCCAAAGACGTGGCCAATCCAAAGGCAACCTGATCGGTCCTATCCAGGATTCAAACGGTCCTACTAATTTAGAGCTTAACTTGCTCTTGCCTCTTCACTCCTTTCCATGGTGATACTTTAAGGGAGATACAATCTTTTACTTGGAACTTCATGTTCCTGCATCTCAAATCAACATAACTTTTCCATTTACTCTGAGAAGTGAGCTTCCAAGCTCCAACCTTTTCAAAAACCTCAATGGTCCCCTGAACTACCTCAGGATCCAGATATAATATCTCATTCATCTTATAAGATGCCCTTCCAATAATAATTGGATAACTCTCTCTCTCTCTGATTTACCATCAATCTGAGAGTAATAAACTATATTAAATTCCAACTGTATATTTATCACCTTCTGCATCCTTCCCCAAAACTTGGAAGTAATAATAGAGTTTTCATCTGATAAGATGGACCTTGAATTCCCATGAAGGCATACCACCTCTCTCACACGAAGATCTGAATACTGATCAGCAGTATTACTCATCCTTACTGATAGAAGTGGCTCACTTTAAATACTGGTCCATAATGACCCAATCCAAATCACGCTGACCCACTATCCAGGGCAGCCCCACTGCGAAACCCATCATAATGTTTCCTTATGTCCATTATGGAATACTCAAAGGCTACAATAGCCTTACTAGTTTCTGATACCTTGTCTTGACTTGCTTATCAGGTTAGGAACTTTGTCATTTATTCTATTACGTCCCTCTCCATCCCAGGCCATCAATATAAAGCTTCCAAACTCTGTTACATCTTCATGATGCCTGGATGAAGAGAAAAAAAGAGTAGTACAAGATTAATCAAGAATCTCCCATTTAATCTTAGTGTCCATCGGATCCCAAGTCCGATCCTTATACCACAATAAACTCATATTTGACACTGTATAATCCTTAGCTAATCCAGCTAAGACATTCCCCTCAATTCTTCCATCTGCGGTTCACTTAAATGTCTTTCCTTTGATCCTTTCCAAAATTATAATCTCAAATGTAAATCTGGCCACCTGGCCCACCAGTAACTCTACTATAGTTCTGGTCATATTCTTTAACTAACATGATGCATAAGCAATTCCTTTTCCCTGTCACTGAGGTGTTATAACAACCTACTAACTGGTTCTGTTCTGTAAGAAGACTTAGAACTTATCCACAAAGTACATATAATATCCTACCCATCCAAGGAAACTTCTGCCTTCTAAGGCGTTCCTTGACCTTGGAAAATCTCCAACTGAGAATATACCACAACACCGTCGATCAAGACGTTCACAAATCCAATTCAGATAATCTTTGAATACTCTGTTCGTCTAATCCATCAGAACAACTCAACATTACTCAAATCCTCAAATCATAACTTAGCACTCCTAGTGCCCATATCTAATATAAAAACAGCCTTCTACATATCCTTCTCCCTGATCTCTGACTGGTACTAACCAGATCAAAGATCCACCTTGGAGAATACCATCTTATCCAATAACTGAGCCTTATGTTCTTACGACTTTGATGAAGCCATTCAATACAGTGCCCTAGATCTGATTTCACCCCTGGCACCAATCCAATCACCATTCCATCCTTTTTATGAAAGGTAATCCTGACAAATTCCCTGGAAGCACATCCAGAACTTCACAGACTAATCCAATCAGTTCTAATCTTACTGGCACCATCTAAGTGGTATCCACCACACTAGCTAAGAGTTCTATGCATCCTTCTGCAATAGCTCTCTAGCTCTAGATACAGATGTCCTCAGCATACAAAATCCATTCACAGTGCCAACTGCCACAAGGGCTTCCCACTCTCTAACTCAAGAGTTACTATCCTTTCCTTGCAATTTAGCATTGCCCCATACTTACTTAACCAATCCATATCCTGGATTATACCGAAGTTAGTGATAACCAACCTTATCAAACCAACAAATGAGTACTTTCCACAAAAATCCACCTCATCTCTTAAAATCACCTAGTAAAGTATCACATTCCCTTTATAACATAACCATGCAGTTTGCATATCATCTCTCTGCTTCTCTATATGCAACAAACAAAGAAACAACATGGCACCAAAACCAGTCAGCCTAATACAAAAATCAGAACTAGAAAGCTGACCTGCCACCCCTGAGGAATCAGCCTCAGTCTCAGTCTCCGAATCTGACTACCTCAAAATGAACACTCGAGCTGGAGTCAAGCTATCGATCCCCTTTTTCTCCTCTGTCTCTCAACTTGGGAAATCCTTTTTGATATGCCCAACCATTCCACATAAGAAACATGTCTTTGGTTGGCACCCCTTCAAATGACGCCTCTTGCACCGAGCGCATATTGGATAAGTCCTCCAGTTCTTATTTTTGCTTGCTCCAATAAATGGAGGTGTCACTGCTTGAGATCCGTGCTCTCCGGAACTCTTCTTCTCAATCTGATCTCCTGTGCTCTCAACAGAAAAATCCTTCCCTACCATCTAAGCGTAGGTAGAGATTTCATGCACTGGGGCAACTCTAATTCCCTGAGCTATACTGGGATTCAATCCTTGAATAAACCTTTCCTTCCGAGCTACATCTGTGGGTATCATGTCAAAAGCAATCTTGGCCAACCCATCAAATCTGTTAACTTACTCGGTTACTGTTGCATTTCCCTGTACGAGATTCAGAAACTAATTCATCTTAGCAGTCTTAGCTGCATCACAGTAATATCTCTCATTAAACAGCTGCCTAAATTCTTTCCAGTCCATCACAGCTGTGTCTCGTGTTTAGGATACTACTTCCACTATGTCCGGGCATCATCCTACAATACATATGTAGCACAGATCACCCTATCGTGACCTACCAGCCCCATGCTGTCAAGAATGGAACTGATCATGCCAATCCATTACTCAGCTTTGAATGGATCTAGGCCTCCCTCAAAGACTGGAGGGTAATACTCCTGGAATATTCCACAGAGAAATTTCCATCTGTTCTTAATCCTAGGCTGAGCCAAAATTGGTGCCACTCCTGGCACAACAAAGGAAGAAGTGCTCCTCGACAGACTTCGCTGTTGCTTCAAACACCTAATCTCTTCCTCTTGCTTCTACAATCTTAATTGCACATATGTAAGCACCTGATGTAAATTCTGAGGGGCAGGTGAAGAACTCAAACCCTGGTTGTAACTCCCAACCTCTGTATAACTATCACCAGGCCTCATTATCTTCCTTGTATACATACCTACTGATTGAATTTGCAGTCAATAACTTGACCCATTAAATATGATGAGCATATCAAGAGCTTTCCCCACGGGATCAATCATACCACACTACAATCACAAACCACTGCAGTGCTAAAAACATGCCCATAGCATTCGTACATCAATCATAATCCATGCCTCCAACTCCAACATGAAAATATCACATTTATATATTCACGGAGCATGTAATCATATAATCATATTAATAGTCCAGAGCCAGGCTCTATCAGAATCTCATGCTCCCTAATACAATGTGTAGGTAAAGCATTTACATTCTATTTAAGCAGTTAAGCACATAACTACAAAAATAGTTACCATTCCCTGAGTGAAGCAATCTTTAGTGATGAGTGTACATGCCCAGCTTGTCTTCAGGAACCCTTAACCTTGGCTCGATCAGATACCAAGTTGTAACATCCTAAACTCCAAGGACCGTTACGGTGTGCATTTTAAACAGTGCAAAACTCGCTAATCGAGTCATTTGGCCATAATCGTGTAACTAAGTATGATTAGCGATTTAGGGTTAAATTTTTTGGTTAAGATATAGCGTTTCACTAAAACGTTTAACATATACGTTGGGATCCCAAAAATATAATTTAAAGGTTAATTACAAGAAAATATTTACAACCACCCGATCTAAGAGGCAAAATAGGGTTTAACCCTAGTTCCCCTTCCAACCCTCAGTCGTGGCGGTCGAGCAGCTGCATAAGTACACATCATCACCTAAGCTCTCCAACTCAAGGATGGTCCAGCTTTCTTTTGCCTTTACATGCACCACATAGCACACGTGAGCCGAAGCCCAACAAGAAAACTTAATATGCTCATGAATATGTAATAACATGTTACTAAGTCATAAGAAGCATGCCTAGCAGTAATAACCCTTCTCATGCATGCAAGTAGGTACAAATAAATGTTTATGGAGTCCTGCGCTCTGAGTAGATGACTAATAAGTCTCTCGCTCTGATGTAGATGACTAATAAGTCTCTCTAAGGTATACGACTAATAAGTCATTCTCTGTTTAGATGACTAGTAAGTCTATCTCTATGTAGATGACTAATAAGTCTGTCTCAGTTAGATGGCTGATAAGTCTATCTCTATATGGATGACTTATAAGCCCATCCCGGTTAGATGACTGATAAGTTTATCTCGGTCAGATGACTGATAAGTCCATCTCGGTCAGATGGCTAATAAGTCTATCTCGGTCAGATGACTAATAAGTCTATCTCAGTCAGATGACTGATAAGTCCATCTCGGTCAGATGACTGATAAATCTATCTTGGTTAGATGACTGATAATTCCATCTCAGTCAAATGACTGATAAGTCCATCTTGGTCAGATGACTGATAAGTCCATCTTGGTCAGATGACTGATAAGTCTATCCCGGTCAGATGACTGATAAGTCCATCTCGTTCAGATGACTGATAAGTCCATATCGGTCAGATGACTGATAAGTCTGTCTTGGAGGTCCCATACCCTCCTAGCCATGTGACGTGTTGGTCACCTTAGCCTTTTGGCTCTGGCTCTAAATAACTAGCCTTTAGACTAGACAAGCGCTTTTGGTTTTCATCGAACTTAAGGTCGGTCAGGTATTAATGTTCATGATGAGTCATTCAATGCTTATGTCGATTAGATCTAATCTTTTTGGCTTGCGTTAAACACGCTAATACCGTTCTTGACTCATAAGCCAATACCATACGACAATTGCTCAGTACTACTGCTGATCTTGACTGATAAGTCACAGCTTCACAATCAATACTGACACCAATGCCGATCCCTGACTAATAAGTCAGCGCTTCCTCAATGAGGTAATGCAAACATAAATATATCATATGTCAAATATTCAGATATAATGCATTTAGCATGCTTAGTCAATAATCAGAAGCATAATTATAATCATGCACAAATACAAAGACTCAAGCTCTGATCAATCTCAATTTCAACATTCATGCCATGCCCTAATCTCATGTATCTTATGCATCACATGCATCACATACTGGGTGCAATTTTCTTACCTTTGGTCCAAGCACAGGTTACCAATAAACGAGACATAAGCACAATCCTAATTCCAATCTCCTAGTGATAACCTAGTCACAACCATAATATAAAACATCATCAAAATGAGTAAATAAATACTTCCAAACCCAACCAAGGTCTCCGGGACGTCGAATCCCACTCAATTGGGTAGTAGGATCGATCCCAAGCCCTTAGAGTTAAGTTCCCACGACCAAAAACCAAATATGGAAAACTTTTCCCTTAAGCACCGCGGCCCTCCAGACACCATGCCACGACCCGCCTCTAGACAAAGCCAGCCTCCTTCTTCAAGCCTGGGCCGCGGTCCAACCACGAACCATCCCAAAAACCTTGTTTTTACCATTTTAAAACCTTCCAAAAACCTACCCAAACATCTCCAAATTCCAAAATCAAAGTTCCCAAACATCCCCATGATCCAAAACCAACAAAACCCAAGTTTCAATTCAATCAAAAACTCATAAAAACACAAAATCCAATTCAAGCTTAAAAACTTTAAAAACTTAGAACTTAAACTTGAATTACCTCCAATTGACTTGTTTCCCAACTAAATAATCTGGCTAATAAGCTTCTAATCTTCCCTAGAATCACTATGCCTCAATCCTTGCTTGAATCCGAGTCCTAGAACTCAAGTTTCCTTAAAAAATGTGATCGAGTGTTGAAAATGGAACTTTGAGGGAGAGAGAATGTTCTGAACGTTCTTTTTATTTCTTAACAGGTTACTTCAAGCTTAAATAGCCTCAAGCAAATCCTAATGCTCGGGATCCCAAAAACGCCCCCTGGAGTAAAATAGTCAAAACTCACAGAATTTCCCCCTCATCTTACTAACTCCCAATTTATCATCAAATATTTATTCCCATTACCCAATATCCTGGTAATGTGCTAAATAACCCTTGACTCACTCCGATTCAAGTATAAATCCCATTGTGACATTCCCACTAGCTTACCTCCTAGGATTGTCTCGTGCTGAGTAATCCTAGCATAACCAAATAATAATGAAGCACCACACACATACCATATATATGCCAAATATGCCTGAAATGGCCAAAATATGAAAATCACCCAATTAATCAAAAATGGGTTAACATGCATGTTTAATACACCTAAACATGCATATTATCATTTAATTGCATAATAATTCAATTATGGCCCTCCCGGCCTCCTAATCAAGGTCCTAAACCTTATTAGGAAATTTGGGTCATTAAAATGATGGATTTCGTGGTAGGATTGCCCAGATCAGTGGCCCAGCACGATTCAGTATGGATCATCATGGATCTGTATACGAAATCAACTCACTTTCTACCAGTGAAGACGTATTACACGATTGACCAGTATGCCTATCTCTATGTGAGAGAGATATTTTGCCTTCATGGGATGCTGAGGTCTCTCGTGTCTGATAGGGACCTTATCTTCACTTCTAAGTTTTGGGGAAGTTTACAGAGGGCGATGGGTACAAAGCTGAAGTTTAGTACAACTTATCATCCTCAGACTGATGGTCAGTCTGAGAGGACCATCTAGATACTAGAGGACATACTAAGAGCATGCGTATTGGACTTTGAAGGGTTCTGGAGTAAATATTTGCCTCTAATAGAGTTTTCCAATAATAACAGCTACTATTCGACGATTGGAGTGGCACCTTATGAGATGTTGTATGGCAGAAAGTGTAGATCACCCATTCACTGGGATGAGATGTGTGAGAGGAAATATTTGGGTCTTGAGGTAGTACAAAGGACGACTGAGGCTATTGAAAAGATTAGTGCTCGGATGCTCGTATCTCAGAGTAGACAGAAGAGTTATTCAGACCCAAAGCAAAGGAACGTGGAGTTCTAGGTGGGAGACTATGTCTTCCTTAGGGTTTCACCACTGAGAGGGGTGAAGAGATTTGGGAAGAAGGGAAAGTTGAGCCCTAGGTTCGTTGGATCATTTGAGATCTTGGAAAGGATCGGTCAGGTGGCCTATAGGTTGGCCTTACTCCCTGCATTATCCATTGTACACAACATATTACATATTTCCATGTTGAGGAAGTATGTATCAAATGAGACTCATGTATTGAGTTATGAGGATATGGAATTGGAGGCAGATTTGTCTTATGAGGAGCAACCAGTTAAGATTTAGACATGAAGGACAAGGTCCCGAGGAACAAAACTATACCTTTAGTTAAGGTGTTATGGAGGAACAACAAGGTCGAGGAAGCGACCTAGGAGCTGGAGCCAGACATGCAGAATCAGTATCTCGAGCTATTCAGGTAAAATTCCAAGGATGAAATTTCTGTAAGAAGGGGATAGTTGTACCATCCCAAATTACCTAATAAGGCTTAGGTCCTTGATTAGGGGACCAGGAAGGCAATTGTTTTTTAGAATTATAGTTATAAGTGATGTGTATGCATGTAATTATGTGATCACGTGGGTTACATGATAATATGACTAGATATGCATGTTTAGGTGTATTAAATATGCATGTGGGCCCGTTTCTTATTAGAAGGGAAATTTTCGTAATTTGGCCCGTTATGGGTATATTTGGCATATATGTGATATATGTGAGATAGGTGGGAGACCACATGATTATGTGGATATACGTGGGTTACTCAGCACGAGATGATCCTAGGGAGCAAGTTAGCGGGAAAGTCACAACGGGACCTAATACCCGGCTCGGGGTGAGTCAAGGGGTATTTTGGGTATCTAGTACATTATCGGGTTACCAGGTAACGGGAATGAATATTTGAGGATATATTTGAGTTAGTGAGAATAGGATGGGATACTGGGGATCTTGACCATTTTTCCCTCGGGGACGTTTTGGTACCCCAAGCCTCGGGATTAACTTAAGGTTACTTGAACCTTAAGTAAGCCACAAAAAAAAATAAAACACTCAGAATAATACTTAAACACTCTCCCTAGTTCTCCCAACTGACTCTTTATCTCTCTCTCTCAACTTTGGTGTGAGATTTCTTGAGAAACTAAAGGGATTAAAGGCTGCAAACTTGGGAATTGAAGGCTTGACTTTGGGGCTTGATTAGTTGCAGATAGGAGGACATAATCACAGCTGGGGTAAGCTTCAATTCTTGTTTTAAGTGAATTCTGCCCTGTTTTTATAGTGTTCTTGAGCATGAGGTTCAAGGTATTGGATTAGAGATTAGGATAAGGTTTTTGAGTAAGATAAGCTTGGGTTTTGATGATGGTAATGTGTTGAATCTGTTATGGGGATTGAATTATGGTTCTAGGATTGATTTGGGGTGGTTTTTGGTTGAGTTTGGATGAAGAAAAAAATAGGGAATTCTGGGTTCGTAGGGTCGGGCCGCGACCCTCTTGAACCTAGAGGTCAAGGGTGGTTGCTGATGCGAGGTCGCGCCGCGACACCTGTTAGGCTGCATCGCGGTGCATGTTCAGTGAGAAGTGAGGCTGGGGCCTCTGACTTGGGTGGGTTGCAGCTCAGATGCTTGGGGACACAGTGCTTAAGGGGTTTTGAGCCCTGCGAGGGTTTTCGAGTGTGGGAACTCAACCCTAATGGCTCAGGATTGATCCTACTACCTAGTTTAGTAGAATTCGACGTCCCAGAGGCTAGGACTCAGTTTGGAAGCCTTTATTTGCTCATTATTAATGGGATTTTATATTATGGTTGTGACTAGGTTATTGCTAGGGGCTCAAAACCGGGATCGTGCTCGAGGGTCGTTCTTATTATTACGCTATACTCAGACCTGAGGTAAGAAAACTGCACCCAGTCTGCATTTAGGGCTTGGCCCGATTATAGTACATAATTAATGTTATGTTGAGAATGTTTTATTAAACATATTGAATGTGTTGTGTTTACCTATGTTATGAAATATTTGTTGAGTTGTATATCTGATTGGGGAAGCTCAGCTTATAAGCTGAAGGTCTATCTATGTTATCTGATGAAGGGCTTGGATTAATAGTCAAGGGTATAGTCGGTTTTAAAGGACTCAATTATTTATCAGTCAGATGTTGAGACTCCACTTATCAGTCGAAGGTTAAGACTCGACTTATCAATTGAAGGGTAAGACTTGACTCATTAGTCAAAGGTTGAGACTCAACTTATCGGTTGAATGTTAAGATTTGACTTATCAATCGAAGGGTAAGACTTGACTTATCAGTCGACGGTTAGAGGCACGACTTATCAGTCGAAGAATGAAAGACTCAACTTATTAGTTAAAGGTTAAAGGACTCGGCTTATGACTCGAGAGTTTAAAGGCTCGGCTTAGAAGTCGAGGGCGGTAATAGCATGCTGAACGATGGTCGATAGGGTTAAGCCAACCTGGAAGCGAGATACACGCTTGAACGCCCTTAGGGACGTCTAGAATGTGAAGCATCAGACCCGGTTGGCCACCTCAAAGGCTGGTTATGTGAGAGATGGGCACTAAAGCCCTAGTGTGACTCTATAGTCACTTATATGAGTTAATTTCATTCATGAGAAGGGTTATTACTGCTGGCATGCTAGTTATGATTCTATGATCTGATAATGTACTGCTTATAAGCATGTTTATGTTTTCTTGTTGAGCCTTGGCTCATGGGTGATGAATGGTGTTGGTAAAGGAAAGGAAAATCTTGACCAGCCATGAGTTGGAGAGCTACAGGGGAAGAGTGTACATATTCGGCCTGCTCATTCGCCACGGCCGAGGCTATCAGTTGGGACTAGGGTTGGACCCTGATTTTACTACCTAGGTCGGCTTTTGTAACTGTTTTAAACTACGATGGGATCCCATGTATGAAAGTTAAATGCTTTTAATAAAATGGTTGATTTTTGACCAGAATTTTTAATACCTAAACCTGTGGTTAGTTTTAATTACACGATTTCAACTCAAATGACTTGTTTAGCATGTTAAGCACTGTTTAAAATACAAGTGTAACGATCCTGGATTAAGAGGATGTTACAAATTGCTACCATAGCAGGTGGCACAACTGGTGCAGCGTTCCCTGGCAAAACTTATTGTCTTAGTAGTCTGATCTCATCCTCTGATCTCTATTGTTTTGCTTGCATATCAACAAGCACTTGTTGCCAATTTTGAGGGGCAAGTGGAGGGGTATTGACCCTGGTCATCATCTCTATCCTCAATACCTGCTTTGGCTAGTCGTTCTGATTGCCTTGGCATAATTACCCAAGTATATATTCAATCAATGACTCGGCTTATCAGGTAATGATAACAGATCCAGAAACCACCCCATGGTCCAAAACTGAACAAATAAACAAACACTGAGAATCATAATGTGATTAAGAATCTTAATAGCTTTCACATACAACATCAACACTAATAAGCATGCATTTTCATATTCATCTAGCAATAAAGGGCTAGGCCCTATCAGTATATTTCATGCTTCCTATTCTAGCATGAAGATAAGGCATATATATTACAGTTAAACACATAAGTTACGAAATTGTGAGTCGAGCTTATCTTTAGCAGCGAGCGTACACACTCACCCTGCCTTCAAGAACCATTAAACTTGGCAGCTTTGATACAAACTTGTAACGTCCTACTGATCAAGGACCGTTACACCATGTGTTAAAAATAATGCGTAACTCGTTAAGTGAGTCATTTGGACTTATAAGTGTAATTAAAGTTAAGCAACCATTTAGGTATCAAAATTTTGGTCAATAAACTTAAACTTTTCATTAAAAAGGTTTGAATATCTACAAGGGATCCCAAAGGTTTTTAAATCAAAATACATGTACAACAAAATTACAGAACTAGCCAACCTAAATGGAAAAATTGAGTTAATAAACCATGTCCCTCAAAAATGTCTCCACCGTGGCAGTCGAGCAGGTTGAGTATGTACACGCCGCTCCTACAACTCTCCAACTTATGGCTCGTCCAGCTTTCTTTTACCCTTACCTGCACCATAAAGCACCCATGAGCCAAGGCTAAACAAGAAAACCCAAACAAGTAAAACAAATGTCCAGATAAACATTATAATCTAATGCGTACTTTATAATCACAAACATATTCACATTCGTTGCTTAACAACATAACGACTCACGCCAAGTAGATGCATACTGCACCCCTATAATGGCCCTACCACTACGGCTTACATTACGCATGTAGTGCTGATAACGACCTCTCGACCGATCAATCACAACAATGATCAATCAATACAAGAGTTATAACAACTTAGGCTTATATAGAGCAACATTTAACTTTAAACAGATTCATGGCACGATCATATCCGTGTCCCATAATCAAGGTTCAAGCCCTCAACTCGGTTCATGTGCCAGTTTTCTTACTTTGAGTCCCATGCAAGTATAATTACTATCCCAAGTGCGATCCCTTTCCCAATCCTTGCGAAAACCCTAGTCACAACATAAACGGTACATCTATCAGGAACTAATTCAAATAATGAGCTTCAAGACCAAGCCTTAGCTCTTGGGACCTCAAATTCCACTAAATGTGGATAGTGAAATTGTCCCCCAAGCCTCCCTAGATAAATCTCTAAAACCCTAAATAAAATTCACCCTAAAACTGAACCGCGAAACCCAGAAATCTGTGTTTTTCCTCTGCATTTTTAGACACTAAATCTCAATTCTAACTCGATTCCAGACAATTTTTCACAACTAAACAACCACAGACTAACTTTTTAATTCCAGTACAACATCAAAATGCCCTTAAACACCCAAACATACACAATTTACCAAAATTTACATTTGAGATTTCAACTTTTAAAAACTTACCCAAATCCGAGAATCCAAGCTTAATTCTAAGTTTCCTATTCGATCCCTAGCTTTAGAATAGCTAGAAATCGACCTCCACCACCACCAACAACACCTAAAATCCCTAGAAGCATCAAAGGCCTTCAGAATCAAATTTAACATCAAAATAACCAAGAACACCTCAAATAAAAATGAAAACAGAGCAAAAAAATTCCTTACCTCTTTTGAATTCGAAAACTTAAGTGTGTGTAAGGTTGAGCAGCTCCTAAACCTCCAATCAGTCCCAATTTCCCACTTGAATCCTTAGAAATCTTCACAAGTGGATTGCTTAAAACTCTTATGTACTAGGCACCTTGAGATAGAAATTAGAGAAGGGAGAGAAGAAGAGATGAACATGAATGAAAAGTGGTCCTACGCACTTAGGCCAATTTTTCCTTTGCTAGTGGTCAAATGACCAATTTTCCCCTAGCTCAAATAACCTCCCAATAAATCCCCAAGGGCATTTTGGTCATTTTAGCCTAATTTTCCACAAAACCTCAAATTATACCCCTAATTTCAAATTAATCAACCAATTCATCAAATAAAATTTATTCCTAATCAAATACTCTCACTTATCAATAATTCCCTAAATGTATGAAAATTATTAAAATACCCCTTGTCTCACAACGAGCTGGGTATTTATCCCCTTTGTGACTTTTCTGCTAAATTGCTCGAAAGGATCGACTCCTGTCGAATATCATAAATATATGCACATAATAATGTGGTCTTAAGAGCATAGCATATAAAATTATAATTATACCCTCAACGGTTCAAAATTACGAAAATGCTCATTTTTTTTAACAAAAGCGGGTATTTAAGCACATTTAATACACATAAACAATCATATTATAATATAACCCACATGATTCACATATGTATAATTATAATCACATAATTCCAATTATGCCCTCTAGGCACACTAATCAACAAACTAATCCTTATTAGGAGTTTTGGGATGCTACACGAGCCATGTTTGTTTGTGGGCCAATCTACAAATAATTTCCATAGTTCTTGAGCTAGTACAATCCTTTCCTCCTCAGATGACTTGGTTTATTCTGCAATAAAATCTGCCAACATGTGGCCCTTTATGGTTGTCCTCATGTGGTAGATTATTTCAAACTACCCAAGCTCAACTGCTAATTTTAGTAACCAACCTAGTGCGTCTAGTTTAGATAACACTATTTGTAGGGTTTGATCAGTTGGCATGTGAATGGAGTGTGCATGAAAGTTGGGCCTGAGATTTCTTGAAGCACGTGCTAGACATAATGCAAGCTTTTCCATAATGGGGGTAGCGGGATACTACTCCGAGGATTCGTTTACTTACATAATATACCGGGTGTTGGATCAATTCTTCTTCACGCACAAATGTTACTCTTATGGCATTCTTGGTGACAACGAGGTAAGCAAACAATACATCTCTTGTAATTGGTATGGAAAGAATAGGTGAATTTGTGAGGTGTTTCTTTAAGGTCTAAAATACTTGTTCACATTCTTTTGTCCATTCGCATTTTTCATTTCATTTTAATAAATTAAAGAAAGGAAGGCATTTATTATAGATTTCGAAATGAACCTACTTAATGCTGCCATTGTTCCATTTAAGCTTTGAACTTCTTTGTGCTTTCGAGGTGAGGGCATGTCAATCAAAGTCTTGATCTTTTTCGAGTTAGCCTCAATTCCCCAAGAGTTGATAATAAAGCCATGATATTTTCCCAAACTTACACAAAATGAGCACTTTTGGGGGTTTAATTTCATGTTGTACTTTTCTAGGATGGTAAAACATTCTTCCAGGGCAGAAACATGGTTTCAGTATCTTTTGAATTTACTAGCATGTCGTCCAAATACACTTCAATATTATGTTCGATTTGGTCGGCGAACATATTGTTTACAAGTGTTTGATAGGTCGCTCCAACATTTTTCAGTCCAAATGGCATTACGTTGTAGCAATATATCACATGTTGGTTATAAAACTTATGTGTTCCTGATTCGGAGCGTACATCGTGATATGGTTATATCCAGAATAAGCGTCCATAAAAGACATGAGCTCGTGACTTGATGTTGTGTCAATGAGTTGGTCTATCCAGAGCAGTGGAAAACAATCTTTAGGGCACACTTTATTTAAATTAGTTTAATCAATACATGTCCTCCGTTTCCCGTTTGGATTTTGAACTATCACAGGGTTTGCAACCCATATCGAGTAACAAGCTTCCCTTATGAATTGATTCGGTAGTAGTTTTCCGACCTCCTCTTTAAGAGCCTCTTGTCGGTTATCACCAAGTAACCTCCTATTCTGTTGTTTGCAAGGGATGTTGGGATCAATGTAAAGGGCATGGCTTATGAATGTGGCACTAATTCCCACCATGTCAGAGTGAGCACAACTGAAGCCGTCTTGATTAGCAACACATGAGAAACGTTTTCTCCATTATATGTAATGGCATTCGGGAATTGAATATGAGCAACGTCTTCTCCCGTAAATGTAATGGGTTATTCTTCAATGCGCTGTTACTTTGGAGCTTGTTGTTCAGGAATAAACATGGAATTATCCTCATTTTTAAGTTCCAGAACATATATTTTATGCGCTTTCCTGCTCGCTCTTGCCAAATGTGGCCCTTCGACGATAGTTATGACATCCTTTCCTTCAACCGTAGGAGGAAAATTTTAGTTATGACATCCTCTCCTTCAATCAAAGGAGGAAAATTTTAGTTATGACATCCTCTCCTTCAATCGAAGGAGGAAAATTGTCATTCCGAGCTAGTTTTGGAACATGGCGGTGTGGGGGAGTAGCCTGCTAGTTGTTTTGTGGAGCCTTGTAGAGTCCCAGAATATTTACTTAACTAGCTAGATAGTAGAAGTAGTAGTAGTAGTTAGTATTAGTTTGTAGTATGTTAGATTTCGTGGATTTTGGTTCAAGTCGAGACTTAGTTGGAAACTCGTAGCAACAATTATGAATTTTATCAGTTTAATCTATAGTTTAAGAATATTAATTATAACATAAGGTTTAATTTTTTTTAGTAGTTATGATTATTATAGTATAGTATAGGTTTATGATATTAGTAGTCTTGTTTGTAGAAAATGGGGTGATTTTATAAGAATAAATTAATTATGATATTATTAAAAAGTGTTAAGGATCGAGTCTACATAAATCCCAAAAGCCCAATAAGATTTTGGGCTTAGTAAATTCGAAATCAGCCTAGGGAATTAGATTATGTTATTTTATGGCTAGTTAAGATATTTGTGGATTAGGTTGTTATTTTGATAATTAAATAGATTTTCCTAACTTTAGGGTACTGTAACTTCCGACCTATTTTTGACCCATTTTTGACCCATTTATATTAAGAATTTCGAAAAATAGTATTCTAGAAAGTTGTAGATCATTGAATTAGCTTTCTAACAGTATAAAGATGGTCTAAATCAGAATTCTAGAACTCCGGTTATGTTGATTTTACTACAGGTGAGTTTAGAGTTACGAGATTTAGGGAGTTAGAAGCTAGGATTCTATTTTATTTCAATTTAAAGTTGGATTATAGTTAGAATGAAATTAATTATGCCTATTCCTTAAGTTCAGTTCTTTATAATCCTTTAGTTTTCTTTGGTTTCTTTTATTCAGATCCCAACTCTTGTTTATGATTCTTGATTAGGTATTTAAGTTCTTGAAACTTAAGGTCCTTCTTGGTAAGTTTCTTCTTGATGGTTTAGTTTTCATATTCATCTCTAGTCTTAGAGATTCTCATCTTTCTCTATTGTTGGTTTATAGGAGTTTTCTAATCCCGTTCTTGTTCTCAAATATCCAGGCTTCTGGTAAGGAAAATAGGATAGTTTTTATATGCTTATATGTTATGATATGTTTTTGTTATAATATGTTATGTTATGATATGTTATGATATATATGAATACGTCTTGTAGTCTTTGGGGCTTATAGTTGCTTAGCTGGCAAACCTCAATGTATTTTGAGGCTTATAGTTGCTTAACTAGCAAATCCCAATGTTTTTATGTTGCTTGGGGCTCATAGTTGCTTAGCTAGCAAACTTCAATGTATTTTGAGGCTTATAGTTGCTTAGCTAGCAAACCCCAATATTTTTATGTTGCTTGGGGCTCATAGTTGCTTAGCTAGCAAACCTCAATATATTTTCAGGCTTATAGTTGCTTAGCTAGCAAACCCCAATGTTTACCATGGACATGGGTTCGAGTTGTGATATATGTTTTATAGTATATCTTTTGATATAGTCTTATGCTTATGTTTTATGTTATATGATTGATTAGTAGATTTTCCTTGCTGGGCATTAGACTCACTCCTTTATTTTTAGTGTGACGTAGAAAAATAGATACGGAGGCGGAAGGATTCTTGGAAGCTTGGCTTGTGTGTTGAGGTTGAATGGAATGGATGGGTTGCGTGTTGATTCGAGGACAACGTTATTTTTTAGTCTTTTAAATTATGTTATTATGTATTTTCCGCATTTAGTTTTGTAAACAATTTCATTTAATTTAAAGTTATGTTTTATTTTAAAACAATGGGATCCCATACCACACATTTATGTATTTCGAATATTTACTTTGGAGGTTTTAATAAAGTTACGAATATTTATTATGTATGTTCTCTTCAAAGTAGTAGCTATGTCTAGTAGTTTTAATGGTCCAATGTCTTAGAAATAGTTTGGTCATTACTGTTGGTATCAGAACGACGATCCATATCCATGAAGTTCTCCTTGATACACATGCTCAAGCTTCGAATCTAACCGCTAATGTAAGTGTTTATGTTATAGTTATAGTTATTGTTATTGCGTTTATGTGTTATAGTTTATTTCTTGATTTATTATCTTTGCATTTATGATTGTACTTAGTGAAAACCTTTTTCCAAATGAATATTATTGTTACTTTTGAATGACATGTATGAGTTTGATTTTTTCTATAATCATAATAAATAATGACAAAGTTCGGTGAGGGTGGATACCAATCAATGGACTGGGTTCTATATTGAGAGTTAGGGGGCCATAGTAGTGGGAACGATTTTACTGATCCCAGCCCTCCATCAATATGGTTAACTTTGGAACAACGACGAGTTTCGAGCCTGAGAATTAAGTCATATAGGATGATTAGAAACAGACTTAGTAAATTATAAAGATGGCTTATTTTTCTAAGTTTAGAAACACACCCTAATTATAAAGAAGGCTTATATAATTATTTTCATAAGAAGTCATAATTAATAGGGTCGAGTTATGTTTGCTTAGATTAAGTTTTCCCTTAGAACCTATTAGAGTAAGTTCTAACATGTTCTCGACTGTTAGAACTTTTGTTGAAGATGTCGCTCAGAAGGTCTGCACGCATGAATGTCAATGCCTCCAACATCACTCCTGAGACTAATGAAGCCCCTCTAGTTCACAGAAGAGAAGCGCGTGCTACCACTACTGCTGCTAATCAAAGTGCGCCGCCACTGCCGGTTAACAGCACCTCAGAAATTGTCTGGCTACGACAACAAGTGGAAGAGCTGCTACAACAACAACGACAACAGACTCAACCACAGCCTCAGCCAAGCAACAATAGTAGGCAAAAGATAAGGCATCCTGATGATAAGCAGGAGAATGGTGACAAAAGAATGTGAGCAAGTGATAGGCCGGGTTATGTGGGATACCCACAATGCTCTAAGCGCCAAAAGAAACATCCTGGTGAGTGCCGTACAAACATCAAAGGATGCTTCAACTGTGGTCAGGAAAGTCATCGGAAGAAGGAATGTCCATAGCTCAAGCCAGAGGAGAAAAGGGACATCAAGATGGTTCCTGCCAAAGTCTTTGTCTTAACCCAAGGTGAAGCCCCTGCTAGTAACAAAGTGGTCACAGGTCAGATTCCTATCCTCGATAGTATATGTTCTAGTATTGTTTGATTCAGGAACAACATACTCGTATATCTCGTTAGGAATGATAGAGAAATTAGACAAACCTTGTAGAACTAGGTTTGTGACATAGTTGCCTTCGGGTGAAATAGTCCTATCATCACGGATAGTACGTGGCGTATCGATCAAAATTGAGGACGTAGAACTAGAAGGAGACCTGATAAAGTTAGAGATCAAATACTTTGACGTAATACTTGTTTACCCAAAAATGGCTGTTGATGACATGGCAAGGATTTCTCACACGTGGTTGACACGTGGCAGAGTCGAAATAAAGAGGTGTTGTTCGGTTATCAACCAACTACCCATTGCTTCATCAAACCTCACGATTAGATGCGACCAGGCTAGTCATATACTTCAGTTTATTTCCTTAAAATATTGTAATCTTATAATGAATACGTTGATTATTTCCTCTTTATTGCCTTGATAGACGTATATTAAGGATAGTTAAGGCCCGTTGGCCCATGTAACCCCCCTTGAGCCTATAAATATGCATGAGAGAGCTAAAGGAAGGGACTTTTGAATCTTTTTTCTAAATACTGAGAGAAAGAGCATACACTGCGATTATTCTCCAAACAGTTGTATTTCCGCTAAGGCTTGTGAAGCTAAAGAACCCTAGTTCTTTGATCATGGCATTGAGATTCAATATTAATAATAACACTAAGTGGACGTAGGTCGTTACTATCCATTGGGGCCAAACCACTATAAATCGTTTGTATCTATTCTTTACCATGGGATTCCATTCTTAATTATTATTTCATTTCTTGTTGTTTGACTCCGTGTCGTTGGCCAAATCGAGGGTCAACATTCTGGTGCTTTCATTGAGAGGTTGATCAAGAAGCTGTAAGAAAATCTAATGGCAAAGACATCTAAGAAAGTTGGATCGGCTGCTGGCACTGCATCATCTCAACCCCCTCCTCAAAATGTGGCAGAAAATGAACCACATTTAGAGTTTGAAGAGGAGGACTTGGATACGGAAACACTGAGGGCAACACTGGGGCTGTTGCAAGATGAGTTGGCCAATCTGAGGCCAATAAGGAGAACGCATCAGAGACTATGGTGCTGCAACAGAGAGAAATTGAACGTCAATGCTAGGAGCTGAGTGAGCGGCAATCGAACATGGACCGTCGACAGAGGGATGCCATGGCCGCTCTCGAAGCACCCATTCAATTGGCTCGAGGATAGGCTATGTCGGCCTCTCAACCGGATCAGCCACCGAGTGCGCCACCACAACAGGCTCCCAATCCAAGTCCTCCACTCCAGCTGGCAAGCCCCCAAAGGCCAGAGCAGCTACTTGTGGCTCAGGATGATGTCCCCGTTTGGGATCCTGAGCAACAACCTCCATCTTAAGCTGGTTGAGGCAATCCCCAGCGCCAGAGGAAGATAGGGCCAGACAGCCACCCCACAGCCCTAGACGCCCAGGGGACGAAGAGCCAAATCCACCGAGAAAGGGGCAGTATCCTTCTGCCATCAGAAGGAACAACGAATCGGGCTCTGCGGTCAGGGGCCCCCCACGACATAATAATGCACGGGGGCCCAACGACCAGAGCAGGCCTCCCCTGACACTCGAGAAATTCCAACCCGAGGAGGAAATAGCGTGAACAGCCAGTCACACCATAGTCGGACACAGTTTAGAGATGGCCATGACTATAATGAAGCTGATTCTGGAAGAGGAAATGCTGGTCAAAGGAATGAGGAGAGAGGTGGAGACAGAAGCCCCCCAACTATAGAAAATAGGCCAGCAAGCCATAACACTGGGGGGCAACCCAGGCAGCATAACGTCTTTGATCGGCTAGGAGTTAGCGAGCAGAGGCGCAGGGATGATGATTTGAGGGACGTACTCAATGACCATCGTGAGAGGCACGATGAGTACGCTCCTCGGCACTGGTTGCCCTAGCGATCCGAGAAACGGTTTAGGCTCAGATTGATGCTCTGAACCAAGCAGTACAATAGCTGGTTAGGGGTCGAACATCCCACATAGAGTACGATCGGAGGAGGGGCACTCCGTTTGTGCAAAGGATTATTGTGGCAGAAACCCCCAGAAAATTCAAAATGCTAACACTGCCAAACTTTGATGCGTACGGAGACCCAGTATCTCAAGTAAACAAATTTGAGATATAAATGGATACACAGAAAGTGTCAGAAGATGCCCGCTGTAGGATCTTCCCTGCAACACTATCCGAGATGTTCTTTAAATTCCCTCCTGCTAGTATAGTATCCTGGGAGATGTTCGTGAAGGAATTCTATGGACAATTCTATGCGGGTCGCGTACACCCTACAGAGGCCAACCAGTCGGTCGAGATATGCCAGAAGGAGGGAGAGCCCTTGAAGGAGTATGTCCAGCGCTTTATGTGAGCAATGGCTAGAGCCAAGACAGTGGGCGACGAAGGAAAAATGATGGCCCTAACTACTGGGGTTAGACGCCATTCTCCCCTCTAGAGTAGCCTAAGAAAGAATGGGGTAAGAAGTACCCATGAGTTTTTGGATCGAGCTAATCGATACATCAAGCTCGAGGACGCGATTGCCAATGAGGGGAAATCGCCCACGAAGGACAAGGGGCCAAAAGAAGAACCCGCCAAGGCTGCCAACGGGTCAAAGAAACCCAATGGCAATGGCAAGGGCAACGGGAACATAAATGGCAGAAATGGTGGAAAACGGACGAGCAATGAACCGTTGACATCTGACAAAAAATTCCCCAAAGGCAATCGATACGGGCTGAGAATCCCCATCTATACGGCCCTTGTCGAAAGTCGAGCGAAAGTCTATCAGGCGGCCAGCTCTAGCATGCCTTATAAGTGACCCGCGCCTATAAGGAAGGATATCTCCAAGAAAGATACAAAGAAATTCTGTCGTTTTCACAAAGACTACGGGCACGACACTAATGAATGCAACCAGTTGAAGGACGAAATTGAGTTCCTGATCAGGCAAGGACATCTAAGGTGATATGTGCGAGCCACAGGAGGGTCTCAGCGAGAGGCTAAAGGTGGCAACGAGCAGGCGCCTGCACGCCAATGCTCGCCGTCTTTACAGCCAGCTCCTGTGGCAGGCAAGTTACTCACCATCTATGGTGGCCCACACCTTGCAGGGGACAGTGGGAAGGCAAGGAAATGTTATGCTTGAACCCTACAGCACGACCAGGACATCGAGATGATGAGTGTGGAGGATCGAGCACCAAAGAAGGCTCGAATAGAGGAGGAATTGATAAACTTCTCTGAAGACGATGCCCAGCATGTACGATTCCCACACTCTGATCCGCTGGTCGTGGACGTGCAAATTGCCAACATGATGGTGAAGAGGGTGTTGGTTGACACAGGAAGCTCAGTCAACATCCTATATAAGTCCTCATTGGCAAGAATGAAGTTGTCCATCAAAGACTTGGAGCCATGCAACCAAACCATCTATGGTTTTTCTGGCGAAGGGCTCGCCCCAACTAGGTCAATTAGGCTTCCAGTTACAGCAGGTACTGCACCTGCTAATAGGACATTACTCACTACTCTCATAGTATTTGATTTTCCTTCGGCATATGATGCTGTAATTGGGAGGCCAATTTTGGTTGACCTACGAGCCGTTACCTTGATATGGCACCTGGCCATGAAATTCCCAACCGACGCAGGGATAGGATGCGTGTTGGGAAATCAGCGGGAATCAAGGGAATGCTACAATGCCTCGATAACTAAGGCAAAGAAAGGTATATCGAGGGAAGTTGCCGAAAAAGAGTTGCAAATGGCGGCTGATGTACAAGCCCAATCAGGTGATGATTTCACCAAATAGAGCGTTGCCCAAAGTGAGGACAGAGATTTAGATCCTCACTTTGGGTATTTTGATGAAGAGATAGGTTCCATTGAGGACCTTGAAGAGGTCCAACTCGACGAAGAAAATCTGACCAGGGTTGTGAAAGTCGGTAAAAACTTAGAGACAACAACAAAACAAGCACTGGTGGAATTTTTGAAGGAAAACCAGGAAGTCTTTGCCTGGTCACACAAAGACATGGTCGGAATAGACCTTGCAGTCATTAGCCATGTCCTGAACATAGACAAAAGTTTTCCACCGGTACAACAGAAAAGGAAGCTGCTTGACAAAGATAGATCAAAGGCCCTAAAAGAAGAAGTCGAGAAGCTGAAGGAGAATGGATTCATAAGGGTAGCGTTTTATCCATCATGGGTCTCTAATCCGTACTAGTTCCCAAGCCGAATGAAAAATGGCGAACATGCGTGGATTTCACAGACCTTAATAAAGCCTGCCCTAAAGATTGTATCCCACTCTCTAGAATCGACCAACTGGTTGATGCCACTGCAGGGCATGAGATTCTCTCATTCATGGATGCATACTCCGGGTATAATCAGATTAGTATGCATCCTCCTGATAAGGATCACACTAGCTTTCGGATTGACACATGGCTTTACTATTACAAAGTAATGCCCTTCGGTTTGAAAAATGCTGGTGCGACTTACCAGCGACTGGTCAACCACATGTTTAAGGAGCTGATTGGCACAAACATGGAGGTATATGTCGATGACATGCTGGTTAAGTTGAAGAAGGCAGGAGGGCATATAGGGGATTTGCAAGAATGCTTCAATGTCTTGAACAAATATCAGATGAAGCTGAATCCCCTCAAGTGCTCCTTCAGAGTAGGATCAGGGAAGTTCTTGGGATTTATAGTAAAGTCGAGAGGAATTGAGGCCAATCCTGAGAAGATCAAAGCCCTGGTCGATATGAAATCACCAGCAAAGATCAAGGATGTTCAAAGCTTGACCGGAAGAATTGCTGCTCTGAGTAGATTTATTTCTAAATCGATGGACAAATGCGTCCCATTTTTTAATCTACTCAGAGGCAACAAGAAATTCGAATGGACGGAGAAGTGCGAGCAGGCTTTTCAAGTGTTGAAGACTCACATGTCACAACCACCGATCCTATCAAAGCCGGTTGATAAAGAAACTTTGTTCATCTACCTGGCGATCACAGAATACGCTGCTAGTGCTATCTTAGAAAGAGAAGAAGAAGGTGTACAGAAGGCTGTTTATTATGTAAGCAAGAGGCTAATTGGGGCGGAGCTGCGGTATCCTCCTATTGAAAAGTTAGCCTATTACTTAAATATAGCCTCTAGGAAGTTGTGGCCCTACTTTCAAGCTCACCCAATCACGGTTTTGACCGACCAGCCTCTACGACAAGTTCTACAGAAGCCAGAAGCCGCAGGCAGATTATTGAAATGGGTGGTTGAACTTGGGCCATTTGATATATCTTACTTGCCATGAGCAGTAATAAAAGGGAAAGCCCTGGCTGACTTCATCGCAGAGTTCACTGGACTTCCAGATGGCAAGCAGCTAGAAGCACCTGAAGAGCCTGAGCTTCAAAACCAAACTCCTTCATGGAAATTGTTCACGGACGACTCTTTAATGAACATCACGTAGGAGCAGGTGTGATATTGATGATGCCTGAAGGGCATCAATTTCACTGCGCAATCAGGTTTGACTTCACTTCTTCTAACAACAAGGCCGAGTATGAAGCACTGCTCGCTGGCTTATGATTGGCCAGGGACATGAACATAAAGGCACTTGACATCTACAGTGATTCTCAGCTGGTGGTAAATCAGATCATGGGAGAGTACCAGGCTCGAGGTTTAAAAATGGTTGCTTACTTAAACAAAACGAAGGATCTATTAGCGTAGTTTGACAGGTACACCCTTCAGCAAGTACCTCGCGACCAGAATTCAAATGTTGATGCTTTGGCCAAATTAGCAAGTGCGAAGGATGATGATACTCTGACCATAGTGCTAGTTGAGCGACTATCTGTGCCAAGCATCCAAGCGGAGGAGACCTCTTTGGTGATCCAGGCGGCCGATACATGGATGACACCATACATTGAGTACCTTAAGCAGGGTGTCTTACCGACGAATAAAAACAAAGCAAGAACCCTTCAGCGACAGGCTACTAGGTATATCCTAGTCGATGGAATCATGTACGAAAGAGGATACTCAATGCCACTCCTCATATGTATTTCAAAGGAGAAGGCCAACGAATTGATGAAAGAGGTCCACGAAGGCTTTTGTGGAGACCATGCTGGGGGGCAGAGCTTATCGAAGAAGATCCTAAGGCAAGGATACTTCTGGCCAACAATGAATAAAGACTCGATGGAATTTGTGCGGAGGTGCGACTAGTGTCAGAGGTTCTCCAAAATTCCACGAGCAGCCCCTAATGAGCTAAAACAGATGCAAAGTCCATGGCCGTTCGCAGTCTGGGATATAGATTTTATTGGATCTTTGGCCATAGGCAAGGGCGATGTCAACTACATGGTGGTTGTTGTTGATTACTTCACTAAATGGGCCAAAGATGAGCCACTTGTAACCATAACGACCAATAAAGTGCTTGATTTTGTGGTCAAAAACATCGTATGTCGCAATGGATTGCCAAGGAAGATTGTCTCAGACAACGACACCCGGTTTGATAGTGATCTGTTCACAGATTTTTGTGAATGACATGGAATTATCATGAGCTTTTCTTCAGTCGCTCATCCTCAAGCAAATGGACAAGTCAAAGCAGTCAATAAAACGCTAAAGGATACTCTGAAAAAAAGACTTGAAAAAGCTAAGGGGGCATGGCCGGAGCAATTTCTTAAGGTACTTTGGTCATATAGAACTTCCCATCGAACAACAACGGGCCATACTCCATTTTCCTTGGCTTATGGATATGAGGCTATGTTGCCTGTTGAGTTAGATCCGCCGCCACATCAAAGAATAACGTACGATCAAGGCTCTAATAGCTAACTGTTGATGGGATCCCTAGATTTGATCGATGAAAAGCGTGAGCAAGCCCAACTCCGAGTAGCTGCTTACCAACAAAAGGTCGCCCGATATTTCAATTTTAAAGTACGCGAAAGGAAATTCAGTGTCGGAGATCTAGTACTTGGAAGGGTTTTCCTGAACACCCGCGACCAGGCTGCTGGAGTACTCGGACCTAATTAGGAGGGACCATACCAGATTGAAGAAGTCCTCCATCCATGCACCTATAAACTTGCTCGCTTAAATGGAGATCTCATTCTTCGCTATTGGAATGGAGAACACCTATGCAAGTACTATCAATAAACAGTTCTTCTTAAAGAATTGGCTTGTATTAATTTTACTTTTTACAAGTTATGAAAAAGGGTTGGTCATTTTACGTGACTGATCGCTTATAAGTGTAAGATCTTGTTGATCACTCGTATAGTCATGTTTTGTCCATTTATTACGAGAAATATAAGGGACTGTGCGCAGCCAGTCATTCTTGCCAATTATTGTATTTATTACAAGTATTTGGTCATTACGTGTGTTGTTTTGCTGTATTATCATTTTAAATTCTTTGCTCCGAGCAGTAATGTTCGAACAGGTTTTGGTCAAGGCAAGTGACCAAGGTCCTAAAGCTCCTGAATCACTTGGGGGGGCATATAAGGCATCCAGTAAGAAAAGCATATCGAAAGGTATGTAAACACATGAGCAAAATAAGTGAAAGCATGCTAAGGAACTTAGAGTATTTTTCAAAATTTTGTTATTTTTTTAAATCAATCCAAAGTACTATGCTAAGTTCAGTCATGTGAACAGATATTATAATAACGTAAAAATATTATAATATCAAAATAAATCCTTTTACACCGCAAGCAGTGACTGCTTGGATGTAACTATTTAATAAAAAGGGAAAAGCTGCTCGTGCAGTCATATAATTCAAAAATAAAATAGATTATGAAGAAGCCAGGGGGTCCTGTGGTGATTTTTGCTGCTGCTGGTCGATAGTAACTCCAGCCTCTTCTCGGGCACCCTCGATGCTGGTTGTTAAAGAGATCTTTGGAGACCTTGGAGTTGTTTCTTCTTCCAGGCAGGCAACACACCTAGCTAGCTCCGCCTCCTTGATATGGTCTGGAAGATAGGATAAATTAGCGTTGGGGTTGCTTTTCCAGAACAGGTAAAAGCATTCGAACGCCGCCCCTTCGTAGTCTTCAAGGTTGCGGTAATTTTGTTCCTCCAGTACATCAACTTCTTTGCGGCTTATCTCCAACTCAACTTGAAGCTTGTGGGCTTCCCAGTAATTTATGAGTGAAGTCTCCTTGTACTGCTCCTTAGAAGCAGTGATCTTGGAAATGCTCACCTCCTTCTTCTTCAACTCCTCTTCAAGAGAAGCGAGTTTCACCTCGGTCACTTGCAGCGCCTCGATGTGCTTCACCTCAGCTTCTTTGAGAGCCTCAGTATGCTTCGCCTGGGCTTCCTTAAGAGCCTCAGTATGCTTTGCCTTAACTTTCTTCAGCTGCTCGGCATGAGTAGCTTCAGTCGCCTTGAGTTGCTTAGCGTATTGAGCCTCAACAGCACTAAGCTGAACGCTGAGCTTCTTCTCGAATTGAGCGGTCAACGTCCTTGAGCATCGCCAGCCAGAAGTCATGGTAAGAACTCCCTGCGATCAGAAAGGTATAAAGCTGTTAGTAGGGACGAATTGGCAAGGAAATTCATAAAGTACAATAAAAAGAGAAACTTACAACAAACACTTCGTTCAGGGCACGGTTGAAGACTTGATCAACTGCCATGGAGCCCGTCTCCTGAATCGCCTCTCGACTGCGATGGTGCTTTGTTATTCTGGACAACCTATCTTTGGCTGAATTGAGCACCACGCCCGTGAGGTTGTCTCCCGAGGCTTCTTCTCGGAGACCAGCCGGCTGCTGGACGGTGGAAGCTGGAGGCGTAAGGTCGGCTGGAGCTAGTGGAGGAGTCTGTCCAACCAGAGATTTTCCTCTCTGGAAGGAGCTGGTGGAGGAGTTGTCTCTTTTGTGGGAGTAGGCGAAGGAGGGTCTTATGTTCGAGACCTCTTCGCGGAGGGATTGCTGCAGCCTTCCTCAGACTAGCGCTTGTGGGATTGTTTCTTGTTCGTCGATTTGGCGTACAAGTCAAAAGCTCATTAGGCAAGCATGTCTGCAAGAAAGAAACCAGCGAACAATCAGGTAATATAATATAATGAGCTTGCTAAGTTTAGGAAACATGGGCAAAGAAATTAAAAGTATAATACCCAAGCTATAATTACTGGTCGCTACACTATTTACTTTACTAGTGCTACACTCACTCTCTGACCTGAAGAAGTCTGAATTTAAAGAAGGTGTGTATTTAAAGTTGCCATCCCCGTAAAAAAGGTGATAAGGAATAGGCAGACTATCTAAAAGTGAAAAATCAGTACCGTTCTCGATGACTCAAGAATAGGCTTGAAGGCCTTCTTCTTGCCCTACCCTGGAGGGGCCGGTGCAGCAGCAGGTCGCGGGGCCTTGGTTGGTTCATTGATAGTCACCCCTGTTGCCCTCCTCGTTGGAGGTTGTGACACGTCTTGTTGTTTTTCGGGGACTTCAGTGCCGGTGGCACTCCCTGCAGTAGATTCCCTCACATCTTGGTGAGGTGCCAGAAGGCCGACCAGTCTCAGATTGGCCTTTGTGACCAGCTGTTTGACACTTTTCTCTACGTTGGTCATGCTGTCCAAGAGGGCTGATCGGACTTCCATTTCTGGAGTGGGAGCCGGTCCCAGCCATGGACCTGAAATGCACTAAATATCTAAGGGGAAAGCAGGAAGAATCAAAGGAAAATAAACGACTAGGGGTGCAAAGATATTACCTCCTTGGGTGAAGGACAGGTTGTTAGCGACCATATCGGTAGTCAGAAAGTACTCTAGATGGTACTTCCCCACGTTAGATATAAAAGTGGTATCACTCAGGAAAGTGAGGGTCGTTTCCTGGTGGCAGAAATGGAAGAACCCCATATTTTCTTGGTTGGGGTTGGATTTTAGGCCGAACAGGTAGTTGACCTCGTGTGGCATGGGGATCGGCCACTTCTTATGACTATAACGGATATAGAGTGCAGAAAGCATTCTATACCCATTTGGGGTTATTTGGAAAGGAGCGAACCCAAAATAATTGGCCACTCCTTGAAAGAAAGGATGGAGAGGCAGGATCGCTCTTGCCTCGATGTGATACCTCGACCAAGCGCTGAAGGCGCCTTTAGGTAGATTCGCCTGTTGGTCTCTGGTGGGTTTGACTAGGGTCACCCCAAGAAGCCCGTATTTCTTGATGTAATTGGTAATCATCCGTTACTCGACTAGGAGGGGCAGCGTACCATTCGACATCTGGTAGAACGACGTTTTGGAGTTGGGTTTGAGTTTGGATTCCTGGCTCGGGAGTACTCTCAGCTCTACCGTTGGTCGAGGGAATTTCTGCATGAGGAGTAGGCTGGTTTTCAGAAGGTTTTGATGGTTTCTTTTTCTGGGCAGTGGATTTTACTCTACCCATGTTTGGAGGGTTTGAGTGAGGTCTGTTAGGTGGAATTCGAGAAAAAGGGATGTTTGGAATAAGTAATGACGGCTGTTCTTCGTCCACGTGCAGTTGAGCAAGCAGGTCGTCATCAATTGGTCTCTCACCTCCCCACGGATCTTGCATGAAAATCTGCGAACAGAGAAGGGGAGATGAGAACTTAAAGCCTAAAACTTGTGTTGAGAGTTTGAATAACATTGCTCGCGTATAAAAGTTAAGCTTTTATACGGCCAGCACAATTCTAGCAAAAATACTAAGTTTCATATGAGCAGTTTGAGAAACGGATTAAAAAGTTTTTCAGAGAAAACTTTTTCAACTCGGAAGGGGCACGAAAAACCCAGTTTTTCAACTAGCTTAAAAATCAAATTTTTACTTCAATTTTACGCCCTAAATCTACAATCTCGACTACCAAACTGACTCCTAACTCCTATAAAACATTATTTCACTTCCCTATTAAACATCGATCAATATGCCCATTTACCCCAAAATAGTTTCAGCCAAGAACATTCAAGAGCTCAGATACGAAACAGATATAAAATGGTTTTGCATGGCATCTCAAACGACTGAAAGATTCGGGAAACTTACTTGGATGAAAGTTAGAGTATGAACATGAACGTTTTGAACGTCTGAACAAAAGTTCCTTAGATCAGAGATGAAAACTTCTGGGTTTTCTGGGCTCTGATGGTCGAAGTTCTTGAAGAAGAGAAGATAAATGAAAAATAAAAAGTAAAAATGTGATCTTGGGGTATTATTTATGGTGATCATGGCACCGTAAAAGAGGCAATCATGGAATTACTTTTTTCAAAGCGTGGGGAAGTGCAATAGCCGTTAGAATTTCTTTTGGGAAACTGAAAAGACTTGATTGGACATGATTAGTTACCTTTTTTGAGAAGGCATGGGTGGCTCTGACAGATTTGGTGGGGTACGCGAAGAGTCGGTTTCCTTAGTTTACTTTATGCTGGTCGCAGTAAAATAAACTTGGGGGGAAAATGTTTACCCGAAAATGGCTGCTGATGACGTGGCAAGGATTTCTCACACGTGGTTGACACGTGGCAGAGTCAAAATAAAGAGATGTTGTTCGATTATAGACTAGCTACCCATTGCTTCGTCAAACCTCACGATTAGATGCGACCAAGCTGGTCGTATGCTTCAGTTTATTTCCTTAAAAGATTGTAATCTTATAATGACTACGTTGATTATTTCCTCTTTATTGCCTTAATACACAGATATTAAGGATAGTTAAGGCCCGTTGGCCCATGTAACCCCCTTTGAGCCTATAAATATGCATGAGAGAGCTCAAGGAAGGGACTTTTGACTTTTGAATCTTTTTTCTGAATGCTGAGAGAAAGAGCATACAGTGCGACTATCCTCCAAACAGTTGTATTTCCCCTAAGGCTTGTGAAGCTCAAGAACCCTAGTTCTTTGATCACGGCAGTGGGATTCAATATTAATAATAACACTAAGTGGATGTAGGTCATTACCATCCATTGGGGTCAAACACCACTATAAATCGTTTGTGTCTATTCTTTACCATGGGATTCCTTTCTTAATTATTATCTCATTTCTTGTCCTATTTTTGACTTCGTGTCGTTGGTCAAATTGAGGGTCAACAATACTGAGCATGGATTGGCTAGCAAGGTATGGCGCAACCATCGACTGTAGACGTAAGCTAGTGATGTTCGAGACTCTTGACGGTAAGAAAATATGCTATATGGGAAATTTTTTAGGAATACGTACGCTGATTATTTCATCTCTCAAAGCTCAGAGAATGATAGAAAAAGGATGTCACGCATTCTTAGCCAACGTCACGGATGTGGTAAAGGAAAAACCACTAAAGGTTGGAGACGCCCGCATTATAAAGGAATTCCCAGAGGTATTTCCTGACGACTACCATGATTGCCACCGACACGGGAGATAGACTTCACAATCAAACTAGTACTGGACACTGAGCCTATTTCAAAGGCACCATACCGGATGGCATCGACTGAACTCAAGAAGTTAAAGATGCAGCTAGAAGAACTCTTAGACTTGGGTTTCATTAGACCAAGCCATTTTCCATGGGGAGCATCGGTTCTATTTGTGAGGAAGAAGGACGGAAGTATGTGGATGTGCATAGATTGCGATGAGTTGTATAAGGTGACAATTAAGGATAAGTACCCGCTACCCTGAGTTGACGACTTGTTTGATCAACTTAGAGGGGCAATCGTGTTTTCAAAGATTGATCTATGGTCTGGGTATCACCAGCTCAAGGTACGGGAAGAGGATGTTCCCAAGATTGCTTTTAGAACTCGTTATGGACATTACGAGTTTCTAGTTATGTCCTTTGGTCTTACCAACGCTCTAGCCGTGTTTTGGATTTAATGAATAGGGTCTTCAAGGATTATTTAGAAAAATTCGTTTGAGTGTTCGCCAACACTATCTTGGTGTACTCAAAGGACAAAGCTGACCACAAGGAACATTTAGGGATGATCTTGTTACTTTACGCCAAGTTTACAAAATGTGAATTTTGGCTTTCGTAAGTAGCGTTCCTCGGGCACATAGTATCCAAGGAATGAGTTGTTGTAGACCCATCTAAAGTAGAGGCTGTGAAGGATTGGCCAAGACCAAAGAATGCGTCAGAGGTAAGAAGTTTTCTGGGACTAGCAAGTTATTATTGGAGGTTCGTAGATGGCTTTTCTAAGATAGCCACTCCATTTACCAACCTGACCCAGAAATAGCAAATGTTCAACTGGACGGATAAGTGTGAAGAGAGCTTCCAGTTGCTTAAGGATAAGCTATGCTCAGCACCTATACTTGGGTACTAACACCCAACGACAAGTTTGTAGTCTACTGCAATGCGTTGAAGCAAGGGCTGGGTTGTGTGCTAATGCAGAGTGACAAGGTGATAGCCTACGCCTCAAGGAAGTTGAAGGAGTACGAGCAACGCTATCCAACACACGATATGGAGTTGGCAACGGTGGTCTTTGCGTTGAAAATCTTGCGCCATTATCTTTATGGAGAATGGTGTGAGATTTATACAGACCACAAAAGCTTAAAGTATTTCTTCACGCAAAAGGAGCTCAACATGAGGCAGCGCAGGTGGTTAGAACTAGTAAAGGATTATGATTGTGAAATTCTATACCACCCGGGAAAGGCAAACGTAGTTGCTGATGCGCTAAGTAGGAAAAGTTATGGAAGTCTAGCAGCGTTAGTTGGAATAGAAAAGCCGCTACAACAGGAGCTGATCAATACCGAAATAGAAGTAGTCATTGGTAAACTGACTAACTTGTCCATACAATCAAGTCTGTTAGAAGATATACAGATTGGGCAAGGGCATGATGACACATTAGTAGCACATATGGATGCAATTAAAGAAGGCAAGGCCACAGATTTCTCGATCTTAGGATAAGGGTTTTGAGATATAAGGATCTGGTATGTGTGCCGAATGATCATGGAATTAAGATGAAGATTTTAGAAGAAGCGCATAATACCCCATACTCAGTTCACCCAGGGTCGACCAAGTGGACTCACGACCTCAAGGCGTTGTATTGGTGGCCAGGAATGAAGAAAGATGTAGCGGAGTATGTGTCTAAATGCTTAGTATGTCAGCAAGTGAAAGAAGAACACTAGCGGTCTGCAGGCTTATTGCGACCACTTAATATTCCAAAATGGAAATGGGATGACATAGCCATGGATTTCGTGACAGGACTACCACGAACAAGTAAGCAGCACGACTCAGCTTGGGTAGTAGTAGATAGACTAACCAAGTCAGCTCATTTCCTGCCTATCAAGACTACGTACACAGCAGACCAATACGCAGACATTTATATTCAGGAGATAGTACGACTGCATGGAATCCCTAAGACTACAGTATCTGATAGAGGATCGGTGTTTACATCAAGAGCTTGGAGTAAGTATTTGCCGCTGATAGAATTCTCCTACAACAATAGCTACCAGTCAACGATCGGGATGGCACCTTATGAGTTACTCTATGGAATGAGGTGTTGATCGCTGTTACATTGGGATGAAGTAGGAGAAAGGAAACTTCTTGGACCCGAAGCTGTTAGAGAAGCTCAGGATGCAGTAGCGCTGATTAGAAAACGTATGCTCGCTGCTCAAAGCCGTCAGAAAAATTATGTGGATGCCAAGCGGCGTGATGTGGAATTCAAAGTCGGAGATCAAGTCTTCTTAAAAATATCTCCTATAAAAGGTGTGAAGTGGTTTGGGAAGAAAGGCAAGCTTAGTCCCCGGTTTATAGGTCCTTTTGAGATATTGGACAAGGTGGGAACAGTTGCATATAGATTAGCCCTACCGCCAGCTTTAGCAGATAGTCATAATGTATTTCACATCTCGATGCTGTGTAGATATGTGTCAAATCCATCTCACTTCCTCAAGTATGATACGATAGCACTTCAGAAAGACTTGAGTTACGAGGAACGACCGGTTAGCATCCCAGATAGAAGGATGAAAGAATTACGGTCTAAGAGTTTTCCGATAGTCAAGGTCCTATGGAGTAATAGTTTCGAACGGGAGGCAACATGGGAGTTGGAGGAAGACATGTTGGCCCGGTATCCGGAATTGTTTGATAAGTAAATTTCGAGGACGAAATTCTTTTTAGTGGGGGAGAATTGTAGTGTCCCAGAATATTTACTTAACTAGCTAGATAGTAGTAGTAGTAGTAGTAGTAGTAGTAGTAGTAGTAGTAGTAGTAGTAGTAGTAGTAGTAGTAGTAGTAAGAGCAGCAGCAGCAGCAGTAGTAGTGGTAGTGGTAGTAGTAGTTGCTATTAGTTTGTAGTATGTTAGATTCCGTGGATTTTGGTTCAAGTCGGGACTTAGTTGGAAACTCATAGCAACAGTTATGAATTTTATAAGTTTAATCTATAGTTTAAGAATATTAATTATAACATAAGGTTTAATTTTGTTAGTAGTTATGATTATTATAGTATAGTATAGGTTTATGATATTAGTAGTCTTGTTTATGGAAAAAGGGGTGATTTCATAAGAATAAATTAATTATGATATTATTAAAAAGTGTTACGGATCATAAAGCCCAAAAGTCCAATAAGATTTTGGGCTTAGTAAATTCGAAATCAGCCTAGGGAATTAGAGTTTGTTATTTTATGGTTGGTTAATATATTTGTGGATTAGGTTGTTATTTAGATAATTAAATAGATTTTTCGTAACTTTAGGGTACTATAACTTCCGACCTATTTTTGACCTAGTTATATTATGAATTTCGAAAACTATTATTCTAGAAAGTTGTAGATAATTGAATTAGCTTTCTAACAGTATAAAGATGGTCTAAATCAGAATCTTACAGCTCCAGTTATGTTGATTTTACTACAGGCAAGTTTGGAGTTACGAGATTTAGTAAGTTAGAAGTTAGGATTCTATTTTATTTAAATTTAAATTTGGATTATAGTTAGAATGAAATTAAGTATTTTTTTAAAATAAAACAAAGATCTAGAAACTCTAGAACTTTCTAGAACCACTAAGAGCATGACACTTGTCATAATCATGGTTATTTAAGGATTTAATTATAAAAGAAAGTTCTAGAAACTCTAGAACCTTCCAGAACCACTAAGAGCATGACACTTGTCATAATCATGTTTATTTAAGAATTTAAGTATTTTTTTAATAGGATAGTCTTACTCCTCAAACTCTATAAATAGGACCTAGTGCTGAGTCATTTTCTTCATTCTTCAAGTACTTGATTAGAGCCTCCAAGGTGCTAGTGTTAGTATAAAGAGATACACTTGGGTTTGGGATCAAAGCTTTATCATTCTAAGCTTTCTAAACACTTGGGAAGTGAGATATAGTGTGATTTTGGTGTTGAGGTTTAGATCAATCTATATGATCAACCAAGGTATTCCTATTCCTTAAGTTCAGTTCTTTATAATCCTTTAGTTTTCTTTAGTTTCTTTTATTTAGATCCTAACTCTTGTTTATGATTCTTGATTAGGTATTTAAGTTCTTGCAACTTAAGGTCCTTGGTAAGTTTCTTCTTGATGATTTAGTTTTCATATTCATCTCTATTGTTAGAGATTCTCACCTTTTTCTACTGTTGGCTTATAGGAGTTTTCTAATCCCGTTCTTGTTCTCAAATATCCCAGCTTCTGGTAAGGAAAATATGATAGTTTTTATATGCTTATATGTTATGATATGTTTGTGTTATAATATGTTATGTTATGATATATATGAATACGTCTTGTAGTCTTTGGGGCTGATAGTTGCTTAGCTAGCAAACCTCAATGTATTTTGAGGCTTATAGTTGCTTAGCTAGCAAACCCCAATGTTTTTATGTTGCTTGGGGCTCATAGTTGCTTAGTTAGCAAACCTCAATGTATTTTGAGGCTTATAGTTTCTTAGCTAGTAAACCCCAATGTTCTTATGTTGCTTGGGGCTCATAGTTGCTTAGATAGCAAACCTCAATATATTTTGAGGCTTATAGTTGCTGAGCTAGCAAACCCCAATGTTTACCATGGACATGGGTTAAAGATGTGATATATGTTTTATAGTATATGTTTTGATATAGTCTTATGTTTATGTTTTATGTTATATGATTGATTAGTAGATTTTCCTTGCTGGGCATTAGGCTCACTCCTTTATTTTTAGTGTGATTCAGAAAAATAGATACGGAGGCGGAAGGATTCTTGGAAGCTTGGCATGTGTGTTGAGGCTGAATGGAATGGATGGGATGCGTGTCGATTCGAGGACGACGTTATTTTTTAGTCTTATAAATTATGTTTTTATGTATTTTCCGCATTTAGTTTTGTAAACAATTTCATTTAATTTAAAGTTATGTTTTATTTTAAAATAATGAGATCCCATACCACACATTTATGTATTTCAAATATTTACTTTGGAGTTTTTAATAAAGTTACGAATATTTCTTATGTATGTTCTCTTCAAAGTAGTAGCTATGTCTAGTAGTTTTAATGGTCCAAGGTCTTAGAAATAGTTGGGTCATTGTAAGTCACTTTTTGGGTTGTTGGTCGGTTACGAACGTATTGTCCGAGGGGACCTGCTCAAATTAGGTTTTCTATTTCTTCCTTCAATTTTCAAAATTCATATGTCGTGTGGCCTATATCCTTGTGAAATAGACAATACCGATTTAGGTCATTTATGGGAGAAGACATTGCTCATGTGCATCAGGACGTTTCATCGTTGAGGTTCATTCCAACCTTTACAACCTGAGTTATATTTTTGTTGCCATGTATAATGTTATCAAGGTCTTCAACCAGTCAAAGTTGCGTTTAGTCTTCCCTGGATTAAGGATCTATTTCAACATTATGGTTTTATTCAATCTCCATTGCAACCTGGTAATCTGTCTCATGCTCAACGAGTAGTAAATGGGCCCCAGGTTGTGGTCTGAATCTCATTGATATGTTGTAGCACTCCCGATGTAACCACCGAAAAATACAAGACTAAAATAATGCGAAATTACAAAACATTTAATTTTCAAAGTCTAAAAATTCCATATGAAAAACTTTTAAAAACAAAGTATGCACGTACTTAAATAATACAATATCATTGTTCCAATATTTTAAACTAAACCAAAACTAATGAAGGTTATACAAAACATCCTTTCAAAAGTTTGTAACCCTAAAGGTCGGGCCACATGTACATCTAACAAACAGACTCTAGCTTTCACTACTTCGCCTTGCCCTTACCTTTACCTAAAATATGAAACAAGTAGATAAGAGATAATGACCTTGTCAAACATGTAGTCCGAAAATTATTTTAGACACCTAATAAATAAAATAAAAAACTTAGCTATTGATAGAAAAGTCCGAAAATTATGTAGAGATAATGACCTTGTCAAACATGTAGTTGAATACTGCCTTGTTTTATGACAATTTCTAAATTTTGGAAAGCTTTAATTTTAAATCCTTTAACCCAAAAATTATCAACTTTTACAGAGCCTTTCTTGGATATTTCAAGAAGTCTCTTGATAATTTTTAGACCAAAATACACATTTATACTAGGTGAAAGCTATCACCAAAAATTGTTGATTAAAGTAGTCCTTTTTTATTCCCTGATTTTTCTTAGACTTTGGCTAAGCATAAAACCTAATCCGTTTATCATCTGGGTCTTATTTTTCTTAGGTCCGAAATAGGATATACTAATATTCTTCTAAAAAATTGTAGGTTCAAAAGACTATTTTTGCTTAGGAAATACCTTTCTAAAGTATAGGGGTCAAACTGACCAAAACACAAATTCCAGATTTTTTTTGTCATCTTTGAAATTTTAAAAATCCCATTCTACTGATTATATTTCCACAAAACTTTATATATTTGAACCTTGATAAGCCATGAACATTTTCTCAAATTTTCAGTCAATAAAATTTAATTTAATCATTCAAAACACTACCCAAAGTTTATGTATTGAAACTGCCAGCATGTTCTAGATTTGCATCAATTTCACAAAACATTCATAACTCATCATGTGAAACATTTTTGAGCGTTTCAAAAGACTAGAGTCAAGTAATATTTCTATAAAATAGATTAATGGAGTTTATTTTGTGAACTAAGCCGTTTTGGTACTGCTTCACCCTTTGGAAATTAAGACAAAAACTTGACAACAATCATATTTCTACACAACTATTGGAACTTTTGATTCCAAGCTAAAAATCACTACCATAGTCATGCATGCAACAACAATCCATGTTAAACACATTATTACATGCTAAACGATTGATTTAACAAAAAAAATAACACATGCAACTAAGATTTACCAATCATACATAAAGTTATCCAAAATCACAAGATTTTTACCTTTTGGTGTTCTAGATTTTGTGTTTGTGTTCTCTTAAGTTTTGATCTCACCTCTAGCTTTCAATACCTTCAAACCCTCCCCCAAACACCACAAGGTCAGAGCCACTAAAAATTTAAGAAAGGAAAAGGAGAGGAAGAGCTTATTTTCAATATCCTAGAGTTGACCTCTTAGTATCTTAAAGTTGCATGCATGCACTTAGAAAAGATTGCACAATTTGGGGTTGCTCCTTGAACCTCTATGCCTTGAAACCATGGACCCAAGTGAGTAAAACTCAGAGGAGAAAATGGCAAAAATGGAGCCATAGGCTCGACATAGTGAAGGAGATGAAGGGATTCAAGAAGCTTACCTTAGTAACTAGTTTCATCAAGCTTGCTTCAAGCTCCAATGAAAATTTTCTCCTAGAGAAAGAGAGAGAGAAATGTGGATGGATATGCCTTAGTGGTATTAATGGCACTAAAACCACTGGCCTTTATTATTTGGGTTAAGATACTAACTTAGGGTAAAATAATTGATAGAATAAGTGTGACACTATTATTTAAATATATCACATTTATTTAATTTCTCCATTTAATTTGTGGAATTATTTACTAGTTAAATTTCCACAATTATGCTTAATAAGTATTTTCTTAAAAAAGGAAGATTAAACTTTTCCTAGAGTTTCAATAATTTAAACTCACAACCTCATCAATATTTTATGTCCATAATATTTCCCAAAATAATATTTTCGCCATAATTATTAATTTTCACATAATTATCCAATAATTTGCCCGATTAAAGTTTTTCTTCCAATCCGAGACCGAAAGTCTTGGTTTGACTGCAAACCACACTTTTCATGCATTGGCTAACACTAACAACATGAAATATGATTCCCAATTATATATATTATTTAAAAAAATAATATTCATTATAGAGTTCCAACTTCCTAACCTTTCTACTAGTAGGTACCCAAAAAGCGGGGCGTTACACCCAAGTGGTATGTTGATCCCCTTTGACTATGACAATCACACTCGATGCGGGAAACTTCATGGCTTAATGTCTAATTGAGGTGAATGCCCCCATTCAAATGAGTTATGGTCAATGAAATCATAAGCTGAAGGTAAATTGACCATTATAAAGTTAAACATCTTGGTGATTAACCAAGGTGCTTCCCCGACTATTATAGGAAGCTTGATGGATCTTGTGCTTGCAATTCCATCTCCTACGAACCTTGCACATGGATTAAGATCATGAACTGTTAATCCCATATTTTCTAGTGCCATTTTGTATAATAAGTTTGTTGTTCGTGATTTAATCATTGGACATGTGGCATTCACTAGAGAAGTAGTTAGGCTCCTAGGGCGCTAATGAAGTCCTATGGAGCTCGCCTAAGAGCTCCTTAGAGCGTAAACTCCTCCCAGCGTGTTATGATCCATTTCTAGGAGTGGATGTCTTCAATTTAGGCCATGTCCCAAGGAACTCTATTGTGATCCTCTTGTCTTCTTGGTCAGTTAGCTCTCCTGGTCTAGGAGTTTGTCCTCGGGACCTGGAGGGAATGCGAGGTGTTAATCACATCGACTTTGGACCACATGCGGCTGTTTGATAGGATTTGTTGCCTTGAGTAGTGCTGTCGAGTCTGTACACTCGACAATTGGCATGTCCCAATGCGTTGCCTAATATGGGAAAATGTGCAGCTGTGTTCTGATAGTGTAAGGGGCGTGTCTTCTGTAATGTGGTGGGATGCAACCTACGAATTGAATCCCGTGTGATACGTCTAGGCCCACCACCATAATTAGTGCACCCGAAGGTTTTGATTAGCATTAAACTCTAAAATAATTGGGAACAATTGTAATAAATCCCCACTAAGGGAATTAATTGTCCTCGGCTACTATAAATAGGGCTAGGTCTTCCATTGTAAAGAACTTTTGGGCTTTTTGATCCCATTCTTTGTACTCAAAGAAATATATACACTGGCTGAGAAACCTCCATTGGAGCTTGACAACTCAAGCTTTAAGAACACTAATACTAAAGCCTCGTGGACTAGGGTTGTTTTATAACATGAACCATGTAAAACTCGTGCCTCTTTTATGCATTTCTTTAAGTTCTTATTTAATTAGTTGATAGCGAAAAAGGCAGTCGACATTTTGGTGCATTCATTGAGAGCTTGAAGAAAGCTTCAAAGACTCAGTCATGGTGACCACCAGAAGAAACTTTCCAGATGACGTTGCTCCTCCCATCGAAGCTGAGGGAGGAGAACCCAACTGACCACCTTTGCCAGAATACTCAAAGTTGGCCCAAGAAGATTACGACGGAAATGATGAGTACGACGGCAAAGACGACGAGTTTTATGATGATGTTTATCCTCAACCCATGGAAGCGGAGGAACCGCCAGAAGTGGTGGCTCTAAGAGGGCATGTCGCCACCTAGCAGCAGAAAATTGATGCCCAAGAGGGGAATATTGCCGCCCTACAGGATATGGTTAACGCCATGAGGGCTACTCTGGTGGCCCAAGGGCTATGACTGGACCCTCATGGCGAGATACCACCTAGGCAGCCAGTTGGCGTGCCACTTGCGCACCTAGCTGGTGTTCCACATGCGCACCCAACTAGAGTTCCACATGTTGAACCCGTGGGTGTGACTCCCGAGCACCCCATTGACATGGCGCATGAGTCGCCAGCTAGCGTGCCACCTACACACCCAGCTAAAAGCTGGAGCTCCGCCTGCACCATAGGATCGTGGTAAATGCAAAGGTTGTGAAGATCCCGCGCAAGGGCAGAAGAGAACTTATCGGCGTCTGAGCCCATTCAGGGCCCGAGATGGGCCAATGATGACCAAGGGCGTGGAGTCCGAGGACACCGCCAGGCTGCTAGCGTCTATAGTGCCTAGGGCGTTCTGCCTAGGCGCGCTGCGATAGATTGCGTTTGTCCTGGAGGTGTTATTACGCCAGCATCTCGCCAGCCTCCAAGAAACCCTAGTCAAGCGGCCAACATGAGAAATTTCTCTACCAACCAAGGACAAGGAATTAGAGTCTCGGTCAATAATGAGTATGCTGACTCTGAGGGGGAAACAAAAGTACGATACCCCGAGGACGGTGGTCACCAAAAAGCACAACCAGGTCTCCGAGATGACTTGAACGCTCATATGGGCATGGCAACTCACAAGGACAATCCCGGGAGAAGAAATCAACAAGACCTCTGAGATGACCTTAATGTTTGGAGGAGAGAACACCCAGCATAGAGTTCCAACCAAGACCATGACCCTCTCCAAGAAAAGTTGGAGAGTTTGAAAAGAATAATGCTTAGAATGGCCCAGAGACGAGGCCACGAGTCCGACTTAGAGGTTGAAGATGGGGAGCCTTGGGCTCCTCACATTGTGGAAGCCCCGTTGCCTCGAGGTTTCCAGATGCTAGACATCACACCGTACAACGAAGGAACAAATCCAACTGAACATCTCTCAAAGTTCAATAGATTGATGTCGGTCCACTGCGTTTTCAAGGATGACAAGTCCCACGTCTTCACGTTTACTTTGTCAGGACCAGCAGATGAGTGATTCAAGAAGCACAAGCCAGGATCCATTCAATCCTAGCACCAACTCTCCTCCTCCTTCCGAAGACAATTAATAGCTACTCTGAAGGTGAACTTTGAGGTCAATGCTTTGGCCAACATAAAACAGGGACCACTTGAGACCCTTAAAGCCTACATCAAACGGTTTTAGGAAGAAGCTTCTTCAACATTGATGGGACTTTGAGCCCAGACCATAAACTCATCCATGGTCCTTGCCCCTTTCCTTTGCAAATCATCCCACAGAGGGCCTTTCGGGCTTTGAAATCACCCGTAAATATAAACAAAACAATAAAAAAACTAAATTTACTAAAAGAAAAAGAGTAGAAGAAAATGTCTCTCTAAAAGAGAGAATAGAATGTTTTCAAATAGAGACAGACCCTATATATAATAGTCTCATACTAACTAAAACTAATCAGAATGAAATTTAAAATTTAAAATCTAAAACTTAAACATAAACTTAAACTAATAGATATTAATTTGCTTTTAATATTAAAGTGATATCTCCAATTTTTGAATTTGAAGTAAAAATATTTGGCAATTGGTTGCAAAATTGGAGTTTGAATTTTTTTTATTTTCGTATTCCTCAAGAAATTGATTTTTCCAGCGCAACTATTCGTATTTTGGCCATATCTCTTTTGATGTAACTTGGAATTGGGTGATTCAACATGACATGGAACACTCAGAAAAAGATCTACAAATATTATATCTGGAAGAATTTCTAAAATATGGTTGTAACAGTGTCAAAATCGCTCATGAAGTTTTAGCTTCAGTTTTGACTCAGGTTCTAGCTCCAACTCTTTTATTTTCTTTATAAAAATATCACACTAACATATGAGACCAAATAAATCAAATCAAAATTAATTTTTTACAAAAAGAAATATATCCATCAAAATATTAATTTAAACTCAATTTATTCTTATATTAATAAATGTGTATTTTTACTTTTAAAATTCTTTTTAACCAAAAAATCACAAAATACCAAAAACAAAATTAAAATCATTAAAATAACTAAAAACTAATAATTTCTAAGCCTAAGGAAATTAAGAATATATAATTAAAATTTCACTTATCAAATTCCTACACACTTATTTTGCTAGTCCCTTAGCAAAGACAATGAACAAAATCTAAAGTTAACACATAAACAATAAAACTATAAAACCACAATCTTGTCAAAAATAATACTTGTCTCAAAGATTGCACAAATATATAATTATAAGAAAAATCTAGATTTACACTACTTAGAATTTCAACTTAAGTATGATCACATCTTAAACTCAATTCGTGTGTGTGTGTGCACAATTAAATTCACTATATCACTCGTATCCAAATCAATTTATACATGCCAAAACTAATTTTTTAAAAAAATTGTCTCTTATATAGGTAATATAATTTGGTGAATATCCACTCTATAGGCTTAATATCTAATCATTCTCCACTAATGTATGCACACATAATCAAAGATCAATATGACTTATTAGGCTTGTAGTGTATGGCTACGGATAAAGGAAGATAAGAAAGAGAATTTTCGGCTTAAATCACACCATTTCCCCCCCACAAATATTCCCCAATAATTTCCAAAATTATTCTTATTTCTCTTTTTTTTTTCTTTCACACATAAATCTCACTATTTCCTCACACTTGAATTGTTGCAAGTATTTTTGTTCTTTCTTTTCTTCTTTTTCTTTTTTTCATTGAATAATTTGCAATTTTTTAAATAAATAGAAGACTATATACATTTAAAGCACAACGTCAATACAAAACTTTAATTCAATACTTTCACACTTTACAACTCTCCTCGCATCAAACAATTAAGCATTATATACATATGGTGTGACAAGTTTAAAGTAAGGATATTTTTCTTGTTTCTCAAGGCTCATGTATAAATGTTAAAATAAGAAAAACAAAAGGATATCAATAAAGCTAAAAATTTGTAACAGGGAATAAATAAATAAGGTAGGCTTGAAAAGCTCAATCGGTTCAAAAAAATTGCCTAAATCTTATCATTAATTATGTGTAACTTATAATTTCGCCTCGAATGATCATCAAATAACTTCTAGAGTGGTAGAGACTAAACAAAAATATTATCTTAGCATGTATAAATCTCTCTAAGTACTAGCAACTAAGTAAATTCAATTATGTACATAAATTTAAAAATTAAGAATCAAGCCTAAGCAATAATCAAAACAAAAGTCAATCACACAATTCATGAAAAATCTATCATTCTTCTAAAATTATATCAATCACAATAACAAATCTTATCATAGACTAATTTCTTTCAACTTAACCATGTTTTACTACTAAAACTAATAAAAACAAAAACAAACTAAAAAAAAAGAAAGAGAGAATACAACAATTATCCTCCCCCCACACATAATATAAGCATTGTCCTCAAGGCACAAATTAAATAAAAATAAATGCAAAATAAAAATGATAAGGATAAGTAAAACTCCCGCAAATGCTTTGTTAAATGTTGTTAGCTCGACTGAATGATTTGGTCATGATTGTTATGGTGGGTCATTTAATAGAACCTTCTTTCTCTTGTTGTTATCAATAGAATTGAACACATTAAATTTTATAACTTCACCATCAAATTCTATTGTAAGTTATCATGCTTTTACATCCAACTTTGTACTTGTAATCAGTAGGAATGACCTCCCAAATTGAACTTGCACCAAAACATCTTCAACCACCGTTAGGGAATAAGCATTAGTACAATAATCCAATCGAATAATAACACCAATTTCTTTTAATGGCCTATAATTTAAAGAAGCAAAAATAGAATAAGGCATAATATTAATAGGTGCTCCTAAATATATACAATGATCAAACCTAGTTTTACCAATGGTGCATGAAAACGTAAACATCATAGGGTCCTTACACTTGGGTGGCAACTTCTTTTGAAGAACAACAGAGGCATTCTCCCCCACAATTAACTTTTCTATCACCCTTAATTTTCTGTTTATTTATGCACAACTCCTTAAGAAGCTTAACATAATGTGGTGCTTGCTTAATGGTCTTAAGGAGCGGGATATTGATTTTAAGGATCTCCTTATTTTCCTTCTCCTTCTTAGAAGTCTTCAATCTGCTCGGAAAAGGAGAAATAGAGACATACAATGTAATGCCCCGATTTATCCGATGTGGTTTAATGGCGAGAATAGTAGGTCGGGAGGGCCATACTTGTTTAATTATGCCATTAAATGATATTATGCATGTATACGTGAATTATATTATAATATGATGTTAAATGTATGCATGTGGGTCCACATTTTAATTACAGGGGTGTGATGGTAATTTGGCCCGTGGAGGGTATAATTGTATAATTGTATGCATATCGATGATATGCATTGAGACCACATTATAATGTGGGTTTGTTCGAGCTATTCGGCATGAGATGATCTTGGATTATTGATTAACGGTTTAGTCACAACAGGTTTAAGTTCGGGGCTCGGGTTGAGTCTCGGGGTGATTTTAATGATTAGAGCGTTACCGGGAATTAAAGGGTAATGAGATATGAATTATTGGTGTTTGAGATTATTGAGAATAGCGAGAATTGGAGAGCGTTAATTATGATTAACGAGATAGGTGGAAAGTACCAATTTTGCCCTTGGGATCCTTTAGAAACTTTAAATTGACCTAGGGGTATAATGGTCATTTCACCCCTAGGATAGATATAACCATTGTTGGCTGAGAAAGAGTTAGAAAAACAGAGCAAGTTTCTAAGTTTCTCCCGTACCTTCTTTCCTTCATCTTTCTTTGTGATTTTTGAACCATTCTTGAGGATTCAAGCTTGGGAAGCAAGCTTTGGGAGTTTGGGAGAGTGTTCCTCCATTGAAGAGCATCATAAGGTGAACTTTGGGTAAGTTTCTAACCATAGAATTCCTTGGTTTGCCCTGTTTTAGTTCTGTTTTGCAGCTGTGATTTCTAGTTTGAGATCTTGGTTTTGTTGGGAGTTTTGGCTAGGGTTCTATTGGCAGGGATGTTTGGGGTATGTTGAGATGGTTTTTGGGTTCATTTGGCATCAAGAATAGGCTTTGGAAGCTTTGTAATCAGGTTGTAATCGAAGGAGATGAAGAAGGTCGTTTCAGGGGATTTCTGGTCTGGAGGTAGCGCTATAGCGCCCACCCTAGGGCGCTACAGCGCTACTCAGGAGGCTTTTGGGCGTGTTGGAGGTTCTGAGAATAGCGCTGGGGCGCTAGGGGTCAGTGCTGTAGTGCTACCCTGTTCCTTCAAAGTCCTGTTTGGAGTGTTTTTAAGGGTTTTTGACTTGGGGTTTCAATCCTTAAGGCCCGGGATCGAATCTACTCACCGTGTGGGCATGTTTCGAGGTCCCGAGAGTGGTGCTTAGGTTAAGACCCTTTTATTATGGATTCTCATTAATGGAGGTTATAATTGGTTGTGATTAGGTAACTGCTAAGGAACCAAAAGATCGATCATTCTCAGGGGTCATCCTTATTATTATCTCTCGCTCGAACAGGAGGTAAGAAAACTGCACCCTGTGTATATATGACATGCGTGATTGTTGTTGAGGCATGTTGATTGATAAATGTGGACATGGATTGTCTTTTAAATTCTAGCGAATGTGGTATACTTGTAAATGTACTGACTAGTCAGGGATACTGACCTAAGAGTCAGAAATGGCAGAGCATTATGAACGCCGGGCCAAATGAAGATTAGATCCCATCGATAGCAGCGTTGAATGACTCTAAGGCATTAACGGTGGACTGACCCTAAGGTCGATGAATCTTATAAGCACTTGGCTAGTCTAAGACTAGTTATTGAGAGCCAGGGGCAAAGGCCAAGGTGACCGCTTGTCACATGGCTAGGGAACGCAGTTCCAGAGTTATGACTCTACGGTCATGAGGATGGTTATGTTGGTGACTATTCACCATGCACCTATCCTGTTTAAGCTAGTGAAAGGTTCACTTATCTGTTAAGCCCCGATGACCCTATCGTCACATGGCTAAAAGGGAACTGTCCCCATCGTAGTGACTTTTGCGACTGTCACCTATTTATTTTGGACTGGAAGTCTTGAATGATTATTATGGTCATTGTTGATATTATATCATGCTTTATTGTGTTTTCTTGCTGGGCCTTGGTTCATGGGTCCTATGTGGTGCAAGTAAAGGGAAAGAAAAGCTCACCCAGCCTTGAGTGGGGAGCTTAGGTGGTGATGTGTACATATGCGGCCGCTTGACCACCACGGCCAAGGAGTTCTCAGAGGAACTAGGGGGTTTACCCCATTTTTGCCGCTTAGGTCGGCGAGGTTGTAAATTTGAAATAATAGTGACCTTTTTGTACTGTAAACAACTTGTAAATGTTTTGATTAGCTCATGAGCAGTTTATAATAAAATACATCCTTTCTTTTTCTTGGTTTTACACCTTAACCTGTTAATTACACTTAGAACACATTTTTTAACCAAAGGAATCGGGTAGCGGGTCAAATTTTTGGTTCACCGTAACTGTTCTGGGGTAACCAGGGTGTTACATTCAATTTGACAGTTGGTTTGTGTGGTATGTTCTGTGATGATTAACCAGCTGAAATGAAAGTTTTGATCTCCGGTGGAGAGGATGCTTCTGGGGTTGAATTGTTGACTTCTTGAGTTGGAATTGGATCAAATGTTGTCTGGGTAAGGTGGTGTGTCAAGTTGGGTAACACTTTGGAGAGTTAGGGTACCATCATTCTCCATTGGATTACTCTCCAATTCTGTGGGTAATTATCCAAAATTATGAACCTCAAGATTGCTCAGAGATGCAACAAGTTGTCCCATTGTGTTCTTCAAATTGTGAAGAGATACCCGATTACTCTGAAGAATTGCATGTGTGCTTTGCTTAAATTGTACAAAACCCTATTCCATTTGAACATTAGAAACGACTAAATTTTTCATCATATCAGCAAGAGATATCTCTTGCTCTTTTGAAGCTGCAGATGTAGGTTGTTGAGGACAAGTCACATAAGCCTGCTGAGATATCTGTTGAAGTTGGAGATTGCTGGCATTCACTGAATTTATAAGATCTCCAAATGATGGATCTGAATATTGTGGCACAAACTCATAATATTCGGATGAAGAATAGTAATTCTGCTCAACATATTAATTTCCACCATAGAAAGTATTAGAATATTCCTCCCATTGTGAATTGTAATTGTTAAAATATGAGTCATATCTATTCATTTGTGGATCATAGCAATGTTGATAGTACATCACTGTGTCTTAAACCAAGTTCTGTGCAAGGCTTGAAAGAATTAACCACAACTAATGGACCAAGTTAGTAAAAAGAACAAAAAATTGAATAACAAATTAAATAAAATAGTCCCTAAAAAAGGCGCCAAAGATTTGATGTGTGTCGTATGCTGCAACAAATTTACTTAGATTTTATTTTTAGTATTACCAATTATTTAGTATAACGATAAATACATGTCGAACCCACCAGGACTATTATTCAATTTACTATTCAAAATTAGAAACAAGAATGAAAAGGGGGATTGTAAAGTTTAAAAATGAAATAACAACGTAAAACAATAAAATAACGAAGTAAACAATTGAACTCATAAAAATAATTTTAAGAAAAAATTAAGAGTTAATTCTCTACCTTCAATAATCATTCAAGATGTACGATGATTACTATTCCTATTTCAATTGAACTATTAATCTCGCTGATAACACTTAAGCAGTCAATTATCTCAATTTCCCTATCACAATTAATTAAAGCTAAGCGCTCATTAATTAATTCTTTTTACCAAGCAACAAAACCATTAAGCAGGCTATCTATTTAACTCAGGAAAAACATTACATTTAGTGGAAACAAGTTAATCTAGGTTACAAATTCATTAAGCATGCAATTAATTTAACATAGGTTATAAAATTCATCCCAATTAAAAGCACATTTGACATTACCCTTAATTGCAATTTATCACCAAAAACCTAGAGTTCTAAATGATTAGGCAAATAGAAATCCTAAGATGATAGTAAAATAATGCAAAACCCTAATTAGCAGCAATCTAAATAAGATTTCATATCAATCATAATAATAAGCATGGAAGAATATAAGCAATTCAATATCAAGGAACAAGTAGAATAATAATATCATTGAAATCAAGGAATCATGTCTAGGGTTTTGAAATAACCCTTAACCTAGAAGAAAACTTCTCCATAATCTCAAGCCTAATCAAAATCATAATTTAATATAATAGAGTTTAAGAAGAAGAAGAAAAACTAGAATGTTGATATAGATGTTGATCTCTTCTCATCCTCTCTCAATTTCAGTCTATCAATTTTATAATTTCTCCTAATTTCCCTTTTTATAGCCCCCTTAATTGCATTTGAAAATACAATATAAAATACAGAAATCTTCCTTGAGCCACGACCTGGATTCACTGACTTCTTCCCTTCAATTTCCTCAGCAATCGAGATTTTCTTCGACTACATCCATTGAATGTATTTTAACCATAAATTCCTCGATATAGCTCAGAATTACGATTAAAAAGATATGGAAATATAAGAAAAAGATCTAAAACTTGTTGTTGACGCGGATCTTCGCCAACAGGTAATTATACGAATAAGTAGGATGGATCAGTGCAAATTAGTGAACCGTAATATGAGAATAATTACATTCTAGACTTGAGAAACTAATAGCATGGGAAGATGGTCACTCCTTTCTTTTTAGGTGGTTCGAAGGTTAAAATCCCTCTAGTCCACCAATCGATATTATTGATATCTCTTGACTATTTCTTACAAAGTGTTTATTTACAAAAATATCTCCACCCCTTGCACTACCTAGGGTCTTGGTATTTATAGGAAGAAGATATCTGGGTTGGCAATGGGGCCATCCCGTGATCTCTTTACCCTTCACGTCATCTCTGTGACACTGATGATTAATTCCTAAACTTTGTAGTGAAGTGGGGTCTAATCAATAGGTAAGGAGGGATAATGGGCCGCATGGCCCAAATCAGGCGTGGGATGTCTGAACACGCACATTTATACTGCGTGCCCAAGAATTCAGGAATGGAATAGACACGTGATGTCTGATATATGCACGTTTATATTGCGTGGTTGACTTTACAAGGATTCGGGTGTCAGATCTCTGCCGCATTCCGAGCTTAATGTGGCACCAGCTCGTGACACTCATACTGCTGACACGATGCCTCCGAGTAGTAGTTAACTCTCTAATCAACTTGTGCTGGATAGATGGAGGCCCGTAACAAACAGCTCTGGGTGGACGATTTACACATGGCAGATCGAATTAGGCCCTTTTCTAGCTCGCCAATAGTGCGCGGCGTACACTTGTATTTCTAGAAAGATTTCCAAAAGAGTATTGAAAATTATCAAAATCAATTATGAAATTTCCGACTTGTAATGCCGAGCTTAACCATTGCGTGTAAAACATCCCAAATTCATTATTTTTATCACCCAAATGTCTTGAAAATCCTAATATCCCAAAATAAACTAATTAAACATATATATATATATAAGAAATCAAGTACATAAGCATAGAAGAATAATGAATTAAAAATAGACAAATTCGATACTTATCAAGCATTCAAATGTTCACAGAGATCGGGGCAGTCCTGTGATTTTGAGCTCATCCTCTATTCAAGTGGTTCCTTAAGTCGGGCCCTTGCTGCTCATTGGGGTAGTTTTTGTTGGGATTATAGCTTATCAACACAATTTACAATATGATAATTCAAAGGAGTCTAACTCTAATCGATCTCTTAAAAAATGGAAAAATAAACATAAATTAGATTAAGGGAAGGAAAGGACATTTCTTGAGAGCAACCTTAGTTACATAAAATCATAAAATTATGATTTAATGCAATAAATCAATGAAGATAATCACGAAGGCTTGAAACAATTTAATTGTTGCCCCAAAACTCTATTCCTAGCCTCCCATAAGAGATTTTTTTGTCAGGAATATAATTTATTACTATTCAGATTGTAATGGAAAAAGAGTACAAATTGGAGGGGGAATTTCCTCCAACCAGCAAAACTCATCGTCTAGCCTAAGGAAATGCTTCGCCAATCCATGGGTCGCAGTATTAAGCTTACGACTAACATGAGATAGAGATTTCCTCGGAAAAGTGGACAATAAAGTTTTAATATTAGTAAAAATAATCCCCACTTCATTTTGATAGGTTGTATTATTATTCATAGCCATTGCAAGAGAAAGGAGGTCATAATAAACAACATCCAACTGAAGTCCAAGTCTTTGAACCCATACTAGGGCAACCAATAGTGCAATAGCTTCTGATTAAAAATAAGCACAAAACCACCACCCACACAACAAAAGAATCCTAACCAAAGGAATTAAGGTTCCTAGAATCGATACAACCATTTACCATAAATGCCCACTTATAGAAATACCAAAATCTTTAAGTTGCTGGGGACTTGTAGAAAGTTTTAACTTAAAGAAAATGACATTTAAGTACCTTTTAAAGGCTTTGATAGAGCCGCCATAACTTCCTCTTTAGGGGAAAGGATGATTGCTATGAATCCTATCGTTTTTGTCTCAATAGATATTGCAGTATCCACTAATAACATAGTGCAGTGATTTGCCAGTTCTTCTCTTATTTGATGTGGAGATTGTTAGGATCATATTAGGTTTAATTTAGAGGTTGTTTTAAGTTATGTTTTAGTTATTTAGGATTGTTTTGTGTGGTTTTACGCTTGTTTGTTTCTTGTTTCAGGAATAAATAGTAAATGAGGTGAATTAAGGAGAATTGAGAAGACATAGGCTCAAAAAAGGTTTAAATTGGGATTTTTGAAGTGCTCATATTTATGGGAGAGTCTGCAAATGTTTTTGGAAGGTTTCGATTGATTTTGGACTCCATTCAAGGGTTTTTTGCATTTGAATTTGCACCCCAGCGCAAGTCGTTAGTGCTGCAACGCTAATGCAAACAAAGGAAAAAGAGACCAATTAGAGCTTCTTAGTGGCGCTATAGTGCTAGAGAAGTTAGAGAGCAAATTTTTGTCCCGGGATCGAAATTGCACCCTAGCGCTTTGGATGGGCATTGCAGCGCCCTTCATCCATACAACCCACGAAATCTTATTTTTATGAGGGAAAAATGGTCATTTCACAGGGAATCACTAGGGTTACTATAAAAACATAATTATGAGTGATTCAAAGAACTTTTGGGCGTCTAGAGAACAAGAGGAACTTGGAGATCAAGATTGGAAATTCTATCAAATTTTTTCTTCTTTTCTTCTTCTGTTCTTATTTTTATGTTATTTTACGAATCGATGGATGTTATGGGTTTAGCTATGAACTAATTTTGTTTTTTAGGGTTTTAATGTAGTCTTTTGATACTCTATTGTTATTGAATGCAAGTTTTATGATTTCTTCTTCATAATTGTTATCTATTCAATTTGTGTTTAATGTTTGTGAATGCTTGATCACCATTATGATTTATATGATTTTAATTCAAAATCTGAGATGTGAGAGTTAATGTTGATGCAGTTTTTCGTCAATAGGGGATTTAGAAATCCAAGACGGAGAGATTAGGCTTTTTGTAAAACCGAATGTATAAGAATTAACAAAAAGTATGAACACAAAGCACTCACACGATTTTACGTGGTTCAGTGGTTAAAACCCACCTAGTCCACGAGTCACTCTTTCTTGATCTGTTTAGGACTCTTGGTAAAATTGTTTATGACAATTTTCGCAGAGTTTTTGCATACCGAAAGTCAATCCATTTTTCTGTCCATTTCTCTTGTATTTATAGGAGATTCCCATGGACAATTTTGGGTAACTGTACATTAATATGGTAGCTTAAAAATTTGGGTAACTTCCCATTGACATAAATACATGATTTCCTATTCAATTTATATCCATTATATCAGGTAATATATACATAATAAAATCTGGGCCCTAATGAGGCGTATAAAGAATCTCAAAGTCTTTTGGGATCCTTCACTGTGCGTCATAACCAGGCTTCCACGAGCTGAACACATTCTTCGAGTTGGGGGTTGTAGGACTATTCTGAACTGGCACAGGTCATGTTCAGAGTTTCATGGAGGTGATCCGGGCGATGCGTACCTTGAACTAAGTTGTTTGCATAAGAAGTGATCTGGAGACTATCTGGTTGTCGTAGGCTATCAAGTTGACTCAAGCTGCTCACTCCAGAGTTAACAAGATACTCTATGTATGTTTTTCTTCATATGCTTTTCAGTTAGTTGTACCCCATGCTGAGTAATTCAATTCGTATTTCTTGGGTACAAAATTTGCCCCCAAGCTCCTATTCGTGCATGATGTCACTTCTGACATGCATAGTAGGGGCTTTACGGCTTCTGTTATGAGAAAACGTGCCCACCCACTCACTTGAGTATGTGACACATGTCTATCTATCATAGGCAATTGTTCAGGTTTCGAGTACTGTGACAGTTGTCTTGTCAAGTTTTTGTTATCGTTTGGTTTATTTAATTTTGTCCCTCAGATCTCTTTTTGCTTTAATAACGTGGCTCTGATTTGTCCCAGAAGTTTACGAATAAATGGGAGAACAAAATCTAAGCCTAGCCACCTTTGCATTTGAAACTTTCCTTTCCCTTCTTTCTTATAAAAAACTCTCAAACTTTCTGAATCCTCTATTTCCCAGAATCCTCCTTAGACGATCACCGTCCAGTTGTCTTTGTAATCTTCACCATTTCCTGTTCTTCTCAACAACCCCAATCAAGAACCACCAAGTAAGTACACTTCATCTCCGGTTCAAATTCTTCTTTCCTTTTTTTTATTTACCTGTTTTTCAATAGTTTGTGAAATCTTCCAGTAGTTTTTGCCTTAGTTTTGTTCTACACGAGTTTAGTTTTTGGATTATATTAGACCAAAACAGATAAAACTATGATTGGTAAAGTTAAGCGCATAGAAATAGGTAATTTTTATGGGGTTTTCTGGGTTTAGAAGATGAACATATGAGTTTTTAGGCTGAAAGTTCAAGGGTTTTGGCTCAAATTTGGGTAGCTTAGGGGTTAAGGAATTGGGGGCATTTTTGCATTAAAACGCCTTTTGAAACCACTACGTCTGACATGCGAAGCCCAAAATTGTAGCACCTTTCCAAGATTTAGGTGCATGAATTAGAGACACGCGTGAGAAAACATGCCTAAGTACCAAGCCCGTTCCTGACTCATACGATGCCTTATGTCGAGCAATGAAGCCTTAGAACTTTAGGTCAAAATTTCTTCCGCTATTAGACTTAGGATATATTCCCAGGTCTCCTCTAATGGATCATCTTGCAATCAGGCAAACTAAAATATTTATCATGGCCCTTAAGAAAAAGATTGTGACAGACTCCTCTTCTCAAGGTAAGGAGAAGCAGGTCACCCCGGAGACCCCCATTCCCCACTTCGACCCAGTGGTGGAGAGGGAGACCGAGGTAAGACCTGATAGCTTCTTTGAGTCCGAGATGATCGTATCTTCGATAACAACCCAAGACAAGGTCAACAAGATTATGTTTAGTCATGGGATAAAGATGATTTTCTGAGTTTTATGCTCGACCTCCTTTGGTAGTCGAACGAAGTTGCACCCTGTTGGAAGATAACTTCAAGGCCTGGAGTGATGACCATCTCAAAGTAGGTGCCTTACTTTCGTTGGACTAGTACTTCGTAGATTTTCTAAAATACGTTGAGCTTGGTTCATTCCAGATCCTCCCAAATTAATATCGCCTCCTTACGGGGTTAAAATATTTATTCCTCAAGAACGAATGGGAGGTTCCCACTTCTGAGGACATTATGTATTTCTTTTGTCTGAATGCCAACCCAGACAATAAGACCCTTGGTGACATTTTCAACTACCTCACCCAATTTCCCAAATATTCCAGCGTCATCGACCTCGCCAGCCACCCGAATGACTATAAGGACTAATTCTTTATGTCAAACGGGTTCAAGAACTGCACTCATCGATACTTCAACTGTCCTCATAAATTTCTCATATTTTTTAACTTTGTACTTGAATTCTTTATCTTAACCAAGTTAAAACTTATTATGATCGAGTTGTTACCTTATGCAACTATATATAAGTAAATAGGGCAGTCAGAGACCCTCAGAGGTCAATATCAGACTTTGGCTAGTGCTATTACTAAGGAGAAATAGTTTTGGATTGTGGTGAATGATGCCAACATGGTGGATTGCAAGCTGATCCATGAGGAACAGACACTAGCCATCAGAGCCCGAGGTCCCCTCCCCAGGAGCATCTTCTAGTCGCTGAGAAAGTTGATGAGGAAGAGGAGGTTGCACAGATGGTTTGTAAAAGAAGAGTTCCTAAAGATAGACAAGATTCTGGTCAATGCCATGCTTAATTAGGGGTAGTAGTCAGTACCTCCAGCCAAGGTAATCCGTATAGAGAAATAAACCATGCTAATTCTAGTTTTAGGCTAGTTCGATTTATTTTGAGACAGCTCGTGAGGCGACATCCAGTTGATCTGGACCTAAATGTTACCCTTCTTCAGTGTGTTAACCAACTGGTAGTACGCCATGATTATAGTTACCCCAAATGTACTATAGTTATAGATAATACCTTGCATTTTAGGTCCACTATATTTGAACAGTACGGTACAAACCTCTTGTCATGGCCTTCCTTGTGTCATGGTACATTTACCCTGGGTATTAGGCAGGCCAAGCATGAGTCTAGTCTAGATGAAGAGCCCAAATCCCATAGGTCCTACAATGTACTAATACTATAATCTCCACCTCCTCCGATAATCAAAGAGTTAGAGGATTTATCCAGCCCGATCCATAACTTGGAGCCAATCATAGTAGTTTCCTCCTCTAGTTCGGAAGGTATGGTTCTTATTTAGTTGTTCTTTACTTTGTTTTATCTTGACTAATCATTCCTTGGGTTTGACTCTTCTACTCACTATTTTCTAGATGAAAACATGGACCTAAAGTGTGCCTTCAAGCTTGTTGGGGCCAGAGCTAGACCTGTCATAAAGAAGTAGAGAATATCAAAGAAAACTACCTCTGGAGCTGGAGCTGCCACTGGATCCCCTGCAAAAGATAAAGGTGCCAGCTCCGCCCAAAAGCAGCAACAACCAAAGTAGCCACCAACTCAGGTAACAATATTTACCATTCATGAAGCCCCTCTGCCTTCTCCTCGCGACCCTATTTTGATACCTCAAGTTATACAAGGGAGGCCCCATCTATGCAACTTCTAGTTATGCCGCTCAAGGTTAGAAGGATCCCGGAAGCACTTTGTGTGTCCCTCCATGAGATGAAAAATCACTTGGTAGGCCATGCCAATCAAATGAACTTCAAGAACCTGAGAGCCATAGAGGAGCATTCCTCGGAGAATGTCCTGGAGTCAGCCTTAGGAATGACTCTGAGTGTTTCTTGTCCTTTTTTTCTTTCTCTCAATTTCGCAAGCTAAACCACTTAAATATTTTTATAGTCTTGTTTAGCCCAAATTTGTAACATCGTCCAGATTCGAGCGCAAAGGGACGAGGCCAGGGCTGCTCTGGAGGCATCTCAAAACAATGAGAAAATGGCCAAGGGGTAGGTCATTGAGGTGAGCCAGCATCGAGACTAGCTGCAGGTCGAGATTGACGACCTCAACAAGATACTTGGGGAATTCGACGTGCTTAAAAAGAGGTTGTCTGAGGTCGAGGTGAGAACCAAACAAGAAGATGAGAAGGCCAAGCAGGATGCTAAGAAGGACAAGCATGATGCTGAGAAGGCCAAGCAGGAGGTTGCCGAGGCAACATGCTCTTTGGAGGAAATGCTTTATTGGTGCTGGGTGTACAACTAGGAAGGAGATTTCTCATTCTTGGATGCAACACTTTGGGGGTGATACATCACTAAGTTCCAGGACTGATTATCGAAGGAGCCCTCCAAGACCGTGTAAGCTTTTGGGGCTTCTAAAGGGGGTGATGAAGAGGTTACATCACATGGGCAAGTTTCCAGAGCTTAGTGATGTCAAGGTCAACCTTTTTTTTTTTTTATTCTTACGTTTCATTCTGGGTTCTTTGAACCCTTTGTAATTAGGCTTTCAAAAGCCGAGACATTCGCCTTCGGGCTCAGTTTAAGGTTATTTTTCCTCGAGTTATTCACATACTTATGTTCGTTCATGTTTATTAATTTTTGATCTATTTTTTATTCCCCTTAATCTATTATCTAGCCATGTTTATGAACTTTTTTTTTTAGTAAAAAAGGTCCTTGTATAGTCATAGGGGTTAACTTTATTTTGAGATAAATGCCTAATGGCTTGACCATTAAATTATGGTCGATGACCTGGTTATATCCAGAAGTTTGTTCGCCTAATAGCGCTACACCTGTTAAGGATCAGGCCTCGGACCTGGTCATATCCAGGATTACCTAGTTGAATTCTAGGTTTTGTTTTACTTTGAATTTTCTTAACTTAGTTTGTATTCAGAATTTCTTTGAAAACTTGAGCTTTAAAAAGTCGTAGAATAATCAATTTTCCAAATTCTAAGTTGGAAAATTTTATCTAAATTTGTTGCTCCCGATGGTGAGGCGTAAGAAAATTATTCAGAAGCCTGGATCTAAATCATCTCCGATCGTGAGTAGCGCTGGTAAGGATGTTCTTGACAAAGTGAAGGATGAAGATGTGGTGAGGGGGGACCCCCTGGAGGAGATCTTTGCAGTTACGGTGGATGTATTTCAAGAGGTTGGGGAGGACCATTCTTTGGTAAATTGTGATCAGGTCAAGTCAGGAAATATTTTAGGTTCTAGGTCATGGGCGAAGGAAGCAAAAGAGAAAGATTTTCAGGAAATAGCTAAGGAAAAGTGGTCGAAATTTCAAGACTCCTTTGCTGCCCAGGGTGGTGCTCGATTCAATTATGAGGAACCATTGCTCCGTGAAGGTCAATTGATAGCTCAAGTTGATAAGGAGGAGATAGAAGTGGAAGCTTCCTTCTGAAAATCTGCTATGGTATGTGTAGTTTTGGGTGCTAATCCTCCTTTAACTGTGTTTGAAGGATTCATTAATTGCATATGGGGTAAATTGGGTATTGAGAGAATTTCTCGTATGAATGGGGGTTATACTTTAGTCAAATTTAGGGATGAAGTTACTAGAGATATGGTTTTGGAAGCAGGTGTGGTTCACTTTGATAGAAAGCCTGTTTTGCTGAGGCCTTGGTCGACCGAATTGGATAAGTTGAGGATGGTGAAATCAGTTCCGGTCTGGGTTCGTCTGCCAGATTTGGGTCTCCAGTACTGGGGCCTTAAAACTCCGAGTGCTCTTGTTAGCACTATAGGTAAGCCTATGATGATGGATAAGGTAACCAAGGACAAGTCAATGGTGAAATTTGCTAGAGTTCTAGTGGATGTTGAAATTTCTGATCATATCCCTCATTGTATAAATTTTATTAATGAGCGTGGTCAATTGATGGAACAGACTGTAGAATTTGAATGGCTGCCCACCCGTTGCTCATGTTGTAAGAGTTTAGGTCATGTTGCTTCTAGTTGTAAACATGCTCAGGAGGTTCATTGGAAGTCAAAGCAGAAGGTCACTAAGTCTAATAAAGGGGATCCTGGAGTATCTGCTGATTTGAATGAGCCAGTTCTTTAGGGTAGGTCAAAGGATCCTCACCTATAAATAGCGGAAAAGGAGGTTCAGAAGAATGGCAAGAGTGATCAGGTGGCTATTGCAGGAGAGTCGAAGGCAGGAAAGATATTAACAAAGGATACCAGTTGTTCATCAAAAGGGTAGGAGATATTATGGTCTACTCCTAAGAAAGTGGGAGGTGTCAAGCAAAATATTGCTGAAAATTTGATAGTGAGGGCTAATAAATTTAGTATTTTGCAGGAGAACAAGGAAGTGGTTTCAAAGAGGAGTTTACAAGAAAACCAGACTTCTAATGGAGGGGTGTAACTTGCTTTGTTGGAACATTAGGGGTTTAAATAATAGGAATAAGCAAAGATCTCTTTTAGATTTTTGTACTGTTAATAAAATAGGTTTGGGTGGTTTTCTTCAAACTAAGTTGAAAAACAATAAGATTGAGGAGATGATGAAGGATGTCTTCTTGGGTTGGCATTGGTGTAGCAATGGGTCAGTTGAAGGAAGGATTCTTTTAGTTTGGAAGGATGATATAGTTCAAGTCAATGTTATTCAGGATATGGATCAGCTTATACACTGTGAAGTGAAGATTAAGGGAGTTGTTCAGAAGGTTTTTTTGTCTATTGTTTATGGTAGAAATTCGATTGAGGAGAGAAAGGAGCTGTGGTCTCAATTAACAGTTCCTCAGGCTTCAGTTGAACCTTGGTTGGTTGTTAGGGACTTTAATGCTATCTTTGAATTCGATGATCGTATTGGGGGTAGAATGGTTACTAAAATGGAAGTGGAAGATAGTTATCTTTGGAGGGCTAAAACTTTGTTGACTGAATTACGTTCTAGTGGTTCTTTTTACACATGGTCTAAGAAAGCTAAATCAAGAATCTTCTCTAAGCTGGATAAGATTTTTATCAATGAGCTGTGGTTAGATTTCTTTCCAGAGTCTGAAGCTCGTGTCTACTGGGATACTATCTCTGATCACTATTACTGTATCATTAAAACAGTTCAGTTTAAGGAGTCCGGGATCAGGCCTTTTAGATTTTATAGCTTATGGGCTAATCACAAGGAGTTCCAAAGTACTGTTCTTGATAGCTGGTCAAAACTAGCTAGTGGTTGTGGGCTGTAGCAAGTCATTCAGAAGATAAAGAGGCTTAAACCTGTTTTGAGCCACTTCAATAAGAAGCATGTTGGTGATGTAGTCCGGCATTATACTGAAGCTAAGCAGCGGTATGAGAGAGCTCAGCTCTTGTTGCAGCAGTCTCCTTTTTCGTGTACTTTGCAGCAGGAAGAGCAAGAGGCGGCTAGTGATTTTGCTAGCAAGTCCAAGATGTATGAGAGTTTCCTTCGACAAAAGAGCAAAATTAATTGGCTGAGATTTGGAGATGAGAATACATCTTACTTTCATGCCTCTCTTAAACAGAGGAGGATGAGGAACCTTATTTCTAGTTTTATAAATGAAGAGGGTCATATTGTGGAAAATTATACTGAGGTTATTGATCATTTTTATAATCATTTTAAAGGTTTTATGGGTAAAAGTAGTTCAACTACTAGTCGGGTGGATCTGAATTGTTTCCAGCAGGGAAACGTCTTGTCTTTGGAGCAACAACTCAAACTGATTCAACCTTTTACTCAGAAAGATGTTAAGAGAGCTTTATTTAGTATTCCCTCAAACAAGAGTCCTGGTCCCGATGGTTTTGGTTCAGGTTTTTTTAAAGCTCTTTGGAAGGATATAGGGGCTGAAATATCTGAAGCGATTTTGTTGTTTTTCGAGTATGGTGAGGTTCCATCAGAGTTAAATGGGACAATCTTAACTCTCATTCCTAAGGTAGACTCTCCTACTGTGGCTTCTGATTTTAGACCAATTGCTTGTTGTAACATTCTTTATAAATGTATTTCTAAGATGATTTGTTTACGGTTAGCTAAGATTCTTCCTAGGATTATTCACCAAAATCAAGGAGCTTTTATAAAGAATAGACAACTTGCTCATAATATCTTAATCCTTCAAGATTTGCTTCATGGTTATTCTAGGAAGAATATTTCTCCCCGGTGCTTGATAAAGATTGATCTTAGTAAGGCGTATGACTCTATTGATTGGGCTTTTTTTGGAGGAGATTATGACTGCATTTTGCTTTCCTAGAAGGTTTATTCAATGGATTATGATTTGTTTGACGGGTACCTCATATACTCTTTTATTGAATGGGAGATTACAAGGTAGTTTTGAAGGGAGGAAAGGATTAAGACAAGGAGACCCTATCTCTCCTCTGCTTTTTGTGCTGGTTATGGAGTATTCCACTAGGCTTCTTAAGCAAGTTTCTAATCACAGAGAGTTTAGATTTCATCCTATGTGTAAGCACTTACAGCTAGTGAACCTTTGTTTTATGGATGACCTGATTTTGTTCTGTGAAGGAAACTTTAGATCAGTTCAGCTTATTTTTTAGGGTTTTCTGAGTTTTTGTAACAGTTCTGGGCTTGCTGCCTATTTGAATAAGTCCCAAGTCTTCTTTGGGGGAGTGGCTACTAAGGTGAAGAACAATATCCTTAATTATGTTGCTCTTGGTGAGGGAATATTTCCTTTGAAATATCTGGGGGTCTCTTTGAGACCTACGAGATGGCTAGTTACTGATTGTGGTGAGATTATCAAGAAAATTCAGGCTAGACTTCATGTTTGGGCGAGTAGGCACTTATCATTTGCGGGGAGAACTCAATTGATATTTTCGATTCTACTGAGCATTCGCAATTATTGGATGCATATTTTTATGCTTCCCTATAGTGTTATTCAAGAAATAGACAGATTGTGTCGTAACTTTCTTTGGGATCCACTAACAACCGCAGCAAGTTCCATTGTACCTCTTGGTCTCAGGTGTGTCTTTCTAAAGCTCATGGTGGTCTGGGCTTTAAGGAAGGTTCAGTTTGGAATAAAGTCCTTTTGGAAAAATTTATTTGGGCTTTGTCGTCTAAACAAGATGTGTTATGGGTGAAGTGGATTAACGAGATTTATCTTAAGGGTCAATCTTTCTGGTCTTATCATCTAAAACCATATGTGAGTTGGTATTGGCGTAAGCTTTGCTACCTGAGAGAGATTTTTCTTGAAGCTGTTTTGGTAGATTCGGCTGTGAATGGTAAGCTAAATCTGAAAGTTCTGCTCAGTAGCATTCTTCAGAGGGATAATGTTGATTATGCTAAGGCATTTTGGTGTAGTCTATCAGTCCCTAAGCATCGTTTTATTCTTTGGCAATAAGTTCTTGGTCATTTACTAACTAGAGGCAACCTGCGAAGTGCCAGATTTCTGTTACATCTCTGTTATGTCCGGTTTGTGAGAGGGAAGAGGAATCTCATCTGCATTTGTTCTTTGACTGTAGTTTTTTGCAGCAGGTTTGGCAGTTGCTTAAAGATTGGTTGGGTCATTATACTGGTTGGAAGGAGTGGTTAAAAGGGAAGCCTAAGAATATTTTGCAATGCATTTTAGTAGCTTCACTGGCAGCTGCGATTTATAGAATTTGGTGCAATAGAAACTCTTGTATTTTTTCTCATTGTTCCTTTTCTCCTTTTCACTTAGTGAGGTTGATTAAGCAGTCTCGGAAAATTAGATTATGTAGTAGGCTGAGTCAAAAAGTCCTGAATAAGAACTGTTATCTTGCTGAATTTTTTAGGTGTTTGTAAGATGTTGAGCCTTTTGGTTGGTCCTTGAACTAGCTGTTGTACTTTGTTTGAAGCAATTTATTCTTCTTTTCATCAATTTTTTTTTTTATCTAAACTTGCTGAATACTTCAAAGTTATTCAAGGGTTATATGCCCCCAAGCGATCAGAATTTATGAATATTCAAGATGGTTTTTACAATATAAGCTCGTGATAAATTACAAGAATAAGATAAAATATTGGTTCCACGTTTTAAAATAAAACGACTTTTATAAACAAGCCTTACACGGAAGAAAAAATGCTAAAAAATTTAAAATCTAACAAAATCGTTCTATTAATGATAACTTTTTTTGAGATGTAGAGCATTCCAGGTTTGTGGGACCGATTCTCCATTTAACCAAGCTAGTTTGAAGGTTCCTTCACGCAAGATTTCCACGATCTGGTAGAGTCCTTCACAGTTCGGTCCCAATACATAATCTTTAGGATCATTGTTCGCCAAAAATACCCTTCGGAGCACTAAATCACCCAGTTCGAGTCTATGTCCTTTAACTTTAAAGTTAATGTAGTGAGTAACCATTTTTTGGTAATGGGAGAGCTGTAATTGAGACTCCTCTCACCGCTCTTCAATGAAATTCAGGGATGCATTAAGTAGGTCATGATTTCAATCATGGTTGTAGGTTTTTTGCCTATGTGACATCACTAGAGCCTCTACTGGGAGCATAGCGTCACTTCCAAAGGTTAGAGAGAAGGGTGTATGCCCAGAGCACTTGTGGGAGGTGTTCTGGCTATAGCCCTTTAGCATCTTCTAGTCTCTTCTTTAAGCTCGCCTTTAGGGTTTTGTTTACTGCCTTAACCTACCCATTATCTTGAGGGTATGCTATTGAGGAGAAACTCTTCATTATGTCGTATTTTTTGCAAAAGGTTGTGAATAGGTCACTGTCAAATTGAGCCCTGTTATCAAACACAATCTTCTTTGGTAGTCCAAAACGACATATGATAATTTTCACGATAAATTCTAGGACTCTCTTTGAGGTTATACTCATCAGGGGCTCGACCTCAACCCACTTCGTAAAGTAGTCAATGGAAATAACAACATAGCGAAATCCTCCCTTTCCAGTTGGAAATGAGACGATTAAGTCGATCCCCCATACATAAAATGGCCAAGGTGATGTAATCATGGTCAACTCCATGGGTGCTGCTCAAGTAATAGTGGAAAAATGCTGAGACTTATTGCACTTTAGGACATACGAGGTCGAGTCCTTCTTGAGCATAGTCTAGAAATAGCCTTGCCTTAATACCTTTAGAGCCATGTTTTCCTCTACCGTGGTCTCCACAAAACCCTTCGTGTATTTCCTGAATGATGAATTGTGCTTCCTTGGGCATAACACATAGCAAAAGGGGCAATGGATGGCCTCTCATGTAAAGAGTTCCCTTGACAATAACATACCGTGGAACCTGGTACAATAATTTTCTTACATTCTTTCGATCTTCTGGTAGTTTTTCGGTCGTAAGGTACTCGACAATAGGAGTCATCCAGGTCAGTTTTGTGCAAATTACTCCAACTTCCACGGACTCTTTCTTGATACTTGGTTGTTCCAAGAATTCTACGAGGACCACATTTAATGTGTCCACTTCCTTGGTGGTGGCGAGTCGAGCTAGAGCGCCAGCATTAGTGTTCTATTCGTGGGAGACTTGCTCGACGGAATAGAGCTAGAATTCATACATTTCACCTTTAATGTTAGCTAGATGAGCTGCCATTTAGATTCCTCAAGCTTGGTACTCTCATAATATTTTATTAATCACGAACTGAGAATTGCTAAAGCATTGAATTGCTCTTGCTTTCAGCTCCTTTTCTACCCGAACTCCAGCCAATAATGCCTCATACTCCACTTCGTTATTTGAGGCCTCGAAACAAAATCTGAGATCCATATGGAAGAAATGTTCTTCGGGTGAAATTAGAATTATTCCAACTCCAGACCCATTCTCGTTTGATGATCCGTCAATGAAGAGTTTCCACAACTCTTAAACAGGTACTCTCATTGGTTAGTCCTAGAAATAGGTACATTCAAGCACGAAGTCAGCAAGCGCTTGGCCTTTGATTACTATTTGTGCTTTGTATAATATTTTTAATTGACTGAGTTTGATGGTCCACTTTAACAAATGCCCTGATATCTCAGGATTTTGACAATATGCCTTAAAGGTTGATTTGTTAAAACGAGTATAGTGTGGGACTAGAAATACGACCTGATTTTTCTCGAAGCTAGAATCAAACAAAACGTTAGTTATTCAATTAGAGGATATCTGGATTCAGCTCCTAGAAGCCTCTTGCTCACATAATACACCAAAATCTGCATTCGGTTTTCCTCCCGAACTAACACAATGCTGACCATGTTTTCTGTGACAGCTAGGTATAAGTATAGACCTTCCCCAACAATTTGCTTTGATAACATGGGGGGCACAACTAGATGGATCTTCAGATCCTAAAATTCATGTTTGCATTCTTTTGTCCATTCAAACTGTCTATTTCCCCTAAGCAAGATGTAGAAGGGAAGACATTTGTTCGTGGACTTTGATATGATTTGGTTCAAGGCAGGGACCTTTCCGGTTAAGCTTTGTACATCTTTTCACTACCTTGGTGAAGGAATTTCTAATAGTGACCTGTTCTTTTCTAGGTTTGCCTCAATCCCCTTTGAATTGACTATGAAGCCTAACAACTTCCCCGATGACACCCCAAAGGTACATTTCTAGGGGTTCAACTTCATGTTGCACTTTCTCAGCACGCCAAAACATTCTTCCAGACCGGACACATGGTCATTGTAGTCTTTGACTTGACAAACATGTCATCAACATACACCTCCACTTTTTTCCCAATCTGGTTAATGAACATCTTATTGACTAGCCTTGGATATATTGCACCGACATTCTTTAGCCCGAATGGCATGACCTTGTAGCAGTATACATTATTTTCGATCATGAAACTAGTGTTCTCTTGGTCCGCAGGGTTCATCGCGATCTGGTCATATCCAGAATATGCTTCCATGAAGGACATGAGCTCATGGCCGGTTGTGGTGTCAACTAGCTGGTTTATTCTCGATAGTGGGAAACAATCTTTAGGACAAGCCTTCTTGAGGTCGGAGAAATCAATGCAGGTCCTCCATTTTCCATTGGGATTCAGGACCACAATGAGATTGGTTATCCAGGTTGGATCTTTTGCTTCTCTGATGAACCCACACTTTAATAAGCGAGCTACCTCTTCCTCCATAGCTTTTCTTCATTCTTTTCCCAATAGCATACGTTTTTGTGCCTTTGCAGGTACGTTTTTATCCAAGTTTAATGTGTGCATCATCACACTTGGACTAATTCCTACCATATCCTTATGCGACCAAGCAAAGAAGTCTAGATTTCTTCTTAAAAACTCGACTAATCCCTTCTTTCGTTCGGCTCTGAGATTTTTCCCAATCTTTACAACTTTTGAAGGTAATTCTATGTCGAGGATGATTTCCTCTAACTCCTTTAAAGCTTGGAACTCAGATCTATCTTAGCCTAATCGCGGATCAATTTCTTCAGGTTGGATGACCTTATTTCTGAATTCTTGAGATTTCTTCAGGTAACTACCATTGCATGAGGTTTCTCATTCTCCTTGGTTAGTACCATGGTTTGCTGCCCAGGTTGTGATTTTCCCTTCATGGAAATGTTATAGCATTCCCTGGCATGGAGCTGATCTCCCCTCACAGTGCATATCCCCGAAGGCGATTGAAATTTCATGGCCAGATGGAGAACTAAAGTTATAGCTTCAAACATCACCAGCGTAGGTCTCCTAAAAATTGCGTTGTGGGCGGCCAGAAAATCAATTACCACGAACTTGAGCATTTTGGAGATAACTCGTTTCTCCTCGCCCAATGTGACTATGAGCTCTATTGTTCCTATGGCCACCATCCCCTTTCCTAAAAATCCATAAAGGGTCATAAAGGTCGCCTTAAGATCGGCTACAAATAGCCCTATCTTTTTCAAGGGTGGGCTTGAATAGTACATTCACAGAGCTCCCATTGTCAATCAATATTCAACGTACCATTCAGTTAGCAACCTGAATATCTACGCAAGCAGATCATTATGATGGAATTTGACATGGCTAGTGTCTTCTTCCGTAAAAAATATTGGTTGTTTATCCAATCGATGTTGTTTAGATAACCTTTGCTCGGGATGAAATCGATGCCATCATGCGATTTTAGCTCCTTAATATATCTCTTCTGGGCCCCACTACTCATTCCTGCCAGAAGAGGTCTGCCTACAATAGGGGGAGGGATGATTTGATTTCCCTTAGGTGATTGTTCTGGATTGACTTGCTTATCTAGATTCGGTTGAGGGTTTTGCCCCGCCGGTGGATTAGGAGCTACCCTATTATGAGCGTATTGGGCTAACAATCCAGCCCGAATGAGAGTCTCAATCTCATCTTTTAACTGACGACAATCATCTGTGTTGTGGCCAATACCATTGTGGTATCGATAGAATTTAGCAGACTCTCTCTTCGCTCTTTGATGCTTCATGGGCTCAGGATTCTTCCATGGAAGGCGAGTAGAATTAGCTAAATAAATATGCTCTTTCATATTTGTTAAATCAATATAGGCGGTGTAGATAGAGGTATATTTATCCTCGTGCTTATTTTTCTTGGACTCGTTCTGGCTGCCCTCACCATTCCCTTTTCATTTGTTACCCCTGCTTGGTTATTTTGGGTAGAGCCCGAATGGCATGACCTTGTTAGTACCATGGTTTGCTGCCCAGGTTGTGATCTTCAGGTTGGATGACCTTATTTCTGAATTCTTGAGATTCTTCCACCTTGTTAGTACCATGGTTTGCTGCCCAGGTTCTTTAGCCCGCTTGGTTATTCTGGATAGTGAGCTAAGCCATAGCTGTAGTATTCGCTACCACTCCAACAGGTTGAACAAGGGTCTTGTTGGTTCCTACGATAGCAGACTCTGCTTCTTCTAAATTTATCCATTCTTGAGCTCGAGCCAAGAATTCATCCACACTTTTGACTCAGTTCCTCTAGATTTCCTTCCATAAATCTTCTCCTACAGTAAATTTTGTCCTCATGGCCATGAGCTTAGAGCTATCATCAATGTCTCTAGCTTGGGTCGCTGCATTTGTGAATAGGTTGAGATATGCCTTCAGGGATTCATCGGGCTGCTGGTTGATATTAGCCAATGAATCAGTCTCTACTCGAGTCTCTTTTGCAGCTCGAAACTGTCTTTCGAACTCGGAAGATAGTTTTTTCAAGGAGGTGATTGAATATTTTTTTTTATATTTATCGAACCACAGTTTTGTCGGTCTAGTCAGCATTGCGAGGAACATAATACACCTTAGGTCAACATTTACATTGTGGGCCATCATCAGCATGTTGAAGTTACCTAGGTGATTGGACAGATCAGTGGTTCCATTATACGTGGGCATGGTCGACATCCCGAAGCCAACAGGGTCCGAAGCTGCCACAATATGGGGAGCAAAAGGCTTGAGCTCCTCATCATAATCATAGTCATCAATGTTTTTTCCCGACATGAGTCTTTTCATCTGTTCTTCCATTAGGGCCAGCTCCTTGAGGATTTGATCCTTGGTATGTAGGTTTTTGGGGAGCTGGTTACCTACTCCCACCCTGTTGTATGAGTTAGACGGGTTATTATCCCTCCAAGCTTGAGCTCGGTTAGGCAGGACATTCCCATTTCACGTACAATAGACGAATCTCACCTGGCCAGAGTATAACTCAAATCATCGTGGTGAGCTGGATATCCTCTTTGTGAGTTCAAATGATCACGCAGATCAGATTGCGAGTTGGAGCAAAGACTTTGTGTGGAGCTTAACTGATTCCTTAGGTCGCTCTCGTGCCTGCCTTCGTGCTAACTCTCTGTCTAATAGCTCCCATTCGGGAAGCTTACAACTCGTGGTATAGATTGAGGATCTGGATTATTGGTGCGACATCGCGGGATATAAGCGTCTTCTGAGGGGGAAAGGATTTCTGCTGCTATCCCTTTAGGCTGAAGCATTCCTCTATGGGTAAGGTGGCATCGAATTTTGAATCGGTGATGGAGGATGCCTTATTGGTGAAGCTATCCTTGTTTCATCGGGACGCACTAGATTATATTGCCCTTGGTATACTCCAATTTCACGGGTAGGAGGCAATGCGGGCTCATTTCTCTGTGTTGGAGCTGCTGGGCGAGGCACGGGTGGATTTGTTGGGACGTCTCCTTTCCTTTAATTGGCTTCATCTCACTCTATCTGAATAGACTGATTCCTAGGAGTGTGAGTTGAGTTATTACTCCTGCGAGGGTTGGCAGGTTCAGCATTTCACAAAATCCGTCTAGAAGGTACGGAACTCAGGGATGCAGTTCGGAATGAGAGATTGATATTAGGTAGATTATTCCTATGGGAATGGTGGGACCCACTTTGCTTCCTTTCGACATTAGCATCGACTGAAGGAGGGGGTAATTGATCTAAAATCTCATCAATTTGTCTATTGGCCCGGGGAAGGTGGTTCCTTAACTTGGCATTTTCAATCTTGATGGATGTTAGGTACTCAAGATGGGGATTTGGTGGGTGTGAGGCCAAACTTCTAGCATCATCTTGTACTATATGCTATTTTCCATGGCGATGTTGTGGGGATGTACCTTCTCCAGTGGGGATGGCCATATGGTGGCCCTCCTAATCATCAGTTGCTCTATTTTGTTGTCGCGCATAGAACGGGTGACCACCATAGTGATTGTTGGGTTGAAACTTGTGTGGAAATTTTAAGCCTAATCTGCTCTCAATGAAAGCACCAATCAGTTGACGTAGTTTTTCGTCAATAAGAGATTTAGAAATTTGAGACGGAGATATTAGGCCTTTTGTAAAACCGAATGTATGAGAAATAACAAAAAGTAAGAACACAAAGCACTCACATGATTTTGCGTGGTCCAGTGGTTAAAATCCACCTAGTCCACGAGTCACTCTTATTGATCTGTTTAGGACTCTTGGTGAAATTGTTTATGACAATTCCAGCAGAGTTTTTGCACACCGAAATTCGATCCATTTTTTTGTCCATTCCCCTTGTATTTATAGGAGACTCACATGGACAGTTTTGGGTAACCATACATTAATATGGTAACTTACAAATTTGGGTAACTTTCCATTTACATAAATACATGATTGCCTATTAAATTTATATATGTTATATTGCGTATTAAATATATAATAAAATATGGGCCTTTATGAGGCATTTAAAGAATCTCCAAGTCTTTTGGGATCATTCATTGTGCCTCATAACCAGGCTTCCAAGAGCTAAACATATTCTTCAAACTGGGTGTTGTAGGACTAATCTGAACTGACATGGGTCATCTTCAGAGTTTCAAGGAGGTGATTCGAGCAATGTGTACCTCGAACTATGTTGTTGGCATAAGAAGCGATCTGGAGACTATCTGGTTGCCGTAGGCTGTCAAGTTGATTCGAGTTGCTCATTCTAGGGTTAGCAGGATACTCTATCTACGCTTTTCTTCATATGCTTTTCTGCCAGTTGTACCCTGTGCTGAGTAATTCATCTCATATTTTTGGGGTGCAACCGTTAAATATCTTAGAATTGTTTAGACACAAATTTTGATTTTGGACGAGAGTACCTGTACGATTTGTGTAGTTTTTAGGTATCTATGTTTAATCATGCTGAATGTTTAAACTTATCATAGAGATGTAGAAAGTTAGCATATAGGTTGAGATTTATATATCTTAGTAAGAATATAGATTGCTTTAGTAAACCTGCTATCACAATGAGAGGAAGAATAATAAAAATCATATTGTTGATATAATAGAGTGGATAAAGGATGAAATTAAATACCCTAGGTTTTTCATCCATTGAGTTATCTATTATTTGTCTCTTTTAATTTTTAATTGTTAATTTAGTTATTTAGTTATTTTGTTCTTTTTATTTTTTTATTCTTGGAACCAATTTTTAGTAGCCAAATAGACTTAGAAATTAATTGTTGGTAGTTGATAAACAATCTCTGAGGGACAAACATGTTAGTTCTTAAGGGTGGAAATTCGGAAATAGAAATTTTCCACCATTGACCTAAGTATTTGGATAGGAATCAAATCCTACAAGTTGGAAAATCCTACGATCTAAGAATCTTATACAAGCTAGCACAGGTATGGAACATGTGTACGTGGATTCACGCGCCCTGCCATCGAGAGGTATTGTCATCTCAGAAATTGCGTGTCAGAAGTTAAGTTTTGGAAAGCGGTTTTAATGCAAAACCGCTGAAGAAACGTGACCTCTAAGCTATCCTGATTTCGAATTAGAAGCCCAGAAATTACTGTAATAGGCTCCTCATACTTTAATGGGTTCATTTGAGTAAATTGGTGACTTGATCACTCGCCTATCTCTCTCTCTCTCTAATAGAACTCTCTCTCCTCTCTCTCTCTCTCTAGCTTTCAAGATTACTAGTTTTTTCCAAGATCTTCATCAACAAAGCTTGACTTATATGAATACCTAAGGCTTGTGAATCCCAATCTCATTCCATTGTAGTAGCTTCAATCAATTCCAAGGAGAAGGCTAGGAATAGAGATTTTTGGACAACAAATCTACATTTGTGTAAAGCCTTCTTACTTTTGTGTTTCCCATAAAATCATAAACTTGTGATTTTATGTTTGAAGGTTGTTCTTCAAGAAAGTTCCACTCTACACATTGTTCTTTTGTGTTTATGTAATTTGTGATTATCTTCCAATAGAGTTAGATTACTTGTTGTTTTTGCGTTGAGTTGTATTACAAAACCAAGGTTCATTAAGCCTAACCCCCAACATAAACAATGATCACATTAATGGTACTTAAGGAAACAAGAAATAATTAAAGAGGTAAAACGCTGATCTTATCCCTACTTTAATTATGAAACATTAATATAGGATTGAATTGTATGTAATGATTAAATCGATGGACACTTTTTAGATATATTATCATTTTTTATTAAATAAAAAAATGGTTAAGACACATGACCTGAAAAGGGCATGCGTCACATGCAACTGTGGCTTGCATGTAATAGAGTCCCTAAACTTAGTCTGGGATATTTCATTTATTTAATGAATTTAATAACTAAAAAATTTTAATTTTAAATTTAGTTCAATTATTAAAACAATTAAAAAGAAAATAGTTTACTAACTTAGTGATTATGTTTTCAAGCAAGACACAAGTTTTTCACAGATACAAGGAGAGAAAATATATTATATATTTTCTTTAAGCGTGAAAATCAATCTCAGACCTAATTCGAAGATCTCATACATTGAGTAAATCTTGAGAATCATTAAATATAATATTCCCACCATTACGTGCCCACACACGTCTTGAAGGGTAGAGATCACTTTGAAAGATCGTGGTTTGAGTACCTGCTGATTGCTTGAATTTGATGTTCGTTAATTAAATACTAAAAGATTGTAAGGACTCTTGATGGACTTCAACTGGTATGTTCTTCTTCTTTGTATTTGTTTTGATTAATGTATGTATATTAGTTGATCTGTTATTTACAATTTGTTTAAATAATTTTTTTGAAATCTCTTAGGCTCACCACCCCGTGCTTTCCGCTGTACAAATAGTAAACAAACAATGGATAAGCTTTTCAATGTTAGAGAAATATATATATATATATATTCCAATGAAAATATGAAACCAAAATACAACTATAAGAAAGAAATACAATTTGGACGAGGATATTGACAAAATAAGTGTTACAACTCTAATGCTAAAGATACAAGTAAATAGAAAGAAAATATGAAAAATAGAAGAAAACATACAACTCAAAATTTTAGATCCCGATACATCTTCATGGTGCCTGGATGCTGCGAATACGGTGTAGTGTGAGATTCATCTAGAATATTTCATCTAATACCAGCATCCATCGAAACGCAGACCCGATCTTTATATTTCAGTAGCCCCATCTCAGAAACAATATAGTCCTTAGCCACTCTAGCTAGGACGTCCCCTCTGTGCTTCATCAATTGGGGATCACTTGTCCGACCCTCCTTTATCCTCCCCAAAAGAGTATACTACAAGGTGATGTTGGCTAGCTAACCCACCGCCAACTCTATTCCTATTCTAGTCATATTCTTTACCAATTCTCTGAATATCTGCTTTGAATTGAACAATTGTCCCGGACCCTTCCGACTCAAAGCATTTGCCACCACATTGGCTTTCTCTGGATGATAGAGAATTTCATAGTCATAATCCTCCACTGACTCCAACCAATGTCTCTGTCTCATATTCAGATCCTTCTGAGTAAAGAAGTACTTCAAACCCTTGTGATCAACGTAAATCTCACACTTCTCTCCATCTAAATAGTGTCGCCACACCTTCAGTGCAAATATCCATGTTTCCAACTCCAAGTCATGAGTAGGGTATCGTTGTTCATACTCCTTTAACTATAGTGATGCATAGGCAATAACCTTCCCAGCCTACATTAATACACAACCTAATCCTTGTCTCAATTCATCGCAATATACCACAAACTTCTCCTAATCGGATAGAAGCCTCAGTACCGAATTAGTGATCAATCGCCACCTTAACTCTTGGAAGTTGTTCTCACATCTATCTGACCACACAAACTTCAAGTTCTTCCGTGTCAACTCTGTCAATGGTGTAGCAATTCTTAAGAACCCTTCTATGAAACGTTGATAATACCCTATCAATCTGAGAAAACTTATGATATATGAAGCATTCCTTGGCCTTGGCCAATCCATGACTGCCTCAATCTTGGCCAGATCCACCTTAATTTTGTCTTTACTAACAATATGATCAAGGAATGTCACCTAAGGTAACCAGAACTCATGCTTCCTTAACTTGGTATACAATTTGTGCTCCCTGAGCCTCTGTAATACCAATCGGAGATGCTACTCCTACTATGCTTCTAACTGAGAATAAACCAAGATGTCGTCGATGAAGACATTCACAAATTTGTCCAAATAATCCTTGAACACTATGTTCATCAGATCCATAAAAGTTACTACGGCATTAGTCAATCCAAATGACATGACTAAAAACTCACAATGCCCATACTTCATGTGAAAAGTTGTCTTCAGAATACCCTCATATTTGATCCTCAGCTGGTGATAACCAGATCGAAGATCAATCTTTGAGAACACTGTCCTACCTTATAGCTGGTCAAATACATCATCAACCCTCGACAGTGGATACTTGTTCTCTATAGTCATCTTATCAGTTCTCTGTAATCAATACACATTTTCAGTGACCCATCCTCCTTCTTCACAAATAAGACTGGCACACCCTACGGGAAAAAGCTAGGTCTAGTAAACCCCAAATCAAATAGCTCTTGTAACTGTACCTTCAATTCTGTTGGGGCCATTCTATATGGTATCTTGGACACTGGTTCTATCCCTAGTGCCAATTCAATAATAACTTCAATCTCCTAGTGCGGCGGCAACCCTGGTAAATCCTCTGGAATACATCCAGAAACTCACAGACCAATCTAGTCTCTGCAAGTCCAACTAGTACAACCCTAGTGGTATCTACCACACTAGCTAGGAATCTTATGTAACAACCTCGCAATAGGTCTTTAGCCCTCAATGCTAATATCGTAGGAATGTGGTGTCCGTTCACAGTACCCACAAATACAAATGGGTCCTTACCCTCAAGCTCGAAAGTCACCATCTATGGTTGCCCCATACTTGGCTAACCAATCCATACCCAAGATCATAACAAAATCCTCCATGACTAACTCAATCAAGTCCACTGATAACTCTCTACTGTCCACCTCTACTGGTAAGGATCTAATCCATCTCCTAGAGGCTACCAACTCCCCAGTAGGTAATAAGGTCCCAAACCCCACAACACAATAATCACATGGTCTACACAATCTGCCTATCGCTAGACTGGATAGAAAAAAATGTGTAGCACCAAAATCAATTAACACAATGTAAGAAGAACAAGTACTAGAGAGGTAACTTGTCACTACTTAGGGACATGCCTTAGCCTCTGACTACATCAAGTTGTACACTCGATTTGGAGTCAAACTATCTGCTTCCTTCGATTCTGCCTGTTTTAGTCTTTGGCAATCCCTCTTAAGGTGCCCAACAATCCCACATAGAAAACTCTTGGTATTAAAAGTGTAAATCAGAGTTATGCAGCGGAATGGGTCTTTTAAAAATTTATTGATACCAGTCAGGATCATACATATGTAGATATATTAAATTACATACAAATAGATTATAGATTACCTCTTGTAGCCTATCAAGAATCCACGAATCTTTTTGTATAAATAACGATCTTCCTATCAAGGTTCTGAAAGCTCACACCTTGATCTTCCAGACCAATCCTCAAACAAACAAGGACGTGTGTGAGCACGTAGGATTCAGAAGGTTGATTTAGAACTCTCTAGATGTACTCAACACATGAGATCTAGAGAGGTTTGATTGAAAGAAGATGTGTTTAATTGTTTTTCAAGTTTAGAAAAAACTATCGCTTTCTTTTTCTAGAGAGAGAGTCTGACAGTCTAAACTTTTTAATCGCTTAAAACAGCTTATTCCTAAAAGTATTGCTCTTTCACCTTTATAAAGATAACAAACTTAATTAATTAATCTTTATTTTATTAAAATAAAACTGATCAGTTATAACCTATTTATTTATTCAATTTAAATTATATTTAAAATAATAATTAAATAATTGATTAAACAAATAATTTTGAAATTCAAAATTCAAATCTCAGGGATACAAATATCTCTGTGTGTGGCGCCACAGTCACTATGCAGTGAGTGTGTCACATCAGACTATTAGGGCTCTCCCTAATTCTCATATTTATTAGTTTAATCAATATTTAAGATAATATATTTATCCCAAAATAAATATCACTTAAATCAACATTAACTTTATCTTAAAATATTATTTTTAAATAAATATCTTATTATAAATAAGATAATTATTAATCTCTCTCTTTATATTAATCCAATCAAATGATTAATATTTATTTTGAAAAACTATATAATTAAATAATTAATTATGATCACAGTCAACACTCTAGAGGAAAGGTGAGGCTTTCCCTTAGTAACCTCGGGCACGCCAGCAACCTCGTGTCTCACCCCATGCCATACCCATGCCTCACGCGAGTCCTTCGCGGATTTTCCCCATCTCACCCCCGTCTAACCCCACGTGAGGCCCTTGTGAGGTCGTGACCCCAGGTGCACCTCGCCTTGCCTGCCTGCTGCCTCACGTGAGGCCTTCCCAGATCTGCCCCGTCTTGCCCCACGCGAGGCCCTTGCGAGGCCATGACCCCTGGTGCACCTCACCTCGCCTGCCTGCTGCCTCACATGAGGTCTTTGTGAATTTGCCCCGTCTCGTCCCACGCGAGGCCCTTGCAAGGCCATGACCCCTGGTGCACCCCGTCTTGTATGCCCATAATCCACAAGCACCTCGCGCACCCCTAGCGCAACACGAAGCCGCGCCACCAGCCCACGTCTCTCGCCACACCTCGCGAGACACCACAGCCTCGCGCGCGCAGCCTCGCCTTGCACCAATGGCCTCGTGCCACGAGCATGCGCAAAAGCCTCACGAGACACCATAGCCTCGTGCACGCAGCATCGCCTCGCACCAACTACCTCGCGCTACGAGCGCGCGCTACAACCTCGCCTTGCAACAATGGCCTTGCGCCATGGTCTTGCGCCACAGCCTCGCTTGCGCAGCCTCGTCTCACACCATGACCTCGTGAGAACACTCCATGTGCCTCGCCTCATACGCCTGCGGAGCCACACTTTGTGCCCAAAATATGCGCTTAGGGCCGAGAGGCCCCTCTCGTCTCATTTTCATAGGGCCATCTCGCGAGATCCTTGATTTCTAGGCATCTTTAAATAACATATAAGGATATCAACACTTGAAGCCCTTAGGAATAAGGTACCTTGCGAGGGTAAAAACTTGTTGCTCGAGGAGCTCGTACAAATACATAATGTACCTACAAACCAAGAGGAGTCGGAGTACGGACACGGTGTACATGCCAAACAAGTAGTGGTCGTACGAGTAAGGCACCTGCTGTGGTCCTCATTAGCCAATCTCTGACACTCGTACTAAACAAGTGGTGTAGGTACATCCAAGTACTGAAGTTGAGGTGCTCCAACAAACCCTCTGCATGTACTAAAACCGACCACCACACTCCTGGCACCACTACCACCTGTAAACTGTATATGCAGGGTCATGTCCCCAAGGACCACAGTGTACTAAGAGTCATTAGTACTCTACTATAAATATGACCTCCCTTCATCAGGGGAGGGAGGGAGAAATTTTGGGAGAATTTTGTAACCACACTTTGTTCATGGGAATAGACACTCTACATTATCTCTATTTTTCATTCTAAAATTTTAGCACTTATATTTTGTGTTCTTGAGATCATAAGAGAGTGGGCTTGAAATTCATTTGATTTAAATTTACCTCTTTAACAACTCACAAAGTTCTTGATCTAACTTAGTTGACGAGTTCTTATCGTCAACAGTTTGGCGCCGTCTGTGGGAAGGATAAGTGACAAGCCATTGTTCTTCCATTGATTCAATCAGGAAAAGATGCCAAGATGCTCTAAGTAACTGAGAGAACCACAAGAGGTGTAGGTCCACCTTGACGGAGATCAGCTGAAGGCCCCCTTGAAGAATCCTCTACCACCTGAAAATGTGGGTGCGCCAAAGGAGCCAATGGTTCATGGAGATGAAAGGGAGGCTTCGTCCCCAGCTGTCTAGCCTGATGAGAACTATCCGAGACACCGCCTGCTCCTGCGAAAGATGCCCGAAAGTTTCCACCCCCAAGACCACCACAGGTGCTGAACTCCAGCCAACAAGATCCGGGTCCATCAACGCGTCAGCCAGACAAGAGTCACCAAGTGTATTCCATAAGCTCGAGCTCTAGGGCTCAATTTTATGAAGAGGAGATACTCGAGTTACACCAGAAGAACCAAAGGCTAAAAACCACCTTAGAAAATATGCAAGAGGTGTTGAACGGCCTACTACAAGGAAAATCAAGCATGCCCCTTCCTAGATGAAAGGAAAAAGGCCAAGAGGGTAGAGAAACCACGGTCCCTGTGGATGATGGGAGGACTTGGCTCTCCACTAGTAGTACCCCTCGGACAAAGCAGTGTGAATGTCCTGGGCAGTTGAAGCAGCCCCAGAGGCCAAGGCAGAAGAACAACGCTAATCCTCATAACAAAGTCGAAGTCACTTTAAAGGAAACACCTTCAAACCTAAGGGAAGAACTCAACAAGAAAAGGATGAACGAGAAGACTACACCTCCTGTGGTTCCCACGGAAGACAAAAATAAAGGAAAGGTCAACCCATCCGACTTGAGAGACTCCTTGAACAAAAGGAGGCAAGACTTAGACACCGAGATGAGGAGCCTACAGAGTATGATAATCACCGCGTCTGGAGTGCATGCTGTCGACGATGAGTTTGATTACGAGTCGCCTTTCATTAAAGAAATCCAAGTTGTACGGCTCCCAGCCAACTTCAACGAGCCTCACATAACCTTTTACGAGGGCAATACAGATCCAAAATACCATCTAGATGCATTCCATGACTTAATGAAAGTAAGGGGAATTACTAGCAAAGCCAGATTCCACTGTTTTGCTGTCACATTAAAGGGTCCTGCAATCAAGTGGTTCAAAAGGCTGAGGCCATGGACCATCAGGTCATGGCAACAAATTTCTGATGAGTTTCTCCAACAACATCATGTCGTACGCGATTATATCCTGCCGGGCACTAGCCTCGCTAATATAAAGCAAGGTGGAGGAGAAAGCTTAAAGAGCTACATCCATAGGTTCAACATGGAGGCGGCTAAAGTGGGAAGCCTGACAAGTGGAGAACTCAAGATGGCAATCACAGCTGGAGTGCACCCCGACAGTAAGCTTTGGGATAATATGCTCAAAAGGGAGGTCACTGATTTAGATGATTTCTACAAACGAGCACAAAAGTACATTCGTGTCGAAGATGACCATGAGAACCTGAAGGCATTACTTGTTAAGTCCTCAGCCCCTGAAGGTTCGAATGACTCAAAAAAGAAAAGGGTGTATGAAGGCCCAAGAGATGACCACCAGAGGAAGCACAAATACGGAGGTAATCCTAGGCAAACATCCCACACCTTCTACACTGACCTAACACATACTAGGGATCATATCTTTGTAGTAAACAAGAATAAGGTTCCCTTCAGGAGACCCCCACCGATGAAGAGAGATAGGTCAAAGAGAGACCCCGGAAAGTACTGTCAGTATCATAACGACATTGGCCACACCACCGCAAAATGCACTCATTTGAAGATAGAAATCGAAGAGCTTATACGCATGGGACACTTGGGTAAGTACGTCCGCAAAGAAAACCAAAGACCGGAGGAAGGAGTACCCTCACCACGAGCACGAGATGTAGCCCTAGAGGTGCAAGGAGAAGTTAGGGCCATCTTCAGAGGGCCAGGGTTCAGAGGAGAATCGATGAAGGGGCGAGACAAGTACGCAAGGGAGGCTAGGCGAAGTCTATCTCCATTCGTCTTAAGTTTGGAGCAACGCCCCCCAAAATTTTTTAAGGGGGAGAACGACTCAATAACTTTCATCGAAGAAGACGCACGGGGTGTGCATTTTCCTCACAACGATCCCTTGGTGTTAACTGTACAACTTGCTAACATGAGGGTGCACCGAGTCTTGGTTGACAATGGAAGCTTCGTAGACATCCTGTACCGCCCAGCTTTAGAAAAGATGGGACTGAACATTAGGCACCTAAAGCCCTGCAATACCTCCCTATATGGATTTACAGGAGACTCGATACAGCCCCTGGGTATAATCGAGTTGGTCCTCACCATGGGAGAGCTGCCCAGACAGACCACTATAATGACAAACTTAGTCGTAGTAAGTTGTTCCTCGACCTTCAACGTGGTATTAGGGAGACCCTCCCTGAGAGAACTGAAGGCGATAACCTCGGTATACCACTTGGCCATAAAATTCCCAAATCTTGGGGGAGTAGCGAGCATGAAAGGGGAACAAAAAGAAGCAAGGGAATGTTATAACATGTCCCTCCGCACAATCATGAAACCGCCAAAACCAATGGAGATGGTAGTGCATGGGAACACAAACCCGCGTGAGTTCAATCCCAAAGTTACTAAGGAGATCAAAATCGATGGTGTGCATACACACCTGAGAGGGAGCATTAGGTAAAGCTCCACTTTTAGTGCGATAAATCAAAAGGGTTACCATAGTTAGCCCCCCAACATAGTTGTGAGTCCTCCCCTCAAAAGCAGCTATAGATTAGAGGGGTAACCTAGATGCCCTGATATGAAGTAAGAACAATGTGGCCCATGTACTCTAATTATTTATAATGAATATGTTTTTTATTGGCATGACACCCTCCTCATTTACATGAGCACATATCTAACTCTTGTGTACCTATCATCAATTGGAATTATCAAAGTGCATGAGCAAAATGATCAAAGTGCCCAACGAGATAAACCTCGACAACCACTTGGGGGGCAGAGTATACAGCCAAAAAGGGTCCTAAAAGAGGCCCTTATATATATATATAAAGAGGGGGTCCTAAAAAAGACCCTTGTAAATAAGGAAGAAGGTCGTGCAAGGCCCCTCTTGAGTTCACGAGGATTAGCTACCCTTATGAACATCAAGAAGGTCAAAATGTCCTATAGGAAAAGCCTCCTAATAAAGGTCGATACCTCCATGGGAGGAAAGGCTTCAGGAAGAGCATCCACCAATAAGTCTAGAGCGGCCACCAAGCCGTCTAGCCAAAAATGGTCCTAAGAGAGACCCTTGTAAAAATAGTACTATACATAACGACGAGAAGGACGGTTCTCACAAGAAATAATAAGCACGCGCAAAAGTATATAAAAGGATGGCTATAACTCAAAGGGTCAAAATATCCTTATAGATACAATCAAGGTGCACCAAAGAGAGACCTATTGAATACCTTTTCGCAGGCTCAAAAAGACCTCAAGCATAGAGAAGCAAAAATAAATGATCACATATATATATAAATGAGAAAGAAAGTTGCGATAATGTGGCAGGACTAAGAAAAGTTCCATTAAAAAATGAGGTTCAAATGAGCATACAACCAAATCGAATTAAAAGGTAAAAATTGTAGAAGCAAAATCTCAAGGCCTCTCGCCGCGAACATTTCACTCGGCCACCTTGGCAATGGCATGCTCACCAAAGGAGGAGAAATCAAAGTTAGGATTTTTCCTCCACATTCCATGGAGGGTGCGCTCTATGGACATGTACTCGAACTCAGCCAAATTAGCCTCTAGGAGAGTGACCCTCTCCTGCAACACCGCAGCCTTGGCTTCCGCTCCCCCCAAATCAGCCTCTGGGCGAGTGACCATCTCCTGTAACATCACAGCCTTGGCTTCCGCTCTCCTCCTCTTTTTTGATGACGAAGAGGCCTTTGCCAGTGCCTTCTCTAGCTTAAGCTTGGTGTCAGTAAGCTCCCTCTCAAGCTCCGGAACTTTGACCGCTAGACGGTCCCTTTCAGTGTTCGACGAAGATAGGACCTGTGCCGAATCAGCGAAGTGTTAAACCACCAGAGAAGCCTGTAGGGAAGCAAAAAGAAAAAAAAATGATGAGCAATCAAAGAACCCAAAAAAAAAAGAAAAAAAGAAATAGAAAGACCAATGTAAGACGCATGAACTCACCCAGGTTGTGGAGTGCACAAGGGTCTCGCCAAACTCCGCCATGGTAAAATTCCTTAGATCTTTCCACTTAGTCTCAGGAATACCCTCGGTGACTCGGGTATACCTTTTCCGGTAAGGGGCTGCCATACGACTCACCCAGGATGTCCCCTCCAAATCAGGGGCGCCCGGGTGAGCAGGGAAAGATGACCCACACATCGAAGGAGGAGGCACATGAACATCAGAAAAATGGGGCCTTGAAGGACCATGATTAATGGGAGCATGAGGAAGATTATCATAGTCCTTGAAGAAGGGCACGGCGAAGCACCTTGGCATGGCCTACGGACCGCGAGAATGGGAGTCCATGTTGCAGTCCGTAGGGACAAAAGGAGGGCACCCCTGAGGGACAAAGATGATTGGGTTGGGCGCCTAGATTCTGGGGAAACCTCCCCAGGCACCCACTCCACATCACCCCCGTCCGAGTGAGGCTCGACTAGAGTCGCCTTCTTCTTTCATTCGAAAATATGCCATAGTAGATCGAGCTCCGAAATCGTGGATAAACCATAGCGGTTAAGGTTGGCCACAGTGAAGAGACGGGGGACCATTTTTATAGCAGGGTCGGCATCGAGAAAGATGTCTACTGGTGCTGCCTCCGACTCAGGAACGTCGAGGATATTGAAGCTCTCTGAACAATAAACACAGTTATCAATATGCGTATAAGTTCCAAAATAGAAAATTCAATGTAAAAGGAAAAAGCCTGAAGTACTTACTTGGGGATGAGCGAAAGTGTTCACGGACGGAAAGAGGACCTTTCACAAAGAAAAAGTCCTGCTTCCAAGAACCTGGGTTGGACACAAAATCCTCAATTAGGGAGACCTAAGAATTGGCTTTTTGCAGGAAGTAGAATCCTTTGGATTTAGGGGTAGGCATGAGATTATACATAAAGTGCACCTCTTGGGCCATAGGAGCATGACGGTTAAGCTCCATAAACGCCATATATAGGCAACTTAAAGTCTACCAGCTGTTAGGCACTAGTTGAAGTGGAGCAAGGTCGAAGTGGTTGAGGACCATGACGAAGAACGGGTGTAAGGGAATGGTCCCACCCGATTTTAGGATGTGCTCGCTCATAGCCACATACCCCTAGGGGGGATTATCGGCCCGACACTTATTGGAGGGTACGTATAGCTTGTACTCTTTGCCAATATGATATTTTTTGGATAATTCTAGCAATCGGTTTTCCGACACATTGGACATGATAGTAGACACCAACAGAGGACCAGAATCTGGCCTCTCGGGAGCCACCTGTTGCCGCATTCTCTTTGACATATTTGCAAAACCCAAGGAAAAAGGTGTGGTCGAAACAGGTCACTTTACCCTCCATTTTTTCTTTCTAGTGAAAGTTTTCCACCGAGGCATTGAGTGTGGAAGCATCAAACATGGGTGGATCGAAGACAAGGGTTGAGGGGAACCCGGGGTGACCTCATGGATACTATAGGGGGAGAACGGGGCAGGAGGTTCAGGAGGGAGGTTTCCCTCCATCAACTCCAATTCCATTTTTAGATCAAAAAGGCTTACTCTAAGGTTTGCAATGTGGTCACTAAGGTCAAAGGGGAAAGGGACTCCATCACCCCCCAAAACTGAATTTATCTCGCTCTCCACCACACAGATTTTACGCCTAAGCTCGGCCATGTGCTCAAGGTGACATATATGAGGCCTCCTCAAGGTGTCAAAGTCTTGGTGAGGGTTGTCTCGGGGGACCCCGAGTCTGAAGATAAGTCTACAAACTCGACCCCTGAAGGAATGCTCCCCCCACATGCCATGAAACCTCGCCTTGTATGTAATAGGGGTGCAAGTGTATGTGGAAATGGTGCTACAAACTACAAAGGAATATGCTCAAAACCTCCAGACACAAGTGCTTGAAATGACCAACTACGGGTTATAAGGACGGGTACATGTGCAAGCAAGGGCATGTAAGTGGGTTAGCTCACAAGGAGCTTCTGCCAAGACAACTCATCCCGAGTAATGCTAATTTAAACCCATTGAGCATAAGAAAGGAAGAAAGTATACCTTGAGCGGGTAAAATTGAGCATTGTCACGGTCGGAGGAATGCAAAGGGTCGAAAGCACTATCACAGTCAAAGGAATACAAAGGGTCGAAAGCACTGTCGTAGTCGAAGCAATGCAAACGGTCGAAAGAATGCGTCTGCAAAAAGTGTTTTTGTCTCCTAGCACCTATATAGACATTTACATAGAAGAAAGGAATTTAAATAATAAAGAGGAAAGAAAGCCAAAATGACTTTGTGAGGAATGGAACCCCTTACCTCTTGGAGGATATGAAGACATAAATACCACCAAGCTAAGAAGAGAAAGTGTAGATATTATGTTTGAGATGAAGGTATATTTATAAGAACCACAAACTCATCTTAGTTGTTAAATCCAATGCTTGATCAATGGTCATGAAGGAGGCTAGAAACCTGCCTTGGGATCCGCAGAGCATAATGATAGGCTCACATTCACTCTCAAAATCTCATAATAGTCCTCAACTCCAAAGTGTGTTTCTATATAATGCCAAAATGAAGAAGTAAGCTAATACCTTGCAGGCATCCAAAAAACATCTCACCTTAGAGTCTACCAGAGAGCCTGAAGACCCTCTCGTAGACTAGGGGCAAGTGTGAATGCCAAAAATTAGACATGATCCTAAGAGGGCCACATTCAACACTCTAGAGGAAAGGTGAGGCTTTCCCCTAGTAACCACAGGCATGCCAAGAAACTTCGTGTATCACCCCACGCAAGACCCATGCCTCACGCGAGGCCTCGTGGCTCGTCTCGCCCCACACAAAGCCCTTGCGGGGCCGTGACCCCTGGTGCACCTCTCCTCGCCCGCTTGTAGCCTCATGGGATGCCTTCACAGATCTGCACCATCTCGCCCCACGCGAGGCCCTTGCGAGGCCATGACCCCTGGTGCACCTCTTCTCGCCCGCCTGCTGCCTCACGTGAGGCCATTGCGGATCTGCCCCGTCTCGTCCCATGCAAGGCCCTTGTGAGGCCATGACCGCTGCTACACCCCACCTCGCATTCCCATAAGCGCCTCACGCAGCACTGGTGCATCATGATGACGCGCCACCAACCCACGTCTCGCGCCACACCTTGCGAGACACCACAACCTTGCGCACGCAGCCTCACCTCGCACCAACAGCCTCGTGCCACTAGCGCGTGCCACAGCCTCGCGTATATAGACCCGCCTCACACTAATGAACTCATGCCACGGTCTCATGCCACAGCCTCGCCTCACACCATAGATGCGCGTGCACAACCTCGCCTCGCACCACAACCTCATGAGAACACCCCGTGTGCCCCGCCTCATACGTTGTAGTGTCCCAGAATATTTATTTAGCTAGCTAGATAGTAGTAGTAGTTAGTATTAGTTAGTAGTATGTTAGTTTCCATGGATTTTGGTTCAAGCCGAGAATTATTTGGACACTCATAGCAGCAGTTATGGATTTTATAAGTTTAACCTATAGTTTAAGAATATTAATTATAACATAAGGTTTGATTGATATTGCTGGTCATAGATATATATTTATTATAACCTAAGGTTTAGATAGAGCCAATAAGATCATGACACTTGTCATAATCATGGTTATTAAGGAATTAGGTATTTTGATGAATAGTTTTAATAAAAGAAAGATCTAGAAGCTCTAGAACCTTCTAGCAGCTGTTAGGATCGTATTATGACTTAGTCAAAACTGTTTATCCAATTCAAATTATGCTAAAAAAGTGCAAATACATGTTTGATATATCAACGTATGCCGATATCTCGCAGCATAGGGGCCGATATATCGCCTATGGAAGATACGAAAAACACGTTGACTTTGCATGAACGATCGAACGGGGCTCAGGAATATAGGGGGAGGCGAAATATCGCCTATGGGGGGCGATATATCGACTCCAAGATGGTTTTTTGAAAGTTTGGTTTTTTATTTTGAAAATTACCCTTAACCACTTAGACTTGCCTTTGAACGATTTTGACCGAGTTCTGGGCGTCAGTTGAACGAAAATTCAAATCTTTTTCATTTTATATTCATTTATTTATTCAAATTAAAAGGGGTTAGTTTCACTCCTTGAACTCTATAAATAGGACCTAGTACTCAACCATTTTCTTCATTCTTCAAGCATTTGATTAGAACCTCCAAGGTGCTAGTATTACTGTAGAAAGATACACTTGGGTTTGGGATAAAAGCCTTATTATTCTAAGATTTTCTAAACACTTGGGAAGTGAGATAAAGTGTGATTTTGGTATTGAGGTTTAGATCAATCCATAAGATCATTGAAGGTATTCTTATTCCTAAGTTCAGTTCGTTATGATTCTATAGTTTTCTTTTATTCAAAATCTAACTCTTGTTTATGATTCTTGATTTGGTCTTTAAGTTCTTGAAACTTAAGGTTCTTCTTGGTAAGTATCTTCTTGGATGGTTTAGTGTTCTTTTCATCTCTTTTTCTTTAGATTCTCACCATTCTTATTGTTGGTTTTAGGAGTGTTCGAATCCTGTTCTTGTTCCCAAATATCCCAGCTTTTGGTAAGGAAAATAGGATAGATTTTATGTGTTTATATGTTATGATATGTTTATGCTATGATATGTTGATGTTATGGTACATATATGTATAATATGTCTTGTAGTCCTTGGGCATAAGACTTGTTTAGATAACAAGCCCCAAGAATATGTTTATTGTCCTTGGGCATATGACTTGTTTAGCTAGCAAGCCCCAAGAATTTATGGGCATATGACTTGCTTAGCTAGCAAGCCCCACAAAAATTTATGTTCATATGACTTGCTTAGCTAACAAGCCCCAAGAATTTATGATGGCCATTAATATTGTAGTCCTATACGATATATGTTTTTTTTATAGTCGTATGTGTTATAGTGTATGTTTATGATATAGTCTTATGCTTGTGGTTTACGTTATATGTTGTTAGTAGATTTTCCTTGCTGGGCATAGGCTCATTCCTTTATTTTTAGTGTGATGCAAAAAAATGATTATGGAAGGCGGAAGGATTCTTGGCAGCTTGGCTTGTGTGTTAAGGATGAATGGACTGTGTGGATTGCATGTCATTCGAGGATGACGTTATTTAGTCTTTTGAATTATGTTTCTTTTGTCATTATGCAAATATTATTTAAACAATTGAATTAAAGTATATGTTTTATGTTTTATAAACAATGGGATCTCATACCATATTACATTTTTATTTTATATTTTTATATTATCTTGAATTTGATACATTATTTTGGGTTTTCAATAAAGTTATGTTATTTCTTATGTTTGTATCAAAATAGTAGTAGCTATGTCTAATAGTTTTAATGGTCCAAGGTCTTAGAAATAGTTGGGTCATTATAGTTGGTATCAGAGCAAACGATTCATTTGCATGAATTTCTCCTTGATACACACGCTCAAGCTCCGAATCTAACCACCAATGTAAGTGTTTATGTTATAATTATTATGTTTATGTGTTTAGCTAATGTTTTAGTCCTTATTTTTTTAGTTAAGAATCGATGGAGCCTTGACCTATGAGGATATCCGAGCCATTAAGGCCTTGAAAAGAATTAGAGAGCCAACGAATTCAATAGGAGTGTTAGAAAGAATCACTCGGAGATTACTCTTATTCCACAGGGAGATAGTTTACCTCCAAACAACTAAACAAATCATGATGAGAGCTACGGAGAAATATGTTAGGCTTTTTAATGATTATCCTTCTGTAATTGCAACTTTACAAGAAATATGGGAGACTATAGATGATGAAGATGAATTACCAGTAGCTATGAGATATTATTTTCTCATACTTAGGTTCACCTCTAAGATGGAATTCTAATTCACCAATGAGCAAAGACATAGAATCTTTACGAATCTTTCCCGAGAAAGTTTTGAGGATCAAGATAATGATGATTATGAGGAGATAGATGATGATATGTTAGATGAAGGGTCAGATATAGAAGATCCTGATTTTTAGATTCACCCTAGTTATGTTAGTATAGTTTATTCCTTTATTTATTTATTTATTATCTTTATTTTTATGATTGTATTTAGTGAAAACATTTTTCCAAATGAATATTATTGTTATTTTTGAATGACATATATGAGTTTGATTTTTTTACAATCATAATAAATAAATACCAAATTCGATGAGGATGGATACAAATCAATGGACCAAGTTCTATATTGAGAGTTTAGCAGGCCATAGTAGTGGGAATGATTTTACTGATCCCAGCCCTCCATCAATATGGTTAACTTTGGAACAACAACGAGTTTCGAGCTTGAGAATTAAGTCATATAGGATGATTACAAACAGACTTCGAAAATAATAAAGATGGCTTATTTTTCTAAATATAGAAACACACCCTAATAATAAAGAAGGCTTATATACTTTTCATAAGAAATCATAACTAATAGGTCCGAGTTATGTTTGCTTAGTTTAAGTTTTTGCCTTAGAGCCTATTAGGGTAAGTTCTAACATGTTTTGTTGACTGTTAGAACTCTGCTGAAGATGTCACTAAGAAGGTCTGCATGCACAAATGCTAATGCCTCCAGTGCCGCCCTTAAGACTAATGAAGCCCCTCCAGTTTGCAGAAGGGGAATGCGTGCTACCACTGCTGCTGCTAACCAAAGTACACCACCGCGACTGATTGAGAACACTGTAGAAATTGTCAGGCTACGACAACAAGTGGAGGAATTGCTGCAGCAACAGGGACAACAGGCCCAGCCGCAGCCATAGACTCAGACTCAGCCTCAACTGCAGCCTCAGCAAATGGCACCCCAACAAGTAAGTCCTTATGGGGGATGGCCAATGGTGAACTATGTGCCTTGCCCAGCTCAGTACATGGAGCCAATCTACGAGCGGTTTTGTAAGAAACATGCTCCAAACTTTGAAGGGACAACCGACCCCTTCGAGGCGGAAGAATGGCTCAGAAATGTAGAGCCGATCCTAGCGCCCATGAACCTCGGCAACGCGGATCGCATATCCTGCATTTCTTCTATGCTAAAGAAGGATGCTAGGATATGGTGGGATCTAGTACAGCAGACTCACGATGTCGCCACCATGACATGGACAAGATTTGTGGAGCTGTTCCACAAGAAGTACTACAACTCGGCAGTCATTGCTATAAGGGTCGAGGAGTTCACTAGTCTGAAGCAAGGCAACTTGACAGTAGAAGAGTATGCTCGGCAGTTCAATCGACTAGCCAAGTTTGCACCAGAGTTGGTTCCAACTGACTTTCTGAGGGTTACCAAGTTCGTTAGAGGACTTAGACCAAAGATTGAGCTAGGGGTTAAGCTAGCAAATCCTAGAAGTAGAAAGGCTTCAGGAAAATGTTAGTAAGGAGGAGGCTAGTAAGCCTGAGCCTAAGCAGTAGAGTCAACCTCAGAATGGTCTAAATAACCACCACAGCAGCCATCAGCCTAGCAACAATAATGGTTAGAAGAGAAGGCATTCTGACAATAAGCAATCCGACAGTGATAAAAGAGCACGGACGAACAATGGAGGTTGTAGGTCAGGTTATGTAGAATACCTACAGTGCTCTAAGTTCCAAAAGAAACATCCTGGTGAGTGCCATGCAAACACCAAGGGGGTGCTACAATTGTGGTCAGAAAGGTCACCGGAAGAGAGAATGTCCCCAGCTCAAGCCAGAAGAGAAAAGGGACAACAAGATGGTTCCTGCCAGAGTCTTTGCCTTGACCCAGGGAGAAGCTAAAGCTAGTAATAAAGTGGTCACAGGTCAGATTCCTATCCTCAATAATGTATGTTCAGTCTTATTTGATTTGGGAGCCACTCACTCATATATCTCATTAGGAATGATAGAGAAATTAGAAAAACCTTGTGAAAGATTTAGAACTAGGTTTGTAATAGAATTGCCTTCGGGTGTAGTAGTCCTATCATCACGGATAGTACGAGGCGTACCGATCAAAATTGAGGACATAGAACTAGAAGGAGACCTGATAGAACTAGAGATCAAAGACTTTGACGTGATACTGGGCATGGATTGGCTAGCAAGGCATGGCGCAACCATTGACTATAGACGCAAGAAGGTGACGTTTGAGACTCCTGACGGTCAGAGACTATGCTTTATGGGAAAGGTTTTAAGACTACGTACGCCGCTTATTTCGTCCCTCAAAGATCAGAGTATGATAGAAAAAGGACATCACGCATTCTTAGCCAGCGTCATGGATGTGGTAAAGGAAACACCACTAAAGGTTGGAGACATCCGCATCATAAAAAAATTCCCAGAAGTATTTCTTGACGACTTACCAGGGTTGCCGCCAACTCAGGAAATTGACTTCACAATCAAACTAGTATCAGGCACCGAGCCTATCTCAAAGGCACCATACCGGATGGCACTGATCGAACTCAAGGAGTTAAAGACGCAACTACAAGAACTCTTAGACTTGGGCTTCATTAGACCGAGCCATTCGCCATGGGGAGCACCGGTTCTATTTGTGAAGAAGAAGGATGGAAGCATGCAGATGTGTATAGATTACCATGAGCTGAGTAAGGTATCAATTAAGAATAAATATCCGCTACCCCGGATTGATGACTTCTTTGATAAACTCCGAGGAGCTACCGTATTTTTGAATAACGATCTACGGTCTGGGTATCACCAACTCAAGGTACGGGAAGAGGATATTCCCAAGACAGCTTTTAGAACTTGTTATGGACATTACGAGTTTTTAGTTATGTCTTTTGGTCTTACCAACGCTCCAGCCGCATTTATGGATTTAATGAATAGGGTCTTCAAGGATTACTTGGAAAAATTCTTCGTAGTGTTTATCGACAATATTTTGGTGTACTCAAAGGACGAAGTCGAGCACGAGGAACATTTAAGGTTGACCTTGTTGCGATTAAAAGAGCATCAACTTTATGCCAAGTTCAAGAAGTGCGCATTTTGGTTTTCTCAAGTAGCGTTCCTCGGCCACATAGTATCCAAGGAAGGAGTTGCAATAGACCCATCTAAGGTAGAGGTTGTGGAGGATTGGCCAAGACATAAGAATGCGTCAGAGGTTAAAAGTTGTCTTGGCCTAGCAGGCTACTATCGGAGGTTTGTAGAAGGATTTTCTAAGATAGCCACTCCGCTCACCAACCTGACCCGGAAGAACCAAAGGTTCAACAGGACGGATAAGTGTGAAGAGAGCTTCTAGTTGCTTAAGGATAAGCTATGCTCAACACCAGTAATTTGTGTACTGACACCCAACGGCAAGTTTGTAGTCTACTGTGATGCGTCAAAGCAAGGTTCGTGTAACGCTCTGGATAGCCAAGACCGCTACACTGTGTATTTATAAAGGTGCAGGACTTGCTAATCAAGTCATTTAGTTAAAAACGTGTCATTGGGATCATTAATGAACTAGGGTTAAAAGGTTTGGGTCACGAAAGACACATTTCATATAATTAAACATTTTGAAAAAGGGATCCCAAAAGAAACAGTGTTTGAAAGTCAGTTTACAAAATTTCCAAAGTGCAAACATCCATTAGCCACTCTAAGGGAAAAACAGACATTTGTGGTCCTCCTGTTCCTGTCTCCCCTCAACCGTGGCGGCCGAGTAGCTGATCATGTACATTTTTCCTTCAGAGCTCTCCGATTCAGGGCTGATCAAGCTTGTCCTTGCCTTTACCTACACCACGTAGCACCCGTGAGCCAAGACCTAGCAAGAAAACATAACGTTATAGTACAAACAATGATAGAAATTGAATAATCTTTTAAAGCACGTTCATACACTTAGCATACCACATCGATCATATAGTCCATAGACACAACCAGAGAATCAACAAACCAATACTCAGCTATTTAGCATGATAAGTCCATCAATCAATGATAATAATCAAATCACATGGTAATCAAGGTCTCCATCCTTAGGTCGCACCCTCTGTTTACTCCATTGACTCCGGTCAACTTAAACCAAGCTCAGTGCATAATAAGCTGTCCTCAGCTACCAGTGGTTGAGCCGCGCCCTGTGCGCTAATGTAAACTCTGGCACTCTTAGGTTGTTTGTTTATTATTTACATGGCATAATACCATCCTTTATAAAGCATACAAAATAGGGAACCCTTAGTCCCATTATAAATCCAAAACCGGGTGCAGTTTTCTTACCTTTTATTTCCAAGTGTACTGACTACGAGAGATGCCTCTTGAGCACGATCCATTTCCTGAGCCCTAGCTTAGTACCTAGTCACAACCAAGCTAAGGGATACCGTTAGTAATTTTAAACGGGGCTTCCGGATAAGGTTTTAGTCTTCGAAACATCGAATTCTACCAAACACGGTAGTATAATCGATCCCGAGCACCCTAGGTTAAATTCCCATGCTTAAAATCCCAAAAACACAAATTTCCTTAAGGGTCGCGGCTCAAGCTCCCTATGCCACGGGATGGCCCCAACCAGAGGCTCAGCCTCGCCAAGAAACTGACACGGGTCGCAGCCCTACATGCCCCATGCCGCGGCCCGCCCTCCATCTCCAGCAACCATCAACTTCAGAGGGCCGCGACGCATCAAGAACTATGCCGTGGCCTGACCCCTTCGAACCCAGAAAAATCACCATTTTTAACACCCAAACCTCACTCAAAACCATCCCAATCCCACAACTCAATAATCACAAAACTTCTAACACGTTTCCAGCAACACAATCCGGCAAATACCTTAGCCTAGAAACTAATCAAAATCCCACTTCAATCTCTGAAACCCAAAAGCTTAAAAACATCAAAACCAGTCAAGAAAACACTAAGATTCAGTCATTATATCATAAATTCGAGTTTACCTTTACTGATGAACCAACTCTCTAAGGAATTTTTGAGCTAACTCCCAAGTTCCAAGCTTCAATTCAGTCCTTCAATGTCAAAATCCATAAACACCTCAAAACTCAGCCATAACCACAGAATTTAACCACCATGCATATAACTTATGGCTTACCATAATTCTTGATTGAATCCTTCGCTAATCCTTGAGCTAATCTCCTAAATCACAGCTCCAATTCCCTGAATTTCAGCCAAGTTCTTCTTGGCTCCTTGTGGTTTCCTTTGAGAGAGAAAGAGAAGAGGAGGGAAGGTCGATTTGGCTATTTGTTCTACCGTTTTCTAAGTTTTATCTATCTATCCTTAAGCAATTAAGTCAATCCCGAGGCTCGGGGTACCGGAAACGTCCCCGAGGGCAAAATGGTAAAATTCTCCAGTATTCCCACCTAAGCTTCCTAACCTCAAATATATCTCCAATTATTTATTTCCATAACCTGATAACCCAATTAACCATCCAATACCTGAAATGCCCCTTGACTTGCCCCAAGTCAAGTATTAGGTCCCGTTGTGACTTTCCTGCTAACTAGCTCCCTAAGATCGCCTCAAGTCGCATGTTGCAGATTTACCCACATAATAATGTGGTCCTTACAATTATAGCATATAATCACATTTGCATTCATATAACCATACAAGCATGCTTATCACATAATCATGCATTAAACTAATAAATTCACACATAAACCAATTATGCCCTCCCGACACACTAATCAAGGCCCTTAAGCCATATTTAGTGATTTTGGGTCGTTAAAACTATCCCCTCCTACTGAGAATTTCATCCTCGAAATTTACCTGAATAGCTCAGGATACTGATCCCGCATCACCGTCTCAAGCTCCCAGGTCGCTTCCTCAACCTTGTTATTCCTCCACAATACTTTAACTAACAAAATCGTCTTATTCCGTAGAAATTTGTCTTTCTGATCTAAAATCTAAACCTGTCGCTCCTCATAGGAAAAATCTGTCTACAATTCTAAGTCCTCATACTTCAGCACATGCGTCGTATCTGAGACATACTTCCGCAACATAGAAACATGGAATACATCATGAACTCCCGACAATGATGGTGGCAAGGAAAACCTGTAAGCGACCTGTTCAACCTTTTCTAGAATCTGGAAAGGTCCAACAAACAGAGGGCTCAACCAGCCCTTCACTCCAAATCTCGTCACCCGTCGCAGTGGTGAAACTCGCAGAAACATGTGGTCCCCAACCTGGAACTCCACGTCTCTACGCTTGGGATCAGCGTAGCTTTTCTGTCTATTCTATGAAGCAAGCATCCTGGATCGAATCTTCTCAATAGTTTCATTTGTCTTCTGAACCATGTCTAGCCCCAAATATTTTCTCTCACCCATCTCATCCCAATGGATGGGCGACCTACACTTCCTTCCATATAGCATCTCATAAGGAGCCACTCCAATTGTTGACTGATAACTGTTGTTATACGAAAATTCAATCAATGGGAGATACTTACTCCATGATCCCTTGAAGTCAATCACACATGCCCTAAGCATATCCTCCAACACCTGAATCATCCTCTCGGACTGTCCATCAGTCTGATGATGAAATGTTGTGCTAAACTTCAACTGAGTCCCCATGGCTTTCTGCAGAGCTCCCTAAAACTTGGAGGTAAAGATAGGGTCTCGATCAGATACGATAGATTTAGGAACCCCATGGAGACGAACTATCTCCCTCACATACAACTCTGCATGTTGTTCCACTGTATAAGTCGACTTCACTAGCAGAAAATGAGCTGACTTGATGTATCTGTCCACTATCACCCACACCGAGTCATGAAGTCCCACTGTCCTGGGTAGACCTCCTACAAAATCCATAGTGATCTCCTCCCACTTCCACTCGGGGATACCCAAAGGCTGAAGCAACCCACTAGTCACTGATGCTCAGCTTTCACCTGTTGGCATGTTAAACACCTAGCCACATACTCCACCACATCCTTCTTCATTCCGGGCCACTAATATATTGTCTGTAGGTCCTGATACATCTTCATGGTTCCTAGATGAAGCGAGTACGGCGTAGTGTGAGACTCATCTAGTATCTTTCGTCTGATCCCTTCGTCTGCCGGAACACAAATCCGTCTCTGATATCGAAGCATACCAGCCTCAGAAACAGAAAAATCCTTGGCTACCCCCGCTAAGAAATTATTTCGAACTTCCTGTAACTGCACATCCTCCAATTTACCCTCCTAGATCTGCTCTAGCAAGGTCGACTGCAAGGTAATATTGGCCAACCGGCCCACCACTAGCTCTATCCTTGCCCTGGTCATCTCATTTGCTAATTTTCTAGAGTTCTGAACAAAACTAAATAACCACCCCGAGCCCCTCCGCCTCAATGCATCTGTCACAACAGTGGCTTTCCCTGGGTGGTAAAGAATATCACAATCACAATCCTTAACAAACTCCAACCAACGCCTCTACCTCATGTTCAGATCTTTCTGGGTGAAGAAATACTTCAAACTCTTATGGTCAGTGTATATCTCGCACTTCTCTCCATACAGGTAATGTTGCCACACCTTCAGTGCGAACACCACTGCCGCTGGTTCCAGATCATGGATAGGATACCGATGTTCATACTCTTTCAGCTGCCGCGATGCATAAGCTATAACTTTCTCATTCTGCATCAACACACAACCTAAACCCATCCTCGATGCATCACAGTATACCACAAAATTTCCTTCCTCCGAAGGAAGACTCAACACAGGTGCAATAATAATTCGTTGCTTCAATTCTTGGAAACTGTGCTCACATTTCTCCGACCAAAAAAACTTCTGATTCTTTCGTGTCAACTCTGTCATCGGTGAAGCAATCTTCGAGAATCCTTCTACAAACTGCCTATAATAACCTGCTAACCTGAGGAAACTTCGCACCTCCAAGGCGTTCCTTGGCCTCGGCCAATCTCTCACTGCCTCCACCTTGGACGGATCCACCTTAATCCCCTCTGTGCCAACTATACGCCCAAGAAACGTTACCTCTGGCAACCAAAACTCACACTTCTTAAACTTTGCATATAACCGATGCTCCCTTAACCTCTATAAAACCTGTCGAAGATGTCGCTCGTGCTCTGCCTCTGAACTGGAGTACACTAAGATGTTGTCGATGAAGACAATGAAGAGCTAATCTAAGAATTCCTTGAACACCCTGTTCATCGGATCCATGAAAGGTGTCGGGGCATTGGTCAAACAAAAAGACATGACCAAGAACTCATAGTGCCCATACCACATTCGGAAGGCCGTCTTCGGTATGTCCTCGTCCTTGATCCTCAGCTAGTGATAACCAGATCGAAGATCAATCTTTGAGAAGACCATCTTTCCCTGCAGCTAATCGAACAAGTCATTGATCCTTGGTAGAGGGTACTTGTTCTTGATGGTCAACTTGTTCAATTCTCTGTAGTCTATACACATTCTCAGAGTCTCATCCTTCTTCTTAACAAACAAAATTGGAGCATCCGATGGAGAGTAGCTAGGCCTGATGAATCCCAAACCCAGAAGTTCCTGTAGTTGTATCTTCAACTCCTTCAACTCTGCTGGTACCATCCTATATGGTGCTCTTGATACTGGTTTTGTCTCCGGTGCTAACTCAATCACAAACTGAATCTCCCTGCCTGGCGACAATCCTGGTAGCTCCTCAAGAAACACATCTAAAAACTCACAAACCACCTTGGTCTCTCTTGGCCCCACTGGAAAAACCCTGGTAGTGTCCACCACACTAGCCAGAAAACCTATACATCCACCCTGTAACAAGTCTCTGGCTCTCAAGGCTGATATCATGGGTATGTGGGGTCCACATACCGCACCCACGAAGACAAAAGGATCCTCGCCCTCAAGCTCAAAAGTCACCATCTTCTTCCTGGAGTCAATAGTAGCCCCATACCTGACCAGCCAGTCCATCCCTAAGATCATGTCAAAATCCTCCATATCTAACTTAATCAAGTCAACTGAAAGCTCTCTACTATCAACCATCACTGGCAGTGCCCTAATCCATCTCCTAAAAACTACCAGTTCCCCAGTAGGCAATAAAGTCCCAAACCCCGCCATCTGATACTCACTAGGTCTACACAATATATCAATCAATTTATTAGAAATAAAAGAATGTTTAGCACCATAGTCAATCAATACAGTAGAAGGAGAGCCAGCGCTAGAAAGCTGACCTGTCACCACCGAGGGATCAGCCTTGGCCTCTGCCTGTGTCAAAGTGAACACTTGAGCTGGAGTCAAGCTGTCCACCTTTCCTGCTTCCCCTTTCTTTACTGCTGGGCAGTCTTTCTTGAGGTGCCCCACTATTCCGCACACATAGTAGGCCTTGGCCTGACTCTCGCTCTGATGGCATTTTCTACACCTCGGGCACTCCGGATAACTCCGCCATGCCTCACCACCACCCTGACAGCCACCTTGACTACTCCGACCCCTCCTATTAGGACCAGCAGCGGTCGAAGTGTCAGGAGTCTTCCTCTTCACATCACTGGGGCCTCCGCCCCTACCTGAACCAGAATAAAGAGGCACCACTCTGCGACCCTCGCGCCTCGCTACACTTTCCTTCCAAATCTTGTTCTCCGCTTCCTCAACGGTAAGTGCCTTCTCAACAGCCTGGGCATAAGTTGTTCCCCTAGGTACTGTTGTAATCCTAACATCCCGGGCTATCATAGCATTAAGCCTTCGAATATACCTGTCTTGCCTAGCTGCATCTGTAGGCACAAGATCTGGTGCAAATTTCACAAGTTTATCGAATTTTAGGGCATACTCAGTAACTATCATACTGCCCTCATTAACCTTTGCTGCCCTGATGGCAACATTGTAGTATTTCTGGCTGAACAGATCCTTGAATCCATCCTAACTCAAGGTAGTGACGTCCCTGGTCTGTTATGCCACTTCCCACCAGATACGGGCATCCTCTCTCAACATATATGTGGCACAGGCCACCCTGTCATAACCTTCTCTCCTCATGAAGTCCAGGATAGTATCATAGTCATCCACTGTTCAGCCTTCAGTGTGTCAGGTCCTCCCTCAAAATTTGGGGGATGTTGCTTCCGGAACCACTCATACAATGGCTCCCATCTGTTGCCAACCTCTACTGGCTGAATAATTGGTGCCACTACAGGTGGCACAATAGGTGCAGCACTCCCTGCTAGAGCCTGCTATCACAGTAGACGAATCTGTTCATCTTGGCTCTGAAGCCGTGCTTGCATCTCTGCCATAATCTGCTGCCAGTTCTCAGGAACTGGTGGAGGAATCTAGCCCTGGTCATCACTTCCGATCCCAGACCTAGTGCCGGCTAGTCGGATAGATTTTCTTGGATGCATAGCTATCCAAGTCAATCTGCAATTAACGACTCGGTAATCAGACCATGATGACAGGGTAAATGCTTCTCCAAAATCCACTAATGGAACATAATCAATCACAAACAATCAAGATTTAGGCATTTATCCACATGCACCAGCATTGCTAATAAGCATGCCCCAACATCACCACACAACAATTAAGATATAGACATCCATCCATACACAATATGCAGTTAATCACTCAGATATTCATTTACATGCATACACGCATATAAGCACATATACACATTACCAAACCCTGAATCGAGCTTGTCTCTAGCAGCGAATGTACATGTCCAGCCGATCTTTAGGAACTCTTAAACCTAGGATGCTCTGATACCATGTTGTAACACCATGGATAGCCAAGACCGCTACACTGTGTATTTATAAAGGTGCAAGACTTGCTAATCAAGTCATTTAGTTAAAAACGTGTCACTGAGATAATTAATGAACTAGGGTTAAAAGGTTTGGGTCACGAAAGACACATTTCATATAATTAAACATTTTGAAAAAGGGATCCCAAAAGAAACAGTGTTTGAAAGTCAGTTTACAAAATTTCCAGAGTGCAAAAAATCACTAGCCACTCTAAGGGCAAAACAAACATTTGTGGTCCTCCAGTTCCTGTCTCCTCTCAACCGTGGCAGCCAAGCAGCTGATCATGTACATTCTGACTTCAGAGCTCTCCGATTCAGGGCTGATCAAGCTTGCTCTTGCCTTTACCTACACCACGTAGCACCCGTGAGCCAAGGCCCAGCAAGAAAACATAACGTTATAGTACAAACAATGATAGAAATTGAATAATCTTTTAAAGCACGTTCATACACTTAGCATACCACATCGATCATATAGTCCATAGACACAACCAGAGAATCAATAAACCAATACTCAGCTATTCAGCATGAAAGTCCATCAGTCAATGATAATAATCAAATCACATGGTAATCAGGGTATACACCATTAGGTCGCACCCTCTATTTACTCCACAGACTCTGGTCCGCTTAAACAAAGCTCAGTGCATAATAAGTTGTCCTCAGCTACCAGTGGCTGAGCCGCGCCCTGTGCACTAATGTAAACTCTTGCACTCTTAGGTCATTTGTTTATTATTTACATGGCATAATACCATCCTTTATAAAGCATACAAAATAGGGAACCCTTAGTCCCATTATAAATCCACAACCGGGTGCAGTTTTCTTACCTTTAATTTCCAAGTGTACTGACTACGAGAGATGCCTCTTGAGCACGATCCGTATCCTGAGACCTAGCTTAGTACCTAGTCACAACCAAGATAAGGGATACCATTAGTAATTTTAAAAGGACTTTCGGATAAGGTTCTTGTCTCTGGAACATCGAATTCCATCAAACACGATAGTAGAATCGATCCCGAGCACCCTAGGTTAAATTCCCATGCTTAAAATCCCAAAAACACAAATTTCCTTAAGGGTCATGGCTCAAGCTCCCTATGCCGCGGCATGGCCCCAACCAGAGGCTCAGCCTCGCCCAGAAACTGACACGGGCTGCGGCCCTACATGCCCCATGCCCCATGCCACTGCCCGCCCTCCATCTCCAGTAACCATCAGCTTCAGAGGGCCGCGACGCACCAAGAACTATGCCGCGGCCTGACCCCTTCGAACCCAGAAAAATCACCATTTTTAACACACAAACCTCACTCAAAAACATTCAAAACCATCCCAATTCCACAACTCAATTATCACAAAACTTCTAACACATTTCCAACAACACAATCCAACAAATAACTTAGCCTAGAAACTAATTAAAATCCCATTTCAATCTCTGAAACCCAAAAGCTTAAAAACATCAAAACCAATCAAGAAAACACTAAGATTCAGCCATTAGATCATAAATTCGAGCTTACCTTCATTGATGAACCAACTCTCTAAGGAATTTTTGAGCTAACTCCCAAATTCCAAGCTTCAATTCAGTCCTTCAATGTCAAAATCCATAAACACCTCAAAACTCAGCCATAACCACAGAATTTAACCACCATGCATATAACTTATGGCTTACCTTAATTTTTGATTGAATCCTTAGCTAATCCTTGAGCTAATCTCCTAAATCACAGCTCCAATTCCCTGAATTCCAGCCAAGTTCTTCTTTGTTTCTTGTGGTTTTCTTTGAGAGGGGAAGAGAAGAGGAGGGAAGGTCGGCTTGGCTATTTGTTCTACCGTTTTCTAAGTTTTATCTATCTATCCTTAAGCAATTAAGTCAATCCTGAGGCTCGGGGTACCAGAAATGTCCCCGAGGGCAAAATGGTAAAATTCCCCAGTATTCCCACCTAAGCTTCCTAACCTCAAATATATCTCCAATTATTTATTTCCGTAACCCGATATCCCAATTAACCATCCAATACCTGAAATTCCCCTTGACTTGCCCCAAGTCAAGTATTAGGTCCCGTTGTGACTTTCCCACTAACTAGCTCCCTAAGATCGCCTCAAGTCGCATGCTGCATATTTACCCACATAATAATGTGGTCCTCACAGTTATAGCATATAATCATATTTACATTCATATAACCATACAAGCATGCTTATCACAGAATCATGCTTAAGCTAATAAATTCACACATAAACCAATTATGCCCTCCTGGCACACTAATCAAGGCCCTTAAGCCATATTAGTGATTTTGGGCCGTTACAGTTTGGGTTGTGAACTGATGTAGAATAATAAGGTAATAGCCTACGGCTCAAGGCAGCTGAAGGAGTACGAGCAACGCTATCCAACACACGATATGGTGTTGGCAGCGGTGATCTTTGCATTGAAAATCTGGCGCCATTATCTTTATGGAGAACGGTGTGAGATTTATACGGATCACAAAAGATTAAAGTATTTCTGCACTCAAAAGAAGCTCAACATGAGGCATCGCAGGTGGTTAGAATTAGTAAAGGATTATGACTGCGAAATCCTATACCACCCGGGAAAGGCTAATGTAGTTGTTGATGCACTAAGTAGGAAGAGTTATGGAAGTCTAGCAGCATTAGCTAGAATAGAAAAGGCGCTACAGCAGGAGATGATCAATGCCAGAATAGAAGTAGTCATTGGTAAACTGGCTAACTTGTCCATCCAGTCAAGTTTGTTAGAAGATATACGGATCAGACAAGGGCATGATGACACAATAGTAGCACATATGGATGTAGTTAAAGAAGGCAAGGCCACAAAATTCTCAATCTCAGGACACGGGTTTTTGAGATATAAGGATCGAGTATGCGTGTCGAATGATCAAGGGATTAAGATGAAGATTTTAGGAGAAGTGCACAATACCCCATACTCAGTTCACCCAGGGTCGACTAAGATGACTCATGACCTTAAGGCATTGTATTGGTGGCCAGGAATGAAAAAAGATGTAGCGGAGTATGTGTCTAAATGCTTAGTATGCCAGCAAGTGAAAGTAGAACATCAGTGGCCTGCAGGCTTATTGCAACCACTGAGTATTCCAGAATGGAAGTGGAAAGACATAGCCATGGATTTCGTGACGGGATTGCCACGAACAAATAAGCAGCACGACTCAGCTTGGGTGGTAATAGACAGACTAACCAAGTAAGCTCACTTCCTTCCTTTTAAGACTACGTACATATCAGATCAATACGCGGATGTTTATGTCCGAGAAATAGTAAGACTGCATAGAATCCCTAAGACTATAGTATCCGATAGAGGATTAGTGTTTAAATCGAGATTTTGGGGAAGCTTGCAGAAAGCCATGGGTACCAAGTTAAGTCTTAGTACGACATTTCATCCACAGACCGATGGTCAGTCCGAGCGTACCATACAAATTTTAGAGGATATGTTGCGCACTTGTGTACTTGATTTCAGAGGATCATGGAGTAAGTATTTGCCGATGATAGAATTCTCCAATAACAATAGCTACCAGTCAACGATCGGGATGGCACCCTATGAGTTGCTTTATAGAAGGAGGTGTCGATCGTCGTAACTTTGGGACGAGGTAGGAGAAAGGCAACTTCTTGGACCCAAAGCTGTTAGAGAAGCTCAGGATGCAGTAGCACTGTTTAGAAAGCATATGCTCGTTGCTCAGAGCCATCAGAAAAGTTATGTGGACGCCAAGCGACGTGATGTGGAATTCAAAGTCGGAGATCAAGTCTTCTTAAAGATATCTCCTATGAAAGGTGTGAAGCAGTTTGGGAAGAAAGGAAGGCTTAGTCCCCGATTTATAGGTCCTTTTGAGATATTGCACATGGTGGGAACAGTTGCATATAGATTAGCCCTACCGCTAGCTCTAGTAAATAGCCACAATGTATTTCACATCTCGATGCTGCGTAGATATGTGTCAGATCCATCTCACGTCCTCAAGTACGATACGATAACACTCCAGAAAGACTTGAGTTACGAGGAACGACCGGTTAGCATCCTTGATAGAGGGATGAAGGAATTACGGTCTAAGAGTATTTTGATAGTCAAGGTCCTATGGTGTAATAGTTTTGAACGGGAGGCAACATGGGAGTTGGAGGAGGACATGTTAGCACAGTATCCAGAATTTTTTTATAAGTAAATTTTGGGGACCAAATTCTTATAAGTAGGGGAGAATTTTAGTGTCCCGGAATATTTACTTAGCTAGCTAGATAGTAGTAGTAATTAGTATTAGTTAGTAGTATGTTAGTTTCCATGGATTTTGGTTCAAGTGGGGAATTAGTTGGACACTCATAGCAACAGTTATGGATTTTATAAGTTTAACTATAGTTTAAGAATATTAATTATAACATAAGGCTTGATTAATATTGTTGGTCATAGATATATTAATTATAACCTAAGGTTTAGATAGAGCCAATATGAGCATGACACTTGTCATAATCATGATTATTAAGGAATTAGATATTTTTGATGAATAGTTTTAATAAAAGAAAGATCTAGAAGCTCTAGAACCTTCAAGCAGCTGTTAGGATCATATTATGACTCAGTCGAAGCTGTTCATCCAATTCAAATTATGATGAAAAAGTGCAAATACGTGTTTGATATATCAACGTATGTCGATATATCGCAACATAGGGGCCGATATATCGCCTACGAAAGATACAAAATACACGCCGACTTTGCACAAACGATCGAACGGGGCTCGAGAATATAGGGGGAGGCGATATATCTCCTATGGGGTGGCGATATATCAGCTCCAAGATGGCTTTTTGAAAGTTTGGTTTTTAATTTTGAAAATTACCCTTAACCACTTCGACTTGCCTTTTAACGATTATGACTGAGTTCTGGTGGTCAGTTGAACGAAAATTCAAATATTTTTCATTTTATCTTCATTTATTTATTCAAATTAAAAGGGGTTAGTTTCACTCCTTGAACTCTATAAATAGGACCTAGTACTCAGCCATTTTCTTCATTCTTCAAGCATTTGATCAGAGCCTCCAAGGTGCTAGTATTACTGTAGAGAGATACACTTGGGTTTGGGATAAAAGCTTTATTATTCTAAGCTTTTCTAAACACTTGAGAAGTGAGATAAAGTGTGATTTTGGTATTGAGGTTTAGATCAATCCATAAGATCATTCAAGGTATTCTTATTCCTATGTTCAGTTCTTTATGATTCTATAGTTTTCTTTTATTCAAAATCTAACTCTTGTTTATGATTCTTGACTAGGTATTTAAGTTCTTGAAACTTAAGGTTCTTCTTGGATGGTTTAGTGTTCTTTTCATCTCTTTTTCTTTAGATTCTCACCATTCTTATTGTTGGTTTTAGGAGTGTTCCAACCCCGTTCTTGTCCCAAATATCCCAGCTTTTGGTAAGGAAAATAGGATAGATTTTATGTGTTTATATGTTATGATATGTATATGCCTAATATGTCATGTTGTCGTTGGGCATATGACTTGTTTAAATAACAAGCCCCAAGAATATGTTTATAGTCCTTGGGCATATGACTTGTTTAGCTAGAAAGCCCCAAGAATTTATGGGCATATGACTTGCTTAGCTAGCAAGCCCCACAAGAATTTATGGGCATATGACTTGCTTAGCTAGCAAGCCCCACAAAAATTTATGGGCATATGACTTGCTTAGCTAACAAGCCCCAATAATTTATGATGGCCATTAATATTGTAGTCCTATACGATATATGTTTTTTTTTATAGTTGTTATCCCAAAAATCAGAAGTGAATGACATGGCAGGCATTAATTACACGTGGCTGACACCTGGCAGAATCTATGCTCGACTATCGACCAGGAAGACATCCAGTGTCATGCGATCGGTTTCTTCATACGACCAGCCTGGTCGTACACACATTTTACGCGGAGGAAATCTTAGGCAGTTATGATGAAATCCGAAATTATCTCCCATGATTTCCTGAGTATCCGATTATTTAGGAAAGAATATCTGTAACAAATCAATGTAAATCTTCCCTAAGCTTAAAAATAGAAGAAGAGGGCTCAGGGAAGAGGATCCGATCCCTTTTACTTTTGAGCAAAAAAGATCTATTGAGATTAAAAAGAGATTACACGAGAATAATTGTATTTTCTTCTTCAGAGGTTAGTGAAACTCATTGAACCCCAGTTCTTTGATCACCCCTTTGAATCTTATTTCAATAACAATTCAAGTGGACGTAGGTTATTACCAGATCCTGGGGCCGAACCACTAGAAAATCTTGTGTCTTTATTATTTTCGTCATCACATTCTTTTCAACGTATTCATCCACATCAAGCGTATTTTGACTCCGTGTCAGTTGGCCAAAATCTGGGTCAACATTCTGGTGCTTTCATTGAGAGCTTGATATAGCATCGTTGAGAAAACCAATGGCCAAAACTACCAGGAAAACTGGACAGGCGGCCGCCGCTGCACCATCTAACCCGCCTCCTCCTCCTCCTGCAAACGTGGCTGAGGATGAGCCACATTTGGATTTTGATGAGGAAGAAATGGACGACGCGACGCTGAAGAGTACCCTAGGGGCGCTGCATGAAGAGCTGGCCAATCTGAGGGCCAGCCAGGAGGGTGCTGTTTAAACCATGGCGCGGCAGCAACAACAAATTGAGCGGCAGTGCCTGGAGCTGAGTGAAAGGCAGGCGGAGATGGACCGTCGCCAGAGGGAGGCCATGGAAAACCTCGAGGCAGCCTTACAATTGGCTAGGAATCAGGCTGTACCTACCTTGTAGCCTAATCAAACCGCAAATGGGCCACCCCACAGGGGTCCCAATCCTAGCCCGCCTATCCAGCCCTCGAGCCCACAAAGCCCGAGCAGCCACAGGTGCCCCATGACGATGTCCCGCTGGTGGACCCTGAGGAGCAGCCTCCATCCCAAGCTGGTCGCGGCAATCCCCCGCAGCAGAGGCAGAATAGGAACGAGCAGCAGCCTCGTAGTCCTAGACGCCATAGGGGTGATGAGCCAAATCTTCCGAACAGAGGACAGCATCCTCCTGGTAACATGAGGAACTCAGAGTTAGGCTCTGCGGTCCAAGGCCCCCCACGGCATGATAATGCACCAGGAACTAACAACCAACGCAGACCACCCTCTAATGCTCGGGAGGTTCCAGCCCGAGAAGGCCATCGAGGGAATAGTCGATCCCACCATAGCCAATCAAGATTCAGAGATGGCCATGGTTATAACGAAGCCGACTCAGGCAGAGGGAATGCCGGTCGGAGGGATGAAGAAATAGGTGGAGGCAGGAGCCAGCCACCACAGGATGACCAACCTGACAGACGGGACGCTGGGGGGTAGCCCAGACAAAATAATGTCTTCAACCGGCTCAGAGCTAGCGAGCAGCGAAGAAGAGATGAGGACTTAAGAGATATACTCAATGATCGCCGCGAGCATCACAGCGAGTACTTCCTCCCAGCACCAGAGGCCACGGCGATCACTAGCGCTGTGCAGGCCCAGATAGATGCCCTTAACCAGGCAGTGGTCGGGGGAAGAACATCTTATATCGACCACGATAGGAGGAAAGGTACTCCTTTCATCCAGAGGATAGCCATGGCGGAAACTCCTAGTAAGTTTAAGATGCCTACGCTTCCAAACTTTGACAGGTATGGTGACCCGGTATCTCATGTTAACAAATTTGAGATACAAATGGACATTCAGAAGGTGTCCGAAGACGCTCATTGCAGGATCTTCCCTGTAACACTTTCTGACGCTATACAGGAGTGGTTTTTTAAATTCCCTCCTGCAAGTATAATTTCCTGGGAAATGTTCGTGAAGGATTTTTACGGACAGTTCTATGCGGGTCGCGTGCACCCTACCGAGGCAAATCAGCTGGTCGAGATACGCCAGCAAAATGGAGAATCGCTGAAAGACTACGTTCAGCGTTTTATGCGAGCAGCTGCCGGAGCAAAAACGGTGGGTGACGAAGGCAAAATGATGGCCATAACGGCAGGAGTTAAGCGTCGCACCCCTCTCTGGGAGAGCCCTAGAAAGCATGGGGTTAGGATGACCCAGGAATTTCTAGATCGAGTTGATTGTTATATCAAGCTCAAAGACGCCATTGCCAATGAAGGAAAACCCCCAGGCAAAGATAAGGAGACAGCCGAACCCGCCAAAGCCGCCATTGGGTCGAAACCCAACGGCAACGGCAACGGCAACGGGAAAGGCAACAGCAATGGCAAGAATGGTGGAAAACGGCCACACAACGAGCCTTCCACCTCTGACAACAAAAGGACCAAGGGTAATCATTATGAACCTCAGTTCACTAACTATACTGCCCTTATTGAGTCTCGGGGAGAGGTATATCAGGCCACGAGTTCCAGTGTGCCTTACAAGAAGCCTGCCCCCATTCGAAAGGACATTTCGAGGAGAGACACTACCAAGTTCTGTCGTTATCACAACGACTACGGGCATGACACCAATGAGTGCAACCAGTTGAAGGATGAGATCGAGTTCCTTATCAGACAAAGACACTTGAAAAGATATGTACGGGCCTCGGGAAATTCCCAATGAGAAGCTCCAGGTAGCAACGAGCAAGCGCCCACACGCCAACGCACACCACCTTTGTAGCCTGATCCCGTAGCCGGCACCCTATTAACCATCTGTGGAGGCTCGCACCTCGCGGGAAACAGCGGCAAGCCCAAGAAACGATATGCTCGGACCCTGCGCCACGACCAGGACATCGATATGATGGATGTGGAGGACCGCGCGCCTAAAAAGACTTGATCAGAGGAGGGCGAGATAACCTTCTCTAATAGCGATGCCCAGCATGTCCGGTTCCCACACTCCGATCCGCTGGTCGTGGACATCCAAATGGCCAATATGATGGTGAAGAGAGTGCTAGTCAATACAGGAAGTTCAGTGAACATCCTGTACAAGTCCTCTCTGGAACGCATGAAGTTGTCCGTTAAGGACTTGGAGCCTTGCAACCAAACAATATACGGCTTCTCTGGCGAGGGACTCGCCCTCGCAGGGTCAATCATACTTCCAGTGACAGCAGGTACAGCGCCTGCTACCAGGACATTACTCGCTACTTTCATAGTGGTCGATTGTCCCTCAGCGTACAATTCTATCATTGGAAGATCTATACTGGTAGACCTACGGGTCGTCACCTCCATATGGCACCTAGCCATGAAATTCCCAACAGACGCAGGGGTAGGACGCGTGTTAGGAAACCAGAGGGAAGCCAGGGAATGCTACAACGCCTCAATCACGAAGGCAAAGAAGGGAATTACAAAAGGCACTCCCCTTGATAGGTTGCAAATGGTAGTTGATACACAAGCCCAATCCGGTGAAGGAGTCACCAAATAGGGTGTTGCCCAAAGTGAGGATAGAGATTTGGATCCTCGCTTTGGGGATTTTGAAGATACTGTTGGACCCGTTGAGGACCTGGAAGAGGTCCAACTCAACGAAAAAGACCCGACCAGAGTAGTAAAGGTCGGGAAAAATTTGGAAGCAATCACGAAGCATGCACTGGTGGAATTTTTGCGACAGAACCAGGAAGTCTTCGCCTAGTCGCATAAAGACATGGTTGGAATAGATCTTGTGGTTATCAACCATGTCCTGAACATAAACAAAAGTTTTTCACCCGTGCAGCAAAAGAGAAGGTTGCTCGATAAGGATAGATCGAAAGCCTTAAAGGAGGAAGTCGAAAGACTGAAGGAGAATGGATTCATCCGGGTAGCGTTCTATCCGTTGTGGGTCTCCAATCCAGTACTGGTTCCCAAGCCTAACGGCAAGTGGAAAACCTATGTGGATTTTACAGACCTCAATAAAGCCTGCCCAAAGGATTGCTTCCTACTCCCAAGAATGGACCAATTGGTCGATGCTACTGCAGGACACGAGATCCTCTCTTTCATGGATGCATACTCAGGATATAATTAGATCAGCATGCATCCCCCAGACGAGGATCACACCAGCTTTCGGACCGATACGGGATTATACTGTTATAAAGTAATGCCCTTCGGACTGAAAAACGCAGGTGCGACTTACCAGCGACTAGTTAACCACATGTTTAAAGAGTTGATCGGCGTAAACATGGAGGTATACGTGGACGACATGCTGGTAAAGTCAAAAAAGACAGAAGGACACGTGAAGGATTTGCAAGAGTGTTTCGATGTATTGAACAAGTACCAGATGAAACTAAATCCTCTCAAATGTTCCTTCGGAGTTGGATCAGGGAAGTTTTTGGGGTTTATTGTTAATTCAAGAGGAATTGAGGCCAATATCTGACATGATAAAAGCCCTGATCGATATGAAATTGCCAGAAAAGATCAAGGATGTACAAAGTTTGACTGGGAGAATCGCGGCCCTAAGTAGATTTATTTCAAAATCGACAGACAAATGCGTCCCTTTCTTTAATCTACTTAGGGGCAACAAGAAATTTGAATGGACAGGAGACTGTGAGCAAGCTTTTCAGGCCTTGAAGGCCCATATGGCACAGCCTCCCGTTTTGTCAAATCCAATCGAAGGAGAAACTTTGTTCATCTACCTGGCAATCACTGAAGTTCCTGCTAGTGCGGTACTAGTACGAGAGGAAGAAGGCATACAAAAGGCGGTTTACTATGTAAGCAAGAGGCTAATCAGAGCAGAACTAAGGTATCCGCCCATTGAAAGGTTAGCATACTGCTTAATCCTGGCCTCAAGGAAGCTATGTCCTTACTTCCAAGCCCATCCTATCACAGTTTTAACCGACCAGCCCCTTCGGCAAGTCCTCCAAAAACTAGAGGCGGCTGGGCGTCTTTTAAAATGGGCAGTCGAACTAGGGCAGTTCGATATTACGTATTCACCGCGAGCAGCAGTAAAGGGACAAGTCTTGGCCGATCTCATTGCAGAGTTTACCGAACTCCCAGACGACGAGCAATGCGAAAAATCTAATGCGCCTGAGCCTCATGATCAAGCTCCCTCATGGAAGTTGTTTACGGATGGTTCGTCAAACGAATCTCACGCAGGAGTAGGAGTGATATTGATAACGCCAGAAGGGCATCGATTTCACTGCACCATTAGGTTTGACTTCGTAGCCTCGAACAACGAAGCCGAATATGAGGCCCTCCTCGCTGGATTACGATTGGCAAAAGACATGGATATAAAAGTGCTCGATATTTACAGCGATTCACAACTGGTGGTGAATCAAGTTCTAGGGGAATATCAAGCACGAGGTCTCAAAATGGGAGCCTACCTAAATAAAACTAGAGATTTGTTGGCGCAGTTCCAGAAGTATACCCTCCAGCAGATACCTCGAGATCAGAATTTGAATGCAGATGCCTTAGCCAAACTGGCAAGCGCGAAAGATGATGACACTTTGAATATTGTGCCAGTAGAAAGATTGAACGAGCCGAGCATACGGGCAGATGTGACTAGCATGGAAATCCAGATGGAAGACACATGGATGGCACCATACTTGGAGTATCTGACCAGTGGTACACTGTCGACAGATAGGAACAAAGCCAGAACTCATTAAAGGCAGGCTGCGAGATATATATTGGTCGACAGTGTTTTGTATCGAAGGGGATATTCCATGTCGCTGATCAGATGTATTACGCCCGAGAAAGCTAAGGAACTGATGAAGGAAGTACATGAGCGCTTTTGCGAAGATCATGCCGGGGGGCAAAGTTTGGCGAAGAAGATCCTAAGAAAGGGCTATTTCTGGCCAACTATGAACGAAGACTCTGCGGAGTACGTGCGGAAGTGCGATAAGTGTCAAAGATTTTCCAAAATCCCACGAGCAGCTCCAAACGAATTAAAACAGATGCAGAGTCCTTGGCCTTTTGCAGTATGGGGCATAGATTTGATCGGATCACTACCAACAGGGAAAGGTGGGGTGAAATATGCAATTGTAGCAGTCGACTACTTCACCAAGTGGGTCAAAGCTGAACCACTCGCTACCATAACGACCAAGAAAGCTCTTGACTTTGTCATCAAGAACATTATTTGCCGATATGGTTTGCCTCGAAAGATTGTCTCAGACAACGGAACCCAATTTGACAGTGACTTATTCACAGACTTCTGTGAAAGACACGGGATTATCAAAAGCTTTTCTTCAGTTGCTCATCCACAAGCGAACGGGCAGGTCAAAGCAGTGAATAAAACGCTTAAGGACACCCTGAAAAAAAGACTTGAAGACGCTAAAGGAGCGTTGCCAGAATAGCTGCCTGAAGTCTTATGGTTGTATAGAACTTCTCACCGAACAGCGACAGGTCATACTCCGTTTTCCTTAGCATATGGGTATGAAGCCATGTTGCCAGTCGAGTTGGATCTGCCCTCTCATCGAAGAATTACATACAACCAGGATCAAAACAGCCAATTGATGATGGAGTCCCTAGACTCAATAGACAAAAAATGAGAAAAAGCCCAACTCTGAGTGGCTGCGTACCAGCAAAAGGTCGTCCGGTACTTTAATTCAAAAGTAAAAGAAAGAAAATTCAACGTCGGAGATCTAGTGCTACGACGAGTTTTCTTAAATACCCGCGACCCCACTGCTGGAGTACTCGGACCAAACTGGGAAGGACCATATCAGATCGAAGAAGTCCTTCACCTGGGCACCTATAAACTTGCACGCTTAAATAGAGATCTCATTCCACACTACTAGAATGGAGAACACCTGCGCAAGTACTACCAATGAACAGTCCTTCTTAAAGGACTGGCTTGTATTAATTTTTACTTTTACAAGTTTTGAAAAAGGGTTAGCCACATTGTATGGCTAATCGCTTATAAGTGTAAGATCTTTTTTAAGATCACTCGTAAAGACATGTTTAGTCCATTTTAATACGAGATTATAAGGGACTGTGCGCAGCCAGTCATTCTTGCCAACCTTTGTAAATTTGGTTTACAAGTATTTGTTCATTACGTGTGTTGTTTTGATGTATTACAAGTGTTGAATTCTATAACGAGCAGTAATGTTCGAACAGGTAGTGGTCAAGGCAAGTGACCAAGAACCTAAAGCTCCTCGATCACTTGGGGGGCATATAAGGTACATCGATAGCAAAGCATACCATGAGGTATGTAAACACATGAACAAAATAAGTGAAAGCATGCTACGGTACTTAGAGCATTTTTCAAAATTTATGTTTTAAAAAATCAAACCAAAGTACTATGCTAAGTTCGGTCATGCGAACAGGTATTATAATAAAAGAAATATTGTAATATCAGCAAGGAAATCGTTTACACCGCGAGCATTAGTTCTCGGATGTAAATATGTAATTAAAAGGAAAAACCTTTTACATCGTGAGCAGTACTGCTCGGATGTAATCGTTCAAGTATAAGTAAAAAGCTACCCTCACAGCAATGAAAAATAAATTGTCTTTACAAATAGGCCCGTAGGCCATAAAAACTGTGAAAGATAAAAAGAAAATTACTGGGGAGCAAGAGGGTCTTCTGGATTAGGAGCGCTCTTATCAGCCCGAGGATCAGCCTTAGCATCAGCAGCAGGGGTCTTGGCCTTGGCTCTTTCCTCTGCTTCCAACCGAGCAGTGCACTGCGCCATCAACGTCCTTTGTAACCGCTTGGAAAGATAGTTAATTTTGGCCCCTCGGTTGTGCTTCCAGAGATCGTAGAAACTGAGGAAGGTGGCTTCCTTGTACTTCTTTAGATTTCTGGCCCCATCCTCCTCGAGTTCCTGAATGCGCCCTTCAAGCTCCTAAAAGTGCCCCTCAAGTTCCTACACTTGTCCCTCGAGCCTCTTCACCTCGTCCCTGCTGGAGATCAGATCGAGATTGAGCTGTTTACACTCTTGAGTGTTGAGTATAGCACTTTCCCTCCATTTATTCCGCTCATCGTTGGCTTTCTTCGAGGCCCATTGACTCTCCTGAAGCTCCTGGGTGAGGGTGGCTTGGTCCTCACAAAGGTGCTCGTTCAGCTTAGACAACTCCTGGTTCTCCACGATCAGCTTGTTGTTATCAGCCTCAAGCGCTTGCTTAGCCTGGGCAAGCTTGGAGTCGAAGTTATTCTCTCGAGAGACCATTGCCCTAGCACGGTGCCAGCTAGCAGTCAAAGACAAAATCCCCTGAAGAAAAAATGAGAGTTAGGAAGGGAAGTCTAACATAAACGGCAAAGCAGCAAAAGATGACTTACGCTGGCTATCTCATTCAACCCTCTGTTAATGATTTGGTCGAGTGGTAGTGTCATTGATGGCGGTCTGGCTGCGTTTATGCTTCGAGAGCCGATATAGTCTCTCCCTGACCATGCCAACTATGTGGCTGGACAGGGGGCCTCCGGACGAGTGGTCCAAAGTCTCTTTGTTTGCAGCCTTAGAGGAAGGCTGGGGATCGGCAGGCGTGGGATTCGTCTGCTCAGAGGGGGGTGGAGGTGGTAAGTCCTCCTTGGAAGGGGCTATGGCAGGAGCATCTTCTGTCCGGGCCTTCTTTGAAGGGGTCTTGCTACTTTCCCCTCAAACCCTTTTACTGTCCTTCTTCGGGACAGAAGAGTCAGTGGCAGCTTGGTAGTGGTCAAAGAAGTCCCCAGAGTCCATACCTACACAAAGAGAAACAATTCAAGCAATGAGATTAGAAGGTCGTGGGAAAACAGAGATTAGAGTAGAAGGATTACAAAAGTAAGGTACCCGAGCTACACCTACTTGTCGTAAAATTATCTACCGAACTACCTAGTTCCTGGAAGAAATCTGAATTTAAAGAAGGGGCGTTCCTAAAGTTTCCATCCCCATCAAATAGATGAGAAGGGATGGGCAGATTGTTCAAAAATGAGAATGATGTACCGTTTACATCCGACGAGTCGTCAGATAGTTCGGTAGGCTCAGCAGCCTTTTGTTTCCCCTTGCCCTTGGGGACCGATGATTCTGCTGCTCGATGGGGAACGGCAGGTTTCCTGATTGTAACCCCAGTTGGCCTCCTCTGAGGGGGGGGGGGGGGTGCCTGAGGTTGCTGCTCGGGTCCCTGCTCAGGTTCCACATCGGCATAGACACCACCCACCGCGGGTTCGTTAATCGCAGGTGGGGAGCCCCAAAGGCCATCCAGCTTGAGGTTAGCCTCATTAATTAAGTTCTTTACACTCTTAGCAACACTTGGCATGCTGGCTAAGAGTGTTGCCCTCGACTCCATTCCTGGAGTGGGGGTCGGGCGTAACCATGGGCCTGGAACACAATGGAACAGCGAAGTATTATGACAAGAAAGGATTAAAGTACAGAAACTACTGGTTCAAGGATTATTTTTCTCTTTACCTTCTCGAGTGAAGGCCAGATTATCCGCGGCAATGTCGGGCGTAAGGAAGTATTCTTGATGGTACTTCCCCACGTTGGAGATGTGAGTGGTGTCGGACAGAAAGGTGCCAGAAATAAAAGAACCCCGTACCGTCCTGGTTGGGGTTAGACTTGAGGTCAAACAGAAAATTGACCTCATGAGGAGAAGGAGCACGCCATTTCTTAAGCTTGTAGAGGATATAGAGCGCGACTAGCATCCTATACCTATTCGGGGTGATTTGAAAGGAAGCCACCCCAAAGTAGTTTGCCACCCCTTGAAAGAATGAATGAAGAGGCAGGGTGGCACCCGCCTCAATGTGGTACCTCGACCAGGCGCTATAAGCCCCTCCTGGCAGGTTGGCTCGCTGGTCGGTGGAAGGTCTGACCAGGGTCACCCCCGTCAAATTGTATTTGTTTAAGTAGTCCGTGATCGTGCGAAATGTCACCGAACTTGGAGAAACGACGTGCCACTCGACAGCCGGTTGGTCGGCATGACGAGGACGGGCACGCCCCTGAACTTCAGTTTCAGGGAGGAATTCACCTCGACCACTAGTCGAGGGGGCATCAGCAGAAGGCTGACTTGGAGAGTTAAGGTTGCGTATTTTTCTAGCTTTGGTTTTAGTTCTGGCCATTTTCTGGTTGGGAACTGGTGGAGGATTTGGGTTAGGACGTGAAAAGGGGATTTCTGGAATCAGCGTGGATGGATTCTCTTCGCCTTCGAGCAGTTGGGCCAAGAGTTCATCTTCAATAGGTCTTTCTCCCCCCCAAAGGTCTTGCATATGAACTGCAAACAGACAATGGAGGAGATAAGACACAATCCGCGAAGTATTGTGGAAGACTGGGATAACGTTGCTCGTGCCTAGATAATCAGCATCATCCTAATCCTACGCTAACTTCAACGGGGGTAGTTTGAAAGACGGATAAAAAAAAAAAGGAAAGTAAACTGTTTTGTGAAAAGAGAACTTTTTCGACTCCTGAGTGGCGGGAAAAAATTTCGTTTTTTTCACCTTGCTTGAAGGTTGAATCTTTTGTCAACCTAACATCCCAAACCAGAGATCCTAACTATCAAACTATAGTCCTGCCAAGCAATAGGCGGTTTATACCAAAAAAAAAAACCCTTAAAACCCTACTCAAGAACACAAAAGTCGCAGAGCATATAAACGGCATGCATGGCGTAATAGAAAGCTTAAAGAATGAAGTTCTTACCTAGGCGAGGATAAAGATTCGGAAGAAGATGAGAAACTCAGACCGGAAGACTTGCGGCTAGATGTCGGACTGGTTTTCGAAGCTCTGAACTCTGGTGTAAGTTCTTGAAAGTTTTGGCAAAGATGGTGACTAAAAATTTCTTAAAGGGGAAGAAAAGCCTACTTATAGGGATCGAAGGGATAGCCAAAAGGCAGTAATCATCACTTCCCACTTTCGAAACGTGGGGAAGTGTATAAGCCGTCAAAGGTGTCTTTTTGGAAACTGAAAAGGCTTGATTAGACATAATTATGTCACAGTTTTCGAAAATGCACGGGGATTCTGACAGACATCGTGGGGATGTGAACGGTTGTTCCTTTAAGTTTCTTTATTGCTGGTCACACTGAACAAACTTGGGGGGCAAATGTTATCCCAAAAATCTGAAGTGAATGACATGGCAGGCATTAATTACATGTGGCTGACACCTGGTAAAATCTGTGCTCGACTATCGACCAGGAGACATCCAGTGTCATGCGATCGGTTTCTTCATACGACAGCTTGGTCGTACACACATTTTACGCGGAGGAAATCTTAGGCAGTTATGATGAAATCTGAAATTATCTCCCATGATTTCCTGAGTATCCAATTATTTAGGAAAGAATATATGTAACAAATCAATGTAAATCTTCCATGAGCTTATAAATAGAAGAAGAGGGCTCAAGGAAGAGGATCCGATCCCTTTTCTTTTGAGCAAAAAAGATCTTTTGAGATTAAAAAGAGATTACACGAGAATAATTGTATTTTCTTCTTCAGAGGTTAGTGAAACTCATTGAACCCCAGTTCTTTGATCACCCCTTTGAATCTTATTTCAATAAAAATTCAAGTGGTCATAGGTTATTACCAGATCCTGGGGCCGAACCACTATAAAATCTTATGTCTTTATTATTTTTGTCATCACATTCTTTTCAACATATTCATACGCGTCAAGCGTATTTTGACTCCGTGTCAGTTGGCCAAAATCTGGTTCAACAATAGTCATATGTTTTATAGTGTACGTTTATGATATAGTCTTATGCTTATGATTTATGTTATATGATGTTAGTAGATTTTCTTTGCTTGGCATTAGGCTCATTCCTTTATTTTTAGTGTGATGCAGGAAAATGATTATGGAAGGTGGAAGGATTCTTGATAGCTTGGCTTGTGTGTTAAGGAGGAATGGATTGCGTGTCGATCGAGGATGACGTTATTTAGTCATTTGAATTATGTTTTAGGTTTTATAAACAATGGGATCCCATACCATATTACATTTTTATTTTGTATTTTTATATTATCTTGTATTGTATTCATTATTTTGGGTTTTCAATAAAGTTATGTTATTTCTTATGTTTGTATCAAAATAGTAGTAGCTATGTCTAGTAGTTTTAATGGTCCAAGGTCTTAGAAATAGTTGGGTCATTACATACGCCTACGGAGCCACACTTTGTGCCCAGAATATGCGCTTGGGGTCGAGAGGCCCCTCTCGTCTCATTTTCATATGGCCATCTCACGAGATCCTTGATTGCCAAGCTTCTTGGAATAACATATAAGGATTTCAGCACTTGAAGCCCTTAGGAATAAGGTACCTTGCGAGGGTAAATACTTGTGGCTCGAGGAGCTTGTACAAATACAGAATGTACCTACAAACCAAGTGGAGTCGGAGTATGAACACGATGTACACGCCAGACAAGTAGTGGTCGTACGAGTAAGGCACCTAGTGTGGTCCTCGTCAGCCAATATCTGACACTCGTACTAAACAAGCAGTGGAGGTACATCCAAGTACTGAAGTTGAGGTGCTCCAATAAACCCTCTGCATGTACTAAAACCAACCACCACACTCCTGGCACCACTACCACCTGCAAATTGCATATGCAGGGTCATGTCCCCAGGGACCACAGTGTACTAAGAGTCATTAGTACTCTACTATAAATATGACCTCCCTTCATATGGGGAGGGAGGGAAAAAATTTGGGAGAATTTTGTAACCACACATTGTTAATGGGAGTAGCCACTATACATTTTCTCTATTTTTCGTTCTAAAATTTTAGCACTTATATTTTTTGTTTTTGAGATCATAAGAGAGTGGGCTTTAAATTCATTTGATTTAAATTTACTTCTTTTACAACTCACAAAGTTCTTGATCTAACTTAGTTGACGAGTTCTTACCGTCAACATTAATCAATTGCTCATTATTATCAAATAATTATTTCATTGCCCTGGAAAAAATTCCTTTGCAATTAAGTCATTCTCTCTATAAATTTTCTTTTGACATCCTTACCATTAAGAGTGTAGGAAAAAGGTGATCTGGGGACCATGGAAATATAATACGAAGCTCCAATAAACCAGATTATTAATTAAACTAGTCAATCTAATAATATTATTTATTAATTCCATGATTATTCCACTATAAATATGGAATTTCACTCTAAGTATTTATAGAATTATATTTACCGAGTTTTCTCTTGTAGTCCATTCATATAATCAATAAATGTAGTTGTGTCCTCCATTTATTGGTTCGTTAATTAGAGCTGGTCAAGATTACCATTTTACCTTTATAATTATCTCTTGATCCTTAAGTACCATTAATTCACTAGTGAATAATTAATTTATAATTAAATTATAGATTTGACCTCAATAACTATTTAGTTCCAGAATTAATCCTTAAGTGAACTGATATTCGATCCGTTAGGAAAGTATGGATTTCATTATTGTAAATCATGTTCCCAGCAATTCATGATATTGAATCTCCAAAACAAAAGTCATTAGCCTCATTATAATAAAAAAGCCTTAATGAGTGAATCAAAAGATCCAATAAACACAAATAGGAGTTCATGAATACTCAAGATTTAGACTGACCTACAAATGATCATCTGTTGTGATAAGAATTAAATCTTTATGTCAAACGAAAAGTTTATAAAGATAATTAATTCTCATCAGTTCTATCATATATAATCTCTATTATATACAACACATTTACTATGATGTCTATCCACATCAGTAATCCGAATCTAGATCACTTGCATCTCGTATGCTTAGTAAACCGCACTAGTAACCATTCATTAAAGATTACATACTTTAATATACTGACTCTTTTATTCATTATATATGATCATAATTCTCTCCTACTAATACAATATCATATTCTCATGAATGAATAAGGAGTTTTCTTGATATTATTATATAATTAATTTAAACAATAATTATAACATTCATATATAATAAAATTTTACTTTTATTTAAATCAATAAAATGTCTTTAAATGCTTTTAGGGCATTAATCCTAAAAATCTCCCACTTTCCCTCAAAGCAAGGCATCTCCCTTAATCCCATGTTGCATACATGACTCGTAAACGATTTTGCACGAAGTATCTTGGTAAGCGGGTATGCCAGGTTCTGTTCTGACACTATCTTCATAACAGTCACATCACCTTTGTGCACAATCTCTCTAACTAGATGGTATTTCCTTTCTATATGCTTTCCTCTCTTATGGCATCTAGGTTCCTTGGAATTAGCTACTGCTCCAACGTTGTCACAATATAGGATTAGTGGCCTATACATATATCTGGAACTACTTCCATATCAGTGTAGAATTTCCTTAACCAAACCGCTTCCTTAGTTCCTTCACAAGCTGCTATATACTTGGCTTCCATGGTTGAATCTGCTATACTAGATTATTTAATACTTCTCCAGACTACAGCTCCTCCACCAAGAGTGAATACTGACCCAGAAGTCGACTTACGATTTTCTTTGTCTGATTGGAAATCAGAATTAGTGTATCCAATAGGTTTTAACTCAACCCTGAATATATAGGCATATAATCTCTCATTCTCCTAAGATACTTGAGAATGTACTTTACTGCAATCCAATGTTCCAAACCAGGATTTGATTGATAACGACTCACAACCCCTACTGCATAGTGTGGATACCAAAAATCCACATTTAAAAAAAATAAATAAATAAAATACATACACGATTCAGCATTGAGATGAGTAAGGGTTTGTGAACATGAAGAAATTGACCCAACGAGCAACACAAGCTAAGTTATAGAGATCGGGCAAGCCTAGTGCCTAAGGCCTAAATGCTCACATGAGGATAGGCCACGTTGCGCAAAATGACCTTTGTGGAAGCCAAAAGAAAACAAACCCAAGGTAGTCCCAAGAGGCCCCGGGTCAAATGATGGAACCTTCGATCCCTACAATATTGGCGACATCCTAGACATGTCCATCTCGTGCAAGTGCATCACGCCTCGCGAAGCCCCCCACAGACCCACTGGCCTCGCGCGGGTGCCATCTCACGCAGGCGCACCCATGGCCTCGCACCGCACACAGCTGCGGCCCCTGCCTCGCCCAGGCGCCATCTCGCACGCTGAGGGGCCTCGCTTGGGTGACGTCTCATGTAGGCACTCCAACAGGCCTCCTGCCCCACACAGCTACGACCCCTGCCTTGCCCAGGCACTGTCTCATGCACCTAGGGGCCTCGCCTGGGTGACGTCTAGCACAGGCGCTCCAACAGGCCTCGCCTCGTGCACCAGCCATGACAAGGGCTCGTGGCCTCGCATCGCGCACCAGCCATGCTAAGGGCCTAGTGGCCTCGCCACGCGCACCGGCCACGTCAAGAGCCTCGAGGCTTCGCCTCTCGCACCAGCCGCATCCTTAAGGGCCTCGCAAGACAAAGCCCCCTCAAAGCGTCTCGCGCCTTTAAGGGCCTCGCGAGACATAGCCCCCTCAAAGCGTCTCGCGCCCTTAAGGGCCTCTCAAGATATAGCCCCCTCAAAGCGTCTCGCGCCCTTAAGGGCCTCGCAAGACATAGCCCCCTCAAAGCTTCTCGTGCCCTTCGGGGCCTCGCGAGACATAGCCTCCACTAAACACCCTTCGGCCACATACCAAGGGCCTCGCGATGTGGGGGCTGCAAAGTGATGGTCTCGCAAGATGAGATCCTAATCTCATTCATAGGCGTCATGTCTCATCACACACGCAGCAGGCCTCGTTGAAGAGGTCTTACCTCTCTTCCGGAGGTAGGTGCCACCAACAGGGCACCACTCTCCCTATGAGTCACATGAGATGAGGAGTCAAGGGTATCTTGGACATGTAGTCAAGGAAGGTCAGAAGGGGCCTCACAATGATTTGACATGAATCCAGGAGAGATACGGAATGAGCCAACAAACCAAGAAGAGTTAGAGTACGGATACAGTGTCCACGCCAGACGGGCAGTGGCAGTACAAGAATGGTACATGGTCAGGACTCCCTCAGCACGCTTATGAGGTCAGTACCCGACAAGTAGTGGAGGCATAATATGGTACCAAGGCAAGAGTACTTTGGCAGACCCCTGACACGTACTAGAACAGACCACCACTCTTCCCACACCACTACCACCTATGCTATTACACTAACAGTGTACTCATGTACTATTTTGTCCCAAGGGACCACCATGTATAAGGGGCCATTAGAGCCCAGCTATAAATAGAGCTTGACCCCTCAGGATAGGTGTTGGAGAATTCATTGTAAGCTGAAGCTATTAAGCAATATACAATTTTTACTCCATTGTGGATCTGTGTTTATCCTTCAATAAGTCCATTCTAAGTTCTCATTTGAACATCACCTGACTTACCTTTGAGTTTTCTGAACTAATTTCGTTGACGAGATTTCACCATCAACAGTTTGGTGCCATCTGTGGGAAGAACAAGCATCAAGCCAACGTTCTTCCATCACTTCCAACAAAGAAAGATGCTAAGACGTTCAAAATTCCTATGACAAGTACAAGAGGATGAGGTTCGCCGGGACGAAGTAGAGTGGAGGGCTTCCAAGAAAGACCCCCCTCCACCTAAGCATGGAGGTAGACCGGAAGAGCCTCTTCCCCCAAGGGAGGAGAAGGAAGCATCATCCCCAGCCATCCGGCCAGTCGGAGGTCATTCAGAGTCACATGTGCATCCACTTCACCAGCCTCCGGTGGCCCCACGCTCAGGCCACCAAGACCCAGGTCCATCGATGCACGAGCCAAGCAAGGGTCCCGGGGTACGCTCGGTAAGTTCCAGCTCAAGGACTCACTTCTACAGGGATGAGATTCAAGAGTTACATAAAAAGACTCGAAGGCTGGAAACCACAATAGAGAACATGCAGGAGGTCTTAAATGACCTACTGCATGGAAAGTCGAGCACACCCCTTCCTAAGCGTAAAGAGAAGGAGCATGAAAAAGGGGGGAAACACCGTCCCCATAGACGATGGGGGAACCCGACTCTCCACGAATAAAATTCTCCCGACAAGGTCCCATGGGAAACCTAGGCCGACGAAATGCCCCCAGGAGCAAAGGCGGAAGGAAGACGATGGTCGCAAAAATGAAGAAGAAGTCACCTCAAAAGAAGAGCCCCCCGCAGTTCCTCTGAGGACCCACGAGACTCCTCAAGCAAAAAGAGGAGGGGACTAGACACTAAAATGCGAAGCCCTCAGGACAAGATTACCACTACACTTGGGGGGCACAAAGATGATGAAGAATTTGACCATGATTCGCCCTTCACAAGGGAGATCCAGGCTGAGCAAATTCCTAGTGGCTTCAGAGAGCCTCGCATGACTCTGTACGAGGGTAATACATACCCAAAATATCACTTAGACTCCTTCAATAACTTGATGAGGTTAAGAGGGGTCAATAACAGGGCAAAGTGCCATTGCTTTGTCGTTACGCTTAAAGGAGTGGGGTACAAGTGGTTCAAGTGGTCAAGGCCAGGAACAATCAAATCATGGCAACAATTCTCTGATGGATTTCTTCAGCAACACCATGCAACCTATGATTACATCGTGCCAATTACCAGCCTCGCTAACATAAAACAAGGCGAGGATGAAAGTCTGAAGAACTATATCCAAAGGTTCAATATGGAAGCAACGAAGGTGGAAAGTTTAACCAAAGCAGAGCTCAAGATGGCTATTACAGTCGGAGTACGACCAGGAAGCAAGTTATGGGGTAACATGCTCAAAAGGGAAGTTTCTAATTTGGATGACTTCGAGAGAGAGCACAAAAGTACATACGTGTGGAAGAGGGCCATAAGAACTCCCATGTTGAAGAAAGCAAACCTTCCTCCAGTCGCCCTACTACCAATACGTCTAAAGATTCCATATAAAAAGGGGCGTCATGCTAGAGGGGTCGCTGACCAAGTTTCAGATTGAACGAAGACCATCTAGCCATGAAAGTCCCAACCCGAGGGGAGATTACCTCAAAAATTGCAAAAAGGGTCTCCAAAGTAGATGCTTGCAAAAAGGGTCTCAAAAGTAGACGCCTGCAAAAAGGGTCTCCAAAGTAGACACTTGAGAAAAGGGTCTCAAAAGTAGACGCCTGCAAAAAGGGTCTTAAAAGTAGATGCCTGCAAAAAGGGTCTCCAAAGTAGACGCTTGCGAAAAGGGTCTCAAAAGTAGACACCTGCAAAAAGGGTCTCAAAAGTAGACGCCTGCAAAAAGGGTCTCAAAAGTAGACGCCTGCAAAAAGGGTCTTCAAAGTAGACGCTTGCAAAAAGGGTCTCAAAGAAGACGCTAGCAAAAAGGGTCTCAAAGAAGACGCTTGCAAAAATAGTACCATGCCTAATGAGGAGAATGATGCTTCTCGCAAGAAATAATAAGCGCACGCAAAAGTATGCAAAAGGATAACCAGAACCCAAGGGGTCAATATATCCTTATAGATACAATCAAGGTGCACCAAAGAGAGACCTATCGAACCCCCTTTCATGTGGGCTCCAAAGGACCTCGATCATTTAAAAAAATGAAGAAATTGACCCAACGAGGAACACAACCTAGGGGGGCAAGTGTGGATACCAAAAATCCACATTTAAAAAAATAATAAATAAAATACATACACTATCCTGCATTGAGATGAGTCAGGGTTTGTGAACATGAAGAAATTGACCCAACGAGGAACACAAGCTAAGTTATAGAGATCGGGCAAGCCTAGTGCCTAAGGCCTAACTCCTCACATGAGGATAGGCCACGTTGCGCAAAATGACCTTTGTGGAAGCCAAAAGAAAATAAACCCAAGGTAGTCCCAAGAGGCCCCGGGTCAAATGATGGAACCTTCGATCCTTACAATATTTGCTACATCCTAGACATGCCCATCTCGTGCAAATACACCACGCCTCGCGAAGCTGCCCACGAACCTACAGGCCTCGCGCGGGTGCCATCTCACGCAGGTGCACCCACAACCTCGCACCGCACACAGCTGCAGCCCCTACCTAGCTCAGGCATCGTCTCGCGCACCAAGGGGCCTCGCTTGGGTGACGTCTCGCACAGGCAATCCAACAGGCCTTGCGCCCCACACAGCTGCGACCCCTGCCATGCCCAGGCATCGTCTTGCGTGCCTAGGGGCCTCGCGTGGGTGACGTCTCGCACAGGCGCTCCAACAGGCCTCGCCTCGTGCACCAGCCACGATAAGGGCCTCGTGGCCTCGCCTCGCGCACCAGCCATGCTAAGGGCCTAGTGGCCTCGCCATGCGCAGTGGCCACGCCAAGAGCCTCGAGGCTTCGCCTCTCACACCAGCCGCATCCTTAAGGGCCTCGCAAGACATAGCCCCCTCAAAGCGTCTCGCGCCCTTAAGGGCCTCACGAGACATAGCCCCCTCAAAGCATCTTGCGCCCTTAAGGGCCTCGCGAGACATAGCCCCCATCGCGCCCTTCGGGGCCTCGCGAGACATAGCCTCCACTAAACACCCTTCGGCCACATACCAAAGGCCTCGCGATGTGGGGGCTGAAAGTGATGGTCTCGCAAGATGAGATCCTAATCTCATTCGTAGGCGTCATGTCTCATCACACACGCAGCAGGCCTCATTGAAGAGGTCTTACCTCTCTTTTTGAGGTAGGTGCCACCAACAGGGCACCACTCTCCCTATGAGTCACATGAGATGAGGAGTCAAGGGTCTCTTGGACATGCAGTCGAGGAAGGTCAGAAGGGGCCTCACAATGATTTGACATGAAGCGAGGTGAGATACGGAATGAGCCAACAGACCAAGAAGAGTTAGAGTACCGATACAGTGTCCACGCCAGATGGGTAGTGGCAGTACAAGAATGGTACATGGTCAGGACTCCCTCAGTAAGCTTATGAGGTCAGTACCCGACAAGTAGTGGAGGCATAATATGGTACCAAGACAAGAGTACTTTGCCAGACCCCTGACACGTACTAGAGTAGACCACCACTCTTCCCACACCACTACCACCTATGCTATTACCCTGATAGTGTACTCATGTACTATTTTGTCCCAAGGGACCACCATGTATAAGGGACCATTAGAGCCTAGCTATAAATAGAGCTTGACTCCTCAGGATAGGGAGTTGGAGAATTCATTATAAGCTGAAGTTATTAAGCAATAGACAGTTTTTACTCCATTGTTGATCTGTGTTTATCCTTCAATAAGTCCATTCTAAGTTCTCATTTGAACATCACCTGACTTACCTTTGAGTTTTCCGATCTAATTTTGTTGACGAGATTTCACCGTCAACACATAGCATATATCAGGCCTAGTACACAACATAGCATACATAAGACTCCCAACTACTGAGGCATAGTGTAACGTCCCAAATTCGCTAATAAGGCTTAGTGCCTTGATTAGTGTGTCAGGAGGGCATAATTGGATTTATATGTGAATTATGTGAAATTAATTGAATATATGTGTGATTATGTGGCATATATGAATTATATTTTTATATGAATACTTTATGCATGTTTATGTGTATTAAATATACATGTGGGCTTGTTTTCGTTAATAAGGGCATTTTTGTAATTTTGACCTGTTGAGGGTATAATTGTATTTATGTGTTATGTAATTGATACCACATTATTATGTGGATATATTTGCGATATTCGGCTCGAAGTGATCCTAGTGAGCGAGTTAACGATGAAGTTACAACTGGATCAAATACTCGGCTCGGGGTGAGCCTAGGGGTATTTTAGTAATCTAGTATGTAGTCAGAATTTATCAAGTGATGGGTAGTAATTTGGTGATTATTTGGGTATGTCAGGGTTAATTGGGAAATTATGGTGTAATTTGAGGATTAGTGGCAAATGTGGCAAATGATTGTTTTGCCCTTGAGGGCATCAAAGGGAAAGCTCTTGGGTGCATTATGGTCTTTTCCTAGCCTTGGTTTGACTTAGTTGAGACTAGAAGATTTTAGAAACACCAAAGAAAACACTTAGCACTCAACTCACATTCCCTCTCTCTCTCTCTCTCTCTCTCTCTCTCTCGTTTCTCTCTCTTGAAGTGTTGGGATTTTCTGAATTTTTTAGGAAAAGGGGCTGGGAATCTTGAGGTTGTGGAGTGGGCTAGGGAGTAGCTTCAAGTCGCAACTTCCATTTGAGGTAAGATTTTATTTGAGATCTCAGAGGTGGGGAATTAATCTCAAAGCTTTTACATAGTTTAGTGCTTGATGTTCATCCGTTATTATGTTGTGACTAGGTTATACCATTAGATCTCGGGAATAAGGATTGCACTTGGGATTGCCATACGCTATCTAGTCAGAACTCGAGGTAAGAAAACTGCACCCTGGTTGTGATTAGGGCCCGAGCCCCTGTTAATGAATAATACTATAAATGTGCCTGTGATTACTTGATTAGGCATGCTTGTATACATTGTATTTGATTGTGTGTTAGGAAAATTGTATGTTGATTATACCTGATCTGAAAACTCGACCTAAGAGAGTCGGGGTTGGCGATACGCGTGCGAAACGCAAGCCATTTTGGCTAGGGAATCCTGGGAGTGCAATATGCACTTGTCTAGCCCGAGCGCCATCTAAATAATTAGAAGTGCGGTCTATACTTGTCTAACTTATTAGTTGTTTAAATTGGACTATGTGTTTGTTTGAGCAGGGTTGTTACTGCTAAGTTTGTTATTTATATTTTGTTGCTTATTTGAATCTATTGATTTAAGTTTTCTTGATGAGCCTTGGCTCACGGGTGCTATGTCGTGTAGGTAAGGAAAAGGGAAAGCTAGACCATCCATGTGTTGGATAGCTTTATGGGTGGCATGTACATTTGCACCTGCTTGACTGCCATAGCCAAGGATTCAAGAGGGACTAGAGTCAAACCCTAATTTTGCCACTTAGGCCGACTTGTGTTGTAATTACCTTGGAGTTGTAAATTACTTGTAAATATTTATTTTGGGATCCCATGTACAGGCTTAAACTTTTAAATGAAAGTAATCGTTCCCATGATCAAAACTTTCAAACCCTGATCCATTAATTACTCTTAGTTACATGTTTATATCCAAATGAATTGATTAGAAAGTCCAGCACCATTTAAAATACATAGTGTAATGGTCTTGGCTATCCAGAGCATTACAAATTTGTATCAGATTGGTCTAGGTTTAAGGGTTCCTGAAGACTTGTTGGGCATGTACAATCGCTGTGAAAGACAAGCTCGAATCAAGGTTTGGTAACTATTTATGTGGTTATGTGTTTAGCTACTTAAATAAGATATAAATTCCTTATTTGCCTGTCTTATTAGGGAGCATGAGATATACTGATAGGGTCTGGCCCTTGAATGTTACGTGTACATGAAAAGGCATGCTTATTAGCATTGCTTATGTATGTTGGTGTTATTGAAATGCTTATTACATTGTGGTTGCATGTATTTTCTTAATTGTTGATGTTGGACCGTGCTAAAAACATGTTATCATTGGTTGATCCGCCGAGTCATTGATTGCACATATACTTGGAGAGCTATGCATCCAAGGTGATCGGTTCGACTAGCCAGCATTGAGATCAAGGCTAGAGATGATAACCAGGGTCAGAACCCTCCGCCAGTCCCTGTGAACTGGCTGCAGATGCTTGTTGATATGCAAGCCAGACTTCAAATTCAAGAGGAAGAGATCTGTTTAATAAGACAGTAGGTTCCGCTGGGGAACGCTGCACTAGAAATGCCACATGTCGTGGTACCAGCCGTACAACAACCTGAGGTTAAAAACAGGTGGGAACCGTTGTATGAAAGATTCAAGAAGCAACATCCTCCAACCTTTAAGGGAGGACCAGACCCACTCAAGACAGAGCAGTGGATGAGCCTGACTACCTTCATCTTGGATTTTATGAGGGTGGTAGGTAATGACATAGTGGCTTGCGTCACCTTTATGTTTCAAGACGATGCTCGTATCTGGTAGGAGGTTGCATCCCAGACTCGAAATGTTTCTACTATGAGTTGGGATGAGTTAAGAGACCTGTTTAACCAGAAGTATTACAGTAATGCGGTTGGAGCGGCAAAAGTAAACGAGTTTACCACTTTATTACAAGGTAGTATTGTTTGAAAAACAATTAGAGTGTGCATGAAAATGGCATGGTTGGTCAAGTTGATAAACAAAAACAAAAAAAAATTCACCTCTCATATAAAAAGTTTATATGTTCAAGAATACATACATGAACCATTAATAAGCAATATCATTAATTATGCAACACATATATATATACACGTATTGATATATTATATGCACATCTATATAAATATTTTAGGACAGAAATATTTACCTCTTGAAGCCTATCAGGTGTCCTTCAGTCTTTTCGTATAAATAATGATCTTCCTATCCAACGCTTTGAGTACTTAGACCACGATCTTCCGGAGTGTTCTCTACACCCCAAGAAGTGGGTGGGCACATAGAGAACAAGGGTTTGTAATTTAGAAATCACAAGTTTATCTAAACACATGAGTACTTGGATTATGGCTTGAGAAATGTTGGAATAATAAGAGAAGAAGATGAGAATTTCTTGTCTGACAATTTTCTGAAACTCTTCTGAATCACCATTAATTTTCTCTTATTATCACATAATATATACAGATTATATATTACATTATTATTCATAAGAATAATAATAATGAAGGGAATTGATTTAGGTAATATCTAACTTACCAAATTTGAACAAATATATTTTCAAATTATTAATTAATTAAATAAATAGAATAAAAACAATACTGATACTTTATCAGTATCATATACATGCATCCAACAGTGTCATGTTGTATTACTATTCCCTTTAAGGGAATATTGTATTTTTCCTATTTGCTTTTACTTAATTAATTAATTAAATAAATCATTCCCACAAAATATGGTATTATATTTTTAAGGAAATGATCATAACCATAATTCAAATTTAAATTCAAAATTCAAATCAATGATCATCATTATCATCATCTTTTAAAAAACAATAAATCAAAACTATTTTGACTTGCCATTTTTATTTTCTCCCACTCAAATAAAATAATTAATTTCAAAATTTTATTTATTTATTATTATATATATTTCAAAAATTCTATATTTAAATAAATAAATATATTTTCAAAATTCAATAATTAATTCCAAATTAATTATTCAACATCAATTATCATATAATTGTATATTTGATCCGAAGAACAAAATTCTTATCAAATTTCCAAATTTCTGTTTTACCCTTGTATCAACTCTTACATTGATATGATGTTGATAGAGCCACCCTGGGGACCTATGGACTTATAATATCAATTTCCAATAAATATTATATTATTAATAAAAAATCTTTGATTAAATAATCATATTTATTAATCTCATGATTACTCCACTATAAATATGATATTGAACTCTTGATAATTATAGACATATATTTACAGAGTATTTTATTAAGAATAAAGCGTCCATTGATATAATCATTACATACAATGTTAATCGTCTATTAATGGTTCATAATTAAAAGGGAATAAAATTACCGTTTTACCCTTTTAACTATATCTAGTTCCTAGTGTAACATTGAATTTACTTGTGAAGGTTGTGTCACAACAAGATTGCGATGTGAGCACTCATAACTTTTTCAGTTCCAAAAGACAACCCAATAGGAAACCATTATTTAATCTATAAGAAGGTATAGATTCTATATCTGTTAAACTATGCCCCTAACCATATATATCATTGAGCCCCAAAAACAATTGTTCTTAGCCTGATCATTCTAACAAACCTTAACGTGGGAATCAAAGGATTAGATGACATATATAAGAATTCATAGTAACCTCAGGATTAAGATCATTGTGTATATGATCATCCTTTGATGTGTTTGATTAATACTATGAAACAGTGTTTAAACATGTATTAACAAATCACAACTGGTCCAGTTCTATATATCACTATATATAAAGTACCTTCACTAAAATGTCCTACTACACTAGTGACCCGGATCTATGTCACTTGTATTCATAATACTAGCAAACTATACTAGCAGTAATTAATCTAAAGATTCCATAACTTTATTTTACTAAGAATTGTTTTATGTTCATTATCTAAATCTCGATCCTCTCATACCAATATGAGATTAAGACCACATAGATGAACTTTGGAATTTTCTAATATTTACTTAATATTATCAACATAATATTGGACATGGTCTATATATATAATAGTAATTCAATGCAATTATTTATTTCATTTAAAAAAATTATCAACTACAATTGCTTTAAGGGAATTATTCCTAACAATCTCCCACTTGCCCTAAAGAAAATTGAGGAATCTCTCTCAATGTGTCACTCACATTATCCTGAACGAATTTGTCTAACATAATCTTCGTAAAAAGTTTTGTAAGAAATTATTTTGAAGCTATCTTCAAGATCGTTACATCATTTATGTAAAATTGTCTTAAATTAAATGATACTTCATTTCATGTGCTTTTCCCCCTCATGATTTCTCAATTCTTCTAGAATAGTTATATCTCCATTGCTTTCGCAATGAGATACTAGTAGCTTATTCAAGTCTGAAACCCTTTCCAGAATGGCAAAGAACTTAACTAAATCAAATAGCCTATTTAACTGCTCAGTAGCTATTACATTTCGGCTTCTATGGTGAAACATACAATTGTGAAATGTCCAACACATTTCCAGATTAATGTGTTTCCTCCACAGTTATAGAAACTGATTCTGATATCAATCTTTGAATATTTCTATCTGATTTAAAATCAGTTCATTCTTTTAGATTTTAGGTCACTGCCTATATACACAAACATATAATCTCCATTATATTCAAGAGACTCAAAAAATTAAGTCCTTATAATTATTCAATCAGTCAATCTAACATTGGATTGACAATTGCTGGCTATTCCCACTGTTTAACAAATGTTAATTTGAAGACATAACATTCGATACTTTAAACAGTCCATCACTGAGTTGTAGGAATACTGTCTCATGTCCTTCTTTTCTTGTAAAAGAATAAATGGACATTATTCTTTAGATAATACATCCTCCTAACCGGGACGGCAAAAAACTTTTCTTGGACTTTTGTAGACTAAAGTATTTAAGCTTCTTATATATATATAAGTTGCTTGAGACAGTGCCAAAAGATTGTTCTTTCAATCTCTATAGATTTGAATGTATAGAACATATTTGGCTTTTCCAAATCTAATATTTAGAAATGTTCAGGTAACCATTTCTTTTCTATTGATAATTTCTCTACATCATTCCCAATGATCATAACGTTATCATCATGAAGAATAAGAATCAGAACCGAATCTTTGATGAAATCAAGATATTTAAGATCTGATGACTAGTTAAAATCCAAAGGTGAATTTAAGAAGCCTTGCAAATAACTTTGCTTTTGATCTTTTATTTAGAATCTTTCTGGTCGAGATCTTCAAATGGTTTTGTCATGTAAACCATTCAGAAAAGACTACTTAGACATTCATTTTAATAAATCTCATAATCCATGCAAAAAGCAATTGATAAGAGTATGTAAACAGATTTAAGCTTCGTTACAGCAGAAGGTATTTATTCGAGTAATAAATTTCTTCTTTCTATTTGTAGCCTTTGGCTATTAACCTTACTTTGAACAGTCTATACTATCCTTTGTTCTCCTCTTCATCTTGAATATCCTATTGCAAACTGAAGTTTAATGAACTTTAGTTAGATGTTCAAGAATCCAGATGTCATATGTAGAGTCCAAGAACTTTACTTAGCTAGTTAGATAGTAGTAGTAATAGTAATAGTTAGTAGTAGTTATAGTATATTTATTACTGTGGATTTTGGTTCAAGTCGGGACTTAGTTGGACACTCGTAGCAACACTTGTAGATTTCATAAGATTAACCTATAGTTTAAGAATATTAATTATAACCTAAGGTTTGATTAATATGACTGATTATCAAGATGATATTTATTATACTATAAGGTTTAGATAGACCCAATAAGATAATGACATTTGTCATGTGCATGTTTAATGAGAAATTAAGTATTTTTGAGGAATAGTTTATTAAGAGTAATATTTGAAAATCCCAGAGTCTGCCAGCAGCTTTGAAATCGTTATAGGACTCAGTCAAAGCTGTTTACTTAATTCAAATTAGGCTGAAAAAGTGTAATTACGTGGATAATATTTTAGTGTATGCCGATATATCGTAGCTCTAGGGGGCAATATATCACCACACGGGGATACAAAAAACACGTAACTTCGCACGACCACTTCGACGAGCCTCAGGAATATCAGCCCAGGCGATATATCGCCTAGCATGGGTGATATATCGACTCTAGGGCATAAATTTTGAATAATTTTGAAACCGAGCTCCTTTTCAATCCTTAACCTCTTGATAAGTCCAAAATCTTTTTGACTGAGTCTTAAGCCTCTGCTAAACGAATATTCAAATGATTTTCAATTAAAAGTCATTATTTTTATTCAAGCTAAAAGAAGATCTTTTCATTCTTAAACTCTATAAATAGAACCTAGTACCCAGCCATTTCTTTCATTCTTCAAGCTGAGTTCAGAGCCTTCAAGCTACTAGGTTTACTTTAGAGTGTTAAACACTTGGGTTGGGGTTATAAGCTTTATCATTCTAAGCTCATTAAACACTTGGGAAGTAAGGTTCATAGTGTGTATTTCGATTTCGAGGTGTAGTTCGGTTATAGTGCATTCAAGGTATTCCTATTTTTAGTTCCCTTCTGTATTGTTTCATTAGTTTTTATAGTTTTTCTCTACTCAATTCCTGACTTGCTGTTTTCATTCGTGGTTAGGCATCTAAGTTCTTTGAACTTGAGGTTCTTTTTGGTAAGTACCTTCTCGGTGGTTTAGATTCATCTCCTTCTTTTAGAATACTCACCTCTCTATTAATGGTTTTTAGGAGTGTTCCAATATCCCATCCTTGTTCTCACATCCATGTATTTGGTAAGGAAAATAGGATAGTTCCTATGTGATATGTGCTATGTTATATAATATGTTATTATTATGCTATAGTATGATTTTATGTGTTATGATATATGTATGTTTTGGGGCTTATAGTTGCTATATAGCAAACCCCAACACTTTTATGTTTTTGGGGCTTATAGTTGCTTAACTAACAAACCTCACTGTAGTTTGAGGCTTATAGTTGCTTAGTTAGCAAACCCCAATAGTTATTATGTACATAGGTTAGAATTATGATATATGTTTATAGAATATGTTATATGTTTATAGCTTATGTTTATGTATATGATTCATGCTTGTAGTAGATTTTCCTTGCTGGGCATTAGGCTCATTCCTTTGTTTTATATGTGCAGGAAAATAGTATGGCGGCGGGAAGATTCTTGGCAGCTTGGGATTGTGTATTGAGGGAGAATGGAATCGGTGGACTGGATGAACGATTCGAGGATGAAGTTGTTTAAGTCTTTTAAATTATGATTTCTATGTTTTTCCGCACTTAATTTTGTAACCAATTTACTTAAGATTTAAGTTATGTTATGTTTTATTTTCAAAACAATGGGATCCCTTATCCTACTCTGAATTTTATGTATTTTGACTTTTGTTTTACAGTTTTAATGAAGTTATGATTATTTCATATGTATGTTTTCTTAAAGATTAGTGTCTATGTATAGTAGTTATTAATGGTCCAAAGTCTAGAATAAGTTGGGTCATTACAGTTGATATCAGAGCACATGGTTCATTCGCATGAAGTTCTCCTCGATACACACACTCAAAGCTCTGAATCTGACTGCCAAGTAAGTGTTTAAGTTATAGTTATTATGTTTATATGTATAGCTAACGATTTTAGTCTTTATGTTTTCAGTTAAGAATGAATGGAGAATTAACTTATGAGGATATCCGAGCCATTAAGGCTTTAAAAAGAATTAGAGAACCCTGAAACACCGTAGGAGTGTTAGAGAGAATCAGTCGGTGGCTACTTTTGTTCCACAGGGAGATAGGTCACCTACAAGAATCTAAGCAAATCATGATGAGATCAACCGAGCAATACGTTTTAGTACTTAGAATTTTTATAGATTATCCTACTATGACTGCAGCCTTAGAAGAAATTTGGGAAATGATAGATGACGAAGATGAATGGCTGGTAGCTATGAGATATTATTTTCTCATACTTAGGTTCACTTCAAAAATGGAATTTCAGTTTACAAATGAACAAAAACATAGAATTTTTACGAATCTTCCTCGAGGGCATTTTGAGGCACAAGACAATGATGACTATGAAGAGATAGAAGACAATATGCTAGATGAAGGATCGGATGTAGAAGATCCCGATTTTTAGAATAGATTAGTTTCATTGTTTATTTTAATTTATTATTTGTTTTCTTTTATGATTGTAAATAGTGAAAACTTTCTTTTCCAAATTAATATCAATGTTATTTTGTTAACATATATGAGTTTAATTTTATTTTGCATTCATAATAAATAATAAATTTAATAAATAATGACTAAGTTCGGTGAGGGTGGATACAAATCAATGAACCAAGTTTCTATATTGAGAGTTAGGGGGCCATAGTAGTGGGAACAATTTTACTGATCCTAACCTTCCCTCAATATGGTTAACATTGGAACAAAGATGAGTTTTGAGCCTGAGAATTAAGTCATATAGGATTATTAGAAACAGACTTAGAAAATAATAAAGATGGCTTATTTTCCAAGTATAGAAACCCACTCTAATAATAAAGAAAGACTTATATAATTTTCATAAGAAGTCATAATTAATAGGTCTGAGTTATGTTTGTTTAGATTAAGTTTTTCCTTAGAGCCTATTAGGGTAAAGTTCTGACATGTTTCTCTCAACTGTTAGAACTCTTCTACGATGTCGCTCCGAAGGTCTGCTCGCACCAATGGAAATGCCCCCAGCGCTGCTCCGGTGAACAATGAAGCCCCTCCGGTTCGCAAAAGGGGAGTGCGTGCTGCTGCCAGCCACAATGTATCGCCGACGCCACAAGTTGACAACACTGCGGAGATCGCCAAACTGCAACAACAAGTCGAAGAACAATTGCAGCAACAGCAACAACAGGTTCAGCCTCAGACACAGCCTTCGCCTCTGCCGCAACCACAGCCACAACAAATGGCCTCAGCACCCCAACAAGTTGGTCCATATGGGGGATGGCCAGTGGCGAATTATGCGCCATATCCAGTACAACACATGGAGCCAATTTATGAGCGGTTCTGTAAGCAACACGCTCCAAACTTTGAAGGGACTACAGACCCCTTCGAGGCAGAAGAATGGCTAAGGAACGTGGAGCCAATCTTGACACACATGAATCTAGGCAACGCGGACCGCATATCCTGCGTTTCATCTCTGCTCATGAAAGATGCCAGAATATGGTGGGACTTAGTACAGCATACGCATGATGTTGCCACTATGACTTGGACCCGATTTGTGGAGCTGTTCCACAAGAAGTACTATAATTCGGCTGTACTCGCTTCAAGAGTTGAGGAGTTTGCTGGCTTGAAGCAAGGGAATTTATCAGTGGCAGAGTATGCTCGGCAGTTCGACCGATCAGCTAAATTCGCACTGGAAATGGTTCCAACTGACTATCTGAGGGTGTCTAACTTTGTTAGAGGACTTCGACCAAATATCGAGCTAGGGGTTAAGTTAGCAAACCCAGGAAATACTACTTATGCCGATGTTCTAGAGACGGAAATAGAAGTAGAAAGGCGGCAGGCTAATGTTAGTAAAGAAGAAGCCAATAAGCCTGAGCCTAGACAGCAGAATCAACCTCAAACTAGTCGGAACAACAACCACCACAACAACAGCAATCAGTCCAGCAACAACAATAATGGTCAGAAAAGAAGGCATCCTAACAATATGCAGTCTGATAGCGATAAAAGGGCACGGACGAACAATGGAAGCAGTAGGTCGGGTTATGTAGAGTACCCGCAGTGTACTATGTGCCAGAAGAAACATCCTGGTGAATGCTGGGCAAACACCAAGGAATGTTACAACTATGATCAAGAAAGACACCAGAAGAAAGAATGTCCTTAACTCAAGTCAGAAGGGAAAAAGGAAGATAAGATGGTTCTTGTCAGGGTATTTTCCTTAACCCAAGGAGAGGCTGATGCTAGCAATAAGGTGGTCACAGGTCAGGTTTCTATCCTCATTAATATATGTTATGTATTATTTGATTTGAGAGCCACTCATTCGTATATCTCGTTAGGAATGATAGAAAAACTAGACAAACCTTGTGAAAGATTTAGAATTGGGTTTGTAACCGAGTTGCCTTCGGGCAAAGTAGTTCTATCATCACGGATAGTACGAGGCGTACTGATCAAGATTGAGGACGTAGAACTAGAAGGAGACCTAATAGAACTGGAGATCAAGGACTTCGACGTGATACTAGGCATGGACTTGCTAGCACGGCATGGCGCGACCATTGACTGCAAACGGAAGAAGGTGATGTTCGAGACTCCTGACGGCCAGAGATTATGTTTCATGGGACAATTTTCAAGATTACGCACACCGCTAATATCATCTCTCAAATCTCAAAGGATGATGGAAAAAGGATGTCAAACGTTCTTAGCCAGCATCACAGACGTAGTAAAGGAAACACCGCTTAAAGTTGGAGACGTCCGCATTGTACGAGAATTCCCATAAGTATTTCCCGATGACTTACCAGGGTTGCCGCCGACTCGGGAAATTGACTTCATGATAGAATTAGTACCGGGCACTGAGCCTATCTCCAAGGCACCATACTAGATGGCACCTATAGAACTCAATGAGTTAAAGACACAGCTACAAGAATTCCTAGACTTGGGCTTCATTAGACCAAGTCATTCGCCATGGGGAGCACTGGTTCTATTTGTGAAGAAGAAGGACGGAAGCATGCGGATGTGCATAGACTAACACGAGCTGAATAAGGTAACGATTAAGAATAAGTACCCGCTACCCTAGATTGATGACTTGTTTGATAAACTCCGAGGTGCAACCGTATTTTCAAAGATTGATTTACGGTCTAGGTACCATCAGCTCAAGGTGCGGGGAGAGGATATTCCTAAGACAGATTTTAGGACTCGTTATGGGCATTACGAATTCTTAGTTATGTCTTTCGGTCTTACCAACACTCCAGCCACATTTATGGACTTAATGAATAGGGTCTTCAAGGACTACTTAGATAAATTCATCGTAGTGTTCATCGACGACATCTTAGTATACTCCAAGGACGACGTCGAGCACGAAGAACATTTGAGGTTAATTCTATCGCGACTAAAGGAGCATCAACTCTATGCCAAGTTCAAGATATGCGAGTTTTGGCTTTCGTAAGTGGCATTCCTCGGGCACATTATATCCAAGGACAGAGTTGCAGTAAACCCATCAAAGGTAGAGGCCGTGAAGGATTGGCCAAGACCGAAGAACGCATCCGAACTAAGAAGCTTTCTGGGATTAGCAGGTTATTATAGGAGGTTCATAGAGGGCTTTTCTAGGATAGCCACTCCGCTCACCAACCTGACCCGGAAACAGCAAAGATTCAACTGGAATGATAGATGTGAAGAAAGCTTCCAGTTGCTTAAGGACAAGCTGTGCTCAACACCAGTACTTTGTGTATCGACACCCAATGACAAGTTTGTAGTCTACTGTGATGCATCGAAGAAAGGGTTGGGTTGTGTGCTGATGCAAAATGACAAGGTGATAGCCTATGCCTCATGGCATCTAAAGGAGTACGAGCAACGCTATCCAACTCATGATATAGAGTTGGCAACAGTGGTCTTTGCGTTAAAAATTTGGTGCCATTATCTTTACGGAGAACGGTGCGTGATTTATACGAACCACAAAAGTTTAAAATACTTCTTTACTCAACATGAGGCAGCACAGGTGGTTATATTACGACTGTGAAATCCTATACCATCCGAGAAAGGAAAATGTAGTTGCCGATGTGCTAAGTAGGAAGAATTATGGAAGTTTAACAGCACTAGTCGGAATAGAAAAGTCGCTGCAGCAGGAGTTGATCAATGCCGGAATAGAAGTAGTTGTCGGCAAGCTGGCTAACTTGTCTATCCAGTCAAAACTGCTAGAAGATATACAGATTGGGCAAGGGCATGACAACACACTAGTGGTACATATGGATGCAGTCAGAGAAGGCAAGGCCACAGATCTCTCAATATCTGGTCAAGGGTTATTGAGATATAAGGATCGGGTATGTGTACCGAATGGTCAAAGGATTAAGATGACGATTTTAGAGGAAACACACAGTACCCCGTACTCAGTTCACCCAGGGTCGACCAAGATGACACACGACATCAAGGCAATGTATTGGTGACCAGGGATGAAGAAGGACGTAGCAATAGTTGTGTCTAAGTGTCTAGTATGCCAGCAAGTGAAAGTAGAACATCAGCAGCCTGCAGGCTTATTACAACCGCTTAGCGTACCAGAATGGAAGTGGGATGATATAGCTATGGATTTTGTGATGGGTTTGTCACGAACAAGTAGGCAACATGATTCAGCTTGGGTAGTAATAGATAGACTAACCAAGTCCACTCATTTCCTGCCTGTTAAGACCTCATACACAGCGGACCAATACGCAGACATCTATGTTCAAGAGATAGTATGGTTGCATGGAATCCCCAAGACAATAGTGTCGGATAGAGGATCGGTGTTTACATTGAGATTTTGGGGAAGTTTACAGCAAGCCATGGGTACTAACTTAAGTCTTAGTACATCTTTTCATCCTCAGACACACGGTCAGTCCGAGCGTACGATACAGATTTTAGAGGATATGCTACGCGCTTGTGTACTTGATTTCGGAGGATCATGGAATAAGTACTTACCGCTGATAGAGTTCGCCTACAACAATAACTACCAGTCAATGATCGAGATGGCACCTTATGAGTTACTTTATGGAAGAAGGTGTCGATCGCCGCTACATTGGGATGAGGTAGGAGAAAGGCAGCTTCTCGGTCCTGAAGCTATAAGAAAATCTCAAGAAGCAGTAGCACTGATTAGACAGAGTATGCTTGCTGCTCAAAACCGTCAGAAAAGCTATGCGGATGCCAAGCGACGCGATGTGGAATTCAAGGTTGGAGATCAAGTCTTCCTGAAGATATCTCCTATGAAAGGTGTGAAGTGGTTTGGGAAGAAAGGCAAGCTTAGTCCCTGATTTATAGGTCCTTTTGAGATATTGGACAAAATGGGAGTAGTTGCGTATAGATTAGCCCTACCGCCAGCCCTAGCAGGTAGCCACAACATGTTCCACATCTCAATGGTACGCAAGTATGTGTCAGACCCATCTCACGTCCTCAAGTACGATACAATAGCACTCCAGAAAGACTTGAGTTACGAGGAACGACCAGTTAGCATCCTAGATAGAGGGATGAAGCAGTTACGGTCCAAGAGTATTCCGATAGTCAAAGTCCTATGGAGTAATAGTTCTAAACGAGAGGCAACGTGGGAGTTGGAGGAAGACATGCAAGGCCGGTGTCCAGAATTGTTTGGTAAGTAAATTTCGAGGACGAAATTCAGAATTGTTTGGTAAGTAAATTTCGAGGACGAAATTCTTTTTAGTAGGGGAGAATTGTAGAGTCCAAGAACTTTACTTAGCTAATTAGATAGTAGTAGTGATAGTAATAGCTAGTAGTAGTTACAGTATGTTTATTACTATGGATTTTGGCTCAAGCCAGGACTTAGTAGGACACTCTTAGCAACACTTGTAGATTTTATAAGTTTAACATATAGTTTAAGGATATTAATTATAACCTAAGGTTTGATTAATATGACTGATTATCAAGATGATATTTATTATACTATAAGGTTTAGATAAACCCAATAAGATAATGACATTTGTCATGTGCATGTTTAATGAGAAATTAAGTATTTTGGAGAAATATTTTATTAAGAGTAATATTTGAAAATCCCAGAGTCTGCCAGCAGCTTTGAAATCGTTATAGGACTCAGTCAAAGTTTTTTACTCAATTCAAATTAGGCTGAAAAAGTATAATTACGTGGATAATATTTCAGCGTATGCCGATATATCGCAGCTCTAGGGGCGATATATCACCACAAAGATATAAGAAAAACACGTAACTTCGCACGACCACTTCGACAAGCCTCGGGAATATCAGCCCAGATGATATATCGCCTAGCATGGGCGATATATCGGCTCTAGGGCATAAATTTTTAATAATTTTTAAACCGAGCTCCTTTTTAATCCTTAACCTCTTGATAAGTCCAGAATATTTTTGACCGAGTTTTAAGCCTCTGCTGAACGAATATTCAAATGATTTTTAATTAAAATTCATTATTTTTATTCAAGCTAAAAGAATATATTTTCATTCTTGAACTCTATAAATAGGTCCTAGTACCCAGCCATTTCTTTCATTCTTGAAGCTGAGTTCAGAGCCTTCAAGCTACTAGGTTTACTTTAGAGTGTTAAACACTTGGGTTGGGGTTGTAAGCTATATCATTCTAAGCTTATTAAACACTTGGGAAGTAAGGTTCATAGTGTGTATTTTGATTTCGAGGTGTAGTTCGGTTATAGTGCATTCAAGGTATTCCTATTTTTAGTTCCTTTCTGTATTGTTTCATTAGATTTTTATAGTTTTTCAAGGTATTCCTGCGTGAACGATTCGAGGATGAAGTTGTTTAAGTCTTTTAAATTATGATTTCTATGTATTTCCGCACTTAATTTTGTAACCAATTTGCTTAAGATTTAAGTTATGTTATGTTTTATTTTCAAAACAAAGGGATCCTATATCCTACTCTGAATTTTATGTATTTTGACTTTTGTTTTACAGTTTTAACGAAGTTATGATTATTTCGTATGTATGTTTTCTGAAAGATTAGTGTCTATGTATAGCAGTTATTAATGGTCCAAAGTCTAGAATAAGTTGGGTCATTACATCATAGGAATTCCAAATTCTATTTCTAGATTCATAGTGTTTCAACCATTATTTTGTAATGACTCAATTATTTCTAAGACCTTGAACCATTAAAAACTACTAGACTTAAGTACTACTTTTGAAGGAAACATAAGAAATAATCCTAACTTTATTAAAACTCCAAATTAAATATTGTATCAAGAACATAAAATTATAAGTTTAAAATGTAATATGGCATGGGTACCCATTGTTTGTAAAACATAAAACATAACTTTAAATTAATTGTTCAAAAACTAAATGTGAAATTTCAAAAGAAACATAATTCAAAAGACTAAATAAACGTCATCCTCGATCGACACGCAGTCTACTCAGTCCATTCATCCTTAACACACAAGCCAAGCTACCCAGAATCCTTCAGCCTCCATATCTATTTTCCTGCATCACACTAAAAATAAAGGAGTGAGCCTAATGCCCAGCAAGGAAAAATCTACTAACAATCATAGATCATAAACATAAGGCTATAAACATATACTATAAACATATGACTAATAAAACATATATCATATAGGACTATAATGGCCATCATACTTCTTGGGGCTTGTTAACTAAGCAAGTCATATGCCCATAAAATTTGTGGGGCTTGCTATCTAAGAAAGTCATATGCCCATAAATTATTGGGGCTTGCTAGCTAGACAAATCATATGCCCAAGGACTATAAAACATACTATTAAGCTTAACATAAGATAGCATAAATATAACATAACATAAAAGCACATAAAGTCTATCCTATTTTCCTTACAAAAATCCGGTATATTTGGGAACAATAACAGAATTTAGAAACTCCTATAAACCAACAGTAGAAAAAGGGTGAGAATCTTTAAGAATAAAGATGAATATGGGAACTAAACCATCAAGAACAAACTTACCAAGAAAGACCTTAATTTTCAAGAACTTAAACACCTAATCAAGAATCAATAACAAGAGTTAGGATCTCAATAAAAGAAACTAAAGAAAACTAAAGAATTATAAAGAACTGGACTTAAGGAATATGAATACCTTGGTTGACCTTATGGATTGGTCTAAACCTCAATACCGAAATCACATTGTTTCTCACTTCCCAAGTGTTTATAGAAGCTTAGAATGATAAAGCTTTAACCCAAAACCCAAGTGTATTTCTCTATAGTACACTAGCACCTTGGAGACTCTGATCAAATGCTTGAAGAATGAAGAAAATGGATGAGCACTAGGTCCTATTTATAGAGTTCAAGGAGTTAAACTAACCCCTTTTAATTTGAATAAATAAATGATTATAAAATGATTTTTTTTTTTTGAATTTTCGTTCAACAGACATCCAGAACTCGGTCAAAATCGTTCAAAGGTAGGTCTAAGTGGTTAAGGGTATTTTTAAAATTCAAAAAGTCAAACTTTCAAAAATATACCCATGGAGCCGATATATCGCCCACCCTAGGCAATATATCCCCTCCCCAAGTATTCTCGAGGTTCGTTCGATCGCTCGTGCAAAGCCAATGTGTTTTCTGTATTTTCCGTTAGGAGATATATCGGCCCTTATGCTGCGATATATCGGCATACGTGAATATATTAAACACGTAATTGCACTTTTTTTAGCATAAATTGAATTGGATAACAGCTTTGACTGAGTCATAATAGGATCCTAACCGTTTATGGAAGGTTCTAGAGCTTCTAGATCTTTCTTTTATTAAAACTATCCATCAAAAATACTTAATTCCTTAATAATCATGATTATGACAAGTGTCATGCTATTATTGGCTCCATCTAAACCTTAGGTTATAATAAATAATATATCTAGGACCAGCAATATTAATCAAACCTTATGTTATAATTAATATTCTTAAACTATAGGTTAAACTTATAAAATTCATAACTGTTGCTATGAGTTTCCAACTAAGTCCTAACTTGATCCAGAATCCACGGTAACTAACATACTATAAACTAATACTAACTACTACTATCTAGCTAGTTAAGTAAATATTCTAAAACACTACAATTCTCCCCTACTTAAAAGAATTTCGTCCCCGAAATTTACTTAATAAACAATTCCGGATACCGGGCTAACATGTCCTCCTCCAACTCCCACATTGCCTCCCATTCAGAACTATTACTCCATAGGACCTTGACTATCGAAATACTCTTGGACCGTAATTCCTGCATTGCTCTATCTAGGATGCTAACCAGTCGTTCCTCATAACTCAAGTCTTTCTGAAGTACTATCATATCATACTTGAGGATGTGAGATGGGTCTGACACATCTACGCAGCATCGAGATGTGGAACACATTGTGGCTATCTGCTAGAGCTGACGGTAGGGCTAATCTATATGCAACTGCTCCCACTTTGTCCAATATCTCATGGCTTGCTGCAAGCTTCCCCAAAATCTCGATGTTAACACCGATCCTCTATCGGACACTATGTTCTTTGGGATTCCATGCGGTCTTACTATTTCTTGAACATAAATGTCTGCATACTGATCTGCTGTATACGTAGTCTTAATAGGTAGGAAATAAGCTGACTTGGTTAGTCTATCTACTACTACCCAAGTTGAGTCGTGCTGCTTATTTGTTCGTGGTAGTCCTATCACAAAATCCATGGCTATATCGTCCCATTTCCATTCTAGAATACTGAGTGGTTGCAATAAGCCTGCAGGGCGCTGATGTTCTGCTTTCACTTGTTGGCATACTAAGCATTTAGACACATACTCCGCTATATCTTTCTTCATTCCTGGCCACCAATATAACACCTTAAGGTCGTGAGTCATCTTAGTCGACCCTGGGTGAACTGAGTATGGGGTATTGTGCGCTTCTTCTAAAATCTTCATCTTAATCCCTTGATCATTCGGCACACATACCCGATCCTTATATTTCAAGATCCCCTGTCATGATATCGAGAAATCTGTGGCCTTGCCTTCTTTAACTACATCCATATGTGCTACTAATGTGTCAGCATGCCCTAGCCCAATCCATATATCTTCTAACAGACTTGACTGGATGGACAAGTTAGCCAGTTTACCAATGACTACTTCTATTTTTGCATTGATCAGCTCCTGTTGTACGACTTTTCTATTCCAGCTAACGATGTTAGGCTTCCATAACTCTTCCTACTTAGCGCATCAACAACTACTTTAGCCTTTCCTGGGTGGTATAGGATTTTGCAGTCATAATCCTTTTCTAATTCTAACCACCTGCACTGCCTCCTGTTAAGCTCTTTTTGTGTGAAGAAATACTTTAAGTTTTTGTGGTCCATATATATCTCACACCATTCTCCATTAAGATAATGGCGCCGGATTTTCAATGCAAAGACCACTGCTGGCAACTCCATATCATGCGTTGGATAGCGTTTCTCATATTCCTTCAGCTGCCTTGAGGCGTAGGCTATTACCTTGTCATTCTGCATCAGCACACAACCCAAACCTTGCTTCGACGCATCACAGTAGACTACAAACTTGTCGTTGGGTGTCGGTACACAAAGTATTGGTGCTGAGCATAGCTTATCCTTAAGCAACTGGAAGCTCTCTTCACACTTATCCATCCAGTTGAACCTTTGTTGCTTCCGGGTCAGGTTGGTGAGCGGATTGGCTATCTTACAAAAACTCTCTACAAACCTCCAATAATAACCTGCTAATCCAAGAAAACTTCTTACCTCAGACGCGTTCTTTGGTCTTGGTCAATCCTTCACAACCTCTACCTTAGATGGGTCTACAGCAACTCCTTCCTTGGATACTATGTGGTCTAGGAACGCTACTTGTGAAAGCCAAAATTCCCACTTTTTGAACTTAGCGTAAAGTTGATGCTCCTTTAGTCATAACAAGATCAACCTTAAATGTTCCTCGTGCTCGTCTTCGTCCTTTGAGTACACCAAGATATCGTCGATAAACACTACGATGAATTTTTCCAAATAATCCTTAAAGACCCTATTCATTAAATCCATAAACGCGGCTGGAGCGTTGGTAAGACTGAAAGACATAACTAGAAACTCGTAATGTCCATAACAAGTTCTAAAAGCTTTCTTGGGAATATCCTCTTCCCGTACCTTGAGCTGGTGATACCCGGACCATAGATCAATCTTTGAAAACACGGTTGCTCCTCGAAGCTGATCAAACAAGTCGTCCATCTGAGGTAGCAGGTACTTATTCTTAATTTTTACCTTATTCAGTTCGCGGTAATCTATACACATTTGCATACTTCCGTCCTTCTTCTTCACAAATAGAACCGGTGCTCCCCATGGCGAATGGCTTGGTCTAATGAAACCCAAGTCTAAGAGTTCTTGTAACTGTGTCTTTAACTCCTTGAGTTCGGTAGGTGTCATCCGGTATGGTTCCTTGGAGATAGGCTCCGTGCCCGGTACTAGTTCGATTATGTAGTCATTTTCCCGAGTTGGCGGCAGCCCTGGTAAGTCGTCAGGAAATACTTCTGGAAATTCCTTTATGATGCGGACGTCTCCAACCTTTAGTGGTGTTTCCTTTACCACATCTGTGATGCTAGCTAAGAATGTGTGACATCCTTTTTCTATCATCCTCTGAGCTTTGAGAGATGAAATAAGCGGTGTTCGTAGCCCTGAAACTTTTCCCATAAAGCATAGTCTCTGACCATCAGGAGCCTCAAACTTTACTTGCTTACGTCTGCAGTCGATGGTTGCACCATGCCTTGCTAGCCAATCCATTCCCAGTATCATGTCAAACTCTTTGATATCTAGCTCTACTAGGTCTCCTTCTAGTTCTACGCCCTCAATTTTGATCGGCGCCGTGTACTATCCGTGATGACAGGACTACTTCACCCAAAGGAAATTTTGTTACAAACCTAGTTCTAAATCTTTCACAAGGTTTGTCTTATTTCTCTATCATTCCTAACGAGATATATGAGTGAGGGGCTCCTGAATCAAATTATATTGAACATACATTATTCAGGATAGGAATTTGACTTGTAACCACAATTGTAGCATCCCTTAGTGTTTGCACGACACTCACCAGGATGTTTCTTTTGGCACTTAGAGCACTGCGGGTATTCTACATAACCTGACCTACTACCTCCATTGTTCATTCGTGCTCCTTTATCGTTGCCGGACTGCTTGTTGTTAGGACGCCTTCTCTTCTGACCATTACTATTGTTGCTATGTTGATGGTTGTTGTGGTTGTTGTTCTGGCCATTATGAGGTTGACCCTGCTGTTTAGGCTCAGGCTTACTGGCTTCCTCCTTACTAACATTTGTCTGGAGCCTTTCTACTTCTATAGCTGTTTCTAGAACATCGGCAAACGTAGTATTTCCCGGGTTTGCTAGTTTAACCCCTAGCTCAATCTTTGGTCTAAGTCCTCTAATGAACTTGGTAACTCTCAGAAAGTTAGTTGGAACCATCTCTAGTGCAAACATAGCCAATCGATCGAACTACCGAGCATACTCTGCTACCATCAAGTTGCTCTGCTTCAGACTAGCGAACTCCTCGACCCTTGTAGCAATGACTGCCGAGTTTTAGTACTTTTTGTGGAACAGCTCCACAAATTTGGTCCATGTCATGGTGGCGACATCGTGAGTCTGCTGAACTAAGTCCCACCATATTCTAGCATCCTTCTTAAGTAGAGACAAAATGTAGGATATGCAGTCCATGTTGCTGAGATTCATGTGCACAAGGATTGGCTCTACATTTCTAAGCGATTCTTCTGCCTCAGAGGGGTTTGTTGTCCCTTCAAAGTTTGGAGCGTGTTTCTTATGAAACCGCTCGTAGATTGGCTCCATGTACTGAGCAGGGTATGGCACATAGTTTGCCATTGTCCATCCCCCATATGGGCCTACTTGTTGGGGTGCTGGAGCCATTTCCTGAGGTTGTGGTTGTGACGGAGGCAGAGGCTGAGTCTGAGCCAGTTGTCGCTGTTGCTGTAGTAATTCCTCCACTTGTTGTCGTAGTCTGACAATTTCTGCGGTGTTATCAACCGGCAGTGGTGGTGCACTTCGGTTAGCAGCAACAGTGGTAGCACGCGCTCCCCTTCTGCGAAATGGAGGGGCTACATTAGTCTCAGGAGTGACGTTGGAGGCATTGAGATTGGTGTGTGCAGACCTTCTGAGCGACATCTTCAGCAAAGTTCTAACAGTCAAGAAAAACATCTTAGGACTCACCCTAATAGGCTCTAAAACAAAACTTAATCTAAGCAAACATAACTCGGACCTATTAATTATGATTTCTTATGAAAAAAAATTATATAAGCTTCTTTATCATTAGGGTGTGTTTCTATACTTATAAAAATAAGCCATCTTTATTATTTTCTAAGTGTGTTTCTAATCATCCTATATGACTTAATTCTCAGGCTCAAAACTCATCGTTGTTCCAAAGTTAACCATATTGAGGGAGGGCTGGGATCAGTAAAATCGTTCCCACTACTATGGCCCCCTAACTCTCAATATATAACTCGGTTCATTGATTTGTATCCACCCTCACCAAACTTGGTCATTATTTATTATGATTGTAAAAAATATCAAACTCATACATGTCATTAAAAAAAAAATAACAATGATATTTATTTGGAAAAACAGTTTTCACTAAGTACAATCATATATGCAAAGATAATAAATAAAATAAATAAAGAAACTAATCTAATCTAAAAATCAGGATCTTCTACATCTGGCCCTTCATCTAACATATCATCATTATTGTGAGCCTCAAAATTCCCTCTAGGAAGATTCGTAAAGATTCTATTTTTTTGCTCATTTGAGAATTGGAATTCCATCTTAGAGGTGAACCTAATGATGAGAAAATAATATCTCATAGCTACTGGTAATTCATCTTCATCATCTATAGTCTCCCATATTTCTTCTAAAGCTGCAATTACAATAGAATAATCTTTAAAATGTCTAATCACTAAAATATATTGGTCCGTAGCTCTCATCATGATTTTCTTAGTTGCTTAGAGGTGAACTATCTCCCTGTGGAATAAGAGTAATCTTCGAGTGATTCTTTCTAGCACTCCTACTATATTTCTTGGCTCTCTAATTCTTTTCAAGGCCTTAATGGATCAGATATCCTCATAGGTCAAGGCTCCATCTATTCTTAACTGAAAACATAAGGTTACGCACATAAACATAATAACTATAACATAAAACTTACCTTGGCGATTAGATTCAGAGCTTGAATGTGTGTATCAAGGAGAACTTCATGCATATGGACCGTTTGCTCTGATACCAACTGTAATGACCCAAATATTTCTAAGACCTTGGACCATTAAAAACTACTAGACCTAACTACTACTTTTGAAGGAAACATAAAAAATAATCATAACTTTATTAAAACTCCAAAATAAATATTGTATCAATAACATAAAATTATAAGTTTAAAATGTAATATGGCATGGGTACCCATTGTTTGTAAAACATAAAACATAACTTTAAATTAATTGTTCAAAAAATAAATGCGGAATTACAAAAGAAACATAATTCAAAAGGCTAAATAAAAGTCATCCTCGATCGACACGCTGTCCACTCAGTCCATTCATCCTTAACACACAAGCCAAGCTACCAAGAATCCTTCCGCCTCCATATTTATTTTCCTACATCACACTAAAAATAAAGGAGTGAGCCCAATGCCCAACAAGGAAAAATCTACTAACAATCATAGATCATAAACATAAGGCTATAAACATATAAAATAAACATATGACTAATAAAACATATATCATATAGGACTATAATGGCCATCATACTTCTTGGGGCTTGTTAACTTAGCGAGTCATATGCCCATAAATTATTGGGGCTTGCTAGCTAGACAAGTAATATGCCCAAGGACTATAAGACATACTATACATATACATATCATAACATAAGCTTAACATAACATAAATATAACATATCATAAAAGCACATAAAGTCTATCCTATTTTCCTTACCAAAAGTCAGGATATTTGGGAACAAGAATGGAATTTAGAAACTCCTATAAACCAACAGTAGAAAAGGGTGAGAATCTTTAAAAATAAAGATGAATATGGGAACTAAACCATCAAGAAGAAACTTACTGAGAAAGACCTTAAGTTTCAAGAACTTAAACACCTAATCAAGAATCAATAACAAGAGTTAGGATCTCAATAAAAGAAACTAAAGAAAACTAAAGAATTATAAAGAACTGGACTTAAGGAATAGAAATACCTTGGTTGACCTTATGGATTGGTCTAAACCTCAATACCGAAATCACACTATTTCTCACTTCCCAAGTGTTTATAGAAGCTTAGAATGATAAAGCTTTAACCCAAAACCCAAGTGTATTTCTCTATAGTAACACTAGCACCTTGGAAACTCTAATCAAATGCTTGAAGAATGAAGAAAATGGCTGAGAACTAGGTCCTATTTATAGTGTTCAAGGAGTGAAACTAACCCCTTTTAATTTGAATAAATAAATGATTATAAAATGATTTTTTTTTTAATTTTCGTTCAACTGACGCCCAGAAATCGGTCAAAATCGTTCAAAGGCAGGTCTAAGTGGTTAAGGGTATTTTAAAATTCAAAAAGTCAAACTTTCAAAAATATACCCATGGAGCCAATATATCGCCCACCCTAGGCAATATATCGCCTCCCCTAGTATTCCTGAGGTTCGTTCGATCACTCGTGCAAAGCCAACGTGTTTTCCGTATCTTCCGTTAGGCGATCTATTGGCCCCTATGCTGCGATATATCGGCATACGTGAATATATTAAACACGTAATTGCAATTTTTTAGCATAAATTGAATTGGATAACAGCTTTGACTGAGTCATAATACGATCCTAACAGATTCTGGAAGGTTCTAGAGCTTCTAGATCTTTCTTTTATTAAAACTATCCATTAAAAATACTTAATTCCTTAATAATCATGATTATTACAAGTGTCATGCTCTTATTGGCTCTATCTAAACCTTAGGTTATAATAAATAATATTTCTAGGACCAGCAATATTAATCAAACCTTATGTTATAATTAATATTCTTAAACTATAGGTTAAACTTATAAAATCCATAACTATTGCTATGAGTTTCCAACTAAGTGCCGACTTGATCCAGAATCCACGGTAACTAACATATTATAAACTAATACTAACTACTACTATCTAGCTAGTTAAGTAAATACTCTGGAACACTACATATTTTCTATTAAAACCTTTCATTACATACTAGTATGTGAATGAAATATAGTTAGATTGTGGTACACACAACCAACTAAACTTTATGTTTGTAACGGAGTAGTTACTAACTAACGCTCTCACTACAATTAAGCTTTACAGAATTTGTGATATTCTTTGGTTTTATCATTGTTTATTATCAGTAACTCGCTTACTTGACTTACAGTCATATTTCTAGTACACGTTAACTAGAAATAAAGTTATTATAATAATCATGCTTCATTAAAGTAGCATTTAATAGATACAAACACTTTTGTAATCTTTTATGATTATTAAATTGTTTCACAAAATGACTTCATGGAAAATTTTCAATTTATTCACATAACCACTTATGAATCCCAACTTTTAATTCTTTGATGTTGTATAATCAAACATGTATAGAGTATAACAAGTGTCAAAATTATAGAAATAATGAAGACGATAATGATCACTCATTATATGTTTAATCTTATCTAATATGATTATGTTCCATTTCCAAAATACTAATGTTGCTTAGCATTCTAGTTGTATGTGAGTTAGGTTTGAATTCCAAGTTCACATGCAAATAACTTGAATTCCAAATTCGAGTTTAGACTTCCTTTTTATCAGATCAAACTAGTCTTTAAGTGTTTTTACTTTGAATGTTGCATGAAAATTTCTAGAAATTTTCTTTGCATTCAACTAAAGTAAATCCGGCCAAGGTTGCCGCAGGTGACATTCCTTGGTCACATTGTGAGTGGAGACGTGATTAAGGTAGATCCAACCAAGGTTGAAGCAGTTAGGGATTGGCCGAGGCCAAGGAATGCATCAGTGGTCAAGAGTTTCCTTGGGTTTGAAGGTTATTATCAGCACTTTGTGGAAGGATTCTCAAAGATTGCTACACCACTGAAAAAATTGACATGGAAGAACTTAAAGTTTGTGTGGTCAGAGATGTGAGAATAGCTTCCAAGAGTTGAATCGACGATTTATTACTGCTCCGATGTTGAGCCTTCCTTCAGAAGGGGGTAGGTTTGTGGTGTACTGCGATGCATTGAGATTGGGATTAGGATGTGTGTTGATATAGAATGGGAAGGTGATTGCCTACGCATCGCGACAGCTGAAGGAATATGAACAGTGATACACTACTCACGATTTGGAGTTAGCAACAGTGGTGTTTGCATTGAAAGTGTGGCGACAATATTTGTATGGTAAAAACTGCGAGATATACTCCGATTACATGAGTTTGAAGTATTTCTTGACCAAGATGGACATAAACATGAGATAAAGACGTTGGCTAGAGTTGGTAAAGAATTATGACTGTGAGATTCCTTACCACCCAGGGAAAGTCAATGTAGCAGACGCGTTGAGTCGGAGAGGCCCAGGATAGTTGTTTAGTTCAAAGCAAGTATCGAAGGAATTGGCAGAAGATGTGACTAGAGCAAGAATAGAGTTGGTGGTGAGCAGGTTGGCCAATATTGCCTTGCAGTCCAATCTTTTGGAAAGAATAAAGGAGGGACAAATGAGTGATTTTCAGTTAATAAAGCTTAGAGAGGACGTCCTAGCTAGAGTAGCTAAGGATTATTCCTTTACAGAGACGAGTTTGCTAAGGTACAAGGATCGAATTTGTGTTCCAATGGATGCGGGTATCATACGAGAGATCCTTGATGAATCTCATACTACATCATACTCATTACATCTAGGCACCACGAAGATGTATCAGGATCTAAGGTCATTGTATTGTTGGCCTGGGATGAAGAAAGATGTGGTTAACTATATGGTGAAGTGTCTAACCTGTCAGTAGATGAAGGCTGAACACCATCAGCCAGCGGGGTTGTTACAGACTCTAGGTATTCCTGAGTGGAAGTGGGAAGTCATTACTATGGATTTTTTAGGAGGCTTGCCTAGGACAATGGGGCAACATGACTCAATATGGGTGATAGTAGAAAAATCTACAAAGTCAGCTCATTTTCTGCCAATGAGAACAAATTATACTGTGGACCAATATGGAGAACTGTACATGAGAGAGATTGTACGTTTCCATGGGGTTCCAAAATCTATAGTGTCAGACTGGGATCCCATTTTTACCTCCAAGTTTTAGGGAAGCCTGATGAAGGATATGGGGACACAGCTGATGTTCAAAACAAGTTATCATCCTCAGACATATGGGTAGTCTGAGAGGACAATTCGGATATTGGAGGACATGATTAGAGCATGTGTACTGGATTTTGAGGATTCTTGGAGTTAGTATCTTCCGTTGATTGAGTTTTCATTAAATAACAGCTATCAATCAATAATTGGAGTAGCTCCATATGAGATGCTATATGGAAGGAAGTGTAGGTCACCCATTCATTGTGATGAAATGGGGGAGAAGAAGTATTTGGGTCCTGAGATGGTACAGAGGACTAATAAGGCTATTGAGAAGATCAAAGCTTGAATGCTTGCCTCACAGAGTAGACAAAAAAAAACTACACTTACCCTAATCGTAGGAACGTGGTGTTACAGATAGGAGACCACGTATTTCTGCGAGTTTCACCACTGTGGGGAGTAAAAAGGTTTGAGAGGAAGGGCAAGTTGAGCCCTAGGTTTGTAGGACCTTTTAAGATCCTAGAAAGGATCGGGCAGGTAGCCTATAGATTGGCTTTGCCCCCGTTATTATGAAGAGTTCATGATGTGATGACCCTAAGGTAGGGTACGTCTGCCACATACTTGTAATTCCAGGGTTTACGAGTATGTTAGGCACTTGACTAAATGAATTAAATAAAATTATACTAAGAAAAACATAAAAATTTAAAACTTTTATATAAACTTATTAATAGAAATTATTACACGTATGAATACTTTAAATTCAATTTAGCAATATGAAAAACCCTAAACTATTATTGCATTGCTACTAAGTCTATGCTCCACAAGTTGCTCAACATCTAAAGCCAAACCTGGAAAAATGTTGGAAAATAACATAATGAGCTAACGCTCAGTAAGTAAATCTCATGCATACACATACACATGAATGTCGTGATTTTGAAGTGCACATATACTAATATTCTGACTTATATACTTATGCATTTCATTTATTGCTCATGCACTTTCAAACTTTACTTTTATGCTCTTTCTTTTACTTTCACGTTTTTATGGGTCCGATTTCACTTGTGCACACTGTTTGATTCAGCCAATTCCTGCAGGGCTTGTTACACATATCATATAGAATCTCATGGGTTCTCCTCCGGCTAGCCATCATCGCAGCTAGGCTCATCATAACACTCCTTTCATCGTTGTCATAGCTGCCATACTTATTACACATATGGAGGAAAAAGACGGGAACATGGCAAACACATCTGAATGGTCAACTCTGACCTAGCCCACACTAGTGGGCAGCCACTATAAGCCTTAAAGACCTCCATCTTCTTTACTGAACTTACTTAATTGCTTCATCAAAACAGTGGCACCCTTTTTAAACATCTTATTATTACTTTGCTTAAGCCTTGTTGTCATTAAAATGTTCAACTTCACATAAGACTTTTCAAGGCATTTCACAATTTTTCTTATATTCATATGCATGGTCTTATATCACATAATAATGTATCACATAACTGTACATGCCATGCATACATGCTAATGCTGAAATGCCAATGTTCATGTTTCATGTTTGATGGTATTCAATCAAGGCATTGTATCACATCTCATATAACTCAAAACATCTTTAGTCATAATATATGAAGCTTTGGGTTGGTGGCGTTGTTATACCTTAACGTAGAGCTATGACTCAGGTCTAAGGTTTCCAGCCTAAAAACTTAAATGCTTCATATATCATAACATATAACAAAATCATGAACATAAAATTAATCCACATATTCATCAACATAAGAACACATACTTGCACCTAATTCATATCAATCTTAACCAAGTAAGACATCTTTCACATATCACGAAATTCATCAATTACATATCACACAACACCATTATGATATTCATATAACCATTCTTCACATACGTATCATATGCATCATCATCATCCCATACTTAACTCATCAGATATACACAATCAATGCAGTCATGCATCTTACACTTAAGCACAAAAGGTGAGATTTACTTACCTTAGGTCCTTAGATTATTTTAAAACTGCTCACTAAGAGTCAATCAATCAAATCCATACAAATCCTATTCAAGGCACATCATTTATTAAATTCTATCAAAATCGTAAATATACACTATTGATAGTGTGTATTAACAATACCAAGAACTATATAAATGATAATAATAATAATAATTATCGACGTAATGCAAATAACTCTTCATATAAAACCATGCTTTAAACCTTGCTCATAAGATAATATACTCTTATGATAATAATAACAACAACAACAACAACAACAACAACAATAATAATAATAATCACAACAAAAATAATAATTATCGTCTATAAATAAATTTATTTCAATATTAATAACAAAATACTTCAATAACAATACGTATATGAATATATATATTCAAATAGTCATTTTATAAAAAAAATCATATTTTTAACATAAAATTGTAATAATCGATATAATGATAATAATATAAATATAAATATAAAGATAAATATTTATATTATTAGTTAGTCATAATATCAATTCCAGTGATATAATAAATATATTTTCTCCAAAATTCACTGGTCTTACAAATATCAATAACTATAAGTAACTAATATTTGATATTATTTTAATATTCAAATATTAACAAAAATATTAATATATAATAATAATTGTTAAATAATAAGTTTACTATAAATCACACTTTTATATATATATATATATATGAAACTATGTTCTTGATTTACTTAACAAAATAATAACAATAATAATTAAAATTAATTAATCATAATAGTTTCCACATTAATAGAAAATCAATTAAATATGTATTTTTATAATTTATTTAATATCTAATCTTTTCTAGAAAATTGGACAGCACAATGGCTATAAAATGGACAATCCCAAAATCAAAACATGTATCAAAAATACATATAATCCCAGACATTCAGTATAATTACAGAAAAATATTCAATATATCAAGAATATATAATTATATACTATAAATACACATAATAACAATTACTCTAATTAATAACAATATAGGTCAAAGAATTGATACCACAATGATCGGGTTCCACAACAATTCAAACGATGATTTTCTGAAACTCAAAACGAACTTCGGAACCTCGAACACTAAGTTTCGACCATCGATCTATGGTGGATCGTGGTGGCTCGTGGTGGGCCCACCACCCAACTATGTTATATGTAGGAACAATTTATTGGGTTTTGAAGCCCACAACACGAGGAACACGATGGTGGTGACGGATCGGCAAACGGATGCCCGAGGTGGCCGAATCACAACTTTGAAGTCGCAGGGTGGCCGAACTTAAATCGACCGGTTGAGGTGTTTAATCGGCGAGTGAGCTCTAGATTCCCGCGAGGCTATATGTGGTGGTCGGAAAGCGGTCATTCGTCGTCGGCAAAAGTAACACACAAAGAGGAAAAAGAGAGAGAAAGAAAGAAGAAGAGAAGGAGAGAGAAAGAGAAGAAATTTTTTCTAAGGAGAGAGAGAGAGAGGCTACGGGTAAAAGGCTGAAGCCCCTTTTTTTTAATTACACTTGGAACCGAAATATTAAAATTCTTTTCAAATAAGCCCTTTAGCAAAACTTTCTTAATTTTATAAAAATCCCCAATTAAAATTATATGACATTTTGGTCCAATACTTGACTACTCAAGCTTCTCTATCTCTTTAATCTCATTAACAATATAAAATCATGTTTTAAATACTATTTGTCCATTACTATTTCTTAAATTTGTAAACTTGTACATTTTATGTATTGAAACTCTGATTTATAATAAAATATATATTATGAAAATGTTGGATATTACACGTGATGTGTTTCACGATTCCTCTAGTTAAAGTTCTATGTAGGAACAGCAGGGTCGAGGAAGCAACCTCGGAGCTAGAGTCAGATATGCAGGATCATTATCCTGAATTTTTCAGGTAAATTTCGAGGACGAAATTTTCTGTATGAGAGAATAGTTGTAACGTCCCAAATTCACTAATAAGGCTTACTGCCTTGATTAGTGTGTAAGGAGGGCATAATTGGATGTATATGCGAATTATGTGAAATTAATTGAATATATGTGTGATTATGTGGCATATATGAATTATATTATGATATGAATACTTTTGCATGTTTATGTGTATTAAATATGGATGTGGCCTCGTTTTCGTTAATAAGGGAATTTTTGTAATTTGGACTCGTTGAGGGCATATTTGTAATTATGTGTTATGTGATTGAGACCACTTTATTATGTGGATATATTTGCAATATTCAGCTCGAGGCTATCCTAGAAAGCGAGTTAACGGTGAAGTCACAACGGGGTCAAATACCCGGCTCGGGGTGAGCCTAGGGGTATTTTAGTAATCTAGTGCGTAGTTGGGATTTATCGGGTGATGGGTAGTAATTTGGTGATTATTTGGGTATGTCGAGGTTAATTGGGAAATTATGGTATCATTTGAGGATTAGTGGGAAATGTGGAAAATAATTGTTTTTCCCTTGAAGGCATCAAAAGGAAAGCTCTTGGGTGAGGGGCATTATGGTCTTTTCCTAGCCTTGGTTTGACTTAGTTGAGACTAGAAGCTTTCAGAATGACCAAAGGAAACACTTAGCACTCAGCTCTCTCTCTCTCTCTCTCTCTCTCTCTCTCTCTAGCTCTTTTCTCTCTCTCTCTCTCTCTTGAAGTGTTGGGGTTTTTTGAATTTTTGAGGAAAAATTGCTTGGAATCTTGAGGCTGTGGAGTGGGCTAGGGAGTAGCTTCAGGTCGCAGCTGCCACTTGAGGTAAGATTTTATTCTGGTTTTAAAGAAATTATGGCGTGGCTTATGCTTTTATAAGTGTTAAACTTGTGGGATTGGCTTCGAGTTGTGGAAAGAATTTGGTTGGGTTCTTGGGGATTATATGTCACTTATGCTGTGTTGTTTAGAGTCCTAGACTTAATTGGGACATAGGTTTAACTTTGGGTTGGGTTTGGAGAGGTTTTGACTTAGGGAAAAACGCAAGAAAATCTCAGAATATCTGGGTTTGCGGGGTTGCGCCGCTCTTGGAGCATCGCGGCTCGCGTGAACTCAAGGGCTAGAGGTCGTTCTCTAAACCACCTTAATTCCGCAGCGCATGTCAAGGGAAGTAAGAGAATCTACTCTCTAACTTGTAGAGGGCCATGATGCTTGTGTGGGGCGTCGCGGCTCAAATTGGGAATTTTGGCCAACTTGGGTATTTAAGCACAGGAACTCAAACCTAAAGGCTCGGGAAGGATTCTGCTACCTGGTTTAGTATAATTCGAGATCCTAGAGGCTAAGAATCAATCTCGAAGATTTTAAATAGTTTAGTGCATGATGGTCATATGTTATTATGTTGTGACTAGGTTATACCGTTAAGGCTCGAGAGTAAGGATCGTGCTCGTGATCGCCATACGCTATCAACTCGGGACTCGAGGTAAGAAAACTACTCCCTGGTTGTGATTAAGGCTCGGGCCCTTGTTAATGAATAAGACTATAAATGTGCTTGTGATTATTTGATTAGGCATGCTTGTATACGTTGTATTTGATTGCGTGTTAGGAAAACTATATGTTGATTATACCTAATCTGCAAGCTCGGGCTAAGAGAGTCAGGGTCGGCAATACGCGTGTCGAACGCGGGCTGTTTTGGCTAGGGCAACCTAGGAGTGCAATATGCACTTGTCTAGCCCGAACACCACCTAAATAATTATAAGTGCAGCCTGCACTTGTCTAGATTATTGGCTTTTTAAATTGGACTATGTGTTTATTTGAGCTGGGTTGTTAATTCTAATCTTGTTATTTATATTCTATTGCTTATTTAAATCTATTGGTTTGAGTTTTCTTTCTGATCCTTGGCTCACGGGTGCTATGTGATGTAGGTAAGGGAAAGGGAAAGTTGGACCAGCCATGAGTTGGAGAGCTTTAGGGGCGGCGTGTACATTTGCAGCTGCTCGACCGCCACGGCTGAGGATTCAAGAGGGAATAGAGTCAAACCCTAATTTTTCCACTTAGGCCGACTTGTGTTGTAATTAACTTGGAGTTGTAAATGACTTATAAAAATTTATTTTGGGATCCCATGTATAGACTTAAACTTTTAAATAAAAGTAATCATTCCTATGATCAAAACTTTTAAACCTTGATCCATTAATTACTCTTAGTTACACGTTTATATCCAAATGAATTGATTAGCAAGTCCAACACTATTTAAAATACATAGTGTAATGGTCGTGGCTATTCAGGGCATTACACATAGGGATACATTCTCATGTCCTCTTCCTCGTGAGGTATCCTTGGACATTACTCTTTGGAAAGAGTAATTCCATGTCTGGTAAGTAACTAACCTTTCTTAGAATTCTCCATAGAGAACCTTTTAAGCACCGTATCTATATTATGATCTTGAGAAAGTGCCAAGAGCTTGTTCTTCCCATCCCTTAGGATTTGGATTCCCATAACATAGCTCGCCTCGCCCAAATCTTTCATTTGAAACTTTTTGACTAATGACTTTTTTACGTTTGATAGTGTCTCTACATAGCTGCCAATGATGAGAATGTCATCCACATAAAGAACTAGGAAAACCACCACTTTTCCTTTGATATATTTATTTACACATTCATTGCATTCTGTTTGAAGCCATATTTTTTAATCGTTTCATCAAAGGTGATATTCCAAGATCTAAATGCTTGCTTTAATCCATAAATGGATTTCAGCAACTTACACACATTTTGATCTTCCCCATTCTCGGTGAACCCTTCTGGTTGTACCGTATAGATACTTTCATCAAGATAGCCATTAAGGAAGGCCCATCTGCCATATCTCATAATCATACATGGCAGCTATGGAAAAGAGGATGCAAATGGGTTTCAGCATTGCCACAGGAGAAAATGTTTCTTCATAATCAACACATTCTCTATGAGTGTAACCTTTGGCTACTAGCCTTGCTTTGAAAGTCTCCACTTTTCCATCTACACCTATTTTCTTCTTGTATATCCATTTGCACCCAATGGGCCTGACATCTTCAGGTGGGTCCACAATTTCCCAGACATAATTGGAATACATAGATTCCATTTCTTGGTTCATAGCTTCTTGCCATTTCTCATTTCCAGGATCATCCATAGCCTCTTTGAAGATTAATGGATTGTCACTGTCTGTATAAAATACTAGGACATGTGCCTGGTGTTCGTAGCGAACAAGTTGTCTCACAATCCTCCCACTACGACGTTGCACTAGGGTTTCCTTTTTAGGAATAGTGGTTTCCTCGGTTTGTCGTTTATCATTTAATGATGACGATGAAGGTGATGGAATCTTATCAGTTGTGATTTCCTCCAATACTAATTTGCTCCAAGGTTTATAGTTATTCATATAATCATGATCAAGGAAGGTCGCATGTGTTGAAACAGATACCTTTTGGTCCTTAGGACTGTAGAAGTAACTGCCTCTTGTTTCTAGAGCGTAGCCCACAAAAATGCACACTTCAGACCTCGAATCAAGTTTCCCTGATTTAGGTCTAAGAACGTGAGCAGGACAGCCCCAAATGTGAAAATTGTCCAAACTAGATTTGTTTCCATTCCACAGTTCCAGTGGCATTTTACTTATGGTCTTAGATGGAACTACATTCAAAATGTAAGTCACTATTTGAAGTGCATATCCCCAGAATGAGAGAGAAAGTGAAGAGTAGCTTAACATAGACCTGACCATGTCCAACAAGTTTTTGTTTCTTCTTTTTGAAACACCGTTTTGTTGTGGCATTCCAGGTGCTGTAAGTTAGGATAGAATACCATGCTCTAGTATGAAATCTTTGAATTCTAAATCAAAATATTCACCACCTCGATCTAATCAAATTGTTTTAAGAGTCTCACCTAATTGCTTCTCAGCCTCAGCTTTGAATTCTTGAAACTTACCAAAAGTTTTAGATTTCCTAAGTATTAGATAAGTATGACCATATCTTGAGTAATCGTCAATAAAGGTGAAAAAGTGCTCATACCCACCTCTTGCTTATACATTGATTGAACCACATAAATCATTGTGTACAAGCTCCAAATGTTCTTTAGCTCTATTGCATTTTGCTGAGAAATGGTGTTTGGTCATTTTTCCTTCTAGACAAGATTCACAAATCGGAAGAGTTCCAACTCTTAGTTCTCTCAAAGGTCCATCTTTTATTAACTATTTTATTCTGTCTAGTCCTATATGACCAAGTCTAAGATGCCAAAGATATGTGTCATGCTCATTTGAAACATTTTGTCTTTTTTTTCCTTGTGGTTTTGTTACTTTAAATAATTTCGAGTTATTTAGCAGTTGTTCAATAAATGAAAGTGTTAAAGTCCGAATATTCATTTGCATGTCTATTGAAAAATTAAGAATTATCAAATTATAAATAAAATATTATAAATTCAATACATGCAATAAGATTCAAAATACTAAAAGAAACAAACTAAAACATTATTCAAACAACAATAAAGTTTTATTTTAATAAAAACTAAAGAACCTTAAAGTAAAAGGACTTTATTTAGCAACAAGTGTACATGCCCAGCCAATCTTCAGGAACCATTCAACCTTGGCAGCTCTGATACCAAGTTGCAACGCCCTACTAATGCAAGACCATTACACCATGTGTTCAAAATAGTGCTCAACTCTCTAAATGAGTCATTTTGACTCAAACGGGTAATCAAAATTAATAAAAGGTTAGGCATCAAAATTTCTGGCCAAAAAAGTAATACTTTTCATTAAAAGAGTTTAGTATATACATGGGAACCCAAAATAAGGGTTTATGAATAGATACAATAGTAAATAAGGTATAAAGTGGTCGTCCTAAGCGACAGAATAACCAAAAACTCTAGGTTCTCAAAAAAAAGTCTTGGTCGTGGCTGACGAGAAGGCTGCATATGTACACATCACCCTCGAAGCTCTCCAACTCATGGCTGGTCTAGCCTCTCTATGCCCTTACCTGCACCATATAGCACCCGTGAGTCGAGGCCCAGCAAGAAACCTCACAAGGCATAACAATAGTCTCAAATATTCAAAAGCAATAAACACAAGCTTCAAGAACATCAAATACATTTATCTCAATCACATAGCTTGTAAATACATTCCACAGTTTACAAAGAGGTCCATTTTATTATCATGAATCAATTATACGGCCCAGAAAGATAGCTCTCCGGAACGACCCAACCGAGCGAGATGCGTACTTTGGCACTCAGCTCACGGTTCGTGACAGACGAGTGGGAACTGTGCCCTCAACTGAACTCGCCTTTATGACTTGTGTTCCACATGCTTGCTAACCAGCCCCATGCTCAATGAGATGGCCGGCTGACCCCATGTTCAACACAATGGTCGAATATATAATGTATCAATCATTCACAGATAATTCAATGCCAATGAGCATATCAACCGATTAGCTCCATGTGCATATACCCATTTTCTTACCTCGAGTCTTGAGTAAGTCAATATAGCGACCCCGAGTATGATCCTTTCCTCCCGAGCCTAGCGGAAATCCCTAGTCACAACACATTAAGGAATATTCATCAAGAACTCAATCGACGGAGGGCTTCAAGACCAAGCCCTAGCCCTCGGGACCTCGAATTCCAATAAATTGGGTAATGGAATCATTCATGAGCCCTCTGATTTGGTTTTCCAAAACCCAAAGCCACATACTTAAAAATTCCCATTTAGCGTCGCAGAGCCTCCCTGCTGCACCACGACCCCACAATAGGTCGGAAGACCTTTAAGAATTCCCAAGCGTTTTGCGTCGGGAGGCCACCACTAAGGATTGCGATGCCTCACTTGGCACAGAGCCAACCCTTAATTTTTTTCCATTTTGCATCGCGGCACTGCCCACTAAGGGTCGCACTGCCAAGGCGGTCTGAGAGATTCCCGCCCTCGAAGACATTCAAATGAGCTACGACGCTCTAAACAAACACCGCAGTGCCAACCCGAAAACCCCTAATTCCTCCGATTTCAAAAAATGCAAACCGATTCAAACCACACCAAAAATAGCAATCCAACCAATTTTGACCACCAAATCATTACTAACGACTTAGATACCCAACAAACAACAACCAAAACCTCTTAAACACACCCAAACTCAAGATTCAAAGATTCCCAACAGCATGAAAAAAAAAACTCAAAAGCTTAAGAACTTGGATTACCTCTTAGGATTCGAGTTCTCCATTGGATTCCCCAAGCTTAGCATCCCCTAACCCTCAATAAATAGCTTCAATTCCACTAAGGGTTGCCTCTAAGATCAAGACTTAAAGAGCTTTCTTCTTGGGACAAAGCAGAGTGAGAGAGAGAGAGAGAGAGAGGGAGAGAACGTGAGTGAGAGCCTTGCATCAGACTTTGGCTAAGTCTTGAACTATTCCCTTGGTAAAAGACCATAATACCTGTAACGCCCTGGATAGCAAGGACCATTACAATGTGTATTTCAAATGGTGTTGGACTTGCTAATCAAGTTATTTTGGATATAAATGTGTAACCAAGGATAATTACTAGATTAGGGTTTAAAGATTTTGATCATAGGAATAGTTGTTTTCATTAAAAAGTTTGAGTTTATACATGGGATCCCAAAAATAAGTGTTTACAAGGCATTTACAACTTCAAAATCAATTACAACATAAGCCGGCCTAAGCGAAAAAAATTAAGTTTTGGCTCTAATCCCTATTAATTCCTCGACCATTGTGGTCGAGCAGCTGCAAATGTACACGCCGCCCCTAAAGCTCTCCAACTCATGACTGGTCCAGCTTCCCCTTTCCCTTACCTACACCACATAGAACTTGTGAGCCAAGGCTCAGCAAGAAAACTTAAATCAATAGATTCAATAAGCAACAAAATATAAACAATAAGCTTAACAGTAGAAATCTGCTCAAACAAACACATAATTCAATTTAACAATCAATGAGTTAGACAAGTGCAAATGACACTTCTGATTATTCAGGTGGCGTTAGGGCCCGGCTCTCTTAGGCCAAACTTTCAGATCTTATAGCTGACCCCGGCACTCTTAGGCCGAGCTGTGTTCTACATGCTTGTTGTCGACCCCGGCACTCTTAGGCCGAGCTTTCAGATTAGATATAATCAAAAATATAGATTGCATGACACACAATCAGATGTAGCATATACAAGCATGCCTAATCGAATAATCACATTTATAACCACAATCATATTCATTAACAGGGGTCCAAGCCCCGATTACATCTAAGGTGAAGTTTTCTTACCTCAAGTCCCGAGCACGATGTAACGTCCTACGTTTTTGGGTACCTTTAAACGACTCGGGTCGGGATTTTTCCCCTGGGTTAAGAATATTATTTTAAATAATATTATATTTTGTTTGTAAGTATTCCATGAGTTATTGCTAGCCAAAATATGAATTTTGTGATTTTAAAAGTCAAGATAAGACTTTCGGTCCTGGACCGACACAAAAACCCTGATCGAGTAAAAAATCTCGGAAAATAAAATGAAAAATCATGGCAATTATATTTTGGGCATAAAATACATTCATAAAAGTTAAAGTTTGGTCAAAAATAATAAACCTAAAAGAAAATGGAAATTTTAGGGCATTTTGTGTTAAATGCCTAATTTTACCGAAATGGGGAATTTTATTCCATGAATGGACCTTAAGTTAAATTTTATTATGTGATTAATTAAATTAAATGTGAGAGACATTTAATTTAATTAATTAATGTTAAGTTTGGTGATTAAAACTTAATAAAAGTGAAAAATGTGTCAAAAGCCAATTTGGACTTTTCTTCTTATGAAACCTTTATTAACCTTTATTAAAAAAAAAATATGAAATGATCATATATGGCAAAGGGTTGGCCGGCCATGTGGTGTTTAGGTGGTGTGAACCCAACTTAATAAAGATAAAATCTCATTTTAACTAAGTCAAGTCAAGTGGGCAAGTGGGAGGAAAACACTTGAGTGTTTTTGAGATAAATTAGATAGTATATAACTCTTCCATCCCTCCCCAACCGACCACACCACCCTCTCTCATTCACTCATCTGATTTTTTAAGACCTTTCAAAGTGTTCTCTCCATTTTTCAAGCCCAAGAACACCAAGGAAACTTTGAGGCTAAGTCTTGGTCTAGGAAGTATTTTCCCTAAGGTAAACTTTCACTAATCTAGGTTTTTGTAAAGTTTTAAGCATAGAGTTTCAAATAGCTAATTGACTATGTTGTTGGGGGAAGTTTGTTAGGGTTTTTTAAAGGTTTTGAAGGAGTCAAAGCTTATAGGAAGGAACAAACCTTAAGCAAGAACACCAAAGACGTAAAAAGTTTACTTTTGATGAGTTTGTTGTAGGGTTTTTAGTTTTAAGCATTATTTTGTATATCTAATGCTTAGAGTTTCTTGTTTATGATGTAATAAGGTTATGGTAGTTGTTTAATAATTTTTATGATGCATGTGTATTGATTTTTGAAAATGGGAACCAAAACCCCCAAGGGTTTTGTAGGATACCCTAAAACAAAACATGTTTTAAGCTGTGACTTCCAAGGGGTCAAGCAGCCACTGTATATTGTTTTTGTAAAATTAAATTGTACTGTGATGTTATTGAGATTGATTACATAAAATTGAGCTTTTGAAACACTAAAAAATGTCTAGAAATGAGTAAGTTATGATATTTCAAAGTTTAGGTAAAAAACTGTTTTTTCGTATTCTTATTTTCGGAACCAAATTTGGACAGCCACTGTATAGGGCAAATGAACCCACTTTTTTCTAAAATTTTGTGGACATATTTCTGGCATAACCTATTAGTCCACTGTAAAATTTGGTAAGAAAATATTAAACGGTTTGAAAGTTATTAACTGTCAAAGTTTGGAAAAAAAAATAAGGACTTGAAAATAAGGTCATTTTTACCTCATTGTTGGAAAATGATTTCACCAATCAAAAATGCTCAATTTGACCTAAGATTTTACAAAGACCTAAATGGCATAACAAAAATGGAATTGGGAAATTTTGGAAACAATTGGGTAAGTAAATTTCAAGTTATGAACTAACGAAGTATGTAGTTAAAAATGTGAAAATTAGGTTTTTCACACTTAGTGTAAAAATGAGATTTTGGAACATAAGGTAAAAAGTAAAATTTTGTTTATTTCAAGATATAAATTGGTAAGTCTTGAAATCATATTTTCACTAAAATTATCCCTTTGAGTTTAAATGAATTATTTTTATTAAAGAGTTTTTATTCTTTCTAAAAATAAGAGATTTAATTTATTAATAGTTAATAAATTAAAAGAGGGTTTGAAACCCTATATTTTGAGAAAATAATTAAATAAATTATTTTCCTAGTAAGTAAAAATTGATTAATTGCTTTTGGAAAATTAATTAGTCAAGATGAGAAATTTATAACGGTTTTCCTAATTAAGACAAATTAGGCAATTTTCTTAAAACGGTTTTTAGATATTAAAACCTTAAGAAAAATAAAAGGAAAATTTAAAGAGTTTATTTTCTTTAAAAATAATTAAGGAATTTATTTGTATTTTTAGGATATAATACCGGCTAAAATCTTACATATTTTAACCGACTAGTCAAAAGTGCGGGTTAATGGCGATACCTTGAAAGAATAAGATTTTTAGCGGATTGTGGGAAATACCATTGTGATACCCGAGCCTAGGTATCGAGACCTTAGGATAGGTCTCCCCGAGACTTAGGGTTTAGTCTCGAATATTTTGTATAACTTTCCTTAATAGGTTTAAAACCAAATAAGGATTATAAATCCTTACAAATGACTTTTATTAAAATGACCAAACTGCCCAAAATAATAATAATGAATTATTAGTGCCATAATTAATCCGAGTATACTGTATGGATAACTACAGTATTGGCTAAGCGAAACTGGACTGAACGTTGGAGGGTGAAAACTTGCTGAGCGCTAAGGACTCCAAGTAAGTCAACTTATATTGTATGGCTGCAACATGAAATGATTATTGTCTTGTATGTTAGTATAGGGATACATGCACATATATAGGCTGTCATAGAAAGTTGCTTAGAGACGTTAGTCTAGTGAGTGCTGATTTAGAAGTCCGGCATATCCTAGACGGTTGATCCCTGTCACACTGCTTGATTTTATTTATGTCTGGTTCATTACCGCGACGAGTGGCCATGAGATGAGGATAAGCTGGTTAAACCTAGGGGCGCCAAGATAAATGGGACCTAGGGGCCCTCATGCTTACTTAATCATTGGACGGTTAGAATCCGAGCAAGTGCTCTGATAAGTTATTCCCGGATAGCAGCCGTGAATATTGGCCATTCCGTGAGAGTGCCTAGAGATACTAGGGGTTGCCAAGATAGAGTGAGGTTGAACACCCTAGGGGCAGCTGCTCACCAGCACCACTGATTAACATAGAAGTCTCCGTAAAACCGTGTAAATTGGATTACGCTCTTGGATAAGTAGCGATGCCCTAGGTAAAACGATAGTTACCCTTGATGAGAATATTTATTGGCTAGATCTTAGTGTGGAGACTCGGTTCTCTTTTATAGATTAGCAATTATGTTGGAGGGCGCGTTACGTCTGAATTGTTGGAAATTGTCGAGCGTTGGTCTCGAATTATATGGTGATATAATATATCTGCTTGCTCTGGGATTTTCTGAGTGCAGGGATATAATTGTTGATAAGATATAGTTGTGATATAATATATCTGCTTGCTCTGGGATTTTCTGAGTGCAGGGATATATTTGTTGATAAGATATAGTTGTGATATAATATATCTGCTTGTTCTGGGATTTTCTGAGTGCAGGATTTTTATCTAGATATGAATTAATTTATCCTTGGTTATCAGGCATGACCATAAGTTTGCCAGGACGCTTTAGCGTTCTTAAAATTGATTGTGTAGGGTCCGGATGGGTCCGGAACCCTAATTCTCTACATGCTTTTTTTGAAAGTTGATCTTACTAAGCGTTTTCGCTTACCTAGTTGTTTCATGTTGTAGGTAAGAGCAAGGGCAAGGCAGAGCAGTGAGCGCTGGAGTCTTCCTTGCAAATGTACATGTGGACCGACCTTTTGGGAAGCCTTTTTATTTTTGGAAATGTTGTGTAATTTTCCTAAACTAGGCTCACTCTAATCTTTATAAAACATGTTTGTAACTAAATGTTAAGTATGGCCATACGACTTTTTAAAAAGTTTTTTTTTCTATGGGTTTTTGAGACATTTTGTTAAATGAAAACATTTATATTTCCGCATTATTGAGTCTTGAAAATCCGGGTCGTTACACACGATCCCTACTCCCGAGCCCTAGCGGTATAACCTAGTCACAATGCAATAACGGACAACCAACAATCACTTAGACTATTTGAGAGCTTCAAGATAAATTCCTAGCCTACGGGATCTCGAATTATACTAAACCCGGTAGTAGAATCCTTCCCGAGCCTTTAGATTTGAGTTCCCGAGCTTAAAAACCCTATTTCACCAAAATTTCCCTATTTGAGTCGCAACCCTCAACAAGTTAGAGAGAAAAATCCCCAAGTTTCCTAAACAAGCGTCACGGCGCAACCCACCCAGCGCCAAGGCAGTTCAACAACCTACACTTAGCCTCTGAGTTCATGCGAATCGCTATATTCCAGGAACAGCGCCACGGTGCGACCCTGCTAACTCTAAAATTCTGGGGGTTTTCTTGTTTTTTCCCCGAGCCAAAATCATCAAAATTCACCCCAAACATGAACCAAAGCCACAATTGAGCTCCTACATGTCAATACTACACTCAGAGAAGCACAAACACCTAAAAACTTAACCAAAACCTCATAGAAACTAAGAATTTAGAATGAACTTTTAAAACTTCAAAAATTGTTAAAATCATAACCTAAAACTTCAAACTACCTCTGTTTGAATTGTTCCTAGTTGTTCCCTTAAGCTTAGAAGATCTCAGCTCCAACTGAGCTTCAATTCCCAGCAATCCTTGCCCCAAAATTCAGAGAATCAGTGTTGTAACGTCCTCCTAATCCAAGACCATTACACTGAGTACTTTAAATAGTGTCGAACTTGCTAATCAAGTAATTTGGTCATAAACGTGTAACTAAGGTTAATGTCAAGGGTTAGGGTTAAAAATTTTGGTCAAAGGAACACTTACTTTTCATTGAAACATTTCATACATACATGGGATCCCAAAATATTACAAACAAATGTTTAAAAGGGTGTATATACATCAAAAGTTGCAACCAGCTGACCTAAGTGGAAAAATGAGGGATACTACCCTAGTTCCTCTGAAATACCCTCGGCCGTGGTGGACAAACAGTTGCATATGTACACGCCACCAACGAAGCTCTCCAACTCATGGTTGGTCTAGCTTTCCTTTCCCCTTACCTGTACCACATAGCACCTGTGAGCCAAGGCTCAGCAAGAAAACTTAAACATGTGCATGAACAATAAATACATATTTTGAATACATATCTAGCATGTTCAGTAATAACAACCTATCATGCATGCATACAATTACAAATAAATGACCATTGGATCATTCTGGGGCCCGCTGCCTTGAATAGTTGACCATAGAGTCAACTCGGTGCCCTATGCCCTAGCTATGTGACCATAGAGTCACTTGAAGCCCTTGCCCTCAACTCTGAGTAACTAACCATAGCGCTAGCCAAGCGTTTTATTTTCCAATGAACATAGGGTCGGCCAACGTAATAGTACGTCCTGATTGAGCCTAAGCCTCTCGACCAGCGCACAGCGCGCTATTGTCGCCCTTGACTATTAAGTCAAGGCTTTAATCAGACATTTAGATAACCAGACAATCAGATACAGATACAGATACAGATAAAGATATAGATACAGATAAGCATACTTCAGACAATACAAGTATGCAAACACATAAATCATGGTATCTTAACCAATCAAACACAAACACAGTAATAACCATGTTCCTTAACGGGGTCGAGCCCTACCTATGCAAACAAGGCAAGCATCCATTAAATAATTACCCAGTTATAGAGCATTCAACCAAAACCTGATTAACATTCATTCTCAGGGGCCATGTCCTATTCATAGTTATAATTAATAATCGGGCCAAGCCCTAATCACATACAACACGTATTGGGTGCAGTTTTCTTACCTTAGGTCCGAGTGCAAAGTGTATTAAGAACGACCCTAGAGCATGATCATGGTTCCGAGCCCCTAGCAATATCCTCAATCGCCCCAATAGATGGTGAGTCTTTCCCCAACCAATCCCAAGCCTAAACTAGCTTCGATTCTCCTTAAATCGTAAGAATTCTCAAGAAATTTGAAGAAAAAGTGTGTAGCCGGAAGAGAGAAAAGGGAGAACGTGTTTCTCTATTTTTTTTTTTTTCAAGCCAAATCCCTCCAAAATCTATCCCAACATAGCTAAAACTCAAAAGTATATCCCCCAATCAATATAGTAGTTCAAACCCAACAAAAGCCAAGCAAAAGCTTCGCCAAAACCCCTTCAAATCCCAAAATCAAAGCTGAGTTTTCTAAACTCCTAAAACTCAACTAAAAATCAAAAAACAAAAATATTTAGGGCGGGAAATCATTACCTCTGTTTTTTGTATTTGTGAAATTGTGAGGTTACTTAAGCTCTAAGTAAATCCTGAGGCTCGGGGTACCAAAAACGTCCCTGAGGGAAAAATGGTCAAAACTCCCGAAATTCCCTCCTAATCTCACTAATACTAAATATAACCTCAAATATTCATTCTCATTTCCCAATAACTCGGTAATGAACTAGATACCCAAAATACCCCTTGACTCACTGGGAGTCGGGTATTAGGTCCTATTGTGACTTTCCCGCTAACTTGCTCCCTAGAATCGTCTCGTGCCAAGTAACCCAAATATATCCACATAATAATGTGGTCTCACACATATATCACATATATGCCAAATATACCCATAACGGGCCAAATTACTAAAATTTCCCTTCTAATAAGAAACGGACCCATGTGCATATTTAATACACCTAAACATGCATATATATTCATATTATCATATAACTCACATAATCACATAAGTACATGCATACACATCACACACACATATAATTCTCATAAGCCCTATGCCTTATTAGGTAATTTGGGGCGTTACAACTATCCTCTACCTATAGAAATTTTGTCCTCGAAATTTCACTTAAATAGCTCGAGATACTGATTCTGCATATCTGCCACAAGCTCCCAAGTCGCTTCCTCGACCTTGTTGTTCCTCCATAATACCTTAACTAAAGATATAGTATTGTTCCTCAGGACCTTGTCCTTCCTGTTTAAAATTTGAATTGGCTGCTCCTCATAGGACAAATCTGTCTTCAGTTCCAGATCCTCGTAACTCAATACACGAGTCCCATCTGATAAATAGTTCCTCAACATGGAAATATGAAATGTGTTGTGCACACTAGACAATGCAGGGGTAAGTCCAACCTATAGGCCACCTGGAAGATCCTTTCCAGGATCTCAAATGGTCCAATGAGCCTAGGGCTCATCTTGCCCTTCTTCCCAAATCTCTTCACCTCTCTCAAAGGTGAAACCTTAAGGAAGACATAATCTCCCACCTGGAACTCCATGTTCCTCCGCTTTGGGTCTGAATAACTCTTCTGTCTACTCTGAGACGCAAGCATCTGTGCTCTAATCTTTTCGATAGCCTCAGTGGTCCTCTAAACTGCCTCCGGACCCAAATATTTCCTCTCACCCATCTCATCCCAGTGAATGGGCGATCTGCACTTCCTACCATACAACATCTCATAAGGTGCCTTTCCAATCATCGACTGGTAGTTGTTATTATAGGAAAACTCTATCAGAGGAAAATATTTACTCCAGGACCCTTCAAAGTCCAATACACATGCTCTCAGCATGTCCTCCAGTATCCGGATGGTCCTCTCAAACTGACCATTAGTCTGAGGATGATAAGTTGTATTGAACTTCAGTTGTGTACCCATCGCCCTCTATAAACTTCCCCAAAACTTGGAAGTGAAGATAGGGTCCTTATCAGACAAGATAGACATCGGCGTCCCATAAAGGCGAACTATCTCTCTCACATAGAGATCTACATACTGGTCAACCGTGCAATTCTTCCTCACTGGTAAAAAGTGAGTTGATTTCATATAACGATCCACGATGACCCAGAGTGAATCGTGCTGGCCCATTTTCCTGGGCAATCTTACCATGAAATCCATCGTAATGTCCTCCCATTTCCACTTTGGGATATCTAGAGGCTACAATAGCCCTACTGGTCTCTGAAGCTCTTCCTTGACTTGCTGACAGGTCAAGCACCTTGCCACGTACTCAGTCACGTTCCTCTTCATCCAAGGCCAACAATAAAACTTTCAGATCCTGATATGTGGTGCTTGGATGTAGAGAATAAGGGGTAGTATGAGATTCATCCAGAATCTCTCATCTGATCCCAGTGTCCATCAGAACGTAGATCCGACCCTTATATCTCAATAAGCCCATGCCTGACACTGTGTAGTCCTTAGCTACTCCAGCTAGGACATCCCCTCTGATCTTCCCGAACTGTGGCTCACTTAACTACTTCTCCTTAATCCTCTCCAAAAGAGTAGACTGTAGGGTAATGTTAGCTAATTGGCCCATCACTAGCTGAATTCCTGCTCTAGTCATATCGTCAGCCAACTCCCTAGATATCTGCTTGGCACTATACAACTGTCCCAGACCCTTCCGGCTTAAGGCAACTGCTAACACGTTGGCCTTTCTGGGTGGTAGAGGATTTCACAATCATAATTCTTCACCAATTCCAGCCAACGTCTTTGCCTCATATTCAAATCCTTCTGAGTGAAGAAGTATTTCAAACTCTTGTAATCTGTGTATATCTCACACATCTCACCATACAAGTAGTGTCCCCACACCTTCAATGCAAAAACTACCGCTGCAAGTTCCAGATCATGTGTGGGTTACATCTGCTTGTATTCCTTTAATTGACGTGATGCATAGGCTATCATCTTCCCTGACTGCATAAGGACACAACCTAAGCCCTACTTCGAGGCGTCACAATAAACCACAAACTTGTCCTGATCTGTAGGAAGACTCAGAACTGGCACGATGATCATACTCTTCTTCAGTCTTTTAAAACTATCCTCGCACATGTCTGACCATATGAACCTCTAAGTCTTGCGTATCAACTCTGTCAGCAGTGACGCAATCTTGGAAAACCTTTCCACAAAGCGTCTGTAATAACCTTCCAATACCAAGAAACTTCTGATCTCTTAAGCGTTCTTCGGCCTTGGCCAATCTCTGACTGCCTCAATCTTCTCTACATCCACCATAATCCAATCCTTACTGACAATGTGACCTAATAAAGTTACCTATGGAAACCAAAACTCGCACTTCTTGAATTCTGCATACAGCTTGTGTTCTCTCAGTCTCTGTAGTACCAATCTGAAGTGTTACTCGTGCTCTGTCTCTGACTGGGAGTATACCAATATATCATCGATAAAGACAATAACAAACTGATCCAAGTAATCTTTGAACACCATGTCCATCAGATCCATAAATGTTGTTGGGGCATTAGTCAGTCCAAATGACATCACGAAAAACTCATAATGCCCGTACCTAGTGCAAAAAGTTGTCTTCGGTATATCCTCCTCCTTGATCCTCGGCTTGTGATAACTAGATGAAAGATCTATCTTGGAGAATACCGTCCTACCCTGTAACTGATCAAACAGATCATCAATCCTTGGCAGAGGATACCAGTTCTTGATAGTCAACTTGTTCAGTTCTCTATAGTCGATGCACATCCTTAGAGAATCATCCTTTGTAGCATCTCAAAAAATTTCTCAAAATTTTCCTTAGTAGTAGTAGTAGCATCAGCAGCAGCAGCAGTAGTAGTAGTAGTAGTAGTAGTAGTGGTAGTAGTAGTAGTAGTAGTAGTAGCAGCTTGTAGTAGTAGTAGTAGTAGCAGCAGCAGCAGCATCAGTAGTAGTAGTAGTAGCAGTAGTAGTAGTAGTAGCAGTAGCTTGTAGTATTTTAGTTTTCGTGGTTATTGGTTCAAGCTGGGATTTAGTTGGAAACTCATAGAAATAGTTATGGATTTTATCTATAGTTTAGAAATATTAATTTTAACATAAGGTTTGATTAATATAGCTGATCCTAGAAATATTATTTATTATAACCTAAGGTTTAGATAGAATAATTAAGAGCGTGACACTTGTCACATGCATGTTTATTAAGGATTTAAGGATTTTAGATGAATAAATTAATAAAGGATAGATGTAGAAGCTCTATAACCTTCCAGCAGCTAATAGGATCACATTTTACTCAGTCAAAGCTATTTTAACAAACTTCAAGTGTGCTGAAAATGTGCAAAAACATGTTTAAAATATCAGTGTATGCCGATATATCACAGCTTTAGAAACCAAAGCATCGCCTATGGATGATACGAAAAAAAACGTTGACTTCACACGAACGAAACCACGGAGGCTCGGGAATATGGGGGAGGCGATATATCGCCTATAGGGGCGATATATTGGCTCCACGCGCATATTTTGAAACTTTGTGGAATCTGAATTAAAAATAGCCCTCAACAACCTAGATTTGCTCCTGAACGTTTTTGACCGAGTTCTAGGCATCTGTTGAACAGATAACTCAAATTTATTCAATTATTATTCATTTATTTATTTTTTTAAAAAAGGGGTTAGTTTCACTCCTTGAACTCTATAAATAGGTACTAGCACTCAGCCATTTCATTCATCATTCAAGCATTTTTCAGAGCCTTCAAGCTGCTAAGTTATTTTAGAGAGAAAACACTAGGGTTTTGGGATTTAAAAGTTTTTAAAAACACTTGGGAAGTAAGATAGAGTGATTTTTTCGTATTTTGTGGTGTAGATTGGAGTTCTAGTCTATCAATGGTATTCTTATTCTCAGGTTTATACCATTATAGTTCTTTTATTTTCTTTCATTTTCTTTCAGATCCTAACTTGATTTTATGGCTTTTGGTTAGGTGTTTAACTTTATTGAAACTTCAGGTTTTTCGGTAAGTTTCTATCTTGATGGTTTAGATCTCTTTTTCATCTCCATTTCTTTAGAAACTCATGATTCTTACTGTTGGTTTTAGGAGTTTTCCAACCCCATTCTTGTCTCCAATATCCCAGTTTTTGGTAAGGAAAATAGGTTAGATTGTATGTGTTATGATATGTTTATATGCTATGTTATGTTTATGTATATATGTATGTATATGTTTTATGTTGTAGTCACTTGGGGAATGTAGTTGCTTAGACAGAAAATTAACCCCAAGATTTTTTATCATTACCGTAGATTAGAGTTATGATTAAACCTACCTCGATTAGTAAACAGAGGACCTAGATGGTTTATCATATACTATTTTGTGATCTAACCTACCTCGATTAGTAGACAGATGACCTAGATGGTTTCATCACATACTACGGTAATGAGTTAATGGCCATTAATATTGTAGTCTTATATGATATACGTTTTTACGTTATATGTTTTATAGTATATGTTTATTTTAGTTTTATGATTTATGTTATGTTTTAGTAGATTTTCCTTGTTAGGCATTAGGCTCATTCCTTTTATTTTAGATGGTGCAGGAAAATAAGTTTGGAAGGCGGATGGATTCATGGCAGCTTTGGCATGTGTATTGGGAGAGGACGAAATGAATGGACTGCTGGAAGATCGAGGATGGAGTTTATATTTTTGAGTCTTTTCAATTTATGTATTTATTTTTTCTCAATTAGTTTTTGAACAATTAATTAAAGGTTATGTTTTCTTTATGTTTTTATGTAATAACAATGGAATCCCGTATTTTGGATTTTTATAAATAAAGTTCTATTATTTTATGCATGTATTCCAAATAATAGCTATGTCTTAGTAGTTTTTAATGGTCCGAGGTCTTAGAATTTGTCGGGGCATTACAGTTGGTATCAGAGACCACAGTTCATAAGCATGAAGTTCTCCTTGATACACACGCAAAAGCTCTGAATCTACCGCCAATGTAAGTGTTTATGTTATGATTATTATGTTTATGTTAATAGCTAACGTTTTAGTCATTATGTTTTTAGTCAAAATGAATGGAGCTTTGACTTATCATGATATCTGAACCATTAAGGCATTGAAAAGGATTAGAGAACCAAGGGATACAATAGGAGTGCTAGAAAGAATCACTCAAAGATTTATCTTATTTCACAAGGGGATATTTCACCTTCAAACCACTAAGCAAATTATGATGAGAGCCATGGAACAATATGCCTTAGTAATTAGGCTTTTTAAGGATTTTCCTTTTGTTGTTTCAAAATTAGAAGAACTATGGGAGACTATGGATGATGAAGATGATTTACCGGTATCCATGAGATATTATTTTCTTATACTTAGGTTTACCTCTAAGTTTGAATTCCAATTCATTAATGAACAAAAGCATAATATCTTAATGAATATTCCAAGAGGTAGTTTCGAGGCTCATAGTAATGATGATTATGAACAAATAGATGATGATATGTTAGATGAAGGGTCAGATATAGAAGATCCTGATTTTTAGATTTTACCCTAGTTATTTTTAGTATAGTTTATTTATTTATTTTTTTATTTTTATGATTGTAATTAGTGAAAATATTTTTTTTCAAATGAATAAAGTTGTTATTTTTTAATGACATGTATGAGTTTGATTTTTTTTTCTGCAATCATAATAAATTTAGAATAAATTCAATAAATAATGACTGAGTTCGGTGAGGGTGGACACAAATCAATGGACTGGGTTCTGTATTGAGAGTTTAGGGGGCCATAGTAGTGGGAACGGTTTTACTGATCCCATCCCTCCCTCGATATGGTTAACTTTGAAACAACGACGAGTTTCGAGCCTGAGAATTAAGTCATATAGGATGGTTAAAAACAGATTTAGAAAATAATAAATATGGCTTAATGTTCTAAGTGTAAAAACACACCCTAATTTATAAATAAGGCTTGCATAATTTTTCATAAGAAATCATAATTGATAGGTCCAAGTTATGTTTGCTTAGACTAAGTTTTGTCTTAGAACCTATTAGGGTAAGTTTTAACGTGTTTTCTCAACTGTTAGAAATTTGCTGAAGATGTCGCTACAAAGGTCTGCATGCACGAATGGCAATGCCCCCAGCACCGCCAACGAGACTCATGCCCCTCCAGTCTGAAGAAGGGGAACGCATGCTACTGCTACTGCCAATAGAAATGCACCACCTCCGGTGGACAACACCGCTCAAATTATCTTGCTACGTCAACAAGTGGAAGAACTACTACAGCAACAATGACAACAGCCGCAGCCGCAGCCGCAGCCTCAGCCACAGGCTCAAGCACCCCAACAAGTAGGATATCCCTATGGGGGATTGCTGATGACGAACTACGCACCTTATCCAGCTTAGTATATAGAGTCAATCTACGAGCATTTTCGTAAGCAACACGCTCCAAACTTTGAAGGGACAACCAATCCCTTTGAGGCAGAAGAGTGGCTCAGGAATGTAGAGCCTATTCTAGCACACATGAACCTCGGCAATGCGGATCGTATATCCTGCATTTCTTCTCTTCTGAAAAATGATGCTAGAATTTGGTGGGATTTAGTACAGCAAACTCATGATGTCGCCACCATGACTTGGGCTAGATTTGTGGAGCTGTTCACAAAAATTATTACAACTCGGGTGTTATCACTACAAGGGTGAAAGAGTTTACCAGTCTAAAGTAGGTCAATTTGATGGTAGTCGAGTACGCTCGACAATTTTATCGCCTAGCCAAGTTCGTACCAGAGTTGGTCCCAACCGATTTCTTGAAGGTTACCAAGTAGACCAGGGGACTCAGACCCAATATTGAGCTAGGAGTCAAGCTTGCAAATTTTGGAACTACTTCTTATGTCGATGCTCTAGAAATGGCTATTGAGGTGGAAAGGCTCCAGGAAAATGTTAGTAAGGAGGAGGCAAGCAAGTCTAAACCTAAGCAGCAAAATCATATGCAAAATGGTCGGAACCACAACAACAACCACCAGCACAATAATAATGGGCAGAAAAGAAAGCATCCTGATAGTAAGCAAGTCGATAGTGACAGAAGAGCATGAAATAACAATGGAAATAATAGGTCGGGTTATGTAGAATACCCTCAGTGCTCCAAGTGCCAAAAAATACATTCTGGGGAGTGTCGTGCAAATACCAAAATTTGTTTCAATTGTGGCCAGGAAGGTCGTCGAAAAAAGTAATGTCTGTAGCTCAAAACATAAGAAAAGAAGGACAATAAGATGGTTCCAGCCAGAGTCTTTGCCTTGACCCAGGGAGAAGCCGAAGCTAGTAACAAAGTAGTCACAGGTCAGATTCCTATCCTCAATAATACACGTTCAGTATTGTTTGATTCGGGAGCAACACACTTGTATATCTTGTTAGAAATGATAGAAAAATTAGACAACCCTTGTGAAAGATTTAGAACTAGGTTTGTTACGGAATTTCCTTTGGGCGAAGTAGTTCCATCATCACAAATAGTACGAGGAGTACCGATCAAAGTCAAGGGCACAGAATTAGAAGGAGACCTGATAGAGTTAGAGATCAAGGACTTCGACGTAATACTGGGCATGGATTGGCTAGCAAGGCATGGTGTGACCATCAATTGTAGACGTAAGCAAGTGACGTTTGAAACTCCTAACGATCAGAAACTATGTTTTATGGGAAAGGTTTTGGGACTACGAACACCGCTTATCTTATCTCTCAAAGGTCAGAGGATGATAGAGAAAGGATGTCACGCATTCTTAGCAAGCATCATGTATATGTCACAAGAAACACCACTAAAGGTTGGAGACATCCACTTTATAAAGGAATTTCCAGAGATATTTCATGACAACTTACTAGGGTTACTGCCTACTCGGGAAATTGACTTCACAATCAAACTAGTACCGAGAACCGAGCCTATCTCAAAGGCACCATACCGAATGGCACTAACAGAACTCAAGGAATTGAAAACGCAGTTGCAAGAACTCTTAGACTTAGGTTTCATCAAACCGATCCATTCGCCATGGGGAGCACCAGTTCTATTTGTGAAGAAGAAGGAGGGAAGCATGCGGATGTGTATCGATTAGTGTGAGCTGAACAAGGTGACAATTAAAAACAAGTAGCCGCTACCCCGGATCGACGACTTATTTGATCAACTCCGAGGAGTGACCGTGTTTTCTAAGATTGATCTACGATCCTGTTATCACCACCTCAAGGCACGGGAAGAGGATATACCAAAGACAACTTTTAGAACTCGATATGGACATTACGAGCTTCTAGTTGTATTTTGGTCTTACCAACGCTCCAGCCGCATTTATGGACTTAATGAATTGGGTCTTCAAGGATTACTTGGAAAAATTCGTTGTGGTGTTCATTGACGATATTTTGGTGTACTTCAAGGATGAAATCGAGCACGAGGAACAGTTAAGATTGACCATGCTACAACTAAAGGAGCATCAACGTTATGCCAAGTTCAAGAAATGCGAATTTTGGCTATCACACATAGTGTTCCTCGGCCATATAGTATCCAAGGATGAAGGTGTTGTAGATCCAACTAAAGTAAAGGCTGTGAAGGATTGGCCAAGACCTAAGAGTGTGTCAGAAGTTAAAAGTTTTCTCAAGCTAGTAGGCTATTATCAGAGATTTGTAAAAGGATTTTCTAAGATAGCCACTCCCTTACCAACCTGACCCAGAAGCAGCAAAAGTTTAACTGGACGGATAGGTGTCAAGAAAGCTTCCAGTTTCTCAAAGATAAATTATGCTCAGCACTAATACTTTGTGTACCGACACCCAAAGACAAGTCTGTAGTATATTGTGATGCGTCGAAGCAAGGTTTGGGTTATGTACTGATGGAGAATGACAAAGTAATTGCCTACGCCTCAAGGCAGCTAAAGGAGTATGAGCAACGATATCCAACTCACTATATGGAGTTGGCAGCAGTGGTCTTCGTATTGAAAATCTGGCACCACTATCTTCATGGAGAATGGTGTGAGATTTATATGGACCACAAGAGCTTAAAATATTTCTTCACGCAAAAAGAGCTCAACATGAGGCAGCGCAGGTGGTTAGAACTAGTAAAGGATTATGACTGCAAAATCCAATACCACCCAGGAAAATCAAATGTAGTTGCAGATACATTAAGCCGAAAGAGTTACGGAAATCTAGCAGCACTATCCGAAATAGAAAAGTTACTTCAGCAAGAGTTGATTAATGCTTGAATAGAACTGGTCAGGGTTCAACTGGCTAACTTGTCCATCCAGTCGAGTTTACTAGAGGATATATAGATCAGGCAAGGGCTTGATGACATGTTAGTATCACATATGGTTGCAGTTAAAGAAGGCAAGACTGCGGATTTCTCCATATCAAGACAGGGATTCTTGAGATATAAAGGACGGGTGTGCTTGCCAAATGACTATGGGATTAAGGTGAAGATTTTAGAAGAGGCGCACACTACCCCATACTCAATTCACCCGAGGTCGACCAAGATGACTCACCTCCTGGGAAGTTTTCACAGGAAGTGTACGAGTGAGGACAAAGCATGCTAGAAAGACTCATGTTGGTTTGTAAGGCTAGCTGTCATTCCAAGAAGTAGCCATAGTGACGTGGAGGGTTACATCATGGCTGGTCTAGCTTTCCTTTCCCCTTACCTGTACCATATAGCACCTGTGAGCCAAGTCTCAACAAGAAAACTTAAACATGTGCATGAACATTAGATAATGATTCTAAATATATATCTAGCATGCCCAGCAATAATGACCTACTCATGCATTCATACAATTGCAAATAAATGGTCATTTGATCATTCTGGGGCCCGCTGCTCTGAATAGTTGACCATAGAGTCAACCCGAGGCCCTATGCCCTACCTATGTGACCGTAGAGTCACCTGAAGCTCTTGCCCTTAGCTCTAAGTAACTAACCATAGAGCTAGCCAAGCACTTTGTTTTCCAATGACCATAGAGTCGGCCAACGTAATAGTACATTCCTGATTGGGCCTAAGCCTCTTGACTAGTGCGCAGCGCGCTATTGTCGGCCTTGAATAATAAGTCAAGGCATTAATCAGACATTCATATAACCAGACAATCAGATAGATACATATACAGATAAGCATACTTCAGACAATACAAGTATGCATACACATAAATCATGGTATCTTAACAATTCAAACACAAACACAGTAATAACCATGTTCCTTAACGGGGTCTACCTATGCAAACAAGGCAAGCATACATTCAACATTTACCCAGTTATAGAGCATTCAAGCATAACCTGATTCACGTTCATTCTTAAGGGCCAAGCCCTAATCAGATACATCACGTATTGGGTGCTGTTTTGTTACCTTAGGTCCGAGTGCAAAGTGTATTAAGAACGACCATCGAGCATGATTGAAGTTCCCAGCCCCTAGCGATATCCCCAGTTGCCCTAATCAATGGTGAGTCTTTCCCCAACTGTAGCGTCTTAGAATTTTACTTAGCTAGATAGTTGTTGCAGTAGTAGTAGTATTGTAGTTTTTGTGGATATTGGTTCAAGCCAAAATTTGGTTGGAAACTCATAGAAATAGTTATGGATTTTATAAGTTTAACCTATAGTTTAGAAATATTGATTTTAGCATAAGGTTTGATTAATATAGCTGGTCCTATAAATATTATTTATTATAACCTAAGGTTTAGATAAAATAATTAAGAGCGTGACACTTGTCACGTGCATGTTTATTAAGGATTTAAGCATTTTAGATGAATAAATTAATAAAAGATAGATCTAGAAGCTCTAGAATCTTCCGACAGCTGTTAGGATCACATTTTACTCACTCAAACTTGTTTTAACAAACTTCAAGTGTGCTGAAAATGTGCAGAAACGTGTTTAAAATATCAGTGTATGCCGATATATCGCAGCTATAGGAGCTGATATGTCGCCTAAGGTTGATACGGAAAACACGTCGACTTCGCACGAACAAACTACAGAGGCTCAGGAATATGGGGGAGGCGATATATCGCCTATAGGGACGATATATCGGCTCCACACACATACTTTGAAACTTTGTGGAATCGAATTAGAAACAGTCCTCAACCACCTAGATTTTCTCCTAAACATTTTTTACCGAGTTCTAGGCATCTGTTGAAATTAAAATTCAAATTTTATTCAATTTATATTCATTTATTTATTCTTTTTAAAAGGGGTTAGTTTCACTCCTTGAACTCTATAAATAGGACCCAGTACTCAACCATTTCATTCATTATTCAAGCATTCTTCAGAGGCTCCAAGCTGCTAAGTTTATTCTAGAGAGAAAACACTAGGGTTTTGGGATTAAAAGCTTTACAGTCTAAGCTTTTCTAAACACTTGGGAAGTAAGATAGAGTGATTTTTTCGTATTTTGAGGTGTAGATCAAAGTTCTAGTCTATCAAATGTATTCTTATTCTCAGGTTTATATCATTATAGTTCTTTTATTTTCTTACATTTTCTTTTAGATCCTAACTTGATTTTATGGCTTTTAGTTAGGTGTTTAAGTTTCTTGAAACTTAAGGTTTTTCAGTAAGTTTCTATCTTGATGGTTTAGATCTCTTTTTTCATCTCCATTTCTTTTGAAACTCATGATTCTTACTGTTGGTTTTAGGAGTTTTCCAATCCCGTTCTTGTCTCCAATATCCCTATTTTTTGTAAGGAAAATAGGTTAGATTATATGTGTTATGATATGTTTTATATGATATGTTATGTTATGATGATATGTTATATATGTATATTGTGAACATTCAATATTCCCCGCCCTTAAAAGGCTCGACATGTATGCTTAGGCCCCATAAACGCCCCAAAAATGTGGTTGGGTTGGAATGACCCCGAGCCACTGTTGCCACTCGCGCGCCAGCACCAGGCGAGGCCCCCACATCGCGCGCGCCCAGCACCAGCGAGTCCCCCTCGTCGCACGCGCCAACACCAGGCGAGGCCCCCTCGTCGCGCGCGCCAGCTCCAGGCGAGGCCCCCACGTCGTGCGCGCCAGCTCCAGGCGAGGCCCCCACGTCGCGCGCGCCCAGCACCAGCGAGGCCCCCTCGTCTTGCGCGCGCCCAGCCACGGCCTCGCGTCCGAAGCAGGCACGGCCTCGTGGCCTCGCATTGTGTCCGAAGCAGGCACGGCCATGTGGCCTCGCGTCGCATCTGAAGCAGGCATGGCCTCGTGGCCTTGCGTCACGTCCGAAGCAGGCACGGCCCCGTGGCCTCGCGTCGCGTCCAAAACAGGCACGGCCCCGTGGCCTCGCGTCGCGTCCGAAGCAGGCACGGCCCCATGGCCTCGCATCGGGGCATGCATTCGGCCTCGCGCCCTGTACGCTCCATTCCGTGCGGGGGGTGTACCCTGGGGAGCCACACCATCAGGTGTCCATGCAAGGGAGGCCTCGCGAAGGGGGCTCGTTAGCCGCATAGGGGCCACACCATCAGATGGACCCCAACGCTTAGGGGCCCGGGTATGAGTTGAATGGAACGTACTTGTACGTTCCCATGCTGGGTACGGCCCTCAAGACCTTGTACGTCCAAATACGGACACCCGTACCAACGGAGGAGTGGGAATGTAGGGATAAGAGTGATGGCCCGTACGTCTACGGCCAGGAGTCAGAGTCGACACCACTACCACCTGGACCACTATGCCTGTCACTACTCATCAGGCATGGGTACGAACAAGTAGTGGAGGCATCCTCCTGACACCTGCCCCTGTACTGGGTGTACGACCACAACCTCTGAAGCCACTCCCTTGACAGAGTACTTATGTACCCCTTTGGTCCCCAGGACCACCATGTACCCAGGGCCATTAGAGCCTACTATAAAATGAACTCTAACCCCACCTGAAAAAGGGTTGGGAAATTTACTGTATCAAAGGCTCGAGAGTAAATGAAAGTTTGATTTCTCCATTGTTATTCTATCATTGTTCTTGAGTTATTACTTAGATTTCTATAGCTTTTCTATTGACGATCCTTACTTGATAATTTTTTCCAACTCAACTTAGTTGACGAGTTCTCACCGTCAACATATATGAATATGTTTTATGTTATAGTCACTTGGGTATTATAGTTGCTTAGATAGCAAATCAAATCCCAAGATTTTTATTATTATCGTAGATTAGAGTTATGATTTATACTACCTCGATTAGTAGACTGAGGACCTAGATGGGTTATCATATACTATTGTCTGATCTAACCTACCTCGATTAGTAGACTGAGGACGTAGATGGTTGTATCACATACTACGGTAATGAGTTAATGGCCATTGTAGTCCTATGTTTTTATGATTTACGTTTTTACGTCATATGTTTATAGTATATGTTTTATGATATATAGTCTTATGATTTATGTAATGTTTTAGTAGATTTTCCTTGCTGGGCATTAGGCTCATTTCTTTTATTTTAGATGGTGTAGGAAAATAAGCTTGGAAGGCAGGACAGATTCATGGCAGCTTTGGCATGTGTATTGGGGATGGACTAAATGGATGGATTGCTGGAAGATCGATGATGAAGTTATTTTGAGTCTTTTCAATTTATGTATTTATTTTTCCGCAATTATTTTTTGAACAATTAATTAAAGGATATGTTTTCTTTAATGTTTTTATGTAAATAACAATGGGATCCCGTATTCTGGATTTTTAATAAAGTTTTAATATTTTATATATGAATGTATTCCAAAATAGTAGCTATGTCTTAGTAGTTTGTTTAATGGTCCGAGGTCTTAGAATTAGTCGGGGCATTACACCAACCAATCCCGAGCCTAAACTAGCCTTGATTCTCCTTAAACCACAAGAATTCTCAAGAAATTTGAAGAAAAAATGTGTAGCTGAAAGAGAGAAAAGGGAGAATGTGTTTCTCTATTTTTTTTTCTTCAAGCCAAATCCCTCCAAACACTTATCCCAACATATCTAATACTCAAAAGTAAAGCCCTCAATCAATTCAATAGTTCAAACCCAACAAAACCCAAGCAAAAGCTTGGCCAAAACCCCTTCAAATCCCAAAATCACAGCTGAGTTTTCTAAACTCCAAAAACTCAACTGAAAATCAAAAAACACAAAGATTTACGGCTGGAAATCGTTACCTCTGTTTTCTTTATTTGTGAAATTGTGAGGTTACTTAGGCTTTAAGTAACTCTACGGAAATCCCGAGCCTTGGGGTACCAAAAATGTCCCCGAGGGAAAAATGGTCAAAACTCAAGGAATTCCCTCCTAATCTCGCTAATACCAAATATATCCTCGAATATTCATTCTCGATAACCCGATGATGAACTAGATATCCAAAATACCCCTTGACTCACTCTGAGTCGGGTATTAGGTCTCGTTGTGACTTTCCCACTAAATAGGATTTTTAGAACCCAGCTCTTCTCCTCATTCTTCAGCTGTGATCAGACTCCAAGGTGCTAGTACTACCATAGAGTGATAAACACTTGGGTTGGGAAAAAGCTTTGCCATTCTTAAGCTTTATAAAATACTTGGGAAGTGAGGTTTAGTGTATTTCAGTATTGGAGTTAGACCAATCCATAAGGTCAACTAAGGTACTCCTATTCTTTAAGTCCAGTTCTTTAAAAGCTCTTTTGTTTTCTTTAGTTCCTTTTATTCAGGTCCTAACTTTCGTTATTGGTTATTGATTAGGTTCTTGAAACTTAAGTTCTTTCTTGGTAAGTTTGTTCTTGATGGTTTAGTTTCCACATTCATTCTTAATTCTTTAGAAATACTCACCATTTGTATTGGTTGTTTTAGGAGTGTTCCAAATCCCATCCTTGTTCTCATATCCTGGTGTTGGTAAGGAAAATAGGATAGATTTTATGTGCTTATATGTTATGTTATGTTTATGATATGTTTATGCTATGATATGTATATGTATGATATGTTTTAGTTCTTGGGTATATGTTTTGTTTAGATAACAAGCATATAATTTGTTTAGATAAAAAATAACTTGTTTAGATAACAAGTCCCAATAGTATATTCCTTAGGCATATGATTTGTTTAGATAACAAGCCCCATAAATTTATATGACTTGTTTAGATAACTAGCCCTGTAGAATTATGGGCATATGATTGCCTAGCTAGCAAGCCCCAAGATGTATGATGGCCATTGTAATAGATGTTTTTGTAGCCATATGTTTTATAGTGTATGCTTATAATATATGATATATGTTTTAGATAGTCTTATGTTATTTTATAGTATTTTATGTAGTCTTATGTGTATGTTTACGATGTATGTTTTGTTTTTAGTAGATTTTCCTTGCTGGGCGTTAGGCTCATTCCTTTATTTTAGTGTGATGCAGGAAAACGATTATGGAGGCGGAAGGATTCTTGGTAGCATGGCATGTGTGTTGAGGATGAATGGAATGGATGGGCTGCGTGTCGATCGAGGATGACGTTTATTTTAGTCTTTTAAAATATGTCTATTTTGTAATTCCACATTCAACTTTTGTTGAACTTGTTTTTAAAGCTCTGTTTTATGTTTTGAAAACTATGGGATCCCATACCATATCACATTTTATTTTACATTTTTAATAAAGACATGTTATTTCTTATATTTTGGGTTTTCAATAAAGGCATGTTATTTCTTATGTTTGTATCGAAATAGTAGCTATTTCTAGTAGTTTTAATGGTCCAAGGTCTTAGAAATAGTTGGGTCATTACAATTGGTATCAGAGCAACGGTTCATTTACATGAAGTTCTCCTTGATACACACGCTCAAGCTCTGAATCTAACCGCCAATGTAAGTGTTTATGTTATAGTTGTTATGATTATGTGTATTAGCCCTTATGTTTTCAGTTAAGAATCTTTATAAATTAGTTTATTTATTTTATTTATTATCTTTGCATTTATGATTGTTTTTAGTGAAAATCTTTTTCCAAATGAATATCATTGTTATTTTTGAATGACATGTATGAGTTTGATTTTTTTTCTACGATCATAATAAATAATAAATTTAATAAATAATGACCAAGTTCGGTGAGGGTGGATACAAATCAATGGACCGGGTTCTATATTGAGAGTTTAGGGGGCCATAGTAGTGGGAACGATTTTACTGATCCCATCCCTCCCTCAATATGGATAACTTTGGAACAACGATGAGTTTCGCGCCTGAGAATTAAGTCATATAGGATGATTAGAAACAGACTTAGAAAATAATAAAGATGGCTTATTTTTTTTCTAAGTATAGAAACACACCCTAATTAAAAGAAGGCTTATAAAATTTTTCATAAGAAGTCATAATTAATAGGTCCGAGTTATGTTTGCTTACATTAAGTTTTTGCCTTAGAGCCTATTAGGGTAAGTTCTATTATGATTTCTCAACTATTAGAACTTTGCTGAAGATGTCGCTCAGAAGGTCTGCACGCACAAACGCTAATGCCTCCAACACCGCTCCTGAGAGCAATGAAGCCCCTACAATTCGCAGAAAGATAGTGCGTTCTACCGCCAACCGAAGCGCACCACAACTGCTGCTGGTTGACAACACCGCAGAAATTGCAAGACTACGACAACAAGTGGAGGAATTACTACAGCAACAGCGACAACAGACTCAGCCTCCGCCTCCGCCTCCGTCGCAACCACAGCCTCAGCAAATGGCTCAAGTACCCCATCAAGTAGGTCCTTATGGGGGATGGCCAATGGTGAACCATGCGCCATACCCAGCCTCAGCACATGGAGCCAATCTATGAGCGGTTTCGTAAGCAACATGCTCCAAACTTTGAAGGGACAACAGACCCCTTTGAGGCAAAAGAATGGCTCAGAAATGTAGAGCCGATCCTAGCGCATATGAATCTCATCAACGCGGACTGCATCTCTTGCGTTTCGTCTCTGCTTAAGAAGGATGCTAGAATATTGTGGGACTTACTTCAACAGACTAACGATGTTGCCACCATGACATGGACAAGATTTGTGGAGCTGTTCCACAAGAAGTATTACAACTCGGTAGTCATTGCTACAAGGGTTGAGGAGTTCACTAATTTGAAGCAGGGCAACTTGACGATAGTAGAATATTCTCGGCAGTTCGATAGATTAGCCAAGTTTGCACCAGAGATGGTTCCAACTGACTTTCTAAGGGTGACCAAGTTCGTTAGAGGGCTTAGACCAAAGATTGAGCTAGGAGTTAAGCTAGCAAACCTGGGAAATACTACCTATGTCGATGTTCTAGAAACGGCAATAGAAGTAGAAAGGCTTTAGGAGAATGTTAGTAAGGAGAAGACTAGTAAGCCTGAGCCTAAACCGCAGGGTCAACCTCAGAATGGTCGAAACAACCACAACAACAGTCGTCATCATAGCAATAGTAATAGTAATGGTCAAAAGAGAAGGCATCCTGATGATAAGCAGGCCAATGGTGATAAAAGAGCACGGACAAACAATGGACGCAATAAGTTGGGTTATGTAGAATACCTGCAATGCTCTAAGTGCCAAAAGAAACATCTTGGGGAATGTCATGTAAACATCAAGGGATGCTTCAACTGTGGTCAGGAAGGTCACCAAAGGAGGCAGTGTCCCCAACTCAAGCAAGAGGAGAAAATGGACAATACAATGGTTCCTGCCAGGGTATTTGCTTTAACCCAAGGAGAAGCTAATGCTAGCAATAAATTGGTTATAGATTAGATTTCTATCCTCAATAATGTATGTTCTGTATTATTTGATTCGGGAGCAATATACTCGTATATCTCGTTAGGAATGATAGAGAAATTAGACAAACCTTGTAGAACTAGGTTTGTGACATAGTTGCCTTCGGGTAAAATAGTCCTATCATTACGGATAGTACGAGGCGTACCAATCAAAATCGAGGGTGTAGAACTAGAAGGAGACCTAATAGAGCTGGAAATCAAAGACTTTGACATGATATTAGGCATGGACGGGCTAGCAAGGCATGGCGCAACCATCGATAGCAGACGTAAGAAAGTGATGTTCAAAACTCATGACGGTCAGAAATGATGCTATATGGGAAAAGTTTTAGGACTACATACGCCGCTTATTTCATCTCTCAAAGCTCAGAGGATGATAGAAAAAGGATGCCACGCATTCTTAGCCAACGTTACAGATGTGGTAAAGGAAACACAACTAAAAGTTGGAGACTTCCACATTGTAAAGGAATTCCCAAAGGTATTTCCTGGCAACTAGGAGGATTGCCGCCGACACGGGAGATAGACTTCACAATAGAACTAGTACCAGGCACTGAATAAGGAGTAGTAGCAGCAGTAGTAGGAGTAGTAGCAGCAGTAGTAGTAGCAGCAGTAGTAGCAGCAGTAGTAGCCGTAGTAGCAGCAGTGGTAGCAGTAGTAGTAGTAATAGCAGTAGTAGCAGCAGTAGCAGCAGTAGCAGCAGTAGCAGCAGTAGTAGCAGTAGTAGCAGCAGTAGCAGTAATAGTAGCAGTAGTAGCAGTAGTAGTAGTAGTAGTAACAGTAGGAGTAGTAGCAGTAGTAATAGTAGTAGCAGTAGGAGTAGTAGCAGTAGTAGTAGTAGTAGTAGTAGTAGCAGTAGTAATAGTAGTAGCAGTAGGAGTAGTAGCAGTAGTAGTAGTAGTAGTAGTAGCAGTAGTAGCAGGAGTACTAGGAGTAGTAGTAATAGTAGCAGGAGTAAGGAGTAGTAGCAGTAGTAGCAGTAGTGGTAGTAGTAGTAGCAGTAGCAGTAGCAGTAGTAGCAGTAGCAGTAGTAGCAGTAGTAGTAGAAGTAGTAGTAGTAGTAGTAGTAGTAGTAGTAGTAGTAGTAGCAGTAGTAGTAGCAGTAGTAGCAGTAGCAGTAGTAGCAGTAGCAGTAGGAGTAGTAGCAGTAGTAACAGTAGTAGCAATATAGTAGTAGTAGCAGGAGTAGTAGTAGTAGTAGCAAGAGTAAGTAGTAGTAGTAGTAGTAGTAGCAGTAGCAGTAGCAGTAGCAGTAGCAGTAGCAGTAGCAGTAGCAGTAGCAGTAGCAGTAGCAGTAGCAGTAGCAGTAGCAGTAGCAGTAGCAGTAGCAGTAGCAGTAGCAGTAGCAGTAGCAGCAGCAGCAGCAGCAGCAGCAGTAGCAGTAGCAGTAGCAGCAGCAGCAGCAGCAGCAGCAGCAGTAGCAGTAGCAGCAGCAGCAGTAGCAGTAGCAGCAGTAGCAGTAGCAGTAGCAGTAGCAGTAGCAGTAGCAGTAGCAGTAGCAGTAGCACTAGCAGTAGCAGTAGCAGTAGTAGTAGTAGCAGTAGCAGTAGCAGCAGTAGTAGCAGTAGTAGCAGTAGTAGCAGTAGTAGCAGTAGTAGCAGTAGTAGCAGTAGTAGCAGTAGTAGCAGTAGCAGCAGTAGCAGTAGTAGCAGCAGCAGCAGTAGTAGCAGCAGTAGTAGCAATAACAGTAGTAGCAGTAGCAGTAGTAGCAGTAGTAGCAGTAGCAGCAGTAGCAGCAGTAGTAGTAGTAGTAGTAGTAGTAGTAGCAGTAGCAGTAGTAGCAGTAGTAGCAGTAGTAGCAGTAGTAGTAATAGTAATAGTAGTAGTAGTAGTAGTAGCAGTAGTAACAGTAGTAGCAGTAGCAATAGCAATAGCAGCAGCAGCACCTACAGTAGCAGCAGTAGCAGCAGTAGTAGCAGCAGTAGCAACAGTAGCCGTAGTAGCAGTAGTAGCTAGTTAGTATTAGTTTGTAGTATGTTAGATTCCGTGGATTTTGGTTCAAGTCGGGACTTAGTTGGAAACTCATAGCAATAGTTATGAATTTTATAAGTTTAACCTATAGTTTAATAATATTAAATATAACATAAGGTTTGATTAATATTGCTGGTCCTAGGTGTATTATTTATTATAACCTAAGGTTTAGATAGAGCCAATAAGAATATGACACTTGTCATAAGCATGATTATTAGGGAATTAGAGTTTGTTATTTTATGGTTAGTTAAGAAATTTGTGGATTAGGTTGTTATTTAGATAATTAAATAGATTTTTCCGTAACTTTAGGGTATTGTAACTTCCGACCCATTTTTAACCCAGTTATATTATGAATTTCGAAAAACAGTATTTCAAGAACGTTGTAGATAATTGAATTATTTTTCTAACAGTATAAAGATGGTCTAAATCGGAGTCCTACAGATCCAGTTATGTTGATTTTACTACAGGTGAGTTTAGAGTTACGAGATTTAGGAAGTTAGAAGTTAGGATTCTATTTTTTAATTTTTATTTTTAATTTTTAAAACAAGCTTTGACTCCTTAGACCTATCTCTGAACGATTTGACTGAGTCATAAGCCTTTGACTGATGAATATTCAAATATTTTCAATTAAATTCATTATTTTTATTCAAAGCCAAAAAGAATATTTTTATTCCTAGAACTCTATAAATAGGACTTGAACCCAGTCCTTCTCTTCACTCTTCAGCTGTGACCAGATTCCAAGGTGCTAATACTACTATAGAATGATAAACACTTGGGTTGGGAAAAAGCTTTGCCATTCTTAAGCTTTATAAAATACTTGGGAAGTGAGGTTTAGTGTATTTCGGTATTGGAGTTATACCAATCCATAAGGTCAACTAAGGTACTCCTATTCTTTAAGTCCAATTCTTTAAAAACTCTTTAGTTTTCTTTAGTTCCTTTATTCAGATCCTAACTTTCGTTATTGGTTCTTGATTAGGTTCTTGAAACTTAAGTTCTTTCTTGGTAAGTTTCTTCTTGATGGTTTAGTTTCCACATTCATTCTTTATTCTTTAGAAATACTCACCATTTGTATTGTTGGTTTTAAGAGTGTTCCAAATTTCGTCCTTGTTCTCATATTCTGGTTTTGGTAAGGAAAATAGGATAGATTTTATGTGCTTATATGTTATGTTATGTTATGCTATTATATGTTATGTTATATGTTTATGCTATGATGTGTATATGTATGATATGTTTTAGTTCTTGGGTATATGTTTTGTTTAGATAACAAGCATATAATTTGTTTAGATAACAAGTCCCAATAGTATATTCCTTGGGCATATGATTTGTTTAGATAACAAACCCTATAAATTTATATGACTTGTTTAGATAACTAGCCCTGTAGAATTATGGGCATATGATTGCCTAGCTAGCAAGCCCCAAGATGTATGATGGCCATTGTAATAGATGTTTTTGTAGCCATATGTTTTATAGTGTATGCTTATGATATATGATATATGTTTTAGATAGTCTTATGTTATTTTATAGTATTTGATGTAGTCTTATGTGTATGTTTACGATGTATGTTTTGTTTTTAGTAGATTTTCCTTGCTGAGAGTTAGGCTCATTCCTTTATTTTAGTGTGATGCTGGAAAATGATTATGGAGGCGAAAGGATTCTAGGTAGCATGGCATGTGTGTTAAGGATGAATGGAATGGATGGGCTGCGTGTCGATCGAGGATGACATTTATTTTAGTCTTTTGAAATATGTCTCTTTTGTAATTCCGCATTCAACTTTTTTTGAACTTCTTTTTAAAGCTATGTTTTATGTTTTGTAAACAATGGGTTCCCATACCATATCACATTTTATTTTACATTTTTAATAAAGACATGCTATTTCTTATATTTTGGGTTTTCAATAAAGGCATGTTATTTCTTATGTTTGTATCGAAATAGTAGTTATGTCTAGTAGTTTTAATGGTCCAAGGTCTTACAAATAGTTGGGTCATTACAGTTGGTATCAGAGCAATGGTTCATTTACATGAAGTTCTCCTTGATACACATGCTCAAGCTCCGATTCTAACTGCCAATGTAAGTGTTTATGTTATAGTTGTTATGATTATGTGTATTAGCCCTTATGTTTTCAGATAAGAATATTTATAAATTAGTTTATTTATTTTATTTATTATCTTTGCATTTATGATTTTTTTAGTGAAAATCTTTTTTTTTTCAAATGAATATCATTGTTATTTTTGAATGACATGTATGAGTTTGATTTTTTTTTTTTCTACAATCATAATAAATAATAAATTTAATAAATAATGATCAAGTTCAATGAGGGTGGATACAAATCAATGGACCGGGTTCTATATTGAGAGTTTAGGGATCCCATAACATATCACATTTTATTTTACATTTTTAATAAAGTCATGTTGTTTCTTATATTTTGGGTTTTCAATAAAGGCATGTTATTTCTTATGTTTGTATCGAAATAGTAGCTATGTCTAGTAGTTTTAATGGTCCAAGGTCTTAGAAATAGTTGGGTCATTACAGACATACTCAAATAATCATCTAATAACTACCTATGACCCGATAAATCCCGACTGCACACTAAGTTTCCCAAAATACCCCTAAGCTCACCCCGAGCAAGGTATTTGACCTCGTTGTGAACTTTCTGCCAACCCGTCCACTTGGATCTCCTCAAGCCGAATATCACAAATATATCCACATAATAATGTGGTCTCAATCACATAACACATATCATTACATTTATACCCTCAATGGGTCAAAATTACAAATATGCCCTTATTAACAAAAACGGACCCACATGCATATTTAATACACATAAACATGCATAAATACTCATATCACCATATAAATCATGTGTGCCACATAATAACACATATATTCAATTAATTTCACATATATATCCAATTATGCCATCTTCGCACACTAATCAAGGCACTAAGCCTTATTAGCAAATTTAGGACGTTAAAACTATCGCATCCTTCTAAAAATTCCATCCTTGAAATTTTCCTGAATAACTCGGGATGTTGATCCCGCATAACTGACTCTACCTCCCAGGTCGCTATTCCTCCATAAAACTTTAACTAGAGGAATTATCGTGTTCCTTAGAACATTGTCTTTTCTATCAAGAATTTGAACTGGTGCTCCTCATAAGACAAATTTGTCTGTAGCTCCAGAACCTCAATACCCAATACATGGGTCATATTTTACGCATACTTCTGAAGCATTGAGATGTGAAACACATCATGAACTCCTGATAATGACGGGGGCAATGCCAATCTATAGGCTACTTGCATGATCCTTTCCAGGATCTCGAAAGGTCCTACAAACCTAGGGCTAAGCTTGTTGTTTTGTCCAAACCTTTTTACTCTCCGCAGTGCTCACAGAAATACGTGGTCCCCTACTTGGAACTTCACATCCCTACGCTTAGGGTTAGCGTAGATTTTCTGTCTACTCTGTGAGGCAAGCATTCGAGCTTGGACCTTCTCAATAGCCTCATTAGTCCTCTAAACCATCTTTGGACCCAAATAGTTCCTTTCTCCCATCTTATTCCAATGAATGGGTGAGTTACACTTCCTTCCATACAACATCTCATATGGAGCTACTCCAATCGTTGATTGATAGCTATTATTGTATGAAAAATCAATCAACGGAAGATACTTACTCTAGGACCCCTCGAAATCTAGCACGTATGCTCTAAGCATGTCCTCCAATATCTGAATCGTCCTCTTAGACTGCCCGTCTGTCTCAGAATAATAGGCTATACTGAACTTCAACTGAGTCCCCACAGCCTTCTGCAAGCTACCCCAAAACTTGGAGGTAAAAATGAGATCCTTGTCCGATACTATAAATTTTGGAACCCCATGGAGACGTACAATATCATTTACATATAGTTATGCATACTAGTCCATGGTATAGTTTGTCCTCACTGGCAGAAAATGAGCTGACTTGGTATACTTGTCCACTATCACCCATACCAAGTCATCTTGCCCCACTGTCCTGGGCAAGCCTCCTACAAAGTCCATAGTAATATCTTCTCATTTCCACTTGGGAATACCTATAGGATGTAACAACCCCGCTGGCCACTGGTGCTCAGCCTTCTGGGTGGAGAAATACTTCAAGCTCTTATGATCAGTGTATATCTCGCACTTTTCTCCATACAAATAGTGTCGCCACACTTTCAGTGCAAATACCACCGTTGCTAACTCCAAATCATGAGTAGGGTACATCCGCTCATATTCCTTCAATTGTCACGATGCATAGGCAATGACCCTCCCAATCTACATCAACACACATCCTAACCCCAGTCTCAATGCATCGTAGTACACCACAAACTTATCCCCATCTAAAGGAAGACTCAGCACTGGAGCAGTAATCAATATTTGCTTCAACTTCTGGAAACCATTCTCATATCTGTCTGACCACACAAAGTTCAAGTTCTTCCGTTTCAACTCTATCAATGGTGTAGCAATCTTTGAGAATCCTTCCACGAATCATCGATAATACCCTACCAACCCAAGGAAACTCCTAACCTCTGAGGTGTTCCTTAGCCTCAGGAAATCCCTAACTGCTTCAACCTTGGCCGGATCTACCTTAATCACGTCTCCACTCACAATGTGACTAAGGAATGTCACCTGCGGTAACCAAAACTCACACTTCTTAAACATGGCATACAACCGATGCTCCCTCAATCTCTACAATACTAATTAGAGGTGTTGGTCATGCTCTGCCTCTGCCTATGAGTAAACCAGGATATTGTTGATGAAGAAAATCACAAATTGATCCAAATAATCCTTGAACACCCTATTCATCAGATCCATAAATGCCACTGGGGCATTGGTCAACCTAAATGACATGACTAGAAACTCGTAATGCCCATACCTCATACAAAAGGTTGTCTTCGGAATATCCTCATCTTTTATCCTCAGCTGGTGATAACCAGATTGAAGATCAATCTTTGGAAACACTATCTTACCCTGCAACTAATCAAACAGGTCCTCTATCCTCGGTAACGGGTTCTTGTTCTTAATAGTCAGCTTGTTCAACTCCCTGTAATCTATACACATCCTCAGGGTCCCATCCTTCTTCTTCACAAACAGAACTGGAGCACCCCACGGTGAGAAACTAGGTCCGATAAATCCCAAATCCAATAATTCCTATAATTGTACCTTCAACTCCTTTAGCTCTACCAGAGCCAATCTGTATGGTACCCTAACACTGGTTCTGTACCTAGAGCCAACTCAATCTCCCAGTGCAGTGGCAGTCCTGGTAAGTCCTCAAAGAACACATCTAAGAACTCACAAACCAATCTGGTCTCCTCTGGTCCCACTGGCATGACCCCAATGATATCCACCACACTAGCTAGGAATCCTATACAACCTTCTTGTAATAGGTCACTAGCCCTCAATGTTGATATCATGGGAATGTGGGGTCCATGAATAGTACCAACAAAATGGAAGGGGTCCTCACCCTCGGGCTCAAAAGTCACCATCTTCTTCTTGCAGTCTATAGTCGCCCCATACCTGACTAACCAATCCATTCCCAAAACCATGTCAAAGTCATCCATATCCAACTTAATCAAGTCTACTAATAGTTCCCTGTTATCCACCATCACTAGCAATGACCTAACCCATCTCCTAGAAACTACCAGGTCCTAGTAGGCAATAAAGTCCCAAACCCCGCAGTATAATAATCATAGGGCCTACACAATCTATCAATCACTCTGCTAGAAACAAATGAATTTGTAGCACCAGAATCAATCAATATAGTATATGGAGTGTCATCGCTAGAAATTTGACCTGTCACCACCAAGGGACTAGCCTCACCCTTTGCCTGAGTCAGAGCAAACACTCAAGCTGGAGTCAAGCTGTCTGCCTTCCTTGGTTCTTTTTTCTTCAAATTTGGGCAGTCTTTCTTGAGATGTCCAACCACCCCGCACAAATAACATGCTTTCACTCGACATTTTCCTAGATGGCACTTCCTACACCTGTAATACTCTAGGTAATTCCTCCAAGTCTCACTGTCGCTCTGGCGACTGCCTTGAACACCCTGGCTCCTCCTAACAGGACTTACAGTGGTCGAGGTGTCAGGGGTCTTCCTCTTCTAATCACTAGGGCCTTTGCCCCTACCAGATCCTACAAATGGAGGCACTTCCCTTCGAACATCACATCGTACAGCACTCTCCCTCCATATCTCGTTCTCTGTCTCCTCATCTGTGAGGGCCTTCTCAACTACCTGGGCATAAGTACTCTCCCCAAGTACTGATGTAATCTGCACATCCTGGGCTATCATAGCTTTCAAACTCCGAATATGGACCTCCCTTAAAGATTGCAGGATGTTGTTTCCTGAATCTCTCATATATTGACTCCCACATATTCTCAATCTCAGACTACTGTACGGCTGGTGCCATGACAGGTGGCATGTCTGGTGCATCATTCCCTGGCGGAACCTGTTGTCTCAGTAAGTGAATCTCTTCCTCTTGACTCTGAATTCTGGCTTGCATATCAGCAAGCATCTGCTGCCAGTTCTCAAGGACTGGCAGAGGGTTCTGGCCCTGGTTATCATCTCTAGCCTTGATCTCAGCATTGGCTAGTCGAACTCATCGCCGGCTAGTCGAACTCATCGCCGGCTAGTCGAACTCATCGCCGGCTAGTCGAACTCATCGCCTTGGAGGCAAAACTCTCCAAGTATATTTGCAATCAACGCTTGGTTGATTAGGCAATGATAACAGATTTTTAAAAGCACCCCACAGTCCAATGCCAACAATCAAGCAAAAATATGCAACCATGATGATAACAGGCATTCCAATAGTACTAACATACTGTAGCAATGTTAATAAGCATGCCTATTCATGTACACATAGCAGTCAAGGGCTAGGCCTTATCAGTATATCTCATGCTCCCTAATAACAGGCAGATAAGGCATTTATATTTCGTTTGAGCAGTTAAACACATAATCACATATATAGTTACCAAACCCTGAGTCGAGCTTGTCTTTAGTGGCGAATGTACATGCCCGACCAGTCTTCAGGAATGCATAAACCTAGATCGCTCTGATACTAAGTTGTAACGCCCTAGATAGCCAAGACCATTACACTGTGTATTTGAAATGGTGTTGGACTTGCTATTCAAGTCAATTTGGATAAAAACGTGTAACCAAGGATAATTAATGGATTAGGGTTTAAAGATTTTGATCATAAGAATAGTTGTTTTCATTAAAAAGTTTGAGTTTGTACATAGGATCCCAAAAATAAGTGTTTACAAAGCATTTACAAATTCAAAATCAATTACAACATAAGCCGGCCTAAGCAGAAAAATTAAGTTTTGGCTCTAGTCCTTGTTGATTCCTCAGCCATGGCGACCGAGCAGCTGCAAATGTACATGCCTCCCCTAAAACTCTCCAACTCATGGTTGGTCTAGCTTCCCCATTCCTTTACGTGCACCACATAGCACTCGTGAGCCAAGGCTCATCAAGAAAACTTAAATCAACAGATTTAATAAGCAACATAATATAAACAATAAGCTTAGCAGTAGAAATATGCTCAAACAAACACATAATCCAAGTTAACAATCAATGAGTTAGACAAGTGCAAACGACACTTCTGATTATTCAGGTGGCAATAAGGCCCAGCTCTCTCAGGTTGAACTTTTAGATCTTATTGATGACCCCGACACTCTAAGGCCGAGTTGCGTTCCACACGCTTGTTGCCAGCCCCGGCACCCTTAGGCTGAGCTTTCAGATTATATATAATCAAACATATAGATTGGATTACACACAATCAGATGCAGCATATACAAGCATGCCTAATCGAATAATCACATTTATAACAATATTCATATTCATTAACAGGGACCCGAGCCCCGATTACAACCAGGGTGCAATTTTCTTACCTCGAGTCTCGAGCAAATAGTGTATGGCGATCCCGAGCACAATCCCTACTCCCGATCCCTAGCGGTATAACCTAGTCACAACGCAATTAACGGAGAACCATCAATCACTTAGACTATTTGATATCTTCAAGGTAAATTCCTAGCCTTCGGGATCTCAAATTCTTCTAAAATGGGTAGCAGAATCCTTCCCGAGCTTAAAAACCCTATTTGAGTTGCGGCCCTCAACAAGTTAGAGAGAAAAATCCCCAAGTTTCCTAGACATGCATCGTGGAGCAACTCACCCAGCATCACGGGGCTAAGGTGTTCCAGGAACAGCGCCGTGGCACGACCCTGCGAACTCATAAATTCTGGGGTTTTTCCTGCGTTTTCCCCGAGCCAAAATCATCAAAATTCACCCCCAAACGCGAACCAAAACCACAATTGAACCCCTACACGTCAATACTATAGTCAGAGCTGCACAACAACCTAAAAACTTAACCAAAACCTCATAGAAACTAAGAATTCATAAGGAACGTTTAAAACTTCAAAACTTTAAAATCTCATAATCTAAAACTTCAAATTACCTCTGTTTGAATCGTTCCTAGCTGCTCCCTTAATCTTAGAAGCTCCCAGCTCCAACTAAGCTTCAATTCCCAACAATCCTTGCCCCAAAATTCAGAGAATCAGTGCCTTCCCTTTTCAAGTTTCCAAAGCCTCAACAATGGGAGTGAGAGAGAGAAAACGAGGGAGAGAGATAGAGAGATTGAGTGTTTTCTTCTTTCTGGTTGTTTCTCAAGGCTTCCTAAGTCTCTAAGTGGCTAAGGTAGTCAAAGGCTAGGGAAAAGACCAAATTTTCTCTAACCATAACCTTGTTTCTCTAACGCCACCAAGGGCAAAATCGTCTTTGTACCCCATTTCCCGCTAATTCTCAAGTAGCCCTATAAATTCCCAATTAATCCCGACATACTCAAATAATCACCAAATAACTACCCTTAACTCGATAAATCCCAACTACGCACTAAGTTTCCCAAAATAGGAGGCTCACCTTGAGCCGGGTATTTGACCCTGTCGCGACCTTTCCACCAATCCACTCAGTTGGATCGCCTCGAGCCGAATATCGTAACTATATCCACATAAAAATGTGGTCTCAATCACATAGCACATATAATTACATTTATACCCTCAACGAGTCAAAATTATAAATATTCCCTTATTAACGAAAATGGGCCCACATGCATATTTAATACACATAAACATGCATAAATACTCATATCACCATATAAATCATGTATGCAACATAATCACACATAAATTCAATTAATTTCACATATAAATCCAATTATGCCATCACGACACACTAATCAATGCACTAAGCCTTATTAGCAAATTTGAGACGTTACAATACCCCTGCCTACTAAGTCTCACCTCAAAGCCCCCAAGGGCAAAAATGTCATTTGACACCACTTTCCCACTAAACCTCAAATTTCACTTATAATACTAGATTAATTCCATTAATCCTCAACATACCAATATTTTACCCAAATATAACTCATACTCCAATAATTCCCGATAATTCGCCAATTTACCAAAATACCCCTAAGCTCACCCTGAGCCGGGTATTTACCCCCGTTGTGACTTTACCTCTACATTACTCATAAGGTTCGACTCCTGCCGAATATCTCAAATACACCCACATAACAATGTGGCCTCAAACATATAGCACATATAATTACACATATACCTTCAACGGGTTTAAAATTACGAGAATGCCATTTTTAACAAAAACAGACATATAAGAACATTTAATACATTTAAACATGCATAAGCAGTCATATTATTATATAACTCATGTAATTCACATAATCACATAAATATTCAATAAAATCACGCAGAATCCCAATTATGCCCTTCCGACACCTTAATTAAGGCAGTAAGCCTTATTAGGAATTGTTCTACCCTAAAAATTAGCACGAGCCTAGTCACTCAAGTCGGGTACAGCTGGCAGATGAATATGTGGAAAAGCAACCAAGAAGAACCTCTGGTTAACAATGATGTGAGTAGCTCGAGTTGAGACTTGACAACACGACATACAGACTACTATCAGACCACCTCTTAGGATAACGATTCAGTTCGAGACCTACAATGGCCAGATCTTCCTTTGGGCGCTTTGAGCTTAATCCGAGCTAAGGTTCAGATCATCTTTGATCACCAACTCGGATGAGATATTCAGCTCATGGAAACTTGGTCAGAACGCATACTGAAGGATCCCAAGAGACTCAGAGGCTCTTTATACGCTCATTAATGCACATGATGTATTTCATATTTATCATTTATTATCCGAGATAGCAGGAGTATATTCTATTTTTTTATCAAATCATATCTAAATGTAAATAGGAATAATCTTTATTAAATGTATACCATATTTATTCACGGGCTACCCAAACCTGTCCAGTGAATTCCCCTCTAAATATCAGGGATAATGGACAGGGAAGGGGACTGCCTTTTTTTATTACTGAAACTCTGTAGAAATTGTGAGAGAAAAGCAATAATATTGTCTCGTGGAATAGGTGGATTTTAGCCACTGAGCCACGTAAAACTTGTGTGTGTACGAAAGGGTTCTTATTTATTTCATTACGGTTACAAATAAGCACTAATATCCTTATTAGATTTCTCAATCTACTGTTGGTGAAAAACCACATAAACAGTTTGGTGCTTTCATTGAGAGGAAATTAGTGCTTTACAAGTTTCATTTGACATTCATCATGGTGCTTACTCGATTGATGCATGACAATGAAATGAAGCAGTCTAGTGGGCAGGAGGCCCATCATATCGCTATTCCCACTTAAAGGGGCCTAGATGTTCAGCAACGTCCTGGGAAACAGCCGGTGGGCCAAGACGACGCTGGGAGTTCGGTGTCACTCCCACCAAATCCTAATCCAGGATATTTGACTGCCGTCAAGATGGAGAATGCCCAATTAAGGAGCCATCTCGCTAGGGAAAACAGACAAGTCGAGGAGGTGCTGGCTCGGTTATCCCCTCTTGTAACTGTCGTTAATGTTGGAAAGAGGCAAAGTGGGCTCATAAGTCCCACAGGAATAACCGATTCAAACCTATTCATTCTGTCAGGACCACCACTTCGAGCTCTGTACCTTCAAAGCGAAACCACCGAAGTGCTCAGCCCACTCCACAGGAATCATCATCAACATGTTAGTCGGTCAGTTAGAACTGCGACCCCAAGCTTCGTGCCTTCTGCACAAATTCCTAGGAATGCTCACAACAACCCGACAGGGCGAGCTGGGACAAGTTCACAGAGACAAAATGCCCCAGCAAATCCACCAGTGTTGCAAGCAGAACCCCAGGCACAAAGGACTCGTGACATTGGAGTAGAGCCAAGGCGAACAAATTTAGTTCGTCCTGATGGAACGAGGATAGCCTCGCCAATAAGGCATTTTCCATCACCGGTTAGACATCCTACACAACCACACCCACAACAAGATGCTCCAGCTCATGGGAATAGTAGGAGAAATCCTCCCCCATCAATAGATACTTATGCCCCACGGGCAGGTGCTAAGAATCTAGGTCCTCGATCTCAACCCCGGGCTGTAAGTTTTGCAAATGCAAGTTACTAAACGAGGATTCAATGTGGAGGCAGGTTAGTGAGTGACCTAAGAAATCACTTTAGCTCAGCGCAAAGTCCTCGGTATGATCCATAGTCCGACCTACGCAATCATTTGAATTCACAAAGGAGGTATCCATCTCGGAATGAAGATATGAATTATACTCGACATGAGGGAGGTCCATCTATCATACTCGAAATTGGAATGTCCCACCTAACCAAGCTCGGAATTTGAGGGACAATAACCCATCAAACATATACAATAGGATGGGAGCTGGTGAACAGCCCCCAGCTAACCTAGAGATCAAAAACCAAACCCTCGAACGATTGGCCTTGATGGAGGAGCAGATGAAGAAGCTTTTATCCAGAAAGGGGGTTGATGATTGTGACTCTGATGAGGAGCTCGAACCTTTCACCGCGAATATTGCTGCAGTTGTGTATCCTATTGGCTTCAGGATGCCAAACATGCCAACATTTGATGGAAACATAGATCCATCTGACCACCTCGGGATGTTCAATACAATGATGATGGCCCACAATGTCGAGTTTAATCTAAGACGCCTCATGTTCCCCGTGACTCTGGTCAGACTTACCAGATAGTGGTATAAAAAATAAAAAAAACATTCGATAAGTTCATGGAAGAAGTTGTCTTCCAAGTTTAAAAGAACATTCCAAGCTTTACAGGCAACTCGTGTAGAGGCTGACTCATTGGCCAATGTAAAACAACAACCTGGTGAATCTCTGAAAGCATATCTAAGCAGATTTGCCAATGTTGCAGCACGAGTTGGGGATACTAATGATAGATCCAAGCTCATGGCGATGAGGACAGGAATCCTAGTGGGAGGCGACTATGGCAAGAACTCCAGCGAAAAGGCGTTAAAAGTGTAGATGAGTTCCTGGCCCGAGCTCAGGAGTGGATAAACCTGGAAAAGGTGCGATCTGTTGTCACAGGAACTAGCCAGACCCCTATCCAACAAGCTGGAGTGGTGACAGGTGTCGCAGCTATAGCTCAACTTGTTACCCAGAATAACCAGGCAAGAAATTGTCAGGAAAACTTATACAAGTTCTTGTTTATTTTCATGTAGATCTTATATTAAACGAATTAATATAAGAAACCTAAAACATTTTCTAGAATTGAATTCAAACAGAAACAATGATAAGAACACTTACATTATACGCAGCGGAATGATTGAGTCATTCCTTCAGTTTCTATAACCCTTGTATCCTTTCTGATGTAGAGTATTACCAAGAAATTGAACCGTTCTTCAATTTTCTTCACAGCCTTCCAACGTATCCTTAGAATCACCTAGACTAGGGTGGGAAATTCTCAACACATGAGATAGATACAGAGAGAAGAAGAGAAAAAAATAATGAGGCTTAGAAAAGGACTTATGTTTGTAGAGGGAATCTAAAACCTACTAAATCTTTTGATCTTCTCAGAAACTTGTGATTCAAAAATCTTATTTCAACTCTCACTTAGCATTTCTTTTATAGGCTCAATTAGGTCATTAATTTAATTAAAAAATCAATAAAATAATAGCCAATAATCAGCCCTAGGTCAAAATTATCTTGGGCTTTAGGCCCGTGAAATTTCTCATATAATTATAAGCTCGTTGGACTTAGAATCGATGCCTGTATTATTTTCTATTGATTTAATTAATTAAATAATTATTTAAATCATTTATCAAATTAATTATTTATAATTTGAACCTTGATTTAAACTTATTTATTATTTCAAATACCAATTTATCTTAATTAATAAAGCTGCCCTAATTTCTCTTATCTTCTCTAAATTACATAACTATGAAACTATCCAAAATTGACATGGTCAACTTTGATAATTCTAATTGATAATTAAATCAATTAATTGAGACTATCTAGATGATTTTATCCAAGGTAGAATGCAGACCATGGGCTTGTGAAATCAAGCTCCAATAAGTTATCATAAATTTAACAAATAAATTTGCTAACTTATTAATTCCTCGTGACTCCACTAAAGACTCAGAATTGCAATCTTGAATTCATAGAACGCTCTATAAGAAATATAGATACATTATTAATTATCCATTGTTAAAACAATAATTGTCACTCAATCCTCTATAGACGGTCTACAATGAGATGGGACTAAAATACTATTTTACCCCCTCATTGTATTTTATCCTTAAAACACTTAGTTCCTTGTAAATTATATTTCAGTAAACTAATTTAATTACCGAAATGAGATCTCTATCATTTAACACCTTGAACCAAACTAAAAGGAAACCATCATTTCACTTCTTCATCAGAAGCTATAGATGTTCATATCTATGATGAACACTTCCACTCAATTATACTACCGAGTTCACAAGATGTAAGTATGGGATAGTCTGTAGGGTAAGTTGGTAACGAACAAGTCAAAGAACTCAAATAATACAATCAGTTAGAATACTAACCACTCAGAATTGAGATTGAATTGACCTATGGTCAACTATATGATATGACTAGAATAGATAATAACGGTATGTTTATTTATCCTATCTACTGTCAATATCGGTCCAGTCCGATGTAACAAATACATCCAATCTACTTTGTTAATGTTCTGGAAAGAACATAACACTGCAATGTGTAAGTAGATCATATCATAGATTGGCAAGTCAATGTAAATCCTGTGCACTGACTAATCTTAGGACTAATTTATTTTGAACATATAATCATATTTATATTCCACTGTGATTACGTCACTATAAATACGATTATCTATACGCTCGGGATTTAATATAAGTTTATATTAAACAAATAATCATGAAAATAAAACATGTGAACAAAGTGATTGACCAGTTCAAAAAATGATTTCTATTCTTTTATTGATAATAAAATGAGATTACAAAGAAATTGAGTTTTAATTAGAGCATAAAACCCCAACAAACCCCCCACTTGCACTAATTGAAACTAATGCCTTAATTCTACTAATCCCATTTCCTTGATATGCTTATCAAATGTAGTTTCTGGTAGTGTCTTTGTAAACGGATCTACAAGATTGTCTTCAGATGTAATCTTCATAACCTTCACATCCTCCTTGGCAACATATTCTCAAATGATACGATACTTCCTTTCTATATGCTTACTCCTCTTGTGACTACGAGGTTCTTTCGAGTTGGCTATCGCTCCTGTATTGTCACAAAACAACACAAGCAGTTTATACATTTCTGGAATAACACCAAGATCTGAATAGAACTTCTTTAGCCAGACTATTTCCTTAGCTGCTTCTGACGCAGCTATGTATTCAGCCTCCACGGTGGAATCTGAGATCGCAGACTGCTTTACACTTCTCCATATCATAGCTCCACCCCCGAGAGTAAACACCATTCCAGAAGTAGACTTCCTGTCATCGACATCAGTCTGAAAATCTGAATCAGTGTAGCCTATAGGGTTCAGAACACCACCCTTGTAGACTAACATATAATCCCTAGTTTGCCTTAAATACTTCAGGATAAGCTTAACTGTTATCCAATGTTCCAGTCCTGGGTTTGAGTGATACCTGCTCTGTGACGCCCTGGATAGCCAAGACCGTTACGCTGTGTGTTTATAATGGTGCAAGACTTGATAATCAAGTCATTTAGTTAGAAACGTGTTACTGAAACCATAGTTGAACTTGCCCTTGGCCGTAGCGACCGATCAGCTGACTATGTACATTCAGCCCCAAAGCGCTCCATCTCAGGACTGGTCCAACTTGCCCTTGCCTTTACCTGCACCACGTAGCACTCGTGAGCCAAGGCCCAGGAAGAAAACACAATAACAGTGCATAATCATCAAGCAAACAACCAGATAATTCATATAGTATAAACATGTACTCAATAGTCCAAACATTCACGTTATTCAAGTATTCAGCATACCAAGTACATCATTTCATATCAATACCCAATTCACATATGATAACCAGGGTTAACGCCCTTAGGCCGCACCCTCTATTTATCCCACTAACTCCGGCCCACTTAAACCGAGCTCAGTAAATATTAAGTTGTCCTCAGCTACCAGTGCCCGAGCCGCGCCCTGTGCGCAAGTATTATTTATGGCACCCTTAGGTCGTTTATTACATTTCCCATGGCATAATACCATCTATGACATCATACAGATATAGGGAGCTCTTAGTCCCATCACAAACACATAACCGGGTACAGTTTTCTTACCTTTAGATTTCGATAGCTTTGTTTAATTCGATCCTTAAGCACGATCCCGTCCGAGCCCTAGCGTACACCCATCCACGATCACAAGTTAGAACCAACTCCAAAATTCAATTCAAAAACCTAGCCTCGGGACCAATCCCGAGCCCTCGGGAAGCCCCAATTCCACCGAACGGGGTGGTGGAACCAAACCCCGAGCCCCCGGGCAAAAACCCTAAGAGATAACCCAAAAATCCCTTTCTGGGAACAGGGTAGCGCTACAGCGCCCTAAAGTGGGTGCTACAATGATACAAACAAAGCCATCAGGCTCCCAGACAGCCATGCCTAGCGCTGTAGCGCCCTAAGGCTAGCGCTACAACGCTAGTCATAGCCAGGCAATACTCAGGTTTTTCCCCTTCGAACTTCCTCGAGCCAAAACTCAACCAAACATCTACCAAACTTCAAAACAAGCCTCCCAACATCTCCAACTCACCCCAAATGACCGAACCATAAGAAATTCAATCAGATGCACCTCAAAACACAAAATTCACCATGGCTGAACTTAGAGCTCAAAAACTCAGCAAAACAACAGAAATCGCAAAGCCTAAAGCTAGAGTTTCTTACCTTTGATGGATGAGTTCAACCCAGGTTGCCTTCCACACCTCATTAGCCTTCACTCCTTAAAACTTCATCCTCTATTCCCTAGAATTCCCACCAAAACTCAGCTTAAAAATCTATATTAACACTAAGAACAAGAAACTGAGTTATAACCTCAAAACCTTACCTTAACTGGATGCCTAACCCCTGCTGAATTCCCAAACCTGATCAAAATCCCAAGTGCAAAGTCTTAGCTTAAAGCTCCTCTGAGTTTTAGCACCAAGAGACCTCAAGAATTGAAGAGGGAACCCCAAACCGTGAGAGAGAAAACTTTTATCTCCTTCTTCCTTCTTTCCTTTTCTTCTCTTTCTTTTCTTTCTTTTCTTCAGACTTCTACAATTTTCTACATAACCCACTAAGGCAATAAAGCCAAAACAGCACTTATCTGATTCTAAACACCAAAAGACCATATTGCCCTCCCACTTATAACTAAGCTTTTAAACATCTTAAGGGCATTTTAGTCACTACACCCAATTCCCGCTAATTCCTCGAATGTCTCTAATATTTACCGCTTACTTCCCGACACCTAACTAATCACCAATTATATTCCTCAATATCAAAATAAACTCCAATATATTTCCTAAATTCCCATAAATACCCCCAGGCTCGCCCAGAGCCGGGTATAAATCCCCGCCGTGACTTTTCCACTAAACTGCTCACTAGGATCGCCTCGAGTCGTAGATTACAAATATACCCACATAATAATGTGGTCTCAACAATTTATCACAGTTATTTACATTTATGCCCTCAACAGGCAAAAATTACGAATATGCCCTTCTAACCTAATCAGGGCCTACATGCATACTAATACACATAGTCATGCATCACAGATATTCAAATAATCATATAACATGCTTTTAACCATTAAATCATATATAATCCAGTTATGCCCTCCCGACACACTAATCAAGGCCCTTAAGCCTTATTAGTAAAGTTGGGTCGTTACATGCTCACTACGCCCACTGCATACCAAATATCTGGTTTAGTACACAACATAGCATACATCAGACTTCCAACTGCAGATGCATTTGTATCTTCCTCTTCAGGAGTCTGGGGAGACTGCTTCTTTGAAAGATGAATTCCATGGCGAGACGGGAGACACCCTTTCTTGGAATTTGTCATTGAGAAACGTTCAAGCACTTTATCAATGTAAGCTGCTTGAGATAGAGCTAAGAGTTTGTTCTTTCTATCCCGTATGATCTGGATACCTAGAACATAACTAGCTTCACCCAAATCCTTCATCTGGAATTTAGTGTTCAGCCAATTCTTCACATCTGACAATTTCTTAACATTCCAATGAGTAAGATACCATCTACATAAAGAACCAGGAATATCACTATTTGATTTGCCTTTAGTTGGTAAACACAAGGCTCATCAATATTTTATTCAAAGCCATAGGTTTTGATTATTTCATCAAACCTAAGATTCTAGGATCAAGAAGCTTGCTTAAGTCCATAGATGGACCTATTCAACTTGCAAACTTTTCCTTCTTGTCAGCTACTTTAAATCTTTCTAGTTGATCCATATAAATGACTCCGTTAAGCTTTCCATTAAGAAAAGTTGTCTTGACGTCCATTTTCCAGATCTCATAGTCGAGAGCAGCTGTTATGGATAGGAGGATGCGAATGGACTTGAGCATGGCTACCGGACTAAAAGTTTCCTCATAGTCCACACCTTTTCTTTGGGTATAACCCTTTGCCACTAATCAAGCTTTATAAGTTTCAATATGTTCATCAACACCTCGTTTCTTCTTATAGATCCACTTGCACCCAATGGCCCTAAAGTCACTAGGTGCTTCCACAAGATCCCAGATGAAATTTGAGTACATGGACTCCATTTCCTATTTCATGGCTTCGAGCCATAGTTCCTTTTCAGGGCTAGCCATTGCCTGTTTGAAAGACAATGGATCATCATCACTAGTGTCACCAACAACCATATTGGTTTCACCATCCAAACCATAGCGAACTAGGTTCCTAGAAACACTCCCACTACGATGAGGCTCCGTGACTATTTGCTCATGAATAGTGGTACTTTCTTCATTTAAATCGACTTGTGTCAGTTGGACATGAAGAGTGGGAATTTCACCATCAACTCGCATTGATGATGATGGAACATTGGTTGGAGTCAATTCTTCAACCATCTCCTCTAAAACTACTTTGCTGTGTGGTTTGAATTTTTAGACATAGTCATTTTCCAGAAAAGTAGCATTCGTAGAAGTAAACACTTTGTTTTCTGAATGAAATAGAAAAGTCCACCCCAAGTACCCTTAGGATAGCCAACAAACATGCAAACTTCAGTTCGCGGTTCTAGCTTTCCCTTCTTTTTCCTCAAGACGTGGGTTCACAACCATTCCAGCATTCTAAAGGTGTTTTGGGGATTGATTTGGATGGCACGACATTGAGAATGTCATTTGCGGTTTCAATTGCATGCCCCCAGAATGAATTTGGTAGAGTTTAGTAACTAAGCATGCATCTAACCATTTCCAATAAAGTTTTGTTCCAGCGTTCTGCTACACCATTTTGTTGCGGAGTACCCGGAGCAGTAAGTTGTGATAAAATCTCAAGTTCAGTTAAATGATCTTGGAACTGCATATCAAATATTCTCCACCCCTATCAGATTGCAAGATCTTTAACGTTTTACCTAATTGGTTCTGAGCCAATGCTAGGAATTCCTGAAACGTTGAAAAAGTTTATGATTTCCTATGTATTAGGTAAAGACATGAGTATCTAGAGTAATCGTCAACGAAAGTGAGGAAATACTCAAAACCACCCCTGGCTTGTACATTCAAAAGGTCCACAAACATCTGAATGAACAAGTCCAAGTGGTTCCTTGGCCCTATCACCCTTTGTAGAGAATGGATGCTTGGTCAGTTTGCCTTCTAGACAAGATTCACAGACAGGTAATTCACCTAAGGTGAGTTCCCTCAAAGGTCCGTCCTTTGTAAGTCTTTGAATTCTATCATAGCCAATGTGATCTAGTCTCAAATCCCATAAATACGTCATGTTGTCATTTTCGATATTTTAATGTTTATTGGTCCTAGATTTAGCTATTTTCAATAAATCATTATTAAGAGCAAAGTGTTCATTAGCTCGCAGAATATAAAGCCTATTTTCCAAACATGCAATACACAATTGTGATCCATTGAAAGAAATAGATATATTAGAACTTGTGAAAGTCAAAACAAATTGTTCTAATTGCAACATGGAAACTGAAATTAAATTTCTACTAAAATCTGGAATAAAAAATACATCATTTAAAATTAAAAATTTATTTCCGAACTTTAGACGAGCTCTTCCTATAGCTTGGACCCAACAAACGCTTCGTTCCTAACTCTAAGCTTTAAGCCGCCTATGTCCACTTCCTCTCACGATTCAAGAAGTTGTAAAGAGTTACAAACATGGTTAGTAGATCCAGAATCAACAATCCAAATGAATTTATCATTCTCTAAAACACATATTTCTAAGATATATGAACTATAATCATTAACTTTGTTTTTAGCTGCTAGAAACTTGAGACAATCCTGTTTCCAAATCCCCTTCTCTTTGCAGTGAAAACACTTACCTTTACCTTTCTTATTTTTCTTGTACTTCCCCTTAGGCGTCTGTGCATTTGGTTGTGCACTTGTCTTTGCAGCCTTTGCAGGCTTGGGTTGTTGTTTTGTCCATCTTTCCTCTTGTTTCCAGCTTTCGAGACGAAGCTGGGTTAGCTTCAGCCTTAGCTGGATCAGCAGCAACAGCGGTAGTCTTATTTTCTCCTCCTTTAAAAGGTCCACCCATGATAGACTCAAAATTCTAAAGCTCGTTCATGAGCTACGTCAGACCATAGTTGAGTTGATCACGAACGTGTGGAGATGGTGTCATCCGAGCATTGACATATTTCTTGGTGGCCTCAAAACAAGTCTGCATAGACTTTGCACCGAACATGTCTTGGAGCCAATCCATGATTTTGTAGGTCGTCTTGATAGTATCCATCTTTGTCTTGAGAGTGTTGACCATACTAGTCAACATGTAGTACCGAGCCTTGTTGTTAGTCGCCTACCAACGCTCATACTTATCCCTCACAGACTTGGTGGCTCCTTCAGCTCGAACTTCTGGGGATTCCTCAGTCATGAATAACTTGGAGTTGTCACCAATCAATACAATGTTGATGTTTTGCTTCCATTTAAGGAAGTTTTCTCCAGTGAGTTTCTCCATAGAAAGTTGAGAAAGGATGGGCGTAGACACAGCCATACTTAAAACTACCAATTATCAATAAAATAGAAATCAACCACTTTTGCTCAGTAAAACTTCTATTCACTCTAATTTCAAGAAATAGCACAACATATACCATAAATATGTAAGATATAGAAAAAAAAGTTCCAAAAATTATCATATCTCTATTTCTTTAGATTTTTAACTAATCTATGATATCCTTGTCCCAATTGGCGAGAGTCAAAAATACCACTAGTTAAATAAAGTTGTAAACTTATTTAATAATGGACACCATTATTAACAACCTACTATTCGATCAAAATAAGAAAACAAAATCTCTTATTTTATGAGCTTGACCCACGGTTTCGATAATCAATAGATTTAGTCCTAGCAATCACTGTAGGGGTGAGTTTAGTAGAATTTGACCTATAATTATCTATATTTCAAAATTTAACCTTGTCAAAATAACTAATGAACACCTTCCATGGGGGACGAATCAAAGCGTCTCGAGGCCCCATTAAGTTATTGACTTTGTTAAACCAACGGTGGAGATCGAATATAATTCTCAAAATAAGCGCATTATAACAATAGTATTTTTATTATTAATTTTCGAAAATTAATGACTATGGTTCTTCAAAAAATTGTAAGATTAGAATTTTTAAAAGCAAAATCCTATAATTTTCTATTAATTCTAAAGTGTCACATTGAAACAAATTCAATTAAATTAGCCTTGACAATTGGGCTTGCATAGAGGAGGGCTGGGTCCAGTATGTTGTCCCACTACTAAGGCCCCTATACTTCCATACAAGGTCCAAAAGATAAGAATTGAAACATTCATTTTATTAATTGATTAGGTCCACTATAGTCATGCAAAGCAAATGGGCCTTCACAAGTGGAATCACCCACAAGAGAGGAATTTAAACTTTACATTTTCTAATGGGGCCAAATAAAACCTATCATTTTATGAATATTTTATTTGGCAAAATTCATATATTGAGCAAACATATGGGCCACTATGCATCTAAGCCCAATTGCAAAAATACAACATATAGTGCAAACAGACATGTAATAATTGGATGGGCCTTGTAACGACCCAAATTCGCTAATAAGGCTTAAGGGCCTTGATTAGTGTGTCGGGAGGGCATAAATGGGATTTGAGTGAATAGTATTTATTTGGATGTGATATTATGTGATTGATAGTGCTTAAATGATATTATATGATAATTGATGATATTATGTGATAATATGAAATAAATATGTTGTATATCTAAGAACCACATTATTATGTGGATAACTCTGTAGCCGGCGACTCGAGGCGATCCTAGGGCTAGATAGCGGGAAAAGTCACAACGGGGCATTATAATTGACTTTGGACAAGTCAAGGGTATTTTAGGTATCGGGTAGTGATTTAGACTATCGGTTGATGGAAATAAATAATTGGAGATATATTTGAGGTTAGGATGTCTAGGTGGGATTATTGGGGGATTTTACTATTTTGCCATCGGGGATGTTTCCGGTACCCCGAGCTTTGGGATTAGTCTAATAACCTAAGGATATACTTGGAAGACTTTAGAAAATACTAGACACAGAAATTAAACAGACCCTCTCAGCCTTCTCTCACTTCTCTCTCTTAAGGAAGAAGAACAACTCTGAATTTTCAAGAGAATCAAGCTGAATAGTTGGGAATTGAAGGGAATAATCTGGAGGATTAGCTCAGGAACTGATCAAGGATTGAAATATAGCCAAGGTAAGCCTTGAATTTTCGTTTCTATAGTTGGGAATTTTGAGAAAATGGCTGAGTTTTTAATGGTTGTGGTTTTGGTATTCAAGGTTGGATTTGAGGCTGGAATCTTTGAAGTTAGGTCAGGGAACTCTTGGAGAAGTGATTCTGCAACTGAGGTAAGCTTTAATCCAAGGTTTGATGGTTGAATTTTAGTATTTCCATGGCTGGTTTTGAGTTTTTAGGTTTGAAATTTCATAAAGTGGAATTGGGATTTTGGTGAGTGCTAGGCTGGATTTTTGGTGGAATTGTGTTGTTTAAATCATTCTAATGATGTTGTTATTGATTGGTTTTGAGTTAGGAGCTTTGGGATGGCTTAAGGTGAGGTTTAGAGGTTGAAAATGGTGGGTTTTTCTGGGTTCGAAGGTTCGGGCCGCGGCATAGTTCTTGGTGATCCGCGGCCCTTCGAAGCTGATGCATGCTGAGGAAGGAGGGCGGGCCGTGGCATGGTCCAAGCAATGCCGCGGCCCTTACCTATTTTTGTGCATTAAGTGGGTTCTGTCTGGGGCCATGCCGCGACATGGATGGCCCATGTCGAGGCCCTTAAGGGATTTTGGGATTTTGAGATTTTAGGCTTGGGAATTTAACCTAGGGTGATCGAGGTTGAGTCTTTTACCATATTTGGTGAAGTCCAATGTTCCGAGGACTAGAACTTGGTTTAGAAATTCATTTAAGATTTTTAATGGTATCCTTCATCATGATGGTGACTAGGTGCTAAGCTAGGGCTCGGGGATCAGATCGCGCTCAAGGAGTATCGCCCGTAACTAATTCATCTAGAAGCTAAAGGTAAGAAAACTACACCCGGATGAATATTTGAACGGGACTAAGGGCTCCCTGATATATATGACTGAAAGAATGGTATTACGCCATGTAAATTGTAAACCAACGGCCTAAGGGTGCCACGGTTAACTTGTGCAATTGGCACGGCTCGGACACTAGTATCCGAGGACAGCTTATTATGCATTGAGCTCGGTTTAAGCGGGTTGGAGTCAGTGGGTTAAATAGAGGGTGCGACCTAAGGTGTCGGCCCTAGTATTTGTGATTGTTGATTATTATATTTGGCTATGAATGTGATTAATGAGAGTGTTGAATAATCTAAGTATAGATGAAGTTATTGTACCTTGAAGTATGCTTATATGCTATGGGTTGAATATCTAAACATGCTTACTAGAACATCTGTTTGAAAATATTGTATGTGCTATGTATGTTGTTTTCTTACTGGGCCTTGGCTCACGGGTGCTGCGTGGTGCAGGTAAAGGCAAGGGCAAGATTGATCAACCCTGATTGGAGAGCTCTACAGGGTGACTGTACATGTTAGGCTGCTCAACCGCCACGATTGAGGAAATTACAGGGACGAGAGGACCAGAACCTTGTATTTTGCCTTAGTATGGCTAATGTTTACTCTTAACTGTTGAATTTTGTAAACTGGCTTTTAAACTTTGTACTTCTGGGGATCCCTTCTGTAAATTGTTTATAACTTATAAAATGTATCTTTTGAGGCCAAAATGTCTTTTAGCCCTAGAACACTTTAACTAATGACACGTTTTGATTAAACGACTTGATTAGCAAGTCTCACACCTTTACAAATACACAGTGTAGCGGTCTTGGCTATCCAGGGCGTTACACGCCTAATCATGTTACTATATGAGCAAGTCTATGAATTTATGCAAAAATACCACAATTTATTTCATTTGCAAAAATACCACATTTAATTTTCTAGAATTTATCCAAAATTCGAATTAATTAAATTTTGCAAAAAATATAAATGAAATTTATCAACAATTAACCAAAGTTAATTTAAATTTCATTTATCAACAATCAACTTAGTTTAGGTCATTTTGAAAAATATTAATTTAATTTAAATAGGATTTATCAACAATTAACCAAAGTTAACTTAAATCTCATTTATTAAAAAATATTTTATTAATTAGTTTAAAAAACGTAATGTTTTTAAAAAGTTAACCAGTTATAAATTTTCAAAATAAATACCATCTATTATTTTTGAAAAAAAATATCTTAAACAATTAAACAAATTCAAATATCTATAAAAATATCTAGCAAACAAATTTTCAAATTTCAAATAATTTAAATATTAAAATCCATAGAATAATAAGATATTAATATCTTAAAATATCAGATTTCAAAAAAAAAATATCAAGTATTAAAAATATCTTTAATATCTGATAACTTAATTCTAATATTTTAATATATAAAAATATTTAAAATTAATTAGTTAACTTGTTTTTAAATTTAAATTTGAATCTTTGTAGAAAATGTCTATTTTTTAAAAGATCAAACAACAAAAATATCATATTTCAAAAAAGATATTTTTAAATAATAGAAAAGATCTGATATTTTTATATCAACTCATTAAAAAATACATTCAAAATTCAAATTTTAAGAAAAAAATTCATCGCAGGCCGAAGCCACAACCTGAAAATTTAAGAAAAAATCTTCGCAGGCCGCAGCCTAAGCCCAAAATTTTAAGAAAAATTAATCGCAGGCCTCGGCCTGTTAAAATGTGGCCGCGGCCAGAGCCCGGATTTTTTTTAATAAAATTTTGTGTAATATTTCAATCCAAAAACGTTTTCTAAATAATTTTTACTATGTTTTTTATCAAATAAAGCATTTATAAAAATTAAACGCATAGAAAACAGAACAAAATAACTCAAATTTGCTAAGAATCACATAAGAATCAATATGCTTCATAAAAAACATGAAATTCATCCAATTATTCAACACATCAAATAATTCAATTTTTTTTAGCATGTTCATGCATGAAAATAAGGATTGTCAAAGGCTCTGAGGCCAATTGTTGGGAAAACTTATACAAGATCTTGTTTATTTTCATGTAGATCTTATAATAAACGAATTAATATAAGAAACCCTAAAACATGTTTCTAGAATTGAAATTCAAACAAAAAAATGATAAGAGCACTTACATTATACGCAACGGAATGATTGAGTCCTTCCTTCAGTTTCTCTAACCCTTGTATCCTTTCTGTTGCATAGTATTACCAAGAAATTGAACCGTTCTTCAATTTTCTTCACAATCTTCCAAAGTATCCTTAGAATCACCTAGACTAGGGTGGGAAATTCTCAACACATGAGATAGATACAGAGAGAAGAAGAAAAAAGAATAATGAGGCTTAGAAAATGACTTATGGTTGTAGAGAGAATTTAAAACCTACTAGATATTCTGATCTTCTCAGAAACTAGTGATTCAAAAATTTGATTTCAACTCTCACTTAGCACTCCTTTTATAGGCTCAATTACGTCATTTATTTAATTAAAAAATCAATAAAATAATAGCCAATAATCAGTCCTAGGTCAAAATTATCGTAGGCTTTAGGCCCATTGGACTTAGAATCAAGGACTGTATTATTTTCTATTGATTTAATTAATTAAATAATTATTTAAATCCTTTATCAAATTAATTATTTATAATTTCAACCTTGATATAAACTTATTTATTAATTTAGGTACCAATTTATCTTAATTAAAAAATATGCCCTAATTTCTCTTTTCTTCTCTAAATTACATAACGTTATGAAACTATCCAAAATTGACCTGGTCAACTTTGATAATTCTAATTGATAATTAAACCAATTAATTGAGACTATTTAGATGATTTATCCAAGGTACAATGGGGACCATGGGCCTATGAAATCAAGCTACAATAAGTTATCATAAATGTGCTAACTTATTAATTCCTCGTGACTCCACTAAAGACTCAGAATTGCACTCTTGAATTCATAGAATGCTCTATAAGCAACATAGATACGTTATTATTTATCCATTGTTACAACCATAATTGTCACTCAATCCTCTATAGACAGTCTACAATGAGATGGGACTAAAATACCATTTTACCCCTCATTGTATTTTATCCTTAAAACACTTAGTTCCTTGTAAATGATATTTCAGTAAACTAATATTAATTACTGAAATGAGATCTCAATCATTTAGCACCGTGAACCAAACTAAAAGGAAACCATCGTTTCACTTCTTCATCAGAAGGTATAGATGTTCATATATATGATTAACACTCCCACTCAATTATACTACCGAGTTCCCAAGATGTAAGTATGGGCTAGTCCATAAGGTAAGCTAGTAACGAACAAGTCAAAGAACTCAAATAATACAATCAGTTAGAATACTAACCACTCAGAATTGAGATTGACATGACCTATGGTCAATTATATGATATGACTATAATAGATAATAGCGGTGTGTCTACTTATCCTATCTACTGCCAATATCGGTCCAGTCTAATGTAACAAATACATCTTCTTATCTACTTTGCTAATGTTCTGGAAAGAACATAACACTACAATTTGTAAGTAGATCATATCATAGATTGGCAAGTCAGTGTAAATCCTGTGCGCTGACTAATCTTATGACTAACTTATTTTGAATATATATTCATATTTATATTCCACTGTGATTACGTCACTATAAATACGATTAGCTATATGCTCGGGAATTAATAGAAGTTTATATTAAACAAATAATCATGAAAATAAACACATGTGAGCAAAGTGATTGACCAAGTCAAAAAATGATTTCTATTCTTTTAATTATAATAAAATGAGATTACGGATAAATTGATTTTTAATTAGGGCATAAAACCCCAATAGAAACAACAAGAGGAAGGGGAATGTTGAGGGCAACCAGAACGGTACGAAGAAGAAAAAAGTCTGTGGAAAAGTTCAAGCCCGTTTATGCCACCTACACTGACCTAACGGATACAAGGGAACATATCTTCCTGGCCAATTCTAATCGCCTTCCGTGGAAGAAGCCAGAACCTTTAAGGAATTAGAGGGTGAATTGAGATCCCTCAAAGTTTTGCCGATTCTACAATGACATCGGTCATAACATCGATGATTGCCGACAACTAAATGATGAGATTAAGACTCTCATTCGGGCTAGAACATTAGCCCAGTACGCCGAAAATCAGGTTGTTCCCAATCAACGTGTCGGGCAGAATTCTCATCCAGCTCCGGAAGCTCCGACAGGTCAGCCTGGAGCTCAGATAGATCAGAACCCAGTTGACCCTCCCCTAATAGTAGGAGGAGATATTGTTAGGAAACTTTATACAGGATCTTTATTTATTTTCATGTAGATCTAATATTAAACAAATTAATATGAGATAACCTAGAACATGTTTCTAAAATTGAATTCAAGGAGAAACAAAGACAAGACTACTTACAGTATACGCATCGGAATTAAAGAGTCATTCCTTCAGTTTCTCTAACTCTTGAATCCTTTCTGTCGCAAAGTATTATCAAGAAACTGAACCGATCTTCTATTTTTTTCACAGTCTTCCAATGTATCCTTAAAATCACCTAGACTGGTGTGGGTAATTCTCAACACATGAGATAGATATAGAGAGAAGAAGAGAAAATAACAAAGAGGCTTAGAAAAAGGACTTGTGTTTAGAGAGAATCTAAAACTATCAGAAAACCAGTGATTAAATTATCTGTCCTCTCAGAAATCTTAACTTATGACTTCTCTCTAAGCACTCCTTTTATAGACTCAATTAGGCAATTTAATTTAATTAAAAAACCAATAAAATAATAGCCAATTTTAAGCCCTAGGTCGAAATTATCATGGGCTTTAGACCTGTGAAATTTCTCATTTGATTATAAGCCCATTGGACTTAAAATCAAAGCCTGTATTATTTTCTATTTATTTAATTAATTAAATAATATTTAAATCATTTATCAAATTAATTATTTATAATTTCAACCTTGATTTAAATTTATTTATTAATTTAGATACCAATTTATATTAATTAATAAATCTTCCATAATATCTCTTTTCTTCTCAAAAATACATAACTCTGGGAAACTATCCAAAATTGACCTGGTCAACTTTGATAGTTCTAATTGGTAATTAAATAAATTAATTGAGACTATCTAGATGATTTTATCCAAGGAACAATGGGGACCAAGGGCCTATGAAATCAAGCTCCAATAAGTTATCATAAATCTAAAAAATAAATTTACTAACTTATAAATTCCTCATGACTCCACTATAGACTCGGAATTCCACTCTTAAATTCATAGAACGCTCTATAACAAATATAGATACGCTATTAATTATCCATTGTTACAACCATAATTGTCACTCAATCCTCTATAGACGGTCTACAATGAGATAGAACTAAAATACCGTTTTACGCCTCATAGTATTTTATCCCTAAAACACTTAGTTCCTTGTAAATTATATTTCAGTAAACTAATTTAATTACTGAAATGAGATCTCTATCATTTAACACCTTGAACCAAACTAAAAGGAAACCATCATTTCACTTCTTCATCAGAAGCTATAGATGTTCATATCTATGATTAACACTCCCACTCAATTATACTATCGAGTTCCCAAGATGTAAGTATGGGCTAGTCCGTAGGGTAAGCTAGTAACGAACAAGTCAAAGAACTCAAATAATACAATCAATTAGAATACTAACCACTCAGAATTGAGATTGAATTGACCTATGGTCAACCATATGATATAACTAGAATAGATAATAACAATATGTTTACTTAGCTTATCAACTGTCAATATCGGTCATGTCCGATGTAACAAATACATCCGATCTTATCTACTTTGCTAATGTTCTGGAAAGAACATAATACTACAATGTGTAAGTAGATCATATCGTAGATTGGCAAGTCAGTGTAAATCCTGTGCACTAACTAATCTTAGGATTAACTTATTTTGAACATATAATCATATTTATATTCCACTGTGATTACGTCACTATAAATAAGATTAGCTATATGCTCGGGATTTAATAGAATTTTATATTAAAAAAATAATCATGAAAATAAAACATGTGAGCAAAGTGATTAACCAAGTCAAAAAATGATTTCTATTCTTTTATTGATAATAAAATGAGATTACAAAGAATTTGGGTTTTAATTAGGGCATAAAACCCCAACAAACTCTCACTTGCACTAATTGAAACTAATGCTTTAATTCTAATAATCCAATTTCCTTGATATGCTTATCAAATGTAGCTTCTGGTAGTGTCTTTGTAAACGGATCTACAAGTTTGTCTTCAGTTGCAATCTTCATAACCTTTACATCTCCCCTGGCGACATATTCTCAAATAATGTGATACTTCCTTTCTATATGCTTACTTCTCTTGTGACTTCGAGGTTCTTTCAAGTTGGCTATCGCTCCTGTATTGTCACAAAACAACACAAGTGGTTTATCCATTTCTGGAATAACACCAAGATCCGAATATAACTTCTTTAGCCAGATTATTTCCTTAGCTGCTTCTAATGCGGCTATGTACTCAGCCTCCATGGTGGAATTTGAGATTGCAGACTGCTTTACACTTCTCCAAATCACAGCTCCACCCTCAAGAGTAAACACCATTCCAGAATTAGACTTCTTGTCATCGACATCAGTCTAAAAATATGAATCGGTGTACCCTACAGGGTTCAGAAGACCACCCTTGTAGACTAACATATAATCCCTAGTCTGTCTCAAATAATTCAGGATATGCTTAACTGCTATCCAATGTTCCGGTCCTGGGTTTGACTGATACCTGCTCACTACTCCCAATGCATAGCAGATATCTGGTCTAGTACACAACATGGCATACATCAGACTTCCAACTGCAGATGCGTATGGAACTTTTCTCATTGCATCTTCCTCTTTAGGAGTCTGGGGAGACTGCTTCTTTGAAAGATGAATTCCATGGCGGGACGGTAGACGCCCTTTCTTGGAATTTGTCATTGAGAAATGTTCAAGCACTTTATCTATGTAAGCTGCTTGAGATAGAGCTAAGATTATGTTATTTCTATCCCTGATGATCTGGATACCTAGAACATAACTTGCTTCACCCAAATCCTTCATCTAGAATTGAGTGCTCAGCCAATTCTTCATATCTGATAATTTCTTAACATTGTTTCCAATGAGTAAGATATCATCTACATAAAGAACCAGGAATACCACTATTTGATTTGCCTTCAGTTGGTAAACACAGGGCTCATCAATATTTTGTTCAAAGCTATAGGTCTTGATTATTTCATCAAACCTAAGATTCCAGGAACGAGAAGCTTGCTTAAGTCCATAGATGGACCTATTCAACTTGCAAACTTTTCCTTCGTGTCTAGATACTTTAAATCCTTCTGGTTGATCCATATAAATGACTTCGCCAAGCTTTCCATTAAGAAAAGATGTCTTGACGTCCATTTCCCATATCTCATAGTCGAGAGCTGCTGCTATGGATAGGAGGATGTGAATGGATTTGAGCATGGCTACCGGACTAAAAGTTTCCTCATAGTCCACGCCTTCTCTTTGGGTATAACCCTGTGCCACTAATCGAACTTTACAAGTCTCGATATTTCCATCAACACCTCGTTTCTTCTTGTATATCCACTTGCACCCAATGGCCCTAAAGTCACTAGTTGCTTCCACAAGATCCCAGACGGAATTTGAGTACATGGACTCCATTTCCTGTTTCATGGCTTCGAGCCATAGTTCCTTTTCAGGGCTAGCCAATGCCTGTTTGAAAGGCAATGGATCATCATCACTAGTGTCACCAACAACCATATTGGTTTCATTATCCAAACTATAGCGAACTGGGTTCCTAGAAACCCTCCCACTACAACGAGGCTTCGTGACTGTTTGCTCAGAAATAGTGGTACTTTCTTCATTTAAATCGACTTGCGTCGGTTGGACATGAAGAGTGGGAATTTCATCATCTACTTGCGTTGATGACGATGGAACGTTGGTTGGAGTCAATTCTTTAACCATCTCCTCTAAAACTACTTTGCTGCGAGATTTAAAGTTCTGCACATAGTCATTTTCCAGAAAAGTAGCATTTGTAGAAGTAAACACTTTCTTTTTTGAATGACTATAGAAAATTCCACCCTGAGTACCTTTAGGATAGACAACAAACATGCAAACTTCAGTTCGCGGTTCTAGCTTTCCCTCCTTTTTCCTCAGGACGTGAGCGGGACACCCCCAGATTCTATAATGGCGTAAACTTGGTTCACGACCATTCCAGCATTCTAAAGGTGTTCTAGGGATTGTTTTGGACGGCACGACATTGATAATGTCGTTCACGGTTTCAATTGCATATCCCCAGAACGAAGTTGGTAGAGTTGAGTAACTACGCATGCATCTAACCATTTCCAATAAAGTTTTGTTCCAGCGTTCTACTACACCTTTTTGTTGCAGAGTACCTGGGGCAGTAAGTTGTGATAAAATCCCAAGTTTAGTTAAATGATCTTGGAACTACATATCTAAATATTCTCCACCCCTATCAGAAAGTAAGATCTTTAACGTTTTACCTAATTGGTTCTGAGCCATTGCTAGGAATTCCTGAAACTTTGAAAATGTTTCAGATTTCTTATGCATTAGGTAAAGACATGAGTATCTACAGTAATCGTCAATGAAAGTGACGAAATACTCAAAACCATCCCTAGCTTGTACATTCAAAGGGCCACAAACATCTGAATGCACAAGACCAAGTGGTTCTTTGGCCCTATCCCCCTTTGCAGAGAATGGACGCTTGGTCAGTTTGCCTTCTAGACAAGATTCACAGACAGGTAATTCACCTAAGGTGAGTTCCCTCAAAGGTCTGTCCTTTGTAAGTCTTTGAATCCTATCATAGCCAATGTAACCTAGTCTCTAGTGCCATAAATACGTCATATTATCGTTATCGGTCTTTTGACGTTTATTGGTCCTAGGTTTTGCTACTTTGAATAAATCATTGTTAAGAGCGAGGGGTTCATTAGGTCGCAGAATATAAAGCTCGTTTTCCAAACATGAAATACACAATTGTGATCCATTGAAGGAAATAGATATATTAGAACTTGTGAAAGTCATAACAAATCGTTCTAATTGCAACATGGAAACTGAAATTAAATTTCTACTAAAATTTGAAATAAAAAATACATCATTTAAAATTAAGTATTTATTTCCAAACTTCAGACGAGCTATTCCTCTAGCTTGGATCGCAACGAACGCTTTGTTCCCAACTCTAAGCTTTAAGCCTCCTTCGTCAACTTCCTCCCACGATTCAAGAAGCTGTAAAGAGTTGCAAACATGGTTGGTAGATCAAGAATCAATAATCCATACGGATTTTTCATCCTCTAAAACACATGTTTCTGAGATAAATGAACTATAATCATTACCTTTGTTTTTCGCTGCTAGAAACTTAGGGCAATCTCGTTTCCAATGCCCTTCTCTTTGCAGTGAAAGCACTTATCTTTACCTTTCTTATTTTTCTTGTTCTTCCCCTTAGGCGTCTGTGCATATGGTTGTGCACTCATCTTTGCAGCCTTTGTAGGCTTGGGGTTGTTGTTTTGTCCATCTTTCCTCTTGTTTCCAGCTTTCGAAGATGAAGCTGGGTTAGCTTCAGCCTTAGCTGGATCAGCAGCAACATCAGTAGTCTTATTTTCTCCTCCTTTAATAGGTCCACCCATGATAGGTTCAATAAACTAAAACTTGTTCATGAGCTGTGTCAGACCATAGTTGAGTTGTTCGCGAACGTGCAAACACGGTGCCCTCCGAGAATTCACGGTGCCATCCGAGAATTCACGGTGCCATCACGTATGTGTGGAGACGGTGTTATCCAAGCATTTACGGTGCTATCATGAGCATTGACGGTGCCATCACGAACGTGCGAACACAATGCTCATTCTGGGGATTCCTCAATCATGACAAACTTGGAGTTTTCACCAATCAACTTTATGTTGATATTCTGCTTCCAATTAAGGAAGTTTTCTCCAGTGAGTTTCTCCATCGAAAGTTGAGAAAGGATGGGAGTAGACACTACTTAACTTAAAACTACAAATTACCAATAAAATAGAAATCAATCACATTTGCTCAATAAAACTTCTATTCACACAAATTTCAAGAAATAGCACAACATATATAAAAAATATGTAAGATATGAAAAAAATATCAAAAACAATCATATCTCTATTTCTTTAGGTTTTTAACTAATCTATGATATCCTTGTCCCGGTTAGCGAGAGTCAAAAATACCACTAGTTAAATAGAGTTGTAAACTCATTTAATATTGAACACCACTATTAACAACCTACTATTTGATCAAAATAAGAAAAAAAAATCTCTTATTTTATGAGCTAGACCCAAGGTTTCAATAATCATAGATTTAGTCCTAGTAGTCACCGTAGGGGTGAGTCTAGTAGAATTTGACCTATAATTATCTATCTTTCGAAATCTAACATTGTCAAAATAACTAATGAACACCTTCTGTAGGGGGACAAATCAAAGCGCCTCGAGACCCCATTAAGCTATTGAAAATTCTTAAAATAAGCTTGTTGACGCGGTTCTTCGCCAACAGGTAATTAAGAAAATAAGATAGAGATCAGTGCTTAATAATGAATCAAAACAGATAAATGACCTTAAAATGGACTGATGACACAACTACGTTTTTAGGTGGTTCAAAGGTTAAAATCCTTCTACTCCACCAGCCAATATTATTGCTATATGTCTGGTATTCTTTACGGGGTATTTTCTTACACAATAGAATCCAACCATTTGCAACTCCCAGGGTCCCCATATTTATAGGAGAGGGCACCTGAGAGTTGGTAAGGGGGGACATCCCGTGACCCTCTTACCCATCATGTCACTTCTGTGACATTCATGATTAATTCCTAAAACCTGACAAATGAAGTGTGGTCTAATCAACAGGTAAAGGGGGATAATGGGCCGCACGGCCCAACCCAATCATGGGTGCCTGAATACGCACGTTCATGCTGCGTGTCCGAGAATTCAGGGATATATCAGACACATGATGTCTGATATATGCATGTTTACATTGCGTGGTTGACTTTATAAGGGGTCATGACTTCCACCTCCAGCTCGTGTCCCGAGCTGGACGCCTTCCTGACCTACGGTCTTTATCTTCCTGTCTCGGCCCTTAAATAATCGTGGCGAACCTTTAGTTACCTCGAGCTAAAGAGGTAGGACCTGACGACTGCAGCTTCGGTCATGTGGTATCCATGTGGCTGATATAATTAGGCCATATCTCAGCTCGCTAATAGCCCGTGGAAAATCAGGGCGTACATTTGCCCCCCAAGCCCCTGCTCGTGGTACACGACGTCGTGTAGGGCCACAGTAGGGGCTTTTAGGCTTCTCCATGGACTCTCCATATTCCACCGTTTATGCAGGCGCCGAATACGTGGAACATCATGGTTGGTGACGGTACGTCTTCCTAGAACCGCATTAAATGGCCTAGTCTATACTCAGCCGTCATTTCGCCTTTCGAGTGGAGAGCCTCGGATCCCACCTTAGGGCGATCCAACGGCCCTCCTCTCATGACCTTTCACGTATATAAAAGGGGTGGCCACCTTATGCATGGGCCACCCGTTTATTTGAAAATTTTCTGAATTTCCCTTCTTCTTCTCTCTTCTCATCCTCAAAAAACCCTCTTTTTCTCCCGGTTACCGTTCCCAGCATTCCAGAAGATCAGGCGCAAGGGTTCCTTTGAGGTTTTGGAACCAGTCACTCCGTCGAGGCCCCAACCCAGACGACCCCTTCATCCCTCCCGTAGAAAAATACTCCGTAAGTTTTCTGACTGTGCACGCTTTAAATTTTCTTTTCACTGTAGCTTAGGTAAATAGTTCCTGTAGCTGCATGCAAGGTTTTGTTGGTTTTTTGTGGGTATGAAGGGTGTAGGCTTTTAGGTTAGGGTATCGCTTGTAGAAGAAAACCATTTAGGAGCATGGCTCATAGGGTGCATTTTCTGGGGAAACCTTCTGGGTAGATTTTTGGGTATGCTTGTTCAAAATATCCAACATTTTGGGTGAAAAACCGGGTAGCTTAGGGGACACGCTTCACAGGCAGTTTTGCACCTCTTGCCTACTGAAACTTTCCTTCCAAGGTAAACTTATCCTGACCCTCCTGACACACGAATTCTGAGTGATCGGGGATCTGTTGGGAGCACAGGCACGTGTTCATAGAACCGCGTGGTCTCACTCTCCACGGGCTGAGCTTACCTCAGCCCGTGTAAAGGAAACACTTCTTCAAATTCTTTCTTATGCTTAGGTCGCCCTTTCTGAAATTTCTTCTTTTGTTCCCTAGGCGACCAGATGGGACCTAAGAAGAACGCTCCCAAGAAGACCACAGGCAGCTCGTCCTCCCAACAGTCCAAAGGAAAGGAGGTGATGACAGACTCCTCAATCCCCGTCTTTGGGCCGGCCGTGGAGCAGGAGCTCGAGGTGGCGTCCGATGCTTTTTTTGAGGCCGAGAGGATCGTCTCGAAGATCACCGACCAGGGGAGAGTGAATAAAATATTCCTCTCCCACAACATCGAGCTGGGGAGGGGCGCCCTGATCGCCTGACCTCCCCTAGAAGGTGAGCGGAGCTGCGTTCCCCTCGACGAGGTATACACGGCGTGGAGTGACGAGCACCTCAAGGCTGGGGCCTTTCTCCCGCTGGACCAATACTTCGTCGACTTCCTTAACTATGTGAAGTTGCCTCCTTTCCAGCTCCCCCCCAACTCCTACCGTTTGTTGGTGGGGTTGAGATATCTATTCTTGAAACAGGAGTGGGAGGTCCCCACTCCAGCAGATATCGTATATTTTTTCTGCCTCAAGGTCAGCCTGGAGCAGCGGGGGCGAGGTGATGGGTTCTATTACTTGACCCGATTTCCAAATATGGCTGCGGTCATCGAGCTACCCAGCCACCCCAATGACTTCAAAGACCAGTTCTTTATGTCCACGGGGTTCCGCAACTGCGAGCTTCACTACTTCAACCATCCTCGTAAGTACCTTTCACTCTTAGCTCGTAGGTTAAGTATTGATTAGCTCCCCCTTTATCCATTTCTGACTTAGAATAATTCTATAGCCATTTTCGCGAGGACAGACAAGTCTGTGATCCTCGGGAGTCAGTACGAGACGCTGGCGGGTCTGCCCCCCAGTGAAAAGGACTACCACCAGCTCGTGACAAACGAGACGATGCTGGCATGCAAACTGATCTCCCCGGGCCAGACTTTGAACCTGAGGAGACCGCAGGGGCCTCCCCCAGCTCACGATATGAGGCCCATTCCCGAGGAGGAGGCCGAGGGAGGAGACGAGGATGAGGAGGACAAGGTGCCCCTCGTGAGGCGGAAGAGGGCGCGGGAGGTCGCCCAAGAAGCTAACATGGAGAAGGCCCAGTCTGGGGCAGCAGCCGGCCCCTCCAGCCAAGGTAACCCATATCTATTTAGGGGCTTAGACAGGGCCACCGCAGACCCCCGGCTAGCTAGGTTCAATCCCAACCAGCCCGTCCAACGCCATCAAAGTTACCCAGACCTTGACATAACCCTGCTCCATTGTGTCAACCGGCTTGTGCTGGATTATGAAAGTAGTCATCCTAGGGGTACCGTAGTCGTAGACAACACCCTAGCCTTTAGGTCGACCTTATTCGAGGAGTATGGAACCAATCTTCGGTCATGGCCCTCGCTTCAGGAGGGTACCGTAGCTCCGGGTCTTAGGTAGTACGGAGAAGAGTGTAGTCCTGAGCTAGTTTCAGACCCAGAACCCGTGCCACCCCGCGAAGTCATTCTCTTAGATTCCCCCGCAGAAGCTCTGGGGCCGATGGTCGTGACCATAGATTCCTCTTCTAGCTCGGGGGGTAGGATCCCTTATGATATATGTTTTTGAACTCTGTTTTCTCTTTCTCCTTGTTGTTCTTGCATAAATGCTAACTTGTATACTATTGGTGTCTTTGTTTTGCCAAAAGAGATGTCTCAGCCCGGGAACAAGGATTTGTGAGCTAGGTTCACCGGAGGGAACTCCTCTGCCGAGACCTCCGGGCCTATGGTGAAGAAGCTCTGGGTGGCAAAGAAGGCCTCTGGGACACCAAGGAAGTCCCCTGCAAAGGGGAAAGACCAGACCCCAGTTGCCCAGGCCAAGGGGGGCTCCACCTCCTGCAGCACTGGAGAAGATGCCCCCGCCCCCTCCACGAGCTCCCGCCTTCGTCCGGGATATGGAGATGGAGCCCGGGACTTTGGCAGCTGCCGCCACCGAGGTGCGCATTCCGGTGGACTCCCAGGCCTTGGAGAAAATTTTCGACGTCTTTCGGGGGACGGTGTACGAGACGACGACCTACACCGTCGACCACTACTATGGGGCCACCGAAACGGACCTGCGGACAATCGAGACAAGGAGCCCGGAGAGTGTGATGGATTCTTCACTGGGGATGGCTCTAACGGTAAGCTGGCTTTGCACTTTTTTACCCTTTGGTTACCATGCTTCGTCTTGTCTCTCTTTCTTTTCTAAGGAAGTTGCCTCTTTATTTTGTAGGGCGCTCTGGCTCTTCACCGCAGCATATCCAGGTCTAAGGCTCGGCTCAAGGACATGAGGGGCGAGCACCAGGCGGTTTTGGCCGCCCATCAAACGACCTTGGCCGCCCTGCAGGCTGCCCAACAGCAGGAAAAAGAGGCCAAGGATGCCTTGGCGGCCGCGCGGGCTGAACTGGACGCAGCCCGTCCTAAGCTTCAAGAGGCCGAGGCTACCAAGGCCACCCTTGCTGCTGCGGTGGCCGAGTTGGACTCTGCGAAGACTGGAGCCGAGGAGGCCAAGGCCGCCTTGGCAGCGGAGAAGGCAGCTTCCAGCTCCGCCATGGAGGACATGCTCTACCATTGTTGGGTCTTCAACTCGGATGGCGACTTCTCCTTTTTAGGAGCGGACTGGGAGGACTTCCGGGAAGGGTTCAAAGCTCGCCTCCAACAAGAGGCGCCTTCTGAGACTGGGGAGGCCTCCACAGTGGCCGAGCAGGAGGGCAAGACGGCGACCTCCACGGAGCAGCCCGGTCGAGCCTAGGGCCTTACACTTTTTATTTTTACATATATATTTTTTGTAACTTGGTGTGAGGTTTTTCCACCTCGAGACAATTGGTTTTAGTCAATTTTTGATTCTATGCACCTTAGTTTGCTTTTCTTTTTGTGGTGCCACGATTGATACTCTTATATTTTTCTGGGAAAAACATATTAACCAATCTCGATCCAATTTTTAAGACAAATCCTGGTTGAATCCCGGACCTCGCTTTAAAAACTTAGTTCGCGTTAATTCTTTGACTAAAACACTGATTAATCAGTTTGAATAAACTTCTAAGTTTTTAGGACCTAGATATGTCCAGGACGTTATTTTGAAAACTTAGTTCGCGTTAATTCTTTGACTAATGTCTTGTGCTTTTTAAGAAAAACACTGATTAATGAATTTGAATCAACTTCTAAGTTTTAGGACCTGGTTATGTCCAGGACGTTATTTTGAAAACTTAGTTCGCATTAATTTTTTGACTAATGTCTTGTGCTTTTTAAGAAAAACACTGATTAATCAATTTGAATCAACTTCTAAGTTTTAGGACCTGGTTATGTCCAGGACGTTATTTTGAAAACTTAGTTCGTGTTAATTCTTTGACTAATGTCTTGTGCTTTTTAAGAAAAACACTGATTAATCAATTTGAATCAACTTCTAAGTTTTAGGACCTGGTTATGTCTAGGACGTTATTTTGAAAACTTAGTTCGCGTTAATTCTTTGACTAATGTCTTGTGCTTTTTAAGAAAAACACTGATTAATCAATTTGAATCAACTTCTAAGTTTTCGGACCTGATTATATCCAGGATAGGACTTAGTTTGTGTTAATCCTTCATCACTATGTCGTGTTTTTTAAGAAAAACATCGACCAATCGATTTGAATCAACTTCTAAGTCTTTAAGGCGACCTGGTTATATTAGCCAGGTACCATATGCCCCCCCAAGTAATTAGGAAAGGGTCTTTCGTGGTTACTTGAGATTACATTTGTAAATATACAAAATAACGAAAGAAGATTTAACTCTCATTGCTTAATACATAAGAAATGGCCTTTCTGAGTAAGCCTTACAAGGGTGTCATTGATAATACTTCTTCAAGTGGATCGCGTTCCAAGCTCGTGGGACCGCTTCTCCATTAAGTCGGGCTAACTTGTAGGTTCCTTCCTTTATGACCTCGGCTATTTGATAAGGCCCTTCCCAGTTCGGTCCCAGTACTCCATCTTTGGGATCCTTACTGGCTAAGAAGACTATCCTGAGGACCAGGTCGCCAATGTTAAAAGCGCGTTTTCGGACCCTTGAGTTGAAATAACGCGTAATTTTTTGCTGGTGATGCGCGAGCTGGAGCTGTGACTCTTCTCGCCTTTCATCAATCAGGTCGAGGGATGAGCAAAGTAGTTCATGATTGCGATCCTGGTCATATGCCTGGACTCTATGAGAATATACCTTTAACTCAACAAGAAGGACCGCCTCGCTCCCAAAAGCCAGGGAGAAAGGAGTATGCCCCGTAGAGGTCCGATGCGAGGTCCGGTATGCCCACAGCACCTGAGGGAGCTGTTCCGGCCAGACCCCCTTGGCTTCGTCCAGCCTCTTCTTAAGGCTCGCCTTTAGCGTCTTATTGGAAGCCTCGACCTGGTCATTTGCTTGAGGATAGGCCATGGAGGAGAATCTTTTCATGATGTTGTACCTTTCACAAAATTCGGTGAAGAGGTCGCTATCGAACTGAGTCCCATTATCGGATACGATTTTCTTCGGCAGCCCGAATTGGCAGATAATGCTCTTGACTACAAAGTCGAGGAATTTCTTGGAGGTGATTGTTGCCAAAGGCTCTGCCTCAGCCCACTTTGTGAAGTAGTCGATAGCAACCACGGCGTAGCGGACCCCGCCCTTTCCAGTAGGGAGGGCGCCAACCAAGTCGATTCCCCATACTGCAAATGGCCATGGGGAGGAGATCATCTTCAGCTCGACTGGGGGAGCTCGGGAAACTGTGGCGAATCGCTGGCACTTGTCGCATTTCTTGACATATGAGATCGAGTCCTTTGATAGAGTAGGCCAGTAATACCCTTGCCTTAAGACTTTTAGGGCCAAGCTTTGCCCTCCAATGTGATCCCCGCAAGAACCCTCGTGCACTTCCTGCAAGATGGCCTTCGCCTCGCCCGGCAGAACACATCGCAAGAGGGGTAGGGAATGCCCACGTCGGTACAACATCCCATCTATCACCGTATACCTTGGGGCCTGGTATAGTACCCATCGCGCATCATTACATCCCTCGGGTAATTTTCCTTCAGTGAGGTACTCGAGGATGGGAGTCATCCAGGTCGGTCTGGCGTCAATCATCTCGACCTCCACCCCGACCTCTTCTATACTTGGTTTTTCCAGGAATTCCACTGGTACTAACCCAAGCATCTCCGTCTCCTCGAAGGTAGCGATCTTGGCGAGGGTGTCCGCATTAGCGTTCTGCTCTCAAGGTATCTGCTCGATTGTGCCTCGTTCAAATGCGGACAGCTCGACTTTTACCTTGGCCAGGTAAGCAGCCATCCTGGCTCCTCGTGCTTGATATTCACATAGCACCTAGTTTACCACGAGCTGGGAATCGCTGAAGCATTGAACGGAACTGGCCTTCAGCTCCTGGGCTACTCTTAGTCCGACCAGCAAAGTTTCGTATTCGGCCTCGTTGTTGGAGGCATTGAATCTGGATCTCAACGCCGAGTGGAATCTATGCCCTTCAGGGGATATCAAAATGATTCCATCCCCGGACCCGTTCTCATTAGATGAGCCATCCACGAAGATCTTCCATGACTCCAAGGGCGAGGTGACCTGGGGTGACTCTTCCATAAGATGCTCCCTGAAACCTGTGCACTCTGCCACAAAATCGACCAGGGTCTGACTCTTTATGGCAGTTCGGGGGGTGTACAAAATTTCGAACTGACTGGGTTCGATAGCCCACTTTAACAGACATCCCGATGTTTCAGGCTTTTGCAAAACCTGCCTTAAAGGCTGATCGGTCATGATGTGTATTGAGTGGGACTGGAAATACGGCCTGAGTTTTTGGGAGGCCGTGATAAGACAGAATGCCAATTTTTCCATCAACGGGTATCGGTATTCGGCCCCGAGAAGCCTCTTGCTGATGTAGTAGACCGGTTTCTGAACCCGGTCTTCTTCACAGACCAACACGGCACTAGCTGCATCTTCCGTGACAGCTAGGTAAAGGAAAAGAGGCTCTCCCGCCTTTGGTTTGGACAGTACGGGCGACTCGGCCAGATGTGCCTTTAGGTCGAGGAAAGTACCTTCGCACTCCTTGGTCCATTCGAACTTCTTATTTCCTCGGAGCAGGTTATAGAATGGCAGGCACTTGTCGGTGGATTTTGAAATAAACCGATTTAGGGCTGCCACCCTCCCTGTCAGGCCTTGGACGTCTTTACGCGACCTGGGTGAGGGAAGCTCGAGCAATGACCTGATCTTATCGGGGTTCACCTCGATTCCTCTAGTGTTGACAATGAAACCCAGGAATTTTCCAGATGCGACCCCGAAAGTACACTTCTGAGGGTTAAGCCTCATGCCATATTCTCTTAGTATCTTGAAGCACTCTTCCAGGTCGAAAACATGGTTATCAACAGTCTTTGACTTGACCAGCATGTCATCAACGTACACTTCCATGTTCTTCCCAATCTGGTTGGCGAACATTCTATTCACTAATCTCTGGTATGTAGCACCGGCGTTTTTCAGTCCCAACGGCATGACCTTGTAACAATAGACGTTAGTTGGGGTCATGAAGCTGGTGTGCTCCTGGTCCACTGGGTTCATGGCGATCTGATTATAGCCTGAGTACACGTCCATAAAAGACATGAGCTCGTGCCCAGCCGTGGCGTCTACCAATTGGTCGATCCTCGGCAAGAGAAAACAGTCCTTGGGGCAGGCTTTGTTCAGATCGGAGAAGTCGATGCAGGTCCGCCATTTTCCGTTGGGCTTCAGGACCAGCACAGGATTGGTGACCCAAACCGGAAAATTGGCTTCACGGATAAAGCCGCATTTCTTGAGTCGAGCTACTTCTTCTTCTAAGGCCTCAGCCCGAGTTGTTCCCAGGCGCCTCTATTTCTGGGACTTTGCAGGAACGCTCTTATCCAAATGAAGGGTGTGCATGATAACATTGGGACTGATTCCCACCATGTCCTCGTGTGACCATGCAAACACATCCAAGTTCTCCTGCAGAAATTTAATCAGCTCCGCCTTCCTCTTGCCGCAGAGGTTTTTCCCAAGCTTAACCATCCGTGAAGGATTTTGTGTATCGATACTTACTTCTTCGAGCTCTTCAATCGCTTGGAGCTCAGATCTGTCCTTGCCTATTTGGGGGTCGACATCCTCACTTATGACGATACTTTCCCCTTCGGCGCTCTGAGGTTTTTCAATCTCGGGATTAGTCAAAGGTTCTTGAGATTCCTCTTCTCCACCTTGGACGGCCATCGTTAGCTGCCCAGGTTTTGATTTTCCCTTAATGGAAATGTTGTAGCATTCCCTGGCAGCAAGCTGATCGCCACGGACCGTGTATATCCCCGTGGAAGAAGGGAATTTCAGCGCGAGGTGGCGAACGGAGGTGATGGCCTCAAAAGCTATAAGTTTAGGTCGGCCCAAAATGGCATTGTATGCAGCGGGGCAATCGATGAGCAGGAACTTGAGGAGTTTAGAGACTGTTTGAGGTCCCTCTCCTAAGGTGATCACCAGCTCGATCGTCCCTATAGCCGTTGATCCTTCTCCCGAAAAACCATACAGCATCATGAAGGTCGCCTTCAGCTCGGCGACAGTCAAACCCATCTTCTCCAGTGTGGACCGGAATAGAAGGTTTACCGAGCTCCCATTATCGATCAGCACTCTCCTAACCCTCTGATTAGCGAGCTTCACTGCTACGACCAGAGGGTCGTTATGAGGGAATTGAACATGGCCAGCATCTTCTTCCGTAAAAATGATTGGTTGCCTCTCCAACCGCTGCTGCTTTGGCAGATGCTGCTCAGGGACGAACTCTACTCCATTATGTGCCTTGAGTTCGTTTACGTACCTCTTTTGGGCACCCCTGCTCGTGCCAGCCAAATGCGGACCTCCCGAGATTGTGGATATCTCTCCTCCTATCACTGGAGGAGGGACGTCTTGATCTACCCGAGACCCGGGCTGACTGACCGGGACTTCCGGAGCAGGTCGGCTTGTTGGAACCCTGTTCTGCGCGTACTAAGCCAAGGGGCCGGCTCTGATGAGAGTTTCGATCTCATCTTTCAAATGTCTACAATCATCAGTATTGTGGACAACGTCGTTGTGTAAACGGCAAAACTTGGAGGTGTCTCTCTTCCTCTTCTGGTGCTTTAACGGCTCCGGCTTCTTCCAGGGGAGGTGAGCAGAGTTCGCTAGGAAGATGTTCTCCCTAGAGTGGGTGAGCTCTATATAAGTCACGTAGACCGGCTTAAATTTTTCTGCGGACTTATTCTTCTTTGGGCCGTGCTAGTTGCCCTCACCGTTCCCCTTTCTCTTGCCTCCACCGAACTGGTTATTCTGTGTAACGTTCTGGGTCTCTATCACAACCTCTGTTCCCACTCCAGCGGGCTACTCAGGGACCTGGCTGGTTCCTGCAGCTGAGGCTTGGGCCTCCTCCAAGTTGATCCACCCTTGGGCCCTATTTAGGAATTCGTTTACTAAGTTGACTCCCTTCCTTTGTATTTCCTTCCAGAGTCCCCCTCCGACGAGGATTCCAGTCCTCAAAGCCATGAGCTTGGAGCTGTCATCTGCGTCTCTGGCCCGAGCAGCGACGTTTGCGAACCTACTCAGGTAAGCCTTCAAAGGCTCGTCGGGTTGTTGCCTCACGTTAGCCAGGGAGTCGGCCTTGACGCGGGCAGCTTGGGAGGCTCGGAATGCCCTTTTGAAGTCAGCAGAGAAGGTTTTCCAGGAGTTGATTGATTGCTTCTTGCTTTGTTTGAACCACTGTCTGGCTGGCCCAGTCAGTGTGGAGGGAAATATCAGACACCTCAGCTCGGGGCCAATGTTGTGGGCCATCATCAGGGTATTGAACACACCCAGATGATCTGATGGATCTCCGTCTCCGTTGAATTTGGACAGTTGCGGCATACGGAAACCGGGCGGGTATGCCGTTGCGGCTATGCTGAGGGCAAAGAGCTCAAGCTCGTCCCCCGAATCATATTCGTCTTTTTCCTTCTCCGACAGGAGCTTCCTCATCAGCTCCTCCATCTGGGCCAGGTGCTCAAGGGTTTTGTCCTGATCTCCTTGGTTATTTCGGGGCTGTTCAACAACTCCGGATCCATTGTATATGTTTGTTGGGTTATTGCCCCTCCTATCTTGAGATAGGTTATTTGGGACATTCCCGCCGTTACGTACCTCGGACAGGTCTCCCCCTGAGCGAGCATGGATGCCACCTCCTACCGGGTCCCCCCTATGAGAGTTAAGGCGATCTCGTAGGTCGCCCCTCGGGGTGGCTTGAGGACTTTGTGCCGAGCTTAGGCATTGACGCAGGTCTCCACCAGAAAGGTCACTCCGGCGACTTCCGGTCCAGTAGCTCCCGTTAGAGAAGCTCGGAGCCCACCTCTGGGGGTGAGGATCCGGGCTTCCTCTGGGCGCCCTGCCACGATGGGAAGGTCCTGCGGATGGCGGGTTTCTCCTGCTGCTTCCATAAGCTGGGATATCTCAGATAGGCCGAGGAGGAGACGGATATCTTATTGGTGACGGAGGATGTCTGACCGGGGATGCAATCCTCGTCCGTCAGGGCGGATCAGGTTAGGTGGGGGCCTTTCGGCCCTACCAACCTGTGGGCCTTGCACCTGGCGATCTGGACAAGGCGCAGAATGGCTGGCCAGGACGGGCTAGTGCTGCGAGCCCTCCCCGGATCTCCTTCTAGAATTCCCTCGAGCCCTCCTGGGCGCGCTCGAGGCTGGTAGTGAGCTGGGAGTTGAAGTTCGGACCAAGTGGCTATACTGTTGCTCGGCCCTGGGTATTTCTTCGAAGTTTGCTTCTCGGGGGTGCGATGAGGGAGTAGAGTTGGACGTCGGAGGTCTGACCGAGTGGCCAGGCCTGGACCGATTACCCCGGCGGGACTTACGAGTCTCGCCTTGCCTCTTTCTGAAGTTAGCGTTGGTTGTAAGAGGGGCTAGTCGGGCCAACACCTCCTTAATCTGCTGACTAGCTTTCTCCAGTTGGCTCCTCAGCTGAGCATTCTCCATCTCTACTGCCGTGTAAAAATCCGGGTATGGATTAGGTGGCCGGGGTGTCGAACTTCCAGTGTCATCCTGGCCTATCGGCTACTTGCCCGGCCGCTCCTGGACTTCAAGATTTTGCTCACCGGAGATGGCGGCATGATGGGCCTCCTGCCCATCATGTTGTTCTGCCTCGTTACCGTGTTTTGATCAAGTGGTCACCATAGTTGGATGTTTGCGATAGCACCAATCTGACTAGCTCTCAATGAAAGCACCAAACTGTTGACGCGGTTCTTCGCCAACAGGTAATTAAGAAAATAAGAGAGAGATCAGTGCTTAATAATGAACCGAAACAAATAAATGACCTTAAAATGGACTGATGACACAACTACGTTTTTAGGTGGTTCAAAGGTTAAAATCATTCTACTCCACCAGCCAATATTATTGCTATATGTCTAGTATTCTTTACGGGGTATTTTCTTACACAATAGAATCCAACCCTTTGCAACTCCCAAGGTCTCCATATTTATAGGAGAGGGCACCTGGGAGTTGGTAAGGGGGGTCATCCCGTGACCCTCTTACCCATCATGTCACTTCTGTGACATTCATAATTAATTCCTAAAACCTGACAAATGAAGTGTGGTCTAATCAATAGGTAAAGGGGGATAATGGGCCGCACGGCCCAATCCAGTCGTGGGTGCCTGAATACGCACGTTCATGCTGCGTGTCCGAGAATTCAGGGATATATCATACACGTGATGTCTGATATATGCATGTTTACATTGCGTGGTTGACTTTATAAGGGGTCACGGCTTCCACCTCTAGCTCGTGTCCCGAGCTGGACGCCTTCCTGACCTGTGGTCTTTATCTTCCTGTCTCGGCCCTTAAATAATCTTGGCGAACATTTGGTTACCTCGAGCTAAAGAGGTAGGACCTGACGACTGCAGCTCCGGTCATGTGGTATCCACGTGGCTGATATAATTACGCCATATCTCAGCTCGCTAATAGCCCGTGGAAAATCAGGGCGTACAAAGCTCATTATTAAAATTAAAAATAGTATTTTTATTATTTATTTTTAGAAAATTAATGACTATAGTTTTCCCAAAAAAAAATTAAACAGATTAAAATTTTTAAAACCAAAGTCCTATAATTTCCTATTAATTCTAAAGTGTCACATTGAAATAAATTCAATTAATTTAGAATTAATTTGTTGCTAATCAATATTTAGGTTTAACTAATATAATGAACCTATGCAATTAAGTCTAACTCAGGTAAATGGGTCTTAACAATTGGGCTTGTATGGAGGAGGGCTCAGTCCAGTATGTCATTCCCACTACAAATGCCCACTTTCTTCCATACAAGGTCCAAAAGATAGGAATTTAAACCTTCATTTTATTAATTGATTAGGCTCACTATAATCATGCAAAGCAAATGGGCCTTCACAAGTGGAATCACCCACAAGAGAAGAATTTAAACTTTACATTTTCTAATGGGCCCAAATAAAACATATCATTTTATGAATATTTTATTTGGCAAAATCCATATATCTAACAAACATATGGGCATCTATATGCATCTAAGCCCAATTGCAAAAATACCACATATAGTGCAAACATGCATGTTATAATTGGATGGGCCTAATCATGTTACTATGTGAGCAATTCTATGAATTTATGCAAAAATACCACAATTAATTATCTAGAATTTATCAAAAAACTCGAATTAATTTAATTTTTACAAAAATAAGTCAATATAAATGAAATTTATCAACAATTAACAATAGTTATTTTAAATTTCATTTATCAACAATCAACTTTATCTATGTTAATTTGGAAAAAAAAATATTAATTTAATTTAAATAGGATTTATCAACAATTAACCAAAGTTAATTTAAATCTCATTTATAAAAAAAATATTTAATTAATTGGCTGAAAAAAATGATATTTTTCAAAATCAATATCTAAACTGTTTTTCAAAAAAATATATTGTGTTGTTACAACTATTAGCTAATATTTTAACCATTTAAAAAAATAAAATATAAATAGTTATAACAACCCTAAAATATCTCAAAACAGTTAATCAAATTCAAATATCCATAAAAATATCTAACTAACAATATTCAAATTTCGAATAATTTAAATATTAAAAACTATAGAATAAAAAGATATTTATATTTTCAAATAAAGATTTAATAAAAAAAATCAAGAATTTAAATGAAAATATCTTAAATATCTGATATCATAATTCTAATATTTTAATATATTAAAAGATTTAAAATTAAGTTGTTAGTCAATTTTTAAATTTGAATTTGAATCTTTGTATAAAATATCTAATTATTTAAATCTCAACTAACAAAAATATCTTATTTTTAAAAAAAAAATTAATAAAAAATCAAAATTGATATATTTGGCTTTGATTATAAATAATATATTTCCAGAATTTTAATTTTCTTTAATTTAAAAAAAATTAAAAATTTTGGATGAACAGTACTACGGGGGTACTGTTCATCGCGTGCTGGTGGCTGGGCGTGCGCGCGCGGCTACAGTGGTGCGCGCAGGAGGTGCGCACAGTGTGCACGCGCACATGGCAGCCAATGCAAATTTTTTTCGAAAAAAAATTTGTGCAATTTTTCAAACCAAAACCATTTTCTAATTAATTTTTAATATGTTTTACACAAATAAAGCATATATAAAAATTAATAGCATAGAAAACACAACAAACTAATCTAAAAAAATTGTTAAAATTCACATAAAATCAATATGCTTCATAAAAAAATGAAAACCATCCAATTATTCAAACACATCAAATAATCTAATTTTAAACATGTTCATGCATGAAAATAAAGATTACCAAAGGCTCTGAGGCAAGTTGTTAGGAAAACTTTATACAAGATCTTTATTTATTTTTATGTAGATCTAATATTAAACAAATTAATATGAGATAACCTAGAACATGTGTTCTAAAATTGAATTCAAAGAGAAACAAAGACAAGAATACTTACAGTATACGCAGCGGAATTAAGGAGTCATTCCTTCAGTTTCTCTAACTCTTGAATCCTTTCTGTCGCAGAGTATTATCAAGAAACTGAACCGATCTTCTATTTTCTTCACAGTCTTCCAATGTATCCTTAGAATCACCTAGACTAGTGTGGGCAATTCTCAACACATGAGATAGATATAGAGAGAAGAAGAGAAAATAACAAAGAGGATTAGAAAAAGGACTTCTGTTTAGAGAGAATCTAAAACTATCAGAAAACTAGTGATTAAACTTATCTGTCGTCTCAGAAATTTTAACTTATGACTTCTCTCTAAGCACTCCTTTTATAGACTCAATTAGGCCATTTAATTTTGTTGACCCTCGATTTGGCCAACGACACGGAGTCAAATTTACGACAAGAAATGAGATGATAGTCAAGAATAGAATCAAATGGTAAAGAAATGACAATGACGATTTATAGTGGTTTGGCCCCAATGAATGGTAATGACCTACGTCCACTTAGTGCTATTATTGAAGTTGAATCCAAAAGTCGTGATCAAAGAACTAGGATTCTTGAGTTTCATGAACCTTAGGAGAGTTACAACAAAATGATAGATAATCACCTTTTATGTTCTCTCTATGAGTATTCAGAGAAAAGATTCAAAAGTCCAAAAGTCCCTTCCTTGAACCCTCTCATTAATATTTATAGGCTCAAGACGGTTACATGGGCCAATGGGCCTTAATTAACCTTAGTATCAGCATATTAAGGCAATAAAGAGGAAATAATAAATGTAGTTATTACAAGATTACAATCTTTAAAGGAAAGAAACCTAAGCATGCGACCAGTCTGGTTGTATCGAATCATGAGGTTTGATGAAGCAGCGGGGACTGGTCGATAAGTGAGCATCACCTCTTCAATTTGATGTCGCCATGTGTCAACCACGTGTGAGAAATTCTTGCCACGTCATCAGTAGCCATTTTTGGGTAAACATTTGCCCCCCGAGTTTATTTTACTGTGACCAGCATAAAGTAAACTTAAGAAACTGACCCTTCGTGTACCCCACCAAATCTGTCAGAGTCGCTCATGCCTTCTCAAAAAAGGTAACCAATCATGTCCAATCAAGTCTTTTCGATTTCCCAAAAAATTGTCTGACGGCTGCTGCACTTCCCCATGCTTTGAAAATAGTAATTCCATAATTACCTCTTTTACCGAGCCAGGGTCAATATAAATAACCCCCCAAGATCATTTTTTTACTTTTTACTTATCTTTGCTTCTTCAAGAACTCTAAAGAAATTCTACACTCAGAGCCCAGAAAACCCAATCGTGACCAGTGTTTTACGAAGTCTTCTGCCCGACTGCTCGACTTAGTGTTTTAGAGACTCGCTCATCCTTAACTTAAGTAAGTTTATCAACCTCTTCAGTCGTTTAAGATGCCATGCAAAAACTATTTTTTACCTGCTTCGTATCTAAGTTCTTGAATGTTCTTGACTGAAACTGTTTTGGGGTAAATGGGCATATTGATCGATGTTTGACATAGTAGGGAAGAGATATTTTGCTGGGGTTAAGAATCAGTTTGGTAGTCAGGGTTATAGATTTAGGGCATAAAATCGAAGTAAAAATTCGATTTTTAAGCTAGTTGAAAAACTGGGTTTTTCCCGCCCTTTCAAAGTCGAAAAGTTTTTTCTAAAAAACTTTTCACTTCTTCTTTTTAATCCATTTTCCAAACTGTTCGCTTTAAATATAGTGTTTTTTGTCATAATGTTGCTGGTCGTATAAAAGCTTAACTTTTATACGTGAGCAGCATTATTCCAACTTTTAAACACAAGATTTTAGGCTGTAGATTCTCATCTCCCCTTTTCTGATCGCAAATTTTCATGCAAGATCCGTGGGGAGGTGAGAGGCCTATCGACGACGACTTGCTGGCCCAATTGCTTGAGGATGAGAAGCAACCGTCGCTGTTGATACCAGGGATCCCTTTTTCTCGTGCCACCCCAAACATTCCATCATCCCCACTTCAAAATATGGGTCGAGTCAAGTCCAAAGCCCAGAAAAAGAAACCATCCGCTCCTCCTTCAAATTAGCCTACTCCTCAGGCTGAAATTCCTTTGACCAGTGGTCAAGAAGAAAATACCCCCGACCCAGAAATCCAAACTCAAGCCCAACTTCGAAACGTCATTCGACCAGATGTCGAATGGTACGTTTCCCCTCCTAGTCGAGTAACGGTTAGGATGATTGCCAATTACATCAAGAAGTATGGGCTTCCTGGGGTGACCCTAGTCCAACCCACCAGAGACCAACGGGTGAATTTTCCTGGAGGCTCCTTCAGCTCCTGGTCGAGGTATCACATCGAGGCAGGAGCGATCCTGCCTCTCCATCCTTTCTTCCAAGGAGTGGCCAACTATTTTGGGATCGCTCCTTTCCAAATAACCTCAAATGGGTATAGAATGCTCTCTGCACTCTATATCATTTACAGTCATAAGAAGTGGCCTGTCCCCATGCCACACGAGGTCAATTACCTGTTCGAACTAAAATCCAACCCCAACCAAGAAAATAAGGGTTTCTTTCACTTTTGTCACCAGGAAACGACCCGCACTTTCCTGAGTGATACCACTTTTATATCCAATGTGGGGAAGTACCATCTAGAGTACTTCCTGACCACCGACATGGTCGCCAACAACCTGGCCTTCACTCAAGGAGGTAATTATCTTTGCACCTCTGGTCGTATATTTGCCTATAATTTTTTCTGCATTCTCCGTAGAGATTTAGCTTATTTCAGGCCCATGGCTGCGACCGACTCCCACTCCAGACATGGAAGTCCGAGCAGCACTCTTCACTAGCATGACTGACGTAGAGAAAAGCATCAAACAGCTGGTCACAGAAGCTAACCTGAGGCTAGTCGGGCTTCTGGCACCTTACCAGGATGTGAGGGAGTTAACGACAGGGAGTGCCACTAGTGAGGAGATTCCCGAGCAACACCCAGATGTGTCACAACCTCAAAGGAGGAGGATGACTGGAGTGACAACCAAGGAACCCTCCAGCACCCCGCGAGTTGCTGCTCCCCCTGCCCCACTGGGAAAGGGAAAAAAGAAAGCCACCGAACCCATTGCTCCCATCGACGAGTCCTCAGAAGAGAACGGTACTGTTTTCTCAATCTTAGATAATTTGCCAATTCCCTATCACTTATTTGAAGGGGATGGCAACTTTAAGTATACTCCAAACTTAGGTTCAGATTTCTTCCAGGCAGTAAGTGAGGGTAGCAGTAGTTCAGTAAGTAATGTAGCGACCAGTAGTTGTAGCACAGGTACTTTACTTATAATTTCCTTGCTTTCTTTTTTAGTTTCATTTATACATTTTGTCTCACTGCTCGTATTGTTTCCTTTTTTGCAGAGATGTCGTCTGAAGACGTGTTCAAGCATTACAAGGCCGCTGCTATTCCTCAGGCAGGAAGAAAGACAGCAAGAGGGTTCGTGGAGAAAGCAGCAAAACTGCTTCAAAGAAGGCTCGGACCTGAGGGTCCTTCAGCAGCTGCTCCTTTGAAGGAAACCACGCCACCTCCTTCTTCACTCGACCAGCCATCCTCTACACCACCGGTCGACAAGCACTCTACTCCTCCAGTGCCTTCAGTGGAAGGGGAGACCATCAAAATCATGAACCAAGACCTAATGAGATTGGATAGGTTTGATGGATCCAATTTTAATAGGTGGCAAGACAAGGTGAGGTTTCTTTTAACCACTCTCAAAATCACCTACATCCTTGAGTCTTCCTTGGCTCCTCTAGCCGAGCCATCCGACAAAGACACTCCCGAGGAGGTGGAGAAGAGAAGGAAGAGGGAGGAGGACAATCTCCTTTGTAGGGGTCATATCCCAAATGCCCTATCCGACAGGCTCTATGACCTCTACACCCGGCCAATGAGATATGGGATGCACTTGAGAAAAAGTTTAAGGCGGAAGAGGAAGAGGAAGGTACCAAAAAGTTTTTGATATCTCAATACTTCGATTTCAAATTTTTTGGTGATAAACCTATTCTTCCTCAAATTCATGAATTGCAAATTATTGTTAACAAATTGAAAGTGTTAAAGATTGAGCTTCCCAAGGCCTTTTAAGTTGGTGCTATAGTGGCTAAATTACCACCAACTTGGAAGAGCTATAGGAAAAGAATCTTTCATAAAAATGAGGATTATTCTTTGGAGGAGATCCAGAAACATATTCGAATCGAAGAGGAATCGATATGTAGAGATAAACTTGTGGAGGGGTCTAATGGAGAGACTTCCAAAGCAAATGCGATGTCACAACCAAAACATCCCAAAAACAAAGGGAAAAAGGGTAATGAGAAACCTTTGGGTCCAAAAACCAACCTAAGCAAGTTTAAAGGCGAGAAAGGCCCTTGCTTTGTGTGTGGGAAAAAGGGTCACTATGCTAGAGAGTGTTGGCATAGAAAAGATCAACAAGGACCTAAGGTGAACGCAACTCAAGAGGAAAACATAGTTGCTACCCTTAGTGAGGTGAATGCGGTCCAAGGCAAGGTGAAAGGGTGGTGGTATGATACATGTGCCACCGTCCATGTCACCTACGACAAATCATTGTTCAAGACCTTTGAAGAGTCAAAGGGCAACCATGAGATACAAATGGGCAATGAGGACAAATCCAAGGTACTTGGCAAAGGTACTATTGAAGTCTACTTCACCTCCGGTAAGAAAGTTACATTAGTCAATGTACTTTATGTTCCCGAAATGAGTAGAAACTTGGTAAGTGGTGATTTGCTTGGCAAGCCCGGCATTAAAGCCGTTTTTGAGTCCGGTAAACTTATACTTACCAAATCAAATGTATTTTTGGGAAAGGGGTACTCTTGTGAGGGTATGGTTAAATTGTGCACCAATGATGTAACTTTCAATGTTATCAATAAAAATGCTAATTCCGCCTATATTATTGAGTATGATTCTTTATTTTTGTGGCATCTTAGACTTTCGCATATAGGTTTTTCTACCATGAAAATAGTAGTAAAATGTGGTATGATTGCATGCAATATTAAGACTATGGTAAATGTGAAACAAGTGTTAAGGCGAAAATGATTAAGAAACCATTTCCTAGTGTAGAAAGATCATCTAATTTACTAGATTTAATCCATAGTGATCTTTGTGAATTAAATGGTGTTTTAACTAGAGGTGGTAAAAGGTATTTTCTTACTTTTATAGATGATTTTAGTAGATATACCTATGTGTTTCTTTTAAAGTATAAAGATGAAACTTTTGATGCTTTTAAATTGTATAAATTAGAAGTTGAAAATCAACTAAATAAAAAAATTAAGGTGCTAAGAAGTGATAGAGGAGGAGAGTACTTCTCTAATGAATTCAATGCATTTTGTGAAGAAAATGGTATAATTAATGAGTGCACTGCACCTTATACACCACAACACAACGGTGTTGCCGAAAGGAAAAATAGGACTTATCTAGAGATGATAAATTCTATGTTGGTGTTTTCTAAGTTGAACTTCAACTTATGGGGTGAAGCACTTTTAACCGCTTGTCACATTCTTAATCGAATACCGATGAAGAAAAATGAGATATCTCCATATGAGTTATGGAAAGGAAGAAACCCAACATAGGGTACTTCAAAGTGTGGGGGTGTCTTGCATATTGCAAGAAAAACGAACCTAATAGAACAAAGTTAGGTTCAAGAGCCATAAAGTGTGCTTTTGTTGGTTATGCCAACAATAGTAAAGCTTATAGGCTATTAGACTTAGAGTCTAATGTTGTGATTGAATCTAGAGAAGTTGAATTTTTTGAGAATATGTTATGTGACAACAATTGTCAAGCTTCAACATCTCTAAAGGAGAATTTGTTATATGAGAACAATTCTCAAGCTTCTACATCCAAAGTTGATTCTCAAGAGGAGAATTCTCAAAAGGATGTAAAGCAACCCTTTGAACCTAGAATAAGTCAAAGGCTTAAAAATCATAAAAGTCTAGTAGTGGATGAGATAGATTCTCAACGAATTTCATTCTACATGGTAGAAGGAAATGGAGAGGAAGTCATTAGGAAAATTCCTATTGTACTTCTCGTTGAGGATGATCCTAAGACTTATAGAGAAGCTATGCAATCGAGAGATAGTGCATTTTGGAAATAAGCCGTCAATGATGAGATGGATTCCATTCTTTCCAATAACACTTGGGAATTGGTAGACCTCCCACCGAGGTCTAAGCCAATTGGGTGTAAGTGGGTATTTAGGAGAAAATACCATACTGACGGCACTATCCAAACATTTAAAGCTAGATTAGTAGCTAAAGGGTTTAGGCAAAAAGAGGGTATCGATTATTTCGATACCTATGCGCATGTCGCAAGAACAACTTCTATAAGAATTTTGTTCGCTTTAGCTTCTATACACAACTTGTATGTTCATCAAATGGATGTCAAAACGGCATTCCTTAATGGTGACCTCAATGAGGAGGTCTATATGGAACAACCCGAAGGGTTTGTCCTACCAAAATATGAACATAAAGTTTGTAGACTTGTAAAATCCTTATATGGATTGAAACAAGCTCCTAAGCAATGGCATGAGAAATTTGATCAAGCCATCATATCTAATGGGTTTAGACATAACAATGGAGACAAGTGTTTGTATTCCAAAACTTGTAAGGGATATGTGATCATTGTTTGCTTATATGTGGATGACATGCTTATTCTAAGTAATAGCATGAAAGGGATAGAAGAAACGAAGAGGTTTCTATCATCAAGCTTCATGATGAAAGATCTTGGAGAAGTTGATACCATACTCGGTATCAAAGTAAAGAAACATAGTGGGGGTTTTGCGCTAGGGCAAGCCCACTACGTTGAGAAAGTATTGAACAAATTTAACAATCTCAAGGTTAAAGATGCAAATACTCCATTCAATCATAGTGTAAAACTAGAGAAGAATGAAGAAAAGCGGTGGCTCAATTGGAGTACGCTAGTGCTATAGGGTGTCTAATGTACGCTGCCCAGTGTACTAGACCTGATATAGCATTTGCGGTAAGAAAACTTAGTAGGTTTACAAGTAATCCAAGTGTGGATCACTGGAAGGCAATTGGAAGAGTCCTAGGTTATCTCAAGAAAACCAAAGGACTAAGCCTTCACTACTCTAAATTTCCTTCGATATTAGAAGGATATACAGATGCAAGTTGGATATCCAATCTTGGGGACAACTTGTCCACACCTGGTTGGGTATTTACACTTGGTGGAGGTGCAATTTCTTGGGGTTCCAAGAAACAAACCTGTATATCTCATTCCACTATGGAAGCAGAGTTCATAGCTCTAGCTGCTACCGGCAAAGAGGCCGAATGGTTAAGGGATCTGTTGATAGAGACTCCCCTAATCAAAGAAAATGTATCTACTATATCGATACATTGTGATAGCCAAGCAACATTGGCTAGAGCATACAGCGGAGTATATAATGGGAAGTCTAGACATATTAGTCTAAGACATGGATATGTAAGAGAATTGATTCAAAGAGGAGTCATCTCAATATCCTATGTGAGAACAAGTGAAATTCTGGCGGATCCTTTCACTAAGCCACTAACGAGGGATTTAGTGGTTGCATCATCTCGAGGGATGGGACTTAAACTCCCTAAAGAGATTCACAATTGATGGTAACCTATCTTAACACTAGTTATTCAACTAGTGTTAGGTTCAATAGGTAATAACAAGTCAATCAAGTGAATATTAGTTGTACTCAAAACAAGTCCCATCTGAGATATTGAGTACTTGTGTGTTACCAAGTGGAGGGTTAAAACCGAAAGGTTTTTTAATAGAATTCAGTCTTGTAAAGACAAGTGTTTTTGGTAACAAAATACTGTAAGAATTCTACCTATATGGACCTAGGGGTGGTGCCGCCTCTCATGAGAATTGGGAGTATTCTCAAGAACATCCATGAATGGAAAGTGCACATGGCCATTAACGGTGCAAAGAGAGACATAGAGGTCTCAAGTGAACATCGCAAAGGTGTGTGTGTTATCACCGATTTGTTATCATGAAAAGATGGTTCAATGCCTAGTGCAACCAAATTTTCAACAAATTTTGTGATAATTACACTATAGTAAAGTTCAAGTTGAAAAACACTTTGCTTTATGCACTAATGCAATGACTCCTATAAGAGAGAGTTCTTATTTAATCAAGTGGGGGATATGTTATATTTTAAAATATAATGATTGATTAAATAAGTGTTACAATGGATAACTATTTAATCTAGTGGGGGAATGTTATATTATTTTATAATATAATGTAATATTATAATATAATGTTTTAGATTAAATAAATGTGACAAAGAGTGTCACATATTGTAACATATAATAGAGAGTTACAATATTTAGATATATGAGATATATCCAAATAATGTAACATATTTGGTGTTACAAATTTGTAACTTCCAAATATTACCCTTTATTGTGTAAATTTGTTGTTACACAATATTGAGATGAATTTCATATAGCCATATGTGATATGGCTGTTAGAGATATGATTTTAACCCCAATAATGTGTTTTGGGAGTTACAAAATCATTTGGGAGGGTTTGGAACCGTTTGGAAAAACAACACATTTTTTGTGCTGAAATTGGTCGATGGCCGCGGCCACTGAATGTTGGTGGCCGCGGCCTGTGGGACAGAAACTAGTGTCCGCGGCCACTAATGTCTCTGGCCGCAGCCACAGGCCAAAAACTGACCAATTTTTCAGTTTTTTCAATCTTTGTTGAACGGCTCAAAAAACCCAAATAACTCCCAAATCTCTTTTTTAATTCCATATTAATCCAATTAAACATTGGTAACAGCCATGGGGGTTGATGGAATTTGAAATTCAAAGGGTGTCTCTAAACTCTATAAATAGGAGCCTATAGCTCACTTGTAAGAAACAACATTTCTATCCATTAGAGCACTTGGCTAGAAACACCTTGAAGCTTGATAATTCCAGAAAGCATTTCCTATAATCTGTGAGAGATCCCTTAGTGCTTGAGTTAGGAGGAAATAAGCTTTTGGACAAAGGTTTCAAACCTTGTTCAAGTTGGTGATCCCCAACACTCTTCACTTTGGTAGTGTGAGTGAGAGTTGTTTCTATTTAGTTTGTTTGTTCTTTCTTTCTACTCTATTTCTCTTCATCTTCATATTCTTCTCTTTTGTTTATTTGTATTTCTTGTTTTGAGTTGTAATCTTCTTTTCTTTATTTCAAACACTTTTACTTTACTTGTAATATTTAGCTTTGAGTTGTATTTTCACTATTCTATTCTTCTTCTCTTCTTCTTATTCTTTAGTTTCTTTAGATTTTTCAGTTATAGAGTTGTAACTCTTTTTAATCAATCATTATTTATTTGTAATATATTGCATAGAGTTGTAATATTATTACCCATATCCATTGAGGCAATATATATTTTCCTAACAATAATATTTGCATTTTATTATAACATATGTTCGTATGACCGAACTTAGCATAGTACTTTGGTTTGATTTAACAAAATACAAAATTTATTTTGAAAAATACTCTAAGTACCCTAGCATGCTTTCACTTATTTTGCTCATGTGTTTACATACCTTTCGATATGCTTTGCTTACTAGATGCCTTATATGCCCCCCAAGTGATTGAGGAGCTTTAGGTCCTTGGTCACTTGCCTTGACTAAAACATGTTCGAACATTACTGCTCGAAGCAAAGAATTTAAAACGATAATACAGCAAAACAACAACATAATGAGCAAATACTTGTAATAAATATAATAATTGACAAGAATCTGGCTGGGCACAATCCCTTATATTTCTCATAATAAATGTACAAAACATGTATGTACGAGTGATCAACAAGATCTTACACTTATAAGCGATCAGTCATGTAAAATGACCAACCCTTTTTCATAACTTGTAAAAAGTAAAATTAATACAAGCCAATTCTTTAGGAAGAATTGTTTATTGATAGTACTTGCGCAGGTGTTCTCCATTCTAATATCGAGGAATGAGATCTCCATTTAAGCGTGCAAGTTTGTACATGCCTAGATGGAGGACTTCTTCAATCTGGTATGGCCCTTCCCAATTAGGTCCGAGTACTCTAGCAGCCTGGTCACGGGTGTTAAGAAAAACCCTTCGAAGTACTAGATCTCCGACATTGAATTTCCTTTCACGTATTTAGAATTGAAATACCGGGCGACCTTTTGCTAGTAAGCAGCTACTCGTAGTTGGGCTTGCTCTCGCCTTTCATCGACCAAATCAAGAGATTCCATCAATAGCTGGTTATTAGAGCCTTGATCGTATGTTATTCTGCAATGTGATGGTGGATCTAACTCAACAGGCAAAATAGCCTCATATCCATAAGCTAAGGAAAATGGAGTATGACATGTTGTTGTTCGATGTGAAGTTTTGTTCGACCAAAGGACTTCAGGAAATTGCTCTGGCCATGCTCCCTTTTCTTCCTCAAGTATTTTCTTCAGAGTATCCTTTAGCGTTTTATTGACTACTTTGACTTGTCCATTTGCTTGAGTATGAGCGACTAAAGAAAAGCTCTTGATAATTCCATGTCGCTCGCAAAAATCTGTGAACAGATCACTATCAAACTGGGTGTCGTTGTCTGAGACAATCTTCCTTGGCAATCCATAGCGACATACGATGTTTTTTACCACAAAATCCAGCACTTTCTTGGTCATTATGGTCGCGAGTGGCTCAAATTCGGCCCATTTAGTGAAGTAATCAACGGCAACCACAACATACTTGACGCCGCCCTTTCTTGTGGGTAGAGATCCGATTAAATCTATACCCCAGACTGCGAACGACCACGGACTTTGCATCTGTTTTAACTCATTATGGGCTGCTCGTGGAATTTTGGAGAACCTCTGGCACTTGTCGAACCTCTACACAAATTCCATCGAGTCTTCATTCATTGTTGGCCAGAAGTATCCTTGCCTTAGGATCCTTTTCGATAAGCTCTGCCCCCAGCATGGTCCCCACAAAAGCCTTCGTAGACCTCTTTCATCAATTCTTTGGCCTTCTCCTTTGAAATGCATTTGAGGAGTGGCATTGAGTATCCCCTTCAGTACATGATTCCATCGACCAGGATATACCTAGTAGCCTGCCACTGAAGGGTTCTAACTTTGTTTATGTCCGCTGGTAAGACACCCTGCGTAAGGTACTCTATGTAAGGTTCCATCCATGTATCGGTCACCTGGATCACCAAAGAGGTCTCCTCTGCAGGATGCTTGGCACGGATAGTCGCTCAACTGGCACTATGTTCAAAGTGTCAGCATCCTTCGCACTTGCCAATTTGGCCAAGGCGTCAGCGTGTGAATTCTGGTCGCGAGGTACTTCCTGGAGGGTGTATTTGTCAAATTGCGCCAATAGATCCTTTGCTTTATTTAAGTAAGCAACCATTTTTAAGCCTCGGGCCTGAAATTCTCCACTGATTTGATTAACCACCAGTTGGGAGTCATTGTAGATATCAAGTGATTCTATGTGCATGTCTCTGCCTAGTCGCAATCCAGGGAGCAGTGCTTCATACTCGGCTTCGTTGTTAGAAGCAATGAAGTCAAACCTGATTGCGCAGTGAAATCGATGCCCTTCAGGTGTTATCAAAATCACTCCTGCTTCTGCGTGATGTTCATTAGAATAGTCGTCCGTGTACAACTTCCATGAGGGAGATTGGTTCTGAGGCTTGGGCTCTTCAGGCGCTTCTGGCTGTTCGCTATCTGGAAGCCCAGTGAGTTCTACGACGAAGTCCGCCAGGGCTTGCCCTTTTATCGCTGCTCATGACAAGTGAGAGATATCGAACTGTCCGAGTTTGACCGCCCATTTCAATAATCTGCCTGCGGCTTCTGGCTTCTGCAGAACTTGTCGTAGAGGCTGGTCGGTCAAAACCGTGATTGGGTGAGCTTGAAAGTAGGGCCGCAGTTTTCTGGAGGCTAAGATTAAATAATAGGCTAATTTTTCAATAGGTGGATACCGCAGCTCCACTCCAATTAGCCTCTTGCTTACATAATAAACAGCCTTTTGCACGCCTTCTTCTTCTCTTACTAAGACAGCACTAGCAGTGTATTCTGTGATCGCCAAGTAGATGAACAAAGTTTCTTTATCAACCGGCTTTGATAGGATCGGTGGTTGCAACATGTGCATTTTCAATGCTTGAAAAGCCTGCTCGCATTCCTTCGTCCATTCGAATTTCTTATTGCCTCTGAGTAGATTAAAGAATGGGACACATTTTTCCGTTGATTTGGAAATAAATCTACTGAGAGCAGCAATTCTTCCAGTTAAGCTTTGAACATCCTTGATCTTCACTGGCAATTTCATATCGACCAGGACTTTGATCTTCTCGGGGTTGGCCTCAATTCCTCGCGAGTTTACTATAAATCCCAAGAACTTCCCTAATCCTACTCCGAAGGAGCACTTGAGGGGATTCAGCTTCATCTGATATTTGTTCAAGATGTTGAAGCATTCTTGCAAGTCCCCTATATTCCCTTCTGCCTTCTTCGACTTAACTAGCATGTCATCGATATATACCTCCATGTTTGTGCTGATCAGCTCCTTAAACATGTGGTTGACCAGTCGCTAGTAAGTCACACCAGCGTTTTTCAAATTGAAAGGCATTACAGTAAAGCCCTGTGTCAGTCTGAAAGCTAGTGTGATCCTCATTAGGTGGATGCATACTGATTTGATTATATCCAGAGTATGCATCCATGAATGAGAAAATCTCGTGCCCTGCGGTGGCATCGACCAGTTGGTCGATCCTAAGGAGTGGGAAACAATATTTAGGGCAAGCTTTACTAAGGTCTATGAAATCCACGCATGTTCACCATTTTCCATTCGACTTGGGAACTAGCACAGGGTTAGAGACCCATTTTCTGTTGTACTGGTGGAAATTTTTGTCTCTAAGTTTTTACCGACTTTCACAACCCTGATCGGATTTTCTTCATCGAGTTGGACCTCTTCAAGTTCCTCGATGGGTCCTATCTCTTCATCAAAATCCCCAAAGTGAGGATCTAAATCTCTGTCCTCACTTTGGGCAACGCTCTATTTGGTGACATCATCACCTGATTGGGCTTGTACATCAGTCGCCATTTGCAACTCTTTTCCGGCAACTTCCCTCGATACACCTTTCTTTGCCTTAGTTATCAAGGCGTTGTAGCACTCCCTCGCTTCCCGTTGATTTCCCTACACGCATCCTATCCCTGCGTCTGTTGGGAATTTCATGGCTAGATGCCATATCAAGGTAATGGCTCATAGGTCGACCAAGATTGGCCTCCCAATTATAGCATTATATGCTGAAGGACAATCAACCACTATGAAAGTAATGAGTAATGTCCTGTTTGCAAGTGCAATACCTGCTGTAACTGGGAGCCTAATTGACCCAGTTGGGGCGAGCCCTTCGCCAGAAAAACCATAGATGGTTTGGTTGCATGGCTCCAAGTCCTTGATGGACAATTTCATTCTTTCCAATGAAGACTTGTATAGGATGTTGACTGAGCTTCTTGTGTCAACCAACACCCTCTTAACCATCATGTTGGCAATTTGAACATCAATGACCAGCGGATCGGAGTGTGGGAATCACACGTGTTGGGCATCGTCCTCAGAGAAGGTTATTAATTCTTCCTCCGTTCGAGCCTTCTTTGGTGCTTGATCCTCCACACTCATCATCTCGATGTCCTAGTCGTGGCGTAGGGTTTGAGCATATCGTTCCCTTGCCTTCCCACTGTCCCCTGCAAGGTGTGGGCCACCACAGATGGTGAGTAATGTGCCTGCCACAGGAGCTGGCTGTAAAGGTGGCGAGCGTTGGCATGCAGGCGCCTGCTCATTGCCACCCTGAGCCTCTCGCTGAGACCCTCCTGCGGCTCGCACATATCTCCTTAGATGTCCTTGCCTGATTAGGAACTCAATCTCATCCTTCAACTGGTTGCACTCAATGGTATCGTGTCCGTAGTCATTGTGAAAACGACAGCATTTTGTGGTATCTCTCTTGGAGATATCCTTCCTTATAGGTGCGAGTCGCTTATAAGGAACATTAGAGCTGGTCGCCTGGTAGACCTCTGCTCGACTTTCAATAAGGGCCATGTAGTTGGTGAATCTCGACTCGTATCTATTGCCTTTGGGGCGTTTATTCTCAGATGTCATTGGCTCATTGCTCGCCTGTTTTCCACCATTTCTGCCATTTCCGTTCCCGTTGCCCTTGCCATTGCCATTGGGTTTATCTGACCCATTGGCGGCCTTGGCGGGTTCTTCCTTTAGCCCCTTGTCCTTCGTGGGCGATTTCCCCTCATTGGCAATCGCGTCTTCGAGCTTGATATATCGATTAGATCGATCCAAAAACTCCTGGGTACTTTTTACCCCATTCTTTCTTAGGCTACTCTAGAGGGGAGAATGGCTTCTAACCTCAGGAGTTAGGGCCATCATTTTTCCCTCGTCCCCCACTGTCTTGGCTCCAGCTACTGCTCGCATGAAGCACTGGACATACTCCTTCAAGGGATCTCCCTCCTTCTGGCGTATCTCGACTAGCTAGTTGGCCACAGTGGGGTGTACGGGACCCGCATAGAATTGTCCGTAAAATTCCTTCACGAACATTTCCCAGGATACTATACTAGCAAGAGGGAACTTAAAGAACCACTCCTAGGCAGTATCAGATAGCGTAGCGGGGAAGATCCTACAACGGGCATCATCCGACACCTTCTGGATGTCCATTTGTATCTCAAATTTGTTGACATGAGATACCGGGTCTCCGTACCCATCAAAGTTTGGCAATATAGTCATTTTGAATTTGTTGGGGGTTTCTGCCACAGTAATTATCTGCACAAACGTAGTGCCCCTCCTCCGGTCGTACTCTATATGGGATGTCCTACCCCCGACCAGCTGTTGTACTGCCTGGTTCAGAGCATCAATTTGAGCCTGAACCGCTTATGGGATCGCTGGAGCTGCTGGTGCCGGAGGAGCGTACTCGTCCTGCCTTTCACGCTGGTTGTTGAGTACGTCTCTCAAATCATCATCCTTGCATCTCTGCTCGCTAACTCCTAGCTGATCAAAGACGTTATGCTGCCTGGGTTGCCCCCAATGTTATGGCTTGCTGGCCTATCTTCTCTAGGTGGGGGGCTCCTGCCTCCACCTCTTTCCTCATTCCTCCAACCAGCATTCCCTCTACCAAAATTGGCTTCATTATAGTCGTGGTCGTCTCAAAACTGTGGCCGACTAGGGTGTGACCAGCTGTTCATGCTATTTCCTCCTTGGACTAGTATTTCCTGAGCGTCAAGGGGAGGCCTGCACTAGTCGTTGGGCCCCCATGCATCATTATGTCGTGGGGGGGCCCTGACCGCAAAGCCTGACTCGTTGTTCCTTCTGTTGGTAGAAGGACGTTGCCCCCTGGGCGTCTAGAGCTGCGGGGCGGCTACCTAGCCCTATTCTGCCTCTAGCGCTGAGGATTGCCTCGGCCAACTTGTAATGGAGGCTGCTACTCAGGATCCCGAATTGAGACATCATCCTGAGCCACAGGTGGCTGCTCCGACCTTTGGGGGCTTGCTGGCCGGAGCGAAGGAATTGGATTGGGAGCCCGCTGTGGTGGCGCACTCGGTGGCTGATCCGATTGAGAGGCTGGCTATAACGCCCTAAACTCCAGGGACTGTTACAGTGTGCCTTCTAAATAGTGCTAAACTCCTTAATCGAGTCATTTGGCCAAAATCGTGTAACTAAGTATGATTAGCGATTTAGGGATTAAAAATCATGGATAAGATATAACGTTTCATTAGAACGTTTAATATATACATTGGGATCCCAAAAATATAATTTCAGAGTCTACTACAAGAAAATATTTACAACAAGCCGATCTAAGCGGCAGAACAGGGTTTAACCCTAGTTCCTCTTCAAACCTCGGCCATGGTGGACGAGCAGCTGCATATGTACACATCATCACCTAAGCTCTCCAACTCAAGGATAGTCCAGCTTTCTTTTGCCTTTACCTGCACCACATAGCACCCGTGAGCCGAAGCCCAGCAAGAAAACTTAATATGCTCATGAACAGTTATAACATGTCATCATATCATAAGGCACACACCTAGTAGATATAGCCCTATTCAGCAGACAAATGAGTTCACGAAATGTTGAGTATAACACATCAACCAATGATCATAATAATCATCCAAGGCTTTTAGCCCCAATATAGAATAGTGACGGTGGTACAGTCACTAAGGTGGGTTCCGTTCCCAATAGCCTTGTGATGATAGGGTCACCTGGGCTTATAGATAAGTGATCCTTTCACTAGCTTAAGCAAGATAGGTATCTGGTGAAATAGTCACCAGCATAAACCTATCAAATAGATAAGTGATCCCTTCACTAGCTTAGATAGGATAGGTGCATGATGATTAGTCACCAACAAAACCTTCCTCGTGACCATAGAGTCACAACCCTGGAACATCGTTCCCTATCCATGTGACAAGCAGTCACCTAGGCCTTAGGCCCTGGCTCTCAGTAACTAGTCCTAGACTAGCCAAGCGCTTATAAGTTCATCGACCTTAGGGTCGGTCCAGCGTTAATGCCTTAGAGCCATTCAACGCTGATATCGATTAGATCTAATCTTCATTCGGCCCTGCGTTCAGGACGCTATTGCCATTTCTGACTCTTAGGTCAATATCCCTGACTAGTCAGTGCCATATACAAGTAAGCAATGCCACCAAACATATATCACATATCCAATATTCGAATACAAGGCATTCAGCATGCTTACTTAACAAATACTAGTACAATTAGGACCATGCATAAACACAGAGGCTCAAGCTCTGAACATTCTCATATTCAATAATCATAGCATGCCCTAATCACATGTTTCTCGTGCATCACATGCATCATATTCAACCACTTGACATGCCTCAACAATAATCATGCATGCCACATTTAATAATCCAACATGCATCAAGAATAACCATGCATGTCACATATACACAGGGTGCAGTTTTCCTACCTCAGATTCGAGCTAGAATCAATATAAGAACGACCCTTGAGAATGATCAACCTTTAAGCCGTTAGCAGTCACCTAGTCATAACCAAATATGGGACACCATCAATAAAAATAATCAACATAGGTTTCCAAACCAATATCTAGCCTCTAGGACAACAATCCAAACTAATCCAAGTAGTAGGAACCATCTCGAGGCCTAAAACTATGTTCCAATAATCGACCTCGTTATGACAAAACCACTAATCAATAATATAAGATCATCTCATGCCGAATAGCTCGAATATATCTCCATAACAATGAAATCTCATTCACAAATTACAATATGCACCCAATTTACAAATATGCCCTCAACAGGCCAAATTACCAAAATGCCCTTATAATTATAAATACCCCCATATGCATGCATTTATCGCCATATAATAATATAATTCACATTAACATGCATATAATCATTTAATACCATAATAAATCAATTATGGCCCTCCCGGCCTCCTAATCAAGGTCCTAACCCTTATTAGGAAATTCGGGGCATTACACTGGCACAGCCTGTCCACGAGCCAACTGAATGGCTACCTCGAGGGCGGCCATGGCATCCCTCTGCCGACGGTCCATGTCTGCCTGCCGTTCATTCAACTCCTAGCGCTGACGCTCAATCTCTTTCTGCTGCAGCACCATTGTCTCTGCTACGTTCTCCTGATTGGCCCTCAGATTGGCCAACTCATCCTACAACACCCCCAATGTTGCCCTCAGCATTTCCGTATCCAACTCCTCCTCTTCAAACTCTAAATGTGGTTCATTCTCTGCCACATTTGGAGGAGGAGGTTGAGATGATGTAGCGCCAGTGGCCTGTCCAACTTTCTTGGACGTCTTTGCCATTTGATTTTCTTAAAGCTTTTTATCAAACTCTCAATGAAAGCACCAGAATGTTGACCCTCGATTTATCCAACAACACGGAGTCAAAAATACGACAAGAAATGAGATGATAGTCAAGAATGGAATCAAATGGTAAGGAAATGACACAGACGATTTATAATGGTTCGGCCCCAATGAATGGTAATGACCTATGTCCACTTAGTGCTATTATTGAAGTTGAATCCAAAAGTCGTGATCAAAGAACTAGGGTTCTTGAATTTCACGAACCTTAGGAGAGTTACAACAAAACGATAGATAATCACCTTTTATGTTCTCTCTATGAGTATTCAGAGAAAAGATTCAAAAGTCCAAAAGTCCCTTCCTTGAGCCCTCTCATTAATATTTATAAGCTCAAGAGGGTTACATGGGCCAATGGGCCTTAATTAACCTTAATATCAGCGTATTGAGGCAATAAAGAGGAAATAATAAATGTAGTTATTACAAGATTACAATCTTTAAAGGAAAGAAACTTAAGCATGCGACCAGTCTCGTCGTATCTAATCGTGAGGTTTGATAAAGCAGCAGGGACTGGTCGATAAGCGAGCAGCACCTCTTTAATTTGATGCCTCCATGTATCAACCACGTGTGAGAAATTCTTGCCACGTCATCAGTAGCCATTTGTAGGTAAACAAATTTAATTAAAAAATCTATAAAATAATAGCCAATTTGAAGCCCTAGGTCGAAATTATCATGGGCTTTAGGCCCGTGAAATTTCCCATTTGATTATATATCCATTGGACTTAAAATCAAGGCCTGTATTATTTTCTGTTGATTTAATTAATTAAATAATTATTTAAATCCTTTATCAAATTAATTATTTATAATTTGAACATTGATTTAAATTTATTTATTAATTTAGATACCAATTTATCTTAATTAATAAATCTGTCTGTTGACTGTGTTTTTAGCCAACGACGTGAGAACGTTAAATACGACAAACCTTCAAGAGAATTTAAATAACACAGACAGTCTAATCAAGAAAAATAAATAACACACAAGATTTTTATAGTGGTTCAGCCCCGATCAGTCGGTAATAGCCTAATCCACTTAGAGTTGTGATTTATAGATCTGTACTCAAGATCAGATGGACTGAGCCAACTGAGTTGCTTCAGTACAGATTGCAAAAATACAAGAATTCTTTCAAATGCCAGCACTTTCTCTCTCTAGAATACTCAGACCCGAATTTCTCTCTCTAGAATACTCAGACCCAAATTTTCTCTCTCTAGAAAGAAGAAGCAGAAGAAGCCCCGATCTAATCCCATAAGCCCTCTATTTATAGGCTTAGGGTCATACATTTGATATTCCCTAGAATCGGGATATTTTATTATATTTATTACATTTAAATTACAAAAAACATTCAAAATGTAACAAAACCCCCCATTTGTGGGAAGAATGAGAGATTCCCGCGTATCTTGTTGAAGCTGTTTCTGGGAATCTTGACTTAGTCCTCCTCTAGCTAGTTGATCCACCTCACCTCCACTCTGGTCGATCATACACATGTTGGTCGGACATACACTTGCTGGTAGGACTTGTGCATGGTGGACATGCACTTCTCTCCTCTAACATCCTTGGGGTCTCCTAGGACCACTCTCTTGGGGTCTCCTAGGACCACTCTCTTGGGTTCTCCTCGGACCAAATCCTTGGGGTCTCCTAGGACCATATCCTTGGGGTCTCCTAGGATGCACTCTCCTTAGCTCTCCTAGGATGCACTCTCCTTAGCCTCCTAGGATGCACTCTCCTTAGCTCTCCTAGTATGCATTCTCCTTATCCTCCTAGGATGCACTCTCCTTAGCTCTCCTAGGATGCATTCTCCTTAGCCTCCAAGGATGCATTCTCCTTAGCCTCCTAGGATGCACTCTCCTTAGCTCTCCTAGGATGCATTCCCCTTAGCCTCCTAGGATGCATTCTCCTTAGCCGCCTAGGATGCACTCTCCTTAGCTTTCCTCGGACCAAGGTGCACTTGGCTTGGTTATGACATCTTTCAAGCAGTCCAAATTCTTCGTCAGTCTACCGGGTCACTTTATCACAACTCTGAAGAGTCAATGTATTTATTGACTATTAATGTGTCTTTTACTAATCATGTACTGCCATTTGTCACCTCTATTGCCACGTCATCAATCTCCATTTTGGGGGATAACACTCTCATTCTCTTTTCTTCTCAAAAATACACAACTCTGGGAAACTATCCAAAATTGACCTGGTCAACTTTGATAGTTCTAATTGATAATTAAATCAATTAATTGAGACTATCTAGATGATTTTATCCAAGGTACAATGGGGACCATGGGCCTATGAAATCAAGCTCCAATAAGTTATCATAAATCTAACAAATAAATTTACTAACTTATTAATTCCTCGTGACTCCACTATAGACTTGGAATTGCACTCTTGAATTCATAGAACGCTCTATAACAAATATAGATACGATATTAATTATCCATTGTTACAACCATAATTTTCACTCAATCCTCTATAGACGGTCTACAATGAGAGAGGACTAAAATACCGTTTTACCCCTCATTGTATTTTATCCTTAAAACACTTAGTTCCTTGTAAATGATATTTCAATAAACTAATTTAATTACTGAAATGAGATCTCTATCATTTAACACCTTGAACCAAACTAAAAGGAAACCATCATTTCACTTCTTCATCAAAAGCTATAGATGTTCAAATCTATGATTAACACTCCCACTCAATTATACTACCGAGTTCCCAAGATGTAAGTATGGGCTAGTCTGTAGGGTAAGCTCGTAACGAACAAGTCAAAGAACTTAAATAATACAATCAGTTAGAATATTAACCACTCAGAATTGAGATTGAATTGACCTATGGTCAACTATATGACATGACTAGAATAGATAATAATGGTATGTTTACTTATCTTATCAACTGTCAATATCGGTCTGTCCGATGAAACAAATACATCCGATCTTATCTACTTTGCTAATGTTGTGGAAAGAACATAACACTACAATGTGTAAGTAGATCATATCGTAGAATGGCAAGTCAGTGTAAATCCTATGCACTGACTAATCTTAGGACTAACTTATTTTGAACATATAATCATATTTATATTCCACTGTGATTACGTCACTATAAATAAGATTAGTTATATGCTCGGGATTTAATAGAAGTTTATATTAAATAAATAATCATGAAAATAAAACATGTGAGCAAAGTGATTGACCAAGTCAAAAAATGATTTCTATTCTGTTATTGATAATAAAATGAGATTACAAAGAATTTGGGTTTTAATTAGGGCATAAAACCCCAACAGATATAACTACTATTGCGGGAGGACCTCATTTGGGGGGCACGAGCAGCGGGGCCCAAAAGAGGTATATAAATGAGCTGAAAACTCACAACGGTGTGGAATTTGTCACAGAGCAGCGGTTATCAAAACAATAGCGGTTAGAAAAATAACCAATCATTTTCACAAAAGAGGACGCTAGCCACGTTCAATTCTCACATAATGACCTATCGATGATAACCGTGCAGCTCATCATTCGAAGGGTTCGAAGGATACTGGTAGACAATGGAAGCTCAGTAAATGTGCTTTTCAGGTCCACCCTAGAGAAAATGGTATTGTCCATAACCGATTTAAAGGCAACCATAATGACTCTGTACGGATTTTCAGGTGAAGGGACGACGACCATAGAGACGATCTGACTGGTGGTTACGCTGGGAGAAGAGGCAGGAATTGTTTCTAAAATACTTGAGCTCATGGCAATCAATTGTCCGACTGCGTATAACGCGATTTTGGGATGACCCGCGCTAATGGCTTTTTAGGCCATCACTTCGATCCAACACCTGGTAATGAAGTTCCCCTCAACCTCGAGGATATGCATAGTAAGAGGAGACCAGCTCGCTGCTAGAGAATGATACATCATTGCTATGAAGGTAAAATCACAACACAGGTAGTAGGCGATGGTCATAGGTGAAGGAGGTGAGGAGTCCCGGGTAATGGAAGTTACCGTGGGATGGAAGAACCTCGAGAAGGGATGACGAGGTCGCCCAATAGGACGACATTGATCTACAAGTAGGCAAAGATCGATCTAAGCTCAAAGCAATAGAAGAGCTTGAGGAAATAAATATCGACCTAGAAGTACCTTCAAGAGTTATAAAAGTTGGAAAAAATCTTGAAGTTGAAAGGAAGAATGAGTTGGTCGAATTTCTGAGGAAGAACCTGGACGTCCTTGCCTGGTCGCATGAGGATATGGTGGGAATCTGTTTGTGTATAATAATGCATACTTTGAACCTGGAAAAGAATGTGCCTGCAAAGTCCCAACAATGAAGGCTTTTGGGGATAGTACGATCTAAAGCTTGAGAAGAAGAAGTAGCTCGCCTACTTAAAGGAGGATTTATTAGGGAAGCAAAATACCTGATCTGGGTGGCCAACCCCGTGCTGGTCCCGAAGCCAAATGGGAAGTGGAGAACTTGTATTGATTTCTCCGATCTCAATAAGGCTTGTCCAAAGGACTATTTCCCACGACTGAGAATTGATCAATTGGTAGACGCCACAGCTGGTCACGAGCTCATGTCTTTCATAGACGCATATACTAGATATAACCAGATCGCGATGAACCCTGCAGGCCAAGAGCATACTAGCTTCATGACTGAGCATAACGTATATTACTACAAAGTTATGTCATTCGGGCTGAAAAATGTCGGGCCTACATACCAACGGTTAGTCAACAAAATGTTCGCTAACGAGATCAGAAGAAACATGGAAGTGTATGTTGATGACATGCTTTTTAAATCAAAGAATACTTGTAACCATGTATCCAACCTTGAAGAATGTTTTGGCATATTGAGAAAATATGACATGAATTTGAATCCCCAGAAGTGCACTTTTGGAGTTTCATCGGGAAAGTTTCTAGAGTTTATAGTCAACACAAGGGGGATAGAGGCGAATCCAGAAAAAATCAAGTCATTGTTAGAAATGTCTTCGCCTAGGTCGCGTAAGGAAGTACAAAGCCTAACCAAAAAGGTGGCGGCCTTCAACCGCTTCGTTTCAAAATCCACTGACAAGTGTCTCCCATTTTACAACTCGCTCAGAGGAAACATGAGGTTTGAATGGATCAAATAATACGAACAAGCATTTCCTGACCTGAAAGTGCATCTAGCTGAACCCCCTATACTATCAAAACTGACGTCCAAATAATGTTTGTTTCTATATCTGGCCGTGACAAAAAATGCAGTCAGTGCTGTGTTAGTTCGAGAAGAAAATCGGGTGCAGAAACTCGTATAGTATGTAAGTAAAAGACTTCTCGGAGCTGAATCATGGTATCCATTGATAGAAAAGCTTGTGTTCTGTCTCATTTTGGCTTTAAGGAAGCTCAGGCCATACTTCCAGTACCATTCTATTCAAGTCTTAACCAACCAACCTTTAAGGCAAGTTTTGCAAAAACCTGAATCTTCGGAACTGTAATGCCCTACTACCCAGGGACTGTTACGGTGTGCATTTTAAACAGTGCCAAACTTGTTAACCGAGTCATTTGGCCATAATCGTGTAACTAAATGTGATTAATGGTTTAGGGTTAAAAATTTTGGTCAAAGATACAACATTTCACTAAAACGTTTACTGTGTACATTGGGATCCCAAAAATATATTTTAAAGGTTAATTACAATAAAATATTTACAACCAGCCGACCTAAGCGGCAAAATAGGATTTAACCCTAGTTCCTTTTTAAACCCTCGGCCGTGGTAGTCTGTAATAACCCGACTATTCTAAGACTTCAGACCATTAAAATCTACTAAAAACATAGCTACTAATTTGAATACATACATAAGAAATAATATATCTTTATTTAAAACCCAAAATATTGTGCAAAATACTAAGTAGGTATGAAATATAAAATACGGTATGGGTACCCATTGTTTAATACATAAAAACATCATAACTTTAATCAAATGCTTAAAAAAAAACTAAGTGTGGAAATACATAAAAACATAAATCAAAAGACTTAAGAACAACGTCATTCTCGATCTTCCATCAATCCATTCAGTCCATTCATCCTCAACACACATGCCAAGCTGCCACGAATCCTTCCCGCCTTCCATATTCATTTTCCTGCATCATTCTAAAAAAAAAGGAATGACCCTAATGCCTAACAAGGAAAATCTATTAACAACATATATCATTAATCATAAACATAAGACTATATCATAAATATATATTATAAAACATATGACTATAAAAATGTATATCATATAGGACTACAATATTAATGGCCATTAACTCATTAACATGGTATGTGATAAAACCATCTAAGTCATCTATCTACTAATCGAGGTAAGTTCGATCACAACTATAGTATATGATAACCTATCTAAGTCATCTGTCTACTAATCGAGGTAGGGTAAACCATAACTCTAAACCATGAAAATGATAAAAATTATTGGGGATTGCTATCTAAGCAAGTCATATGCCCAAGCGACTATAACATAAATTCTTGGGGCTTGCTATCTAAGCAAGTCTTATGCCCAAGCAACTACAAAACATATTTATACATATACATATCATAGCATAAAACATATCATAACTTAAACATATAAACACATTTAATCTAACATATTTTCCTTACCAAAAACTGGGATATGGAGACAAGAACGGGATTTGGAACACTCCTAAAACAAACAGTAAAACCATGAGTTTCTAAAGAAAGGAGAAGAAAAAGAGAACTAAACCATCAAAGAAGAAACTTACCGAAAACCTTAAGTTTTAAGAAACTTAAACACCTAACCAAGAATCATAAACAAGAGTTAGGATCTAAAAGAAAATAAAAGAAAACTAAAGAACTATGAAGAACTGAACTTAAGGATAAGAATACCTTGGATAACTATGACTTTGATCTATACCTCGATACTGAAATAACACTATATCTCACTTCCCAAGTGTTTAGAAAAGCTTAGATTGGAAAATCTTTTATCCCAAAACCCAAGTGTTTCTCTTTATAGTAATCTTAACAACTTGGAGGCTCTAAAGAATGCTTGAAGAATGAAGGAAATGGCTGCGTACTATGTCCTATTTATAGAGTTCAAGGAGTGAAACTAACCCCTTTTAATTTGAATAAATAAATGAATATAAAATGAAAAAGTTTTGAATTTTCGTTCAGCAGATGCTCAGAACTCGGTCAAAATAGTTCAAGGGCAGGTCCAAGTGGTTAAGGCTGTTTTTAAGTTTAAAAACTACAAGCTTCAAAAAAATCACTCGTAGGGGCGATATATCGCCTACCCTGGGCGATACATCGCCTAGACCTATATCTCGAGCCCCATTCGGTCGTTTGTGCGAAGTCAACGTATTTTCCGTATCTCCAATAGGCGATATATCGACCCCTATTGCTGCGATATATCGGCATACGTTGATATATCAAAAACGTATTTGTACTTTTTCAGCATATTTTGAATTGATTAAACATTTTTGACTGAGTCAAAATGTGATCCTAACAGCTGCTGGAAGGTTCTAGAGCTTCTAGATCTTTCTTTTATTTAAATTATTCATCAAAGATACTTAAATCCTTAATAAACATGATTATGACAAGTGTTACATTCTTAATAAATAATATTTCTAGGACCAGCAATATTAGTCAAACCTTATGTTATAATTAATATTTCTAAACTATAGGTTAAACTTATAAAATCCATAACTGTTGCTATGAGTTTCCAACTAAGTCCCGGCTTGAACCAAAATCCACGGAAACTAACATACTACAAACTACTACTATCTAGCTGAGTAAAAAAATTTGGGACACTACAATTCTCCCCTACTTAAAAGAATTTCGTCCCCAAAATTTACTTACCAAACAATTCTGGATACCGTGCTAACATGTCTCCCTCCAACTCCCACGTTGCCTCCCATTCAGAACTATTACTCCATAGGACCTTGACTATCAGAATACTCTTAGATCGTAATTCCTTCATCCCTCTATCTAGGATGCTAACCGGTCATTCCTCGTAACTCAAGTCTTTTTGGAGTGTTATCGTATCGTACTTGAGGATGTGAGATGGGTCTGACACATATCTACGTAGCATCGAGATGTGAAATACATTGTGGCTATCTGCTAGAGCTGGCGGTAGGGCTAATTTATATGCAACTGTTCCCACCTTGTCCAATATCTCAAAAGTGTAGCATCCCAAATTTGCTAATAAGGCTTGGGGCCTTGATTAGTGTACCTAGAGGGCAATAAGTGATATATTATTATATGTGAATTTGATGAGTATGTGATTAGAAATGCATGTTTAGGTGAATTAAATATGCATGTGGGCCCCGCTTGGTTATTAGGGGCATGTTTGTAATCTTAGCCCGTTGAGGGCATAAATGCAATATATGTGATATTTGTGATATATTTGTGATGCACGATCCGAGACAGTCCTAGGGAGCGATTTAGCTAGAAAGTCACAACGAGGTCAAATATCCGGCTCGGGAGGAGCTTAGGGGTATTTCAGGGATATTATAATGTGTTAGGGAATTATTTAATAGCAGGTAGTAATTAAGTAGTGGTTGGGATATGTCAGGATTAATAAGGATTTATTAGACTACTCAGGGACTTAGCGGGGTATGGCAAAAGACTGAAATGCCCTTGATGTCATTAAAGGGTTAAGGTTAGGCTTAGGGGAAATTGAGTATTTTTAGCTAATGGTTATATGCTTACAATCTTAGGAATGTACTGGAATCTAGAAAAGATAAGGCATAACTCAGTTTTGGCTTCCCTTTCTCTCTCCACCGATTATCTCTTTCTCTCTTGGGGTGTTGAAGCTTTGAAGAAAATCTTAAGGACTTGGGCTGGAGTTTTGGTGATTTACAAACTTATGGATTGAAGGGTTAGAGCTAGGAGGAGATTTGGAGTTGGCCAAGTCGAAATCATCAGTAGAGGTATGGATCTAAGCTTGAGTTCTGTTTAATTTTCCTCTGTTTTGTTGAAGTTTGAGGGGTTAAAGCTTAGATAATTTAACTTGAGTTCTAGTAGGATTTTGGTTGGTTTCTCTGGGCTTATGTGCTGCTTAAAGTGTATTAGGATGATTATGGGACTCAATTCAGTTGTTGGGGTGCGTTTGGGATGATTTCCAGGGGAGTTAGCTTGTGAAAATTGCATGGAATTTCTGGGTTTTGGGGTTGAGGCGCGGCCATGTTCATCAGCATCGTGACCCACTTGAGTTTATAGGCTAGTGGGGCATCGAAAAATTTCCCAGGCGCCGCGACCCTAGGCTGGCAGATGTGAGGAAATTTTGCCTCTATTTTGGGGCGCGTCGCGGCGCTTAAGGGAGGCTGGGTCGCGGCCCAAAATGAGGGTTTTTAGCTCGGGAAGGTATCTACTACCTAGTTTGGTAGAAACCAAGGTCCTGGAGGTTAGAATTAAGTCTCAAAACTATTTAATGGATTAGAACGTGATGGTTAATTAACATTCATACGTTGTGACTAGGATTTCTCTTCAAGGCTCGGGTTAAAGGACTGTGCTCATGATCGCGGTGCTCGAGTAGCTTAGGACACAGGTAAGAAAACTGTTGTACCCGTAGAGCTTGTATTGCAGGGCACAGCCCTATATGATTGTCTTGTAGGGCATAGCCCCTTTGGTTGAGTTTATTCATGTTTAAGTATATGCTTAGTTATGCTATGTGTGCATATATGTGAATGAACGGCAAGAGCCGGGAACGGCGAGGGCCGGGAACGGCGAAGGCCGAGAATGGCAAGGGGCTGGGAACAACGTTTAGCATGCAGAGTGCGAGTTTCCAGGGCGAGACCCAAAGGATACCTGGGATATCCTCACGATGTGGACCGCAAACCCAGGGCCTGGTAAAGCGCCTGGGACGGCATGGCCGTATGTGGTTAACCTGATGATGGCTTGTTTATATGTTAAGTGTTTAATATGCATATGTTATCTACTTTAAGGGTTTTCTTGCTGGGCTTCAGCTCACGGGTGCTCTGTGGTGCAGGTAAGGGCAAGGGGAAAGTTGACCAGCCATGAGTACGGAGAGCGTGAAGCGATGCGTACATGTTTGGCCTGCCTGGCTGCCACGGCCAAGGGTATTTGGGGAGATGGTTGTACTAAACCTAGATTTTGTCGTTTAGCCGACTTTAATCATATTTTTGAGTTGTAAATATTTTTAAACATTATTTTGGGATCCTAAATGTTAAATGCTTTATGATTTTCAATGAATGGAATTATTTTCAAAATATAAGACTGTTTATGGTTTAATTACACTTTTGCCTTAAAACCTCGATTAGCGAGTTAATTGCACGTTTTGAACTCACTTAGTAACGGATCTAAGGAAGTAGGGCGTTACAAAAAGGACCTAAAAATCGGGGACTAAGCTTGTCTTTCTTCCCAAATCGCTTCACACCTTTCATAGGAGATATCTTTAAGAAGACTTGATCTCCGACTTTAAATTCCACATCACGCCACTTGGCATCCGCATAACTTTTCTGTCAGCTCTGAGCAACGAGTATACGCTTTCTAATCAACGTTACTGCATCTTGAGCCTCTCTAACAACTTCGGGTCCAAGAAGTTGTCTTTTTCCTACCTTGTCCCAATGTAACAGCGATTGACACCTCCTTCCATAAAGTAACTCATATGGTATCATACCGATCGTTGACTGGTAGCTAATGTTGTAGGAGAATTCTATCAGCGGCAAATACTTACTCCATGATCCTCCGAAGTCAAGTACACAAGCGCGCAACATATCCTCTAAAATTTGTATGGTACGCTCAGACTAACCATCGGTTTGAAGATGAAATGTCGTACTAAGACTTAACTTGGTACCCATGGCTTGCTACAAGCTTCCCCAAAATCTCGATGTAAACACCGATCCTCTATCGGATACTATGGTCTTAGGGATTCCATACAGTCGTACTATTTCTTGAACATTAATGTCTGCATACTGGTCTGCTGTGTACGTAGTCTTGACAGGCAGGAAGTGAGCTGACTTGGTTAGTCTATCTACTACTACCAAGCTGAGTCGTGCTGCTTATTTGTTCGTTGTAATCCTATCATGAAGTCCATGGCTATGTCTTCGCACTTCCATTCTGGTATACTAAGCGGTTGCAATAAGCCTGCAGGCCGCTGATGTTCTACTTTCACTTGCTGGCATACTAAGCATTTAGACACATATTCTACTACGTCTTTCTTCATTCCTGGCCACCAATACAATGCCTTAAGGTCGTGAGTCATCTTGGTCGACCCTGGGTGAACTGAGTATGGGGTATTGTGTGCCTCTTCTAAAATCGTCATCTTAACTCCATAGTCATTCGACACGCAGACCCGGCCTTAATATCTCAAGAACCCTTATCTTGATAAAGGGAAATATGTGGCCTTGCATTCTTTGACTGCAACTATGTGAGATACTAATGTGTCATCATGCCCTTGCCCAATCTGTATATCTTCTAACAGACTTGACTGGATGGACAAGTTAGCTAGTTTACCAATGACTAATTCTATTCCGTCATTGATCAGCTCTTGCTGAAGCGACTTTTCTATTCCTGATATTGCTGCTAGATTCCCGTAACTCTTCCTGCTTAGCGCATCAGCAACTACGTTTGCTTTTCCCGGATGGCATAGGATTTCGCAGTCATAATCCTTTACTAGAATTAACCACCTGCGCTGCCTCATGTTGAGCTCCTTCTGTGTGAAGAAATACTTTAAGCTCTTGTGGTCCATATAAATCTCACACTATTCTCCATAAAGATAGTGGCACCAGATTTTCAATGCGAAGACCAACGCTGCCAACTCCATACCGTGCGTTGGATAGCGTTGCTCGTATTCCTTCACCTGCCTTGAGGCGTAGGCTATCACTTTGTCATTCTGCATCAACACACAACCCAAACCTTGCTTTGACGCGTCATAGTATACTACAAACTTGTCGTTGGTTGTCGGTACACAGAGTACTAGTGCTGAGCATAACTTATCCTTGAGTAACTGGAAACTCTCTTCACATGTATCCGTCCAGTTGAACTTCTATTGTTTCTGAGTCAGGTTGGTAAGCGAAGTGGCTATCTTAGAGGCTATCTTAGAAAAGCCTTCTACAAATCTATGATAATAGCCTGCTAGCCCCAGAAAACTTCTAACCTCTGACGCATTCTTAGGTCTTGGTCAATCTGTCACAGCCTCTACTTTAGCAAGGTCTACAACAACTCTATCCTTGGATACTATGTGGCCGAGGAACGCTACTTGCGATAGCCAAAATTCGCACTTCTTGAACTTGGCGTAAAGTTGATGCTCCTTCAGTCGCAACATGGTCATTCTTAAATGTTCCTCGTGCTCGACTTCGTCCTTGGAGTACACCAAAATATCGTCGATGAACACTACGATGAATTTTTTCAAATAATCCTTGAAGACCCAATTCATTAAATCCATAAATGCGGCTGGAGCATTGATAAGACCAAAAGACATAACTAAAAACTCGTAATGTCCATATCGATTTCTAAAAGTTGTCTTAGGAATATCCTCTTCCCGTACCTTGAGGTGGTGATACCTGGACCGTAGATCAATCTTTGAAAATACGGTCGCTCCTTGAAGTTGATCAAACAAGTCGCTGATATGGGGTAGCGGGTACTTATTCTTAATTATTACCTTATTCAGCTCGCAATAATCTATACACATCCGCATGCTTCCGTCCTTCTTCTTCACAAATAGAACCGGGGATCCCCACAGCGAATGGCTTGGTCTAATGAAACCTAACTCCAGGAGTTCTTGTAGCTATGCCTTTAACTCCTTGAGTTTGGTAGGTGCCATCCGGTATGGTGCCTTTGAGATAGGCTTAGTTCCTAGTACTAGTTCAATTGTGAAGTCAATTTCCCAAGTCGGCGGTAACCCTGGTAAGTCATCAGGAAATACTTCTGGGAATTCTTTTATAATGCGGACGTCTCCAACCTTTAGTGGTGTTTCCTTTACCACATCCGTGACACTGGCTAAGAATGTGTGACATCCTTTCTCAATCATCCTTTGAGCTTTGAGAGATGAAATAAGAGGTGTTCGTAGTCCTGATACCTTTTCCATAAAACATAGTTTCTGACTGTCAAGAGTTTCGAACATCACTTTCTTGCATCTATAGTCGATGGTTGCACCATGCCTTGCTAGCCAATCCATGCCCAGTATTACGTCAAAGTCTTTGATCTCTAGTTCTATCAGGTCTCCTTCTAGTTCTATGTCCTCAATTTTGATCGGTACACCTCGTACTATCCATGATGATAGGACTACTTCACCCGAAGGAAATTCTGTCACAAACCTAGTTCTAAATCTTTCACAAGGTTTGTCTAATTTCTCTATCATTCCTAACGAGATATACGAGTGTGTTGCTCCCGAATCAAATAATACTGAACATATATTATCGAGGAGAGGAATCTGACCTGTGACCACTTTGTTACTAGCTTCAGCTTCCCCCTGTGTCAAGGCAAAGACTCTAGCTGGAACCATCTTGTTGTCCCTTTTCTCTTCTTGCTTGAGCTATGGACATTCCCTCTTCCAATGACCTTCCTGGCCATAACTATAACATCCTTTGGTGTTTTCACGACACTCACCAGGATGTTTCTTTTGGCATTTGGAGCACTGCGGGTATTCTACATAACCCGACCTATTGCCTCCATTATTTGTCTGTGCTCTTTTTTCATTGTCGGATTACTTATTATCAGGATGCCTTCTCTTCTGGCCATTATTGTTTCTATGTTGATGATTGTTGTTGTGGTTCCAACCATTCTGAGGTTGATTCTGCTGCTTTGGTTTAAGCTTGCTAGCCTCCTCCTTACTAACATTCGCCTAAAGCCTCTCCATCTCTATAGCCGTTTCTAGAGCATCAGTGTAAGAAGTAGATCCAGGGTTTGCTAGCTTAACTCCTAGCTCAATTTTGGGTCTGAGTCCCCTAACAAACTTGGTGACCCTCAAAAAGTCAGTTAGGACCAACTCTGGTGCAAACTTGGCTAGCCGATCGAACTGACAAGCATACTCTGCTACCGTCAAGTTGCCCTACTTCAGACTAGTGAACTCTTCTACCCTTGTAGCGATGACTGTGAAGTTGTAATATTTCTTATGAATGAGCTCCACAAATCTACTCCATGTCATGGTAGCAACGTCGTGAGTCTACTGTACTAAAACCCACCAGATTCTAGCATCCTTCTTTAGAAGAGACGAAACGCAGGATATGCGGTCCGCATTGCCTAGGTTCATGTGTGCTAGGATCGGCTCTACATTCCTGAGCCATTCTTTCGCCTCGAAAGGTTTGGTTGTCCCTTCAAATTTTGGAGCGTGTTGCTTACAAAATCGCTCGTAAATTGGCTCTATGTACTAATGTAATGCCCCGGATTTCCTATTATGGTTTAATGGCTGGATTAGTAGGTCGGGAGGGCCAATACTGTTTAATTATGCCATTAAATGTGTTTATGCATGTTTATGGGAATTATATTATAATATGATGTTAAATGCATGCATGTGAGTTCATATTTGTTTACAGGGGTGTTTTGGTAATTTGGCCCGTTGAGGGTATAATTGAATATTTGTTTGCGTGTTAATGATATATTGTGAGACCACATTATAATGTGGATTGGTTCGAGTATTTCGACATGAGACGATCTTTAAACATGATTTATCGGTTTGGTCATAACAGGTTTGAGCTCGGGGCTCGGGGTGAGTCTCGGGGTGATATTAATGATTATAGCGTTACCGGGGATTTTAGGGTAACGGGATATGAATTATTGGTGTTTGAGGATTTTGAGATTAGCGGGAATTGGGAAGCGTTAATTATGATTAACGGTGTAAGTGGAAAGTACCAATTTTACCCTTGAAATGGTTTTAGAGGCTTTAGGTGGCTTAAGGGTATTTTGGTCATTTGAAGGGATTTATATTACCCTTTAGTTGGCTGTAGAAGGTTATAGATTAAACTGAACAAAAACAGGGGTTGTCTTCTCCCTTCCCGTACATCATCCTTCTCTATATTTCTCTTTGGTGTTCTTGAGCTCTAGGAGGGGTTTCTAGCTAGGAAACTCAAAGGCTGGGTTGGTGGAATTGGTTCACCTTGTGAGGGAGGTCCAAAATTGGTTTCAAGGTGAGTTCTAGTCACTTATTTCAGGTGGTGCTCTGTTTTCCTTTTAGTTTTCAGCTCATGATTTTTGATGTAGAAAGTGGGAATCAAAGGGAGTTTTTGTGTAGGTTGATTAGGATTTGATGAGGGTGAGTTATGGGCGTTGTTTGGGGGTTTAATTGTGTGTTTGGAGGAGGTTTTGGGTTGATTTGAAGGGCTGGTTTGAGAGGAAAAACACAGGGGAAAAACTGAGTTCGTGTGTGGGCGTGTTGCTGGTCTGGACTGGGCGCCGCGGCGCAGCTGTGGTGCGCCGCGGCCCTTGGCGTCTGGCAGGGGGGAGTCTTTGAGGGTGCGTCGCGGCGCAGCTGGGGAGGGTCGCGGCCCTTAAGGTCATTTTGGGCAAAATGGTGTTTCTAGCTTGGGGATTCAAACCTTAGGCCTCGGGATTGAACCTAGTACCCGGTTGGGTAGTGTTTGGTGTCCCGGAGGCTAGATTTTGGTTTGGGAACCCTCAGTTATCATTTTTATTGATGAATCCTATATCTTGGTTATGACCAGGTGACCGTCGATGAATTTAAAGGTTGATCGTTCTCAGGGGTCGTTCATACAATAATTCTCACTCGAACCAGAGGTAAGAAAACAGTGTATGAATACAGTTGCACCCTGTATAGGTATATGACATGCATGGTTTGATATTGGGTCATGTTGGTTGATATATGTGGGCGTGGATTGTATATTAAATGCTAGTGAACGCTGATTACCTGTTTATGGCACTGACTAGTCAGGGACCGACTCTAAAGTCGATGATCACGCATTGAATAGCTCCATGGCATTAATGCGGGACCGACCCTAAGGTCGAAGAACTTATAAGCGCTTGCATGGTCTAAGACCAGATGTTTATAGCCAAGGTATATGACCCCGGTGACTGTTTGTCACATGGCTAGGGGACGTTGTCCATAGTCACGACTCTAGAGTCGAGAGGAAGGTTATGTTGGTGACCAATCACCATGCACCTATCCTGATCAAACTTATGAAAGAATCACTTATCAGTTAAGCCCTGGTGACCCTATCGTCACATGGCTAGAGGGAGCTATGCTCACTATTTTGGCTTTTGGCTATTGTCACCTATTTGTTTGGACTGATAGTCCTGAATGGTTATTATGATCGTTGTTGATAATATATCATGCTTTATTGTGTTTTCTTGCTGGGCCTTGGCTCATGGGTGCTTTGTGGTGCAGGTAAAGGGAAAGAGAAGCTCACCCAACCCTAAGTGGAGAGCTTGGGTGATGTTGTGTACATAGTAGGCTGCTTGACCACCACGGTCAGGGAGTTCTCAGAGGGACTAGGGGTTTACCCTATTTTTGTCGCTTAGGCCGGCGGGGATTGTAAATTTAAAATAGTAGTGACCTCTTTTGTGTTACAAACTACTTGTAAACATTTTGAAAGGCTCATGAGCAGTTTATTTACTTAATGAAATGTACCCTTTCCTTTTTACTAGTTTTCCACCTTAACCTAATAATAACACTTAGATCACGTTTTTAACCAAAGGACTCTGGTAGCGAGTCAAATTTTCGGTTCACTGTTCACCGTAACTATTCTGGGGTAACCAGGGCGTTACAACTAAGCTGGGTAAGGCGCATAGTTCGCCATTGGTCATCCCCCATAAGGACCTACTTGTTGGGGTGCTTGAGCCGTTTGCTGAGGCTGCGGTTGTGGCTGAGGCTGCGACTGAGCCTATTGTTGTTGTTGCTGCAGCAATTCTTCCACTTGTTGCCGTAGTCAGACAATCTCAGCGGTGTTGTCAACCGGAGGCGGTGCACTTCTGTTAGCAGCAGCATTGGTAACATGCATTCCCCCTCTTCGGACTGGAGGGGCTTCATAAGTCTCGTTGGCAGCATTGTAGGCATTGTCGGCTATGCATGCAGATCTTCTAAGCAACATCTTTAGCAAAGTTCTAACAGTCGAGAAAAACATATTAGAACTTACCCTAATAGGTTCTAAGGCAAAACTTAGTCTAGGCAAACATAACTCGGACCTACTAGTTATGATTTCTTATGAAAAAAATTATGTAAGCCTTCTTTATAATTAGGGTGTGTTTCTATACTTTAAAATCAACCATCTTTATTATTTTCTAAGTCTGTTTCTAATCATCCTATATGACTTAATTCTAAGGCTCGAAACTTGTCGTTGTTCCAAAGTTAACCATATTGAGGGAGGGCTGGGATCAGTAAAATCGTTCCCACTACTATGGCCCCCTAAACTCTCAATATATAACCCGGTCCATTGATTTGTATCCACCCTCACCGAACTTGGTCATTATTTATTGAATTTATTATTTATTATGATTGTAAAAAATCAAACTCATACATGTCATTAAAAAATAACAATAATATTCATTTATAAAAATATTTTCACTAAGTACAATCATAAATGCAAAAATAAATAAATAAATAAACTAACATAACTAGGGTAAATCTAAAAATCATGATCTTCTACGTCTGACCCTTCATCTAACATATCATCATCTATTTCTTCATAATCATCATTATCTTGAGCCTCAAAATTAGCTCGGGGGAAGATTCATAAAGATTCTATGCTTTTGTTCATTAGTGAATTGAAATTCCAACTTAGAGGTGAACCTAAGTATGAGAAAATAGTATCTCATGGCTACTGGTAAATCATCATCATCATCTATAGTCTCCCATATTTCTTCTAATGTTGAAATCATAGAAGGAAAATCTTTAAAAAGCCTAATTACTATGACATATTGCTCCGTAGCTCTCATCATAATTTGCTTAGTAGTCTGAAGATGAACTATCTCCTTGTGGAATAAGATTAATCTCTGAGTGATTCTTTCTAACACTCCTACTGTATTCCTTGGCTCTCTAATCATTTTCAATGCCTTAATGGCTCTGATATCCTGATAGGTCAAGGCTCCATCCATTCTTAACTGAAAACATAATGGCTAAAACATTAGCTAATAACATAAACATAAGCATAATAAACATAAACACTTACATTGGCGGCTAGATTCAAAGCTTGTGCGTGTGTATCAAGGAGAACTTCATGCATATGAACCATGGTCTCTGATACCAACTGTAATGACTCGACTATTTCTAAGACTTCAGACCATTAAAATCTACTAAAAACATAGCTACTAATTTGAATACATACATAAGAAATACACATATCTTTATTTAGAACCCAAAATATTGTGCAAAATACAAAGTAGGTATGAAATATAAAATACAGTATGGGTACCCATTTTTTATTACATAAAACATAAAAACATCATAACTTTAATCAAATGCTTAAAAAAACTAAGTGCGGAAATACATAAAAACATAAATCAAAAGAATTAAAAACAACGTCATCCTCGATCTTCCATCAGTCCATTCATCCTCAATACACATGTTGTAATGTCCCAAAATTACCTAATAAGGCTTAGGGCCTTGATTAGGGGGTCGGGATGGCAATATATGAAATAACGTGTTTAATTGCTATATTAATTGTTAATATGTGAATTATGTGATGATATGATTAAATATGCATATTTAGGGATATTAAATATACATGTGGGCCTGCTTCTTATTAGAAGGGCGATTTGGTAATTTGGCCTGTTGCGGGCTTAAATGTGTATTTATATGCATATATGTGATATATGTGAGAGACCACATTATTATGTGAGTTTATTTGGGTTACTCGGCACGAGACGATCCTAGGGAGCAAGTTAGCAGGAAAGTCACAACAGGACCCAATACCCAACTCGGGGTGAGTCAAGGGGTATTTTGGGTATTGGATAATTAATCGAGTTATCAGGTTATGAAAATAAATAATTTGAGATATATTTGGAGTTAGAGAGTCTAGGAGGGAATGTTGGGGAAATTTACCATTTTGCCCTCGGGGACGTTTTTGGTACCCCGAGCCTTGGGATTAACTTAAGTGACTTAAGTTAGAAACAAAAGACAAAACAGTAGAACATTTTGGGAGCTTCCTAACCCGACCCTTTCTGTTCTCTCTCACTCTTGTTTTTCTCTCAAGCTTTCCTAAGCTATTATCATTGGAAACTAAGGAATTTGGGGGCTAGAAACCAAGGAGATTTTGGGCTAGGATCACATGAGTTGAAGCTTAAGGCTTGAGGGATTTAATCTTCATCAGAGGTAAGCCTTGAATTTGATTTCTAGCATTTAAATTTTGTAGTTCTTGGCTGATTTTTAGTGTTCTTGGGTCTTTGAAGTTAAAGATTGAATTGGAGATTTGATGAGGTTTTAAGCTAGTTTTTTGTTGGGTTTTGTTGCTGGGAACATTTTAGAACTACTGTGATAGTTAAATTGTGTTGTTGGATTGATTTTGGGTTAAATTGGCTGAGATTTGGCTGTTGAAATGGGGCATTTTTCTTGTTTGAAGGGGTCGGGTCGCGGCTCTGTTCTTGGTGAGTCACAGCCCTCTAGAACAGATGGGGGCCAAGGAGAAGGGCGGGCCGCGGCGTTGGGGAGGCTGGGCCTCTGGTTGGAGGCAGGCCGCAGCATGGGGGCATAGGGCCACAGCTCTTAAGGGGTTTTTGGACCCCTAGAAGGTTTTGAGCACGGGAACTTAACCTTAGGGGCTCAGGATTGTTTCCACTACCCGGTTTGGTGGAACCCGAGGTCCCAGAGGCTAGGACTTGGTCCAGAAGCCTTTGATCGCTCGATATTAATAGAATCCTATTTTATGGTTGAGACTTAGGGTATCGTTAAGGGTTCGGCTACTAGGATCATGCTTGAGGGTCGTTCTTGTTTGTGCTTGCTTGGACTTAAGGTAAGAAAACTGCACCCAGAACATGTTGTATGTGATTAGGGCTTGGCCCATCTGTTGTATATTAATATGATTAGGGCTTGGGCCCCAGGATTGATTATGTTAGGCTATTGTTCTAAATGCTTGTTAATAAATGCTTAAGTTCTTATATTCGTTACATGATTTCTATGATTAGGGTATGCGGCCCTTTATGTGAATATGTCTAGTATCGCAGGTATGGTTATTCAATGGGATTATATGATTATCATGAATATGTGCTTAATTGTCGGGACGTGCCTATCCACATCTGTTTCTTATAAGTAAGGTATGAAATCCTGGATTAGGGCTTGACTTATAAGTCAAGGGCAGCAATAGCGTACTGTGCGTTGGTTGAGAGGCATTGGCCTAAACCAGCAACGTACTATTACGTTGATCGACTCTAAGGTCGAAGGTGAACCACGGGGGTTGGGCTAGCTCTATGGCTAGTGAGACAGAGCTAAGGGCGAGGCCCTAGGTGACTCTATGGTCACGTAGCTAAGGCATAGGCCTGAGAGTTGGCATGAAAGCTAACTGAATATGGCAACAACCCAGGTCGATCCAATGATCGTGTATTTGAAATAAATGGCATTGGTTATGAGTTAATATGGTCGATTATTGTTGAATGGTTATTTAAAGTTATTTTCTCTGTTGTTGTACATTCTGTTTTCTTACTGAGCCTCGGCTCACGGGTGCTTTGTGGTGCAGGTAAGGGAAAGGGAAAGCTTGACCAGCCATGAGTTTGAGAGCTTCGGTGGCGATGTGTACATATGCGGCTGCTTGACCATCACGGCCAAGGTTATCTCAGAGGAACTAGGGTTATAGCCCTATTTTGTGGCTTAGGCCGGCTGATGTAACTTTTGTTATGTATTTATCCTTTTAAACAGATGGGTTGTAATATTTTGGGATCCCATGTTGTATAACACTTTCGAAATAAAAGTCAATGGTTCTTTGACCAAAATTTTTAACCCTAACCCTTGTCAATAACCTTAGGTACACGATTTAAGCCAAATGACCTAATTAGCAGGTTTGACAAAATTTTAAGTACACAGTGTAACGGTCCCTGATTAGGAGGGCGTTACACATGCCAAGCTGCCACGAATCCTTCTCACCTTCCATATTCATTGTCCTACATCATTCTAAAAAAAAGGAAGGAGCCTAATGCCCAACAAGGAAAATCTACTAACAACATATATCATAAATCATATACATAAGAATATATCATAAACATAAGAATATATCATAAACATATATCATAAAACATATGACTGTAAAAACGTATATCATATAGGACTACAATATTAATGGTCATTAATTCATTAACATGGTATGTGATAAAACCATCTAGGTCCTCTGTCTACTAATCGAGGTAGGTTAGATCACAACTATAGTATATGATAACCCATCTAGGTCCTCTGTCTACTAATCGAGGTAGGGAAAATCATAACTCTAAACCATGAAAATGATAAAAATTCTTGGGGCTTGCTATCTAAGAAAGTCATATGCCCAAACGACTATAACATAAATTCTTGGGGCTTGCTATCTAAGCAAGTCATATGCCCAAGCGGCTGCAAAACATATTTATACATATACATATCATTGCATAAAACATATCATAACATAAACATATAAACACATATAATCCAACCTATTTTCCTTACCAAAAACTGGGATATGGAGACAAGAACGGGATTTGGAACACTCCTAAAACCAACAGTAAAACCATGAGTTTCTAAAGAAAGGAGATGAAAAAGAGAACTAAACCATCAAAGAAGAAATTTACCGAAAACCTTAAGTTTCAAGAAACTTAAACACCTAACCAAGAATCATAAACAAGAGTTAGGATCTGAAAGAAAATAAAAGAAAACTAAAGAACAATGAAGAACTAAACTTAAGGATAAGAATACCTTGGATAACTATGACTTTGATCTACACCTCGATACCGAAATAACATTATATCTCACTTCCCAAGTGTTTAGAAAAGCTTAGATTGGAAAAGCTTTTATCCCAAAACCCAAGTGTTTCTCTATATAGTAATCTTAACAACTTGGAGGCTCTAAAGAATGCTTGAAGAATGAAGGAAATGGCTGAGTACTAGGTCCTATTTATAGAGTTCAAGGAGTGAAACTAACCCCCTTTAATTTGAATAAATAAATGAATATAAAATGAAAAAAAAATTCATTCAGCAGATGCCCAGAACTCAGTCAAAATCGTTCAAGGTCAAGTCCAAGTGGTTAAGGCTGTTTTAAATTTAAAAACCTCAAGCTTCAAAAAAAATCACTCCCAGGGGCGATATATCATCTACCCTGGGCAATATATCGCCTAGACCTATGTCCCGAGCCCCGTTTGTTCATTCGTGCGAAGTCGACGTGCTTTCCGTATCTCCCGTAGGCAATATATCGACCCCTATAGTTGTGATATATCGGCATACGTTGATATATCAAATACGTATTTGCACTTTTTCAGCATATTTTGAATTGATTAAACAACTTTGACTGAGTCAAAACATGATCCTAACAGTTGCTGGAAGGTTCTAGAGCATCTAGATCTTTCTTTTATTTAAACTATTCATCAAAAATGCTTAAATCCTTAATAAACATGATTATGACAAATGTCACATTCTTAATAATTCTATCTAAATCTTAGGTTATAATAAATAATATTCCTAGGACTAGCAATATTAATCAAACCTTATGTTGTAATTAATATTTCTAAACTATAGGTTAAACTTATAAAACCATAATTGTTGCTATCAGTTTCCAACTAAGTCCCGGCTTGAACCAAAATCCACGGAAACTAACATACTACAAACTACTACTAACTACTACTACTATCAAGCTAAGTAAAAATTGTGGGACACTACAGGTCGAGCAGCCGCATATGTACACATCGTCACCTGAGCTCTCCAATTAAGGATGGTCCAGCTTTTTTTTGCCTTTACCTGCACCACATAGCACCCGTGAGCCGAGGCTCAGCAAGAAAACTCAATATGCTCATGAACATGTAATAACATGTCACTGAATCATAATAGCATGCCTAGCAATAATAGCCCTATTCATGCATGCAAGTAAGTTCAAGTAATTGATTGTGGGTCGTGCCCTCCTGTATGGATGACTATCAAGTCAATCCTAAGTGAATATCACTAATGATTTTGGTAATCATACTGAGGCTTCCAGCCTATTCAGATAAGTGACTAAGGAGTCACGAACTTGGGTTCCACACCCTAACTAGATAAGTGACTATGGAGTCACGAACTTGGGTTCCACACCCTAACTAGATAAGTGACTATGGAGTCACAAACATGGGTTCCACACCCTAACCAGATAAGTGACTATGGAGTCCCGAACTTGGGTTCCACACCCTAACCAGATAAGTGACTATAGAGTCACGAACTTAAACCAGATAAGTAACTAATAAGTCCCGAACTTGGGCTCTGCACCCTAAGCCATGTGACTTTAGGGTCACCTGAGCCTTTTGGCTCTAGCTTTAAGTAAATAGCCTTTAGACTAGACAAGCCCTTTTGTTTTCATCGAACTTAAGGTCGGTCAAGCATTTCATACTTATGTTGATAATGCTTATGTTGATTAGATCTAATCTTTTCGGGTTGCGTTAAACATGCTAATACCGTTCTTGACTCGTAGGTCGATTTCATATGACCAGTGCTTAGTACTACTGCCGAACTTGACTAATAAGTCACAGCTTCATAGCCAATACTGACACCATTGCCGATTCCTGACTCATAGGTCAGTGCCATACACAGATAAGCAAAGCTGCTATGCATTTACTATGCAATCAATGTCAATATATAGAGCGCTCAACATGCCTCATCAATAACCATGCATGTCATATACTGGGTGCAGTTTTCTTACCTTTGGTCCAAGCACAGGTTACCAATAAATGAGCCACAACACAATCTTGTTTCCAAGCCCTTAGTGATAACCTAGTCACAACCATAATATAAAACCTCATCAAAAATGAGTAAATAAATACCTCCAAACCCAAACCTAGCCTCCAGGACATCGAATCCTACTCAACTGGGTAATAGAATCAATCCAGGCCCTGAGAGTTAAGTTCCCATGATTAAAAACCAAATCTAGGCAAAAATGCCCAAGTCGGTCGCAACTTGGCCTAGTGAGTCGCGACTTGCCCCAAGTCAGAAAGCCCCTTTTGCCTGGGCACTAGGGCGGGCCACGACTTGACCCCTCTTGGGTCACGGTGAGCCCCCCAGGCCTCCTCTTCCTGGCTTCTGGCTTCATCCAAGTCGCGACTTGCTAGGACAAGGTCGCAACTTGACCACGAAACCAGCCATATCCTTCGACTTTTCCCACTTAAAATCCTCCAAAAACCTATCCAAACATATCCAAGTCCCAAAATCAAAGTTCCCAAACATCCTAATTTCCCAAAACCAATCAAACCCAAGCTTCAATTCATTCAAAAACTCATCAAAACACAAAATCCAATCAAAGCTTAAAAAATTTAAAAACTTAGAACTTAAAACTCAAATTACCTCTGATTAATTCGTTTCCCAACTAAATCATCTGGCTAATAAGCTTCTAATCTTTCCGAGAATCGTTATGCATCAATCCTTGCTTGAATCCGAGTCCTAAAACTCAAGTTTCCTTCGAAAATGTGATCGGGTGTCAAAAATGGAACGGGAGGGAGAGAGAACGTTTTGAACGTTCTTTTATTATTTTGACAGGTTACTTCAAGCTTAAGTAACCTCAAGCAAATCCTAATGCTTGAAGTCCCAAAAATGCCCCCAGGGTAAAATAGTCAAAATTCCCATAATTTCCCCCTGATCTCACTAACTCCCAATTTATGATCAAATATTTATTCCCATTACCCAATATCTCGGTAATGCGCTAAATACCCCTTGACTCACTCTGAGTCAAGTATGGATCCCGTTGTGACTTTCCCACTGGCTTGCCTCCTAGGATCGTCTCGTGCTGAGTAACCCTAGCATAACCAAATAATAATGAGGTACCACACACATACCACATATATGCCAAATATACCCAAAAAGGGCCAAATTATGAAAATTTCTCAATTAAACAGAAATGGGTCCACATGCATATTTAATACACCTAAACATGCATAAGTTATATTGTGATATTATTCACATAATCACATAATGATACACATAAATATCACATAATCACATACTTCCAAAATTTGTCATCCTGGCCCCCTAATCAAGGCCCAAAGCCTTATTAGGAAATTTGGGTCGTTATAGGGACGTCTATTAAAATGGGCCATCGAACTCAGCCAGTTCGAGATATTATATACACCACGGACAGCAATCTAGAGCCAAGCCCTTACTGATTTTGTGGTCGAGTGCACAGTTTTTCAGAACGAGCTGATAAGGGAGCAGGTGCATAAATTATGGAAAATTTTTGTTGATGGATCGTCTAATGAAAACGGATCGGGGGCTGGGATAATCTTAATCCCACATGAAGAGCATCAATTCCATACAGCTCTCAGGTTTGGATTCGAAGCATCTAACAACGAAGCTGAATATGAGGCTTTATTGGCAGGACTAAGGGTGGCGAAAGAGCTAAAGGCAAAGGTCATCTAATGTTATAGTGATTCTCAGCTCGTAGTCAATCAGATATTGGGGGAATACCAAGCTCGAGGTATCAACATGGCAGCCTACTTAGCTAAGGTAAATGGCGAGTTGTCTGAGTTTGAGTTTAGCTCCATTGAGCAAGTACCCTGCGAGCGTAATTCCAACGGTGATGCTCTGGCTAGACTTGCTACCACCAAAGAGGCAGATACACTGAATGTAGTTCTGGTGGAGTTCTTGGAAAGATTGAGTGACTCAATGATTGAGGTCATAATTATTGACATAAAATCAACCTGGATGACCCTTATAGTAGAGTACCTCACAACTGGAAAGCTACCTGACGGTCGAAAGGACTTAAGAAAGCTACTGTATCAAGCTCTGCGGTATGTTATGGTTGAAAGGATCCTATATCTACGAGGGCATTCACTGCCCCTCCTGCGATGTGTTATGCCCGAGGAAGCACAGATTATTTTGCAAGAAATACACGAAGGCTTTTGTGGAGACCATGTTGGGGGGAAAACCTAGCTCTAAATGTACTGAGATATGGCTATTTTTGGCCCACGATGACAAATGACTCGATCTTGCATATGCAGAAGTGTGACAAATGCCAATGCTTCACCATAGTTGCTCGAGTTGCTCCCTTCGAGCTAACCATGATCTCATCCCCTTGCCAATTTGTAGTATGGGGAATTGACTTGATTGGTTCTTTGCCGGTAGGAAAAAGAGGAGTTTGTTATGCGGTAGTCGCCATCGATTACTTCACGAAGTGGGTAGAGGTTGAACCTTTGGCAACCATCACCTGGAAGAGAGCCCTGGACTTTGTTGTGAATAATATCATATGTCAATTTAGACTCCTGAAAAAGATTGTGTCAAACAACGAAACTCAGTTCGATAGCGATCTCTTCACAAACTTTGTGAAAAATATGGCATAACCAAGAGTTTCTCGTTGGTAGCATAGCCATAGGCTAATGGGCAGGTCGAGGCCGTAAACAAGACCCTAAAAGTGAGCTTAAAGAAACGATTAGATGAATCCAAGAGATTATGGCCCAAGCAGCTCTCGCAGGTACTTTGGGCCTACCGGACCTCACCTCGAACCTCCACGGGACATACTCCTTTTTCTTTGACCTTTGGAAGCGAGGCAATGCTCCCAATTGAGGCGCTAGTAACAACCCACAAACAAAAGACCTTTGACCAGGATCATAATCACGAGCTACTTAGTGCATCCCTTGAACTAATCGAAGAAAAATGAGAGACATCATAATTACAGCTCGCACATTACCAATAGAAAATCACTCGTTATTTCAATTTGAAGGTGAAAGGACGCAAACTCGGATTAGATGATCTGGTTCTTCGAAGGGTCTTTTTAGCAAGCAAAGACCCCAAAGAGGGTGTGTTAGGGCCAAACTGGAAAGGACCATATCAGATCGTGGAGATCCTACGCGAAGGGACTTTCAAGCTAGCCCGACTAAATGGAGAAATAGTCTCGGGGACCTGGAATGCCCTACACCTCAAAAAGTATTATCAATAATTTTGTTGTCTTTTATCTTTTCAGAGTTACCATTTATGTAAGGCTTGTTTATAAAAGTCATTTCAATTTAATAACAGTTGGATTATTAAGTAATCAATTTTATCGTTTTGTTATCACGAGCTCACTTTGTAAAAGCAACCTAGAACATTTATAAGTTTTGGTTGCTTGGGGGCACATAACCGAAGAGAGCTTTTAAAAGAGTTCAATCTATTTGGATGAAATCTGAAACTTAGAGTTTGGAAAAATTGATTATTCAATGGCTTTTTAAAGCTCGGATTTTCAAAATTCTGGACACGAACTAATTTTGAGAAATCTCTAAAAATAAAACCCTTAGATATAACCAGGTCTGAGGCCTGATTCCTAACACGTACAAGCTATTAAGCTTATTAAAAAATCCCTGGATACGACCAGGTCCACAACCTGATTTTTAACATGTATGACGCAATTAAGCGAGCAAAATCTTGGATATAACTAAGATATCGATAAAATCTATCCCAATCCAAAGACAACCCCTAAGATTTCAAATGTACAAGAATCTAAGGATTCACAAACATGAGAAAACAATAGACTAAGGGGAACACAAATGGATCATAAGTTAGATATATATTAAAAAATATATTGTTATCTCGAGGAGAAAAACCTTGACATGAGCCCGAAGGCAATTGTTTTGGTCCCTAGAGATTTAATTACAGAAGCATAAAGATAAAAAAAAAAAAAAATCATCACTGGGTCTGTCGACTCGCTCAGAAGAGGTCACCTCCTCGACATCTCCCTCAGCGGCATCAGAAGCTTCGGCGGTCTCCAAGGGTTCTTGTGAGAACCGAATCTTGAACTTGGCAAGATATGGTTCCCATAACTCTGGTTGCATAAAGGAGAAATTCCTGTCCTGGTTGAAAGCCCAGCAATGGTAAAACATCTCCTCCATTTGAGTCGATGACTCCGCATCTTCCTCTTTGGCTTTGGCCTCGACCTCATCAAGTTTCTTTCTGAGCCCCTCATTCTCGGCCTGCAGCTGCTCCAGTCGACGGCTCACTTCTACGACGTGATTCTTGGCAGTCCACTCACCTTCCTAGGAAGTAGTTAAGGCAGCCTTTGCAGATCACTTGCTCTCCTAGGAGGAAACCAAGGCGGCTTTGGCAGACTGTTCGCCTTCTTGGGCGACGCTCAGGGCAGCTCGGAGCTCCTCATCCCTAGCTTTAACCTGAGCAATTCCTCAGAGTTGAGCTAGGACAGACTGCAAAAGGATAAGGCAAGTCAAGAATAGTTTAAAAAAAACTAAGGAGAAAAGAAAAAAGAAAAATTAGAAGAGTGAAAAGGACTCACTGTGAGGTTCATCCCCATAGCAGATTCGAGGACATCCTTAGAAGTACGCTCCTCTATAGCCCTCAAGTCTTTGGCGTTGGCTCTATAGGCATGGCCAACCATATGGCTCGCCATCTCGTACACAATACCCCAAAACGCCTTGGGGATCCTTGCCAGGTCGAGTGGCTTGACTGGGATCTGGACGGTGGGAGCCTCTTCTTGGATCACTTAAGGAATTGAGGGAGGTACATGCCGTGGAAGAGGAAGCGGAGCTTGGTGAACCGTGACTGTTGTCACTGGAGCTGGGGGAGGTTATTTTGTGGCTGCTCCTGGGTGGAGCTGGCACCTTTGTCTTTAACTGGAGACTTGGTGGAAGCCCTAGTCTTGGGAGTTTATTTCTTTGTTAGTCTGGTCCTTTTCACCACAGGTTCAGCTTCGGCCCTGCTGACCTTAAAAGCACCCCTCAAACCCGAGGCATCTGGCAGCTCCATCTCTTCGCCTGAAAAAGACTGAGCAAAAGGTTCAGATATAAGAAATAAATAATCAAAGTAATGTAAAGACAAGAAAAAAAGCAATAACCCTACCCTCCGAGCTAAGGGAGGAATCTACAGCGATTTGCTCGGGGTTATGGACTGGGCTAGGTACAACCTCTAACTCTTGGATTAATGGAGGTGGGGGAGAATATAAAATTATTACCTCCCAGGTCCTAGGGGGATCAAGTCCTTCTTCGGGGCTGGACTCATCTACATACTACATAAAATCAGGAGCGTATATACCCCAACGCAAGGAAGGCCATGTCTTATTGTTTGTCCCATACTCCTAAAAAATGGAGGACCTAAAATGGAGAGTGTTGTCAACCACAATGGTACATTTGGGGTAGCTATGGTCAGAGCGTACCACCAAATGATCCACACACTGAAGGAGTGTTGTGTTTAGGTCCGGGTCAGTAGGGTGACGACTAACGAGTTGGTTGGGGTTGAAGCGAACTAGCCTAAAACTGACAGCAGCCCGATCTAACTCCCTATATAGGTTACCTTGGCCGGAGGGGCCGGTTGCTACCCTAGACATAGCTCGCTCTAGATCAGGCCCTTGATTATCTTTAGGAGCTCGCCTTCTGCACACTAGCGGTGCCATATCTTCTTCCTCCTCGATGACTTCATTAGCTGGCAAGGCTTCTTGAGAAGGGGGTACTCGAGAATAACAGGAAGATGATCTTGGGTCCTGAGAGCCAGCGTTTGGCCCTTGCTGATCAGGTTGCAGGGCACCATGGTGGCATCGTTCACAACCTGACAGAAGTCTTTCTCCCTCGGAGGAAGACTAGACAAAGTCTCATATTGACCCCCAAGGGTCTCAGATTGCCCTGTCCTTGCAAATATAGCTGCACAAGCAATGAACTCAGTTAGAATACTTAAAAAAATGTGTGAAAGTGATAAAAAAAGTTCACATGCTGAATTCATAAAGATAGAAGACTTACAAGGGCGGTTGAAGTATCGGTGCTCGCAGTTCTTGAACCCATTTGACATAAAGAACAAATCTTTATAGTCATTTGGGTGGCTGGGGAGGTCGATGACGGATGCTGAGTTGGGAAAGCGAGTGAGGTAGTAAAAACGGTCACCTCGCCCCTTCTGGTCAGAACTGACCTTGAGGCAAAAAAAGTATATAATATTTGCAGGAGTGGGGGCCTCTCACTCGTGCCTCAGAAATAAATATTTTAACCCTGCCAAAAGTCAATATGAGTTTGGCGGGAGATAGAACGGAGCCAGCCTGACATAGTTTAGGAAATCTATGAAGTACTAGTCCAGTGAGAGGAAGGCTCCTGCCTTCAAATGCTCATCACTCCAAGCCCCATAGTCATCTTGGAGAGGGGCGAAACTCTGCTCTCCGGGATTGGAGGCCATCAACTCCCATCTCGATCCCATGGCTTAGTAGGATCTTTTTAACTTTCCCCTGAGACATTATCCGGGTCACTATGTGCTCAGCCTCGAAGAATTTGTTGGGGTTGATGACGAGTTGCCTCTCCACCATAGGGCCGAAATGAGGAATTGGAGAGTCAGAGGCGGCCTGCTTGCCCTTATTCGTACTCTAAGCAGAGGAGCTCACATTGTTTTTCTTTTTTTTTGGGGGGGGGGGGGGGGGGGGGGCATGAGTTAGCTCGCCTGACGACAAAATGACCTATTAGTGGCAACCTAAGACAATTACTAGCTATGCCGATAAAGGTACGGAGAGCTAAGGGTTTAAGCGGTTTACTTTTGGGATTTAAAAATTACACGAGCTAAGGTGTGTTCTAGCCTCAACGCATGGTTCCATGCATGGTCCTAGGCCACGCGCTTTGATTTCTTGAAATTCCCTAATACTTCGGGATTCGTGTGTCAGACTCGTCAGACCCACTAGTTTTCTTTTGAAAGTGGTTTTTAAACTACTTAAGGAATCGTGACCCTTAAGCTACACAGAACCAAACCTAAAACCCTTTCGGCTTCTACACCCAAACAAGTATTCTAATCGATTTACTAGTAACATTTTCTTTGTAAAACCCATAAAATTTGCCCAGTTTTATAAATACCTTATTTCTAAACAAGCCTAGTATTGTTCATTTAGCCTAAACCGAACCCTATTTCCTAAATACACTTAGACATAGCCTAAACGATATTGAACAAAGAACGTTTTTCGAAGTAAAAAACTCGCTGAAAAATAAAGAATTGAAAGATTCAAACTAGGTGAGGAAATACTTACAGTTTATATGTTCGATTAAAAGGAAATGTCGATATGTCCACAGGAAGCTCCTCGAAAGCTTATGAGAGTCTGAAAGGCGATGAAGGTTCTTGGGAGAAGTTTGAAAAGAAAAAGGAAAATTTTGTTTTTGAAAGGAAACATTTTGAATGCAAAGGTGGTAAGGTTCAGGTCTGATCTCCCTATTTATACAAAAACTGTGGTAATTGTTTTGGGCCATCCGTTTGGGTCAACTCGAGATCCAAAGGCCAAGATTAAATGAACCATACGGTGGCAAAAAGTTGACAGGACAGTTATCACAGTCCTTGAAACCCGAACAGACACCAATTACAGACAGCCACGTGTCCAGTACTCAAGTAGTAGGCAAGCACGATTTTACATGGCAGAAGCCTAAAAGCCCCTACTGTGCATGTCAGAAAGTGACGACATCAAGCATGAACAGGAGGTTGGGGGAAAATGTTGTACCCTAAAAATTAGCATGAGTCTAGTCACTCAAGTCAAGGTACAACTGGCAGATGAATATGTGGAAAAGTAGTCTGATTAACAATGATGTGAGCAGCTTGAGTTAGGACTTGACAAAATGACATACAGACTATTATCAGACTGCCTCTTAGGATAACGATTTAGTTCGAGACCTATAATGGCCAAATCCTCCTTTGGGCGCTCTGAGCTTAATCCGAGCTAAGGTTCAGATTATATTTGATCAGCAGCTCGGATGAGATATTCAGCTCGTGGAAACCTGGTTAGAACGTATACTGAAGGATCCCAAGAGACTTGGAGGCTCTTTATATGCTCATTAATGCCCAGGCTGTATTGCATATTTATCATTTATTATCCGAGAGAGCAGGAGTATTGTAGAGTTCCAGAACTTTACTTAACTAGTTAGATAGTAGTAGCAGTAGTAGTAGCAGTACCAGTACCAGTACCAGTACCAGTACCAGTACCAGTACCAGTACCAGTACCAGTACCAGTACCAGTACCAGTACTAGTAGTAGTAGCAGTAGCAGTAGCAGTAGCAGGAGTAGGAGTAGCAGTAGTAGTAGGAGCAGTAGCAGTAGCAGTAGCAGTAGCTGTAGCAGTAGCAGTAGCAGTTGCAATAGCAGTAGCAGTTGCAGTAGCAGTAGCAGTAGCAGTAGAAGTAGTAGTAGTAGTAGTAGTAGTAGTAGCAGTAGCAGTAGAGTAGCAGTAGCAGTAGCAGCAGTAGCAGTAGCAGTAGCAGTAGTAGTAGTAGTAGCAGTTATAGTATGTGTTATTACTATGGATTTTGGCTCAAGCTGGGATTTAGTTGAACACTCGTAGCAACCCTTATAGATTTTATAAGTTTAACCTATAGTTTAAGAATATTAATTATAACATAAGGTTTGATTAATATAGCTGATTATAAAGATGTTATTTATTATACTATAAGGTTTAGATAGAACCAATAAGATCATGACACTTGTCGGGTGCATGTTTATTGAGAAATTAAGCATTTTTGACGAATAGTTTTATAAGAGAAATATTTGAAAACCCCAGAACCTGCTAGTAGCTTTGAAATCATTATATGAATCAATCAAAGTTGTTTACCAAATTCAAAATAGGCTGAAAAAGTGCAATTATGTGTATAATATTTCAACGTATGCTGATATATCGCAGCTCATTTTAAAACCCCAATATATCGGCCCTGGGGCAAGTTTTTCAAACGTTTTTGAAACCGAGCTCATTTTATTCCTTAACCTCTTGATAAGCCTCTAAACCTTTTGACCGAGTCTTAAGCCTCTGTTGAACGAATATTCAAATGTTTTTCAAGTAATATTCATTATTTTTATTCAAGCTAAAAGAAGATCTTTTCACTCCTTGAAACTCTATAAATAGGACCTAGTACTCAGCCATTTCTCTCATTCTTCAAGCTGTGTTCAGAACCTTCAAGCTGCTAGGTTTACTTTAGAGTGATAAACACTTGGGTTGGGTTATAAGATTTATCATTTTAAGCTTTAAAAACTCTTGGGAAGTAAGGTTAATAGTTTGTTTTTCGATATCAAGGTGTAGTTCGGTTCTAGTGCATTTAAAGGTATTCCTACTCCTAGTTCATTTCTGTATGCTTCATTAGTTTCTTATAGTTTTCTTTACTCAAATCCTAACTCATTGTTTTTCAATATCTTGGTTAGGTATTTAAGTTCTTTGAACTTAAGGTTTCCTTTCGGTAAGCTCTTCTTCTCGGTGGTTTAGTTCATTTCTCTTCATCTCTTTCTTTTAGAAATACTCACATTTTTATTATTGGTTTTAGGAGTGTTCCAAATCCCATCCTTGTTCTCACATCCTGGTTTTGGTAAGGAAATTAGGTTAGATTATATGTGTTATGATATGTTATGTTGATATGTTATATATGTATATGAATATGTTTTATGTTATAGTCGCTTGGGTTAGTTGCTTAGATAGCAAATCAAATCCCAAGATTTTTATCATAATCGTAGATTAGAGTTATAATTTACCCTACCTCGATTAGTAGACAGAGGACCTAGATGGGTTATCATATACTACCTTGTGATATAACCTACCTTGATTAGTAGACTGAAGACCTAGATGGTTTTATCACATGCTACGGTAATGAGTTAATGGCCATTAATATTGTAGTCCTATATGATATACGCTTTTACGTCATATGTTTATAGTATATGTTTATGATATAGTTTATGTGTATGCTTTATGTTTCTAGTAGATTTTCTTTGCTGGGCATTAGCCTCATTCCTTTATTTTAATGTATGCAGGAAAATAGTTATGGCGGCGGAAGGATTCTTGACAGCTTGGGGTTGTGTATTGAGGAATAATGGAGTTGGTGGACTGCGTGAACGATTCGAGGACGACGTTGTTTTCAGACTCTTTTATTATGTTTTCTATGTATTTTCCGCACTTGGTATTGTAACAATTTTAATTAAGTTAAAGTTATATTTTTATTTTTCAAACAATGGAATCCCATACACTGAATTTATGTATTACAACATTTACCTTAGAGTTTTTAATAAAGTTATGAATGTTTCGTATATATGTTTTCATAAGAATAATGTCTATGTATAGTAGTTTCAATGGTCCAAAGTTTTAGAATTAGTTGGGTCATTACAAGTATTCTATTTTGTTATCAAACCATATCTCAATGTAAATGAGAATAATCTGTATTAAATGTATACCATATTTAATCACGGGCTACCCAAACCTGTCCAGGGAATTCCCCTATAAATATCAGGGATAATGGACAGGGAAGAGGACTGTCTTTTTGTATTACTAAAACTCTGCAGAAATTGTGAGAGAAAAGCAATAATACTGTCTCATGGACTATGTGGATTTTAACCACTGAACCACATAAAACTTGTGTGTGTACGAAAGGGTTCTTATTATTTCATTATGGTTTACAATTAAGCACTAATACCCTTATTAGATTTCTCAATCTAACTGTTGGCGAAAAATCGCGTCAACAGGAATTTTGGGACGTTACATCCACCTTTTTCTTCTCAGTATTAGGCACTAGCTCAGAATTCGTTGTAGGGATATGACTTACATGGGTCGCGTGCCTATCACGTGAGTCACTAAAGGATTGATGCATGAGATTTTGGAGATTGGACGTGGGCTTCTGAGTGTGTTGCATGGGCTTTAGGGATCCATGCAAATCCATACTTACGTTCTCCTCATGACAGTTATCTTGCTCAAATAAAGAGCCTCATGGTTTATCCATCTCCAAAGTAACTCCTCCATCCTTATTAATGGTCCCTTGACTTGATGCACAATGTATGCTAAAATTCCCATGGTCAAATAATAAATTATTAGATTTCATGGGTTTGCTCAAATCGGGACTATTATGGAAAACATAGAAACTGCTCATTTTTCTCCCAATTACAAGAAAAAGACAAGTCAGAACTTTCCAAATCAGGCTTTTGTACATGCTAGAAATCAGGTGTCATTTAATGGTAGATTCTTTTCCAATCATCTTTCCCTTATTGGGCCCAACTGTAGCAGCCTTCCGAGCACCGGCCATCACACCACCACCATGAGAACCACCAATATTCAAAACAGCAGTCCCACCCTCCTTAGCACAACTTCTCTTTGCTGGGTGACCACTAGTTTTTTATGGTTTAGGGGCTCTAATCCAATCCCCAAACTTCAATGTTGTGTTGATATCTACACCTTTCGGTTTTGTTGGGCATTCATGGAAAGGGTGCCCTAGGATGCCACAGAAATAACAAAGCTCTAGTAAGCGTTCACAGCGAATCCACATAATTATCGGTTCTAGTCCCGACTTCATTCTTTTCTTAATCACCCTTGTAAGAGGTTTCGACATATCAATATCGATCCTTACCCTCATTATGCTTTTGATACACTCTCCATATCAATTACACTCAACATCAAAAACGGTCCATTACAATCAAATTTCAAATAAGGAACGAATATGTGTACCTGCAGATATAGAAATTAAAAAGGAGATTCTTGATGAGGCGCATACTACTCCCTCCCTATTCTTCACATCCAATGACTACTAAAATGTACCAAGATCTAAAGGTGCTATACTAGTGTCCTGGAATGAAGAAGAACATAATGAAGTGTGTAGCCAAGTGCCTTACGTGCCAGCTATTGGTATTAAAATAGCAAATCAAAGATACACAGCAGGGAATGGACCCTTTTTAATAATTATTAATACATATCAAGATCATACACACACATATATATATATATATATTAAATCACATACAATTAGATTAGAGATTACCTCTTGTAGCCTATCAAGTGTCCTCAAATCTTTTTGTATAAAATAACCGATCTTCCTATCCAAGTTCTGAAGACTCACACCTTGATCTTCCAAACCAATCCTCAAACACACAAGGACGTGTGCAGGCACGTAGTATTCAAAAGGTTGATTTATGACTCTCTAGATGTACTCAACACATGAGATGTAGAGAGGTTTGATAGAGATAAGAGGAATTGAATAGTTTTTCAGGTTTAGAAAAAATTATCGCTTCTGTTTTTTAGTAAAGTCTGTGTCTCGTGATAATTTCTTTTTTAGGTTTATAAAGATAATCAACTAATTTAATTAATCTTTATTTTTATTAAAATAAAATTGATCAGTTATAACATATTTAATTATTTAACTTAAATCATATTTAAAAAAGAATAATTTAATATATTAAATAAACAAAATATTTGAAATTTAAAATTCAAATCCGTGTGTGACGCCACTCACTGTACTGCACAGTGAGTGGCGTGAGCCACATTAGGGTTTTTCCTAATTTTCTCATTTGTTTATTTAATTAATATTTAAGACAATATATTTATCCCAAAATAAATATTAGTTAATTCAAAATTAACTTTATCTTAAAATATCAGTTTTAAATAAATAAATATCTTATTCTAAATTAGATAATTATTAATCTCTCTTTATATATTAATTCAAACAATATTAATATTTATTTTAACCTATAGTTTTTCAAAATAAAAACTATATAGTTAAATAATTAATTAATTCATAATTAATCAATTACCCATAACTATCACATAATTATTTCATTGCCTGAAAAAATTAATTCTTTTGCAATTAAATCATTCTTTCTTCAAATCTTTCTTTTGACACCCTTACTCCTGAAAGTGTAGCACATAGGTGATTTGGGGACCATAGACGTATAATATGAAGCTTCAATAAACTAGATCATTAATCAAACTCTTTAATCCAATAATCTTATTTATTAATTCCATGATTACTCCACTATAAATATGGAATTACACTCTAAGTATTTATAGAATTATATTTACAGAGTTTAATCTTGTAGTCCATTGATATAATCAATAAGTGTAGTTTTGTCATCCATTTATTGGTTCATTAATTAGAGTTGGTCAAGATTATCGCTTTTCCGTTCTAATTATCTCTTGATCCTTAAGTACCATTAATTCACTAGCAAATAATTAATCTATAATCAAATTATATATTTGAGCTCAATAACTGTTCAGTTCCAGAATTAATCCTTAAGGGAACCAATATTCAATCCGTTAGGAAAGTATGTATTCCATTATTGTAATTCATGTTTCCAGCCATTCATGATATTGAATCTCCAAAACAAAAGTCATTAGCCTCATTATACTATGAAACCTTAACGAATGAATCAAAACATCCAATAAACACAAACAAGAGTTCATGAATACTCATGATATAGACTGATCTACAAATGATCATCTATTATGATAAGAATCAAATCTTTATGTCAAACTATCAGTTTATAAAGATAATTAATTCTTATCGATATAGTCATATATAATTTATATTATATACAACACCTTTGCTAAGATGTCTATCCACATCACTAATATGAATTTAGATCACTTGCATCACGTATGCTTAGTAAACCACACTAGTAACCATTCATTAAAGATTTCTTACTTTAATATGTTACTGACTATTTTGTTCATTATATATGATATTAATTCTCTCATACTAATACAAGATCATATTCTCATGAATGAATAATGAATTTTCTTGATATTATCATATAATTAATTCAAACTATAATTATAATATTCAAATATATAATAAAATTGTTCTTTTTATTTAATTCAATAAAATATTTTTACATGCTTTTAGGGCATTAATCCTAACATCAGAGACCCTCTTCAAAGACTCTCTTACGATCCATCACCAATTCAAATCTAAACAAAAAAGTGTTCTTGCCCAAGGCTTCCACCTCAAAAGATCTTTGAATCTTCCACCATATAAATGAAATTATCTTTGGGGATTGCCCTTGTTGTAAGCACACATCCCACAAGAGATTTAGCAATATTATCAGCCCCTTTATCCAAGAGCGATTGATCCATAACATCACAAAAGTCATATTCTTCCTCATCCTCTAGTGCCAGGGAATTGTACAATGAAGAGAGGTTGTCGTCGTTCATGATGGAGATGTAACCGAGTTGCTGGGGAGCACGTAACCAACCGAATGATCGGAAGTTTACACTCCGGGTTAGAGACAAACATAGGTAGAGTATAGTAAATGCGAATATACTACTTTTTTGCATGCACGGTATCGTAAATATCTATTAATTGTGTGATTCAATGGAATGATGACAAGATTCATATTGAGTGCCCCACCCCGATTATATATATATTTATATTAATAAAAATAAATAATTAATAATTATTAAGAATTTGGAGTTTTCTAAAAACAAATTACCATTATTTCAAAAAAAAAACAAAATATAAATTTGAAATACTATTAATTTTTGCCACAACTTTTTAGTTAATTTTTTTGGAGTTAAATTATATATGTTTGAAACATTTTATTAATGAGTGTTATTAAATGTCAAAATTGTTGTTGTATGTTTTAGTACTTAAAAAATATATAATTAAAAAAAAGAACTAAACAATATATACAAAAGGCGTGCGCAGTGCTCTTGCTTCTTTTCGATGAAGAAGAAGAAGATCGCTCGAAAGCCTCCATACAGATCTCGAAATGAGGAGGTTCCTTCATCAACAATTGTGGCAGATTCTCGGTTAACAGCTCAAGAGCGGAGTCTGCCTTCTGAGGTAGATACGTTACTGCAATTATCTGAAGGAAAGGCTAGGTTGAAGAACATTTTAGACGAGGAGGATTTGCACCCTGTTGGTGGTGACGGTCGTTCTAGTCTAGAAGGTGAGGTGCTGGAAACAAATAGGGGGGACAGTTTTGTGAAGATGACTTTCTAGCCTCTGCTCAATCGCATTGGGCGAAGCTTAAGGATAAGCAGATGATCAGTGAGGCGGCCAAACTTCATTATGAGGAGCCAATTCTAAAAGACGGGAAGAGAGTTGCTCAGCTTGATTTGGCTGAGGTTGCTGAACAGGCACACAATTGGAATTCGGCTGTGATTTGTATGGTGATGGGAGCCAATCCCCCATTTGCTGTTTTTGAAGGTTTTGTGAAACGTATTTGGGGTCACCTTGGTATTGAGCGAATTGTTCAGATGCATATGGGGCTTACCATTGTTAAATTCAATGATGAGGCTACTAGGGATTTTGTTCTGGAAACTGGCATTGTGCAATTTGACAAGAAACCAGTGATTGTGAGACCTTGGACACAAGATCTTGACACCATCAGGTTAGTTCGTTCGGTTCCCTTATGGATTAGACTGCCTAATCTAGGTCTTCAGTATTGGGGACAGAAGTGCCTCAGTGCATTAGTCAGCACTATAGGGAAACCTATTATGGTGGATAAAGCTACTAAGGAAAGATCGATGATTAGATATGCGAGAATTCGTGTTGACATGGAGATATATGATAACCCACCGTTTGTTATATATTTTGTGAATGAAAGGGGTCAAGTTCAAGAGCAGTTTGTTGAGTATGAGTGGCTGCCCATTAAATGCAACAAAAGCAAGGGTTTCGGCCACAATATGGTTGATTGCAAGAAAACTGGTTCTAAAAGTTGGGTAAAGAAGGAAGTGACTGCACAGGAAAATGCTGGAGCTCCTACTGACTCGGAGGTAGTTGCAACTGATACAATCACAGAAGGTTCAGCAGGAGTTCCTGACCTTGTTAAGGATGTGGAGGGGAGTCATGAAAAGGCAGGGATTGAGATCAGTAGAGCTGCTGCTCGCGGAATTCATGATTTGGTTTTAACACCTGACACTAATAATAAGGAGAATTGGAAAGTGCCTAAGAAAACAGGGAACTCACGAGGGAAAGGGAAGCTTATTAGAGCTGTTTTAGACAAGAAACAGAATGCATTTAAGGTACTTCAGGAACAGGGGAAAGGTGGAACAAGTGGGAACTTAAATGACTTAAAATTAGATGGACTGCTCCAATATACTTAGTTGGAATGTAAGGGGTTTGAATAAGAGAGATGATTAGTGCTCAAAAATGCAAATTTATTGGTTTTAAAGTGTAAAATAAATTAAGCTTTAATTAATATTTTTATGAATTTATTGTAATATATTTTACAATTGAAAATATTAATTTTAAATTTAATTTGTATTTAATTTTCAGGAAATAAATTGCATTTGGACACTAATAAAAATGGAGAATAAAGAAATAGTTAAAACTGAAAAAGAAAATGAAGAAAGCGGCATTTTTGAAGAAATGTAGCTCAGGCCCGTTGGCCCAAGCCCAGCAACCCAAAGCTGCCAACCCTCCACAGCCAGGTGTCGCTCTCCCCTTGCGCCGCACGTCCCAGCTCCTTGCCCGCCACCTGTTCACAACCATTCCCTTTTTCCCTTCAGCTTCTCCTTTCAGCCATTCCACCACGTGACCAATTCTACCATCAATATCATCTGCCAAAGGCCCACCAAGCCCAATAACGTGACCCCCAGCAATAATGTGACCCCCAGCCTTCAAGCAATAACGTGACACCTGTCCTCCAAATTGCTTCAACAGCAGCCAGCCGCGCCACGTGGCGCGCTCCCATTGGATGCGGCTGGGTCAACACTTCCAGCTGCCACCAGCCCATTTTGTGTGCTCTTTGGGCCTTGGACCTCCTATTTTGAGCTTAAAACTTATCTTTTTTTTTTGTGTTTTTGAAAAAGAGCATTTTGACTATACACAAAAATAACTAGGGTAATATTAATAATAAGATTTGATTTTTCAAAATCATATTTTATTATTAATATTTCAGATTTATTTTGTAAACCCCATTTTGTTGTCTAATTTCTTTTTAGTCTTTCTCTCCATCTATAAATAGGGACACTTTCTTCACATTTGGTATGTAATTTTTAGAGTAGAGAAACTATAGCAAAATTTCCACTCACTTTCTTCACATATTTTATTCTTAGAATTTTGTGAGAATCATGAGCATAATGGCCTAATCTTCCTAGGAAGGTTAGGGATGATTCCATATGCAAGTGATGTTATTTTGCTACTTTGATTTACTATGTTCTTAATGTAATATATTTGAGTTATTTATGTTCTTTCATCTCTATCTTTATTTTGTTATCTTTATTTACTTATGCTAATAGTATATAGGATTAGTCATGCTCTTTCTATGTGCTTCTAATTAGTAAAAGTAATATTGATACATAATTTTATGTCTAATCTTCTATTGCATTATTTTTTTTTTTTTGATGAAAAGAAAATTATATTGAACCACAAACCAAATACAAAAACAAGCTCAAAAATAGCCCCTCAAGCCGAGGATTACAAAAAATTAACTTTCTCTAGGAAAGCTACATCTTTACTAGTCAACTTAAATCTATGCAAATTCTCAAGTCTAGCTTTCAAGCAATTTTGCAATAAAGCAAACACTGTATTTACTGAAAAAGAACAAAGATTAAAAATGCACTGGTTTCTATTCCACCAGATGAGGTAAACTGAAGCAGCTAACCCAGCAGCTAACATTTTTTGCTGCAAACACTTCGGTTTCCCCACCATCCAAGCAACCCAATCACTGAGATGAACTGGCCAGATCTTACAGCCCAACCAAGTAGCAACTTTGTTCCTCAACAACTGAGAAAACTTGCACTGAAAGAAGAGATGTTCGTGACTCTTCTGCTACATTTCACAAGTAGGACACAAAACAGATTTTTGTCATTTTTAGATTTTTCATAAGATTAACATTGTGCTTTTAAAGTAAAGAACTTTATAACTCAAATGGACTTTTGTTAGAAAAGAATATGGACTTTAATGTTAGATTTTCCAAGTAAATGTTGGGATGCGAACTATTTACTTGTGTATTTTTGTAAATCAAGTAACCAAGTAACTAAGCAAGCATATGGATGATTCTTGAAACCTTTCCATTTTTCAAACTCTTGATTACATCTTACATTTATCTCACCTATCTCACTTTATCATTTCATCAAAAAAAAAATACAATACCAAAATCTCAAACCTCTTTCCATTTACAATTTTATTTATTTCTTGTTACTAACTTTTTGTGTTATTTTCTAATAATCTTTTTATTTTAGGTTACCTCCTTGTGGATCGATCGCCCGATTATACTACAACCACCGCTTAGTGGTTGTCACATTTTGGGCGTTAAACAAATTTTGGCGCCGTTGCCGGAGAGGTAATTTTCAAAGGTTTAGTGAAATTTCTACAAAAAAATGTTAGTAACCTTATTTGTATTTTTGTTGGTGTAAATATTGTGGTAGTATAGTTTTTGTTTTTATTTTTTTTTATTTACTAATTTTCAGTTAAATTGATTATTACCAAAAAAAAATCATAAAAAAAATAGTTATTTATATATTTTTTTTCTTTTTCTTTCTTCCTTTCCTTTTTTTTTTGGTAAAACAAAAACAAAAATAAAATTACACATATATAAGTATACATATAAAAAAAAAACGTTAAAAAAAACATATATATTTAGTTCTCCATTTTTTTTCTACTTTTCGAATACCAAAAAAAACAAAAAAAAAACATTATATAGATATATATATATATTTTATATTTTTTTAGAAACGATGTAATATTCAAAAAATTAATTGGATAATAAATGACATGATTATTAAAATGTACAATATAATTTAAATAGAAAGTTGTTGTCTAGGTGAAGAATTACTTTGAGGCACATTTTCAAACAGTAATTGCTTCAATAACATATAATATATTAAACCTATAACTGGTTAAAACCAACTTAAATGAAATAATTGAGCTCGACAAATTGGGCAAGAAGGATTTCAATGAAGCTAGTTAACAATACAGTTGACATGAAACAAATGTAAACATTGTGGCATATGTGCATAGCTCGTTCCCACTTCAAATTTCTCCAAACACACAGGACAAGTCTGCCCTATCTGTTCACCACCCTCTCCAACTATGAAAGTAATAAGAATCAAATCCACAATCTCCATATTATTCCAATATGGAAACCAATCCTCAATTGTCATGTATGTCTCACAGTCTCAAAGTTCTATCTATCTTATCTATCTTTAAACATTATTTTTTAAATAGTCACGAGACTCTAGTTAATAGCCAAAACATAAAAGTTAGACTGTGCTCGATAATAATGATATTAGTAATTTATAAAAATTATTTTTTTTAAAATATTTATAAGTAACAAACTTTAAAAAGCACAACTAACAATTATTTAATTTAAACTGATTGTTTGGATGATGCTGAATCTATGGGTTATTCATTTATGATTTTATTTTCGATTTTGGTAAAAATAAAGAGTGGTCCCCTCTAATACTATATGAATGTCTAGCTACATCTTATTCTTTACCAGCATTGAAAGTTTTTCTTAACTGATTTAAAATTCTTACTCCTAATTCACTACTCAGACCAAAAAGTCACTGCAGAATTTCATTCTTTCATATTTTCCGACCTTTTTTTTTTCACTTCTCACTCTACATACCATTATTGCTCAAAACCCTTTTTTTCCTTCCTTCTCATGATACATAAAAGCAATTAATATTTTGATTTTTTTTTTCAGAAAGTAACATTTTTGGGAAAATGTACTTTTTAATTGAGCTTAATTAAATTTTATGAATATCTAATTTTGACTGAATATAATTTAATTAAGTAATAGAATTTTAATTATTAAAAAAATAAAGTAAATTTTAATAATATTAAAAATTTGATCAACCCATGGAGATTTTAATTTATGTTATGTAAATTTTTTCTAAACTTTTCTTAAATTCCTAAAAATATTATCTCTATCTTTCTTATTATTTTTCTATATCTTTAATTAGTTAACAAGAGGCCACATTTCTTTCAATTTTTTTTTTTAAATATAGTCCACAGCACAAGCCCAAGAGCCCAACAGACAACTCTAAGGAAACCTAATTCGTTTTGTAGACCAAACCGACTCACCTCTCCACAGCTACTTCTTCTACTTCACCAAAATCGTTTCCCTCACAATCTAATATTGGATGCTTTTTGATAATTTTTTTTTTTTCGTAAAGTTTATTTTTGTATCTGATCCATCGTATTCTATTGGGCTGTGATGTTGAGTGGATCAATTCTGTTGAGTTCGTATTGCCTCATATCATTTTGAGGTAAACATATTGGGTTTTGGATTTCAGATTAGCAGGCCTGAAGATTGGAAGAAACCTCCTGACCCCAAGAAATGCTTTGTTCAATTTTTTGGAATGGAGGAAATGTAAGTGGCTTACCAGTTTTCATTTATTATCTCATTAGTTAATGTGTAATGAAACAATAACAGTGTTATATGATTGTACTTTTGTAAAAAAACAATATGAGATGTAACTCTTACCTTTAAATTTAGTTTTCTATGTTTATGTAAATAAGAATTAGTTTTCTTCTCTCTGTTTGTTTAAACTAATGTAGTTTTTTTTTTTTTTTAGTTTTTGCAGGATTACTAATTTGAAACTTGCATATGTACTCATCTAATTTTACTATGCTATTACTATATGAAAAGAAATCTCACTAACCCTTTTAATGTTTCTATAAAAGTTTCATAGATGAAATCAAACTGTATTACTTCAACAATTTCTGCAAGTGTATGTTTCAAGAGGTATTTTTTATTATTTGAGAGTTTATAATGATGAGAGATGAGGTTTGATGAGACAATGTTTATCTATTTGTAATGTGTTACTGAATGCGAAAGGTTGTGTACTTCTGAAATTGTGCGAAAGGTTATTTACCATTACTGTTAAACTGTAACTTTTTTTTTAACATATTCTGTTAAAGTCATACCAAATTTGTTAAACCATACTAAATTCTGTTAAATACCGTTTGATAGTCATTTAATAAATATTGAAACCAGTTAAATTGAGACCTCAAAAAGCCTGCCTAATTTACATATATGCATGTCTCTCTGTGTAATTAAGAAATAAATCAAATTTAAGGAGTACTATATATTAGTGATCGAGGCTATAAATATAGTAATTATACAAGCTAGCAATAAGGACAGCAAGCAATAATTGATAATCCTTAATTTGACATACATATAGATCAATGGAAAGCACTGATCAAGAGAGTGCTGCTCATGCCGTGGCTGATAATAATACAAAGTATGAACCCGTTGGAGGATCAAAAAAGGTAGTGTTAATGTCTACGGTTACACGGATTGTGAGTCTTGGATTATGGTTCTTTACTTTTATTCTCCTCTTAGTAGCCCTTATTATCCTGACCACTAACTCCAAGACCATTGACGATGTTTCGATCACACTCAACGTTCAGAAGATATATTCATACAGGTATATGAATACATAATAGATGAGATGATTTTTATTGTGTCTGCAAATGCTAATAGTTGTGTCCTATGGCAATGGTTGTATATTTCTCAACTGTTGCATCACTTGACTGAATTATAGATTCTGTTAAAATATTAATAACCAACTGTTAAAACATACCAAATTCTGTTAAACCATACTAAATTCTGTTAAATACAAAATATCGTTTGATAGCCATTTATATAATAGGTAAAGATATAAACCTATATAATTTATTTTTCTCTCTTTTTAACTATAGTTTTATTAATCTTTCTTTTTTTTCTTTTTGTTTTTTTTAGTTAAATAAATATTTGTAGAAAAAAAAAATTAAGCTTGTTATTTTATCTTTACTTTACTTTTCTTTATTTTATATTTTGTGTTTTTTTATTTTGTTGCTTAGTTTAGGTTTTTCTTTTCTTTGCCTTAATTTTCCTTAGAATTTAGTTTTTTTTTTTTAAAAAAAGCATAAAATTGTTCCTAAAATTTCAATCATAAAACGCTTAGTATTGGGAACAATTGTGTAATATTACAAATGATAGAAACCGATATTGTTCTGTCTAGAAAGATTGGTTGTTAAATAAGGTTTCTGATAGCGTTACCCTCCACACTTACCTGGGAACCTCGGGGAGTTCTGTCTAGGCAAGTGTGGGTCTAAAGCGGTACCTTGGCAACCTTCCCAATCGGCCTGGGAACATTTCGAGCATCTACCTTTGCACTATTACATTGTTGAACTTATTACTATAAGAAAACCAAGCTTCTTCTGTCAAAATAAGCAATCTCACTCTGCTTAAAGGTTGTTTGGTCGAAAAGGTTGACTTGTGATCCACCATACTTACTCATTAACCTCAGGGAGTTCTAGTAAGGCGTTGGAGATCACCCGAAAACCTCCAAATCTACCTGGGAACAAGTTTAACAAAAAAAAATCAATAAAAAATTTAAAAAAAAAACAAAATAAAAACATAAAATAAATCTAATTATGATTTCCGAGAGTGGATGAATCATCACGAAACTTCTAGTGACACTTCTTCCAATTCATCTACCACTCCTACCGGAACTCCTTCCACCAATCATGCTTCTCCACATACTTTCACTGATAATAACCCATTCGCAATGGCTCGCAATGATGAAATCCAACCAAGAACTCTCAATGACTACCTCCATCCTACTCGCACTTCCACGCCTTCATGCATTATCTTCCCTCCTAATATGCCCGCATTAGACTTTAAACCTGCCATGATTCAACTCTTGCCTACATTTCATGGAATGGAAAACGAAAGCCCATACGTGCATATCAGAGAATTCGAGGAGGTGGTAGCCACGTTCTATAACCGAGCCGAAAATGCCGATGCTGTGCGACTGAAGTTCTTCCCTTTCTCCTTGAAGGACAAAGCCAAAAGCTGGTTATACTCTTAGAGACCTAGGTCGATTGGAACATGGGAGGAGATGACCAAATCTTTCTTTCTGAAACACTTCCCCAGCCATAAGACCAACAGTCTAAAACGGCATATTTCCACATTTTCCTAAAAAGACAATGAAACATTCTATCAAGTATGGGAAAGATTCAAAGATCTGTTAAATCAGTGTCCGCACCATGGCTATGAGAACTGGCGTTTGGTCAGTTACTTCTATGAAGGCCTCATGAGTCATGAGCGCCAGTTTGTAGAAATTCTATGCAATGGTGAATTCCTCGAAAAAGAGCCAGACGATGCTCTTGAATATCTCAAAGAAACTGCGAAAAAGTCTCACACCTGGACTGGTCCAGTGCTACTGACAGCACCAACCGACACAAACCATCTGGGATCTATCAACTTCGAGAAGAGGATACTGTTAAGGCCCAACTCGAAGCTTTGAAAAAGCAGTTTGAGGTCTTAATGACGAAAAATGGCCAAAAGTCGCATATGATCGCTCAAGCGGAACCGCAAGAACCTTGCTTTGTTTGTGGAGGGACAGAGCACTTAGCTAAGGACTGCTTAGCTTTGAATGAAATGAGGGGGGTTTATGAGGAGCAATGCAATGCCTTAGGGGCATATAACAAGCCATTCTCCCATACGTACAACCCTGGTTGGAGAAACCACCCAAATTTCAGTTGGAGAGATTCCAACCAAGCTCAATCGTCTGGAGGCCAATGGAGAAATTAGCAACAAGTTCAACCATCAAAGGCATATTCTGCACCTCAATACAATGCTCATCCACAACGAAATTCTCTCGAGAATACTCTTCATGCATTCATGGAGGAATAATCCAAATTGAATTGCCAAATGATGGAAGAAATCAAGGAAATGAAATGTCAATTCTCAAAATTGACTGAATCCTTGGCCATTCCGGAAAAAGGAAAACTCCCTTCCCAACCAAAATTCAATGTTCAAGGCCAACACATGGCCCAATCTTCAAATTCTAATGATCAAAATGTCAAGGAAGTAAATGCCATCACAACGAGAAGCGGTAAAACTTTGACAGATCCACCCATAAAATCCAACTCTCCCAATATTCCAAAAGTCATTCCTGAAAATCCACCACTCAATGCCACTCCAAAAGTACCATTTCCCTAGGCTTTGAAACCTGTTGGGAAACTTCCTGATAACCGAGCTGAAATCCTTGAGCACTTAACACAAGTGAAGATTAATCTTCATTTGCTTCACATCATAAAACAAGTGCCCGCTTATGCCAAAATCATCAAGGATCTATGCACTACAAAAAGGAAGCATCATGTCAAGAAGACTGCTTTCTTGACTGAGCAAGTGAGTGCGGTGATTGAACAAAAGGCATCGTCAAAATACAAAGATCCCGGTTGTCCCACCATTTCTTGCCAAATTAGGACCCATGAAGTCAGCCAAGCCTTACTTGATCTTGTCGCGAGTGTAAATCTCATGTCCTATTCTGTGTACTCGCAACTCGGTCTTGGAGAAATGAAGCCAACAGATCGTTCCACCAAAAAGCCTAGGGGTATCGTTGAGGATGTATTGGTTCAAATTGAAAAATTCTATTACCCCATGGATTTTCTTATTCTTGATACCCAATTTGTGGTGAACATGGAGTCTAAAATTCCTATTATCCTCGGAAGACCATTCCTTGCTACTACAAATGCTCTGATCAATTGTCGGAATGGTCTAATGAAGATATCATTTGGAAACATGACTCTTGAAGTCAATATCTTCTACATCGGGAAATAACCTCGAGAAGATGATGAATGCAACCAAACATTCATGATTGACTCTTTAATTCCCGAGGAGGTTCAATTGTGAAACAACTTTGATAATCTTGATGAACTCCTCTTTCTGTCAGACAATGAAAGTCCCAGTTCTATTGAGTTTACTCTTGCAGTATTAGATCGCATAGACTCACGCAATAGACGGACTCAGTTTTGGCAACCTCACTTTGAAGAGCTACCTCGTGAGAGGTCACAGCCGAAAACTTCAGCCGAAGAGGTTCCAATTGTTCAATTGACCCAACTTCCCGAGGGTTTGAAACATGCCTTCTTGGGAGACGGTGAAACCTTTCCAGTTATCATCTCTTCCAACCTTCAAAATTCTCAAGAATTGCAGTTACTCGAGCTACTGCGGACGCATAAATCTACGATAGGTTGGACGCTTGCTGATATCAAAGGTATTAGCCCTTTAATTTGCTCCCATCGAATCAATCTAGAGGACGAAGCCATCCCTCGAAGAGACCCTCAGCGGTGACTGAACCCCATGATGAAGGAAGTTGTAAAAAATGAAGTTTTGAAATTGCTAGACGCTGGTATTATTTACCCGGTAGCAGATAGCAAATGGGTCAGTCCTACTCAAGTCGTGCCCAAGAAATCTGGTGTCATCGTTATCCAAAACAAAAAAGGGGTCCTTGTCCCCACAGAAACGGTGACGGGGTGGCGCATGTGCATCGATTATAGAAAATTAAATGTTGCCTCCCGCAAAGATCACTTTCCACTCCCATTTATTGATCAAATCCTTAAACGTGTAGCTGGTCATCCTTTCTATTGCTTTCTTGATGGCTATTCTGGCTATTATCAAATTGAGATTGCATTAAAGGATCAAGATAAGACCACTTTCACTTGTCCCTTTGGCACTTTTGCTTTCCGGCGTATGCCATTTGGCTTGTGTAATGCACCAGCTACTTTCCAAAGATGCATGATGAGCATCTTTAGTGACATGATTGAAAAATCAATGGAAGTATTCATGGATGACCTAACCATTTTTGGAAAATCCTTCGAGACATGTCTTCTTCATCTTGAAGCTGTTTTAAAACGATGCATCGAGAAAGGACTTGTCCTCAATTGGGAGAAATGCCACTTCATGGTATCTTCTGGCATAGTCTTAGGCCACATTATTTCTGAAAAAGGAATTGAGGTTGATCAATCCAAAGTCGACCTTATCTCCAACCTGCCGACTCCTAAGACTGTCAAAGACGTTAGGTCATTTCTTGGTCATGCTGGTTTCTATAGGAGGTTCATACAAAAATTTTCAATGATTGCTCGTCCGCTAAGCAACCTCCTAGCCAAAGATGCCACTTTTGAATGGACACCTAAGTGTGAGGAATCATTCCGAACGCTTGTCAATTCACTCACTTCCGCTCCCATCATTCAGTCACCCGATTGGAGTCTTCCTTTCGAGATCATGTGTGACGCCAGAAACTTTGTTGTGGGAGCTGTGCTAGGACAACGAAGGGAGGGGAAACCCTTTGTTGTCTATTATGCAAGCCGAACTCTCAATAGTGCTCAAATGAAATATTCCACTATTGAAAAAGAGTTGCTTGCCGTTGTCTTTGCTCTTGACAAATTCCGCTCTTATTTGATTGGATCACCTATTACAATCTTCACAGATCACTTTGCCCTTAAGTATCTCATTTCCAAAAAGGATGCTAAGGCGCGATTAATATGGTGGATCCTTCTCTTGCAAGAATCTGACATAACGATCAAAGACAAGAAAGGTGTTGAGAATGTCGTCGCAGACCACTTGTCCCGACTTGAATTTAGTGATCCCGCTGACGATCCACCTATTCATGATGATTTCCTCGATGAACAATTGCTTTCTGTTACTAAGTTGCCATGGTACGCTCACATTGTAAACTACTTAGTAACAGGTGAACTCCCATCTGAATGGAGTTCACAAGACAAACGCAAATTTCTAGTCGAGGTGCGCAATTTCTTTTGGGATGACCCGTACTTATTCAAGTATTGCCCCGACCAAATCATGCGAAGATGCATCCACGACGATGAGGTGTCTAGTGTGCTGAATTTTTGCCACAATGATGCTTGTGGTGGTCACTTCTCTGTGAAGAAAACCACTGCAAAAATCTTACAATGCGGCCTTTATTGGCCCACTTTGTTCAAAGACACCAATGATTTTTGTCGTTCTTGTGTAAGGTGCCAAAATTTAGGATCCTTATCTCATCGGCACATGATGCCCTTGAACCCAATTCTTGTTATCGAAATATTTGATTATTGGAGGATAGACTTTATGTAACACCCTACTTCCTTAGAGCCGTTACTAAGTGAGTTTGAAAACGTGCTTTCATCTCGCTAATCGAGGTTTTAGATCAAACAGTGTAGCTAAGCTATAAGTAGAGGAAAAACCTTAGAAATAGTAGTTTCCATAGAAAATCATAAAAGGTTTACACTTGGGATCCCAAAATACAGTTTAGAAATGTTTACAACATATTAATTAAACCAAGTCGACTAGACGACAAAACCAGAGTTTGTTTACAAGCATCTCCCAAAATCCTCTGGCCGTGGCAGCCAGGCTGGCCAAACATGTACACGCCGCCCCACGCCTGCTATACTCATGGTTGGTTGAATTTCTCTTTACCCTTACCTGCACCACAGATCATCTGTGAGCCGAAGCCCAGCAAGAAAACCCACAAATAGATAACATATGCAGCACATATATCAAACATATAAATAGGCCACCAATTGGCTAAACACATACGGCCTAGCCGTCCCAGGCGTTTACCAAGCCCTAGAATCGCGGACCATGCCATGAGGATATCCCAGGTATCCTTCTAGGGACTCGCCCTGGCAACTCGCACCCCACGTGCTCAACGCTGCTCCCGGCCCCTTGCCGTTCTCGGCCTTGCACTCAACGTGCCTGACGCCGTTCCCGGCCCCTCGCCGTCCTCGGTCTACACCGTTCCTGGCTCTTGCCGATCACTCACATAATATTATACATGATGTAACAACAAGTACAGAATTCTAGCATAAACAGATAAAGAGCTACGCTCAGTAGTTCTAACATATTGGGCTCGGCCCTGCATATTAATCCATCCAAACACATTGGGCTCAACCCTGCATATCAATTCACTTAAACACATTGGGCTCAGCCCTGCACATAAGCTCTATGGGAATAGGGGTTTTCTTACCTGAGTCCCAAGCTCTCCGAGCACCGATGTCTCGAGCACAGTCCTCCAACGTGAGCCTCGTCGAAACCCTAGTCATAACACATAAACAATGTCCATCCATCAAATTCTAATCCAACAAATAACTTAGAGCCATAACCCTAACCTCCGGGTCCTTGAAATCTATCAATCCGGGTGATATAATCCATCCCGAGCTTTACCCCTTGAGTTCCCAAGCCTAAAAATACCCTTAAAACTCAAACTGGCACAAAGGGCCGCGGCCCCACCCACAAGAGCCGCGGCTAGCCTCGAAACAGAGGCTAGCACCTCACTGACCCCCACACGGGCCGCGGCGCGCCCACCAAGCGCCGCGGCGTGCATGAACCTTCTCGGCCTCCCATGACCGCGTGCGCACACGGGTCGCGGCGCACCCCTCTTAGGGCTGCGGCGCTCCACACCGAACCCAGATTTTCCACCATTTTTTTCCACACCTTTCCTCAAACCAATTCACCCAAAACTCACCTATCTAACCCAGATATTTAACACATATACTCCAGCTCAATAACAACACCAAAACCCCATCAAAATCTACTCCAAAACCCAACTAAAGTACTCAAGAACATATCAAACTTAACTAGCATGCAACTCTTACAAACCAGCAGCAAATTAAAGCATAATCCTATAATTAAAACTTACCCTCTTGCTGAACTCAATCCTTGAAGCTGATCCTCAATTCCCCAAGCTTCAAGCTCCCAAGTTTCCTCTGCCCAAATCCTTGCTTAAACTAGCTTACACCAAATTCCCTTAAGTTGTTTCTTAGAGAGTGAAAGAGAGATGATAATGGTAAGAGATGCTATCCTTAGCTGAAAACAGAGATATAAGTCAGTTTCCCAAAGCTTCTAAATATTTCCCCTTTTTGTTTTATTTGACTTAAGTCTAAAGGGTTATCTCAAGGCTCGGGGTACCAAAACGTCCCCGATGGCAAAATGGTAAATTTCCCCAATATTCCCGCCTAGACATTCTATCATCAAATATATCTCCAAATATTTATTTGCATGTCCCGATAATCCCATAACACACCTAGTACCCCAAATTACCCCTCGACTCGCCCCGAGTCGGAATCTCAACCCCGTTGTGACTCTCTGGCTAACCGCTCCCCAGGACTGTCTCGGATCGTGCTGCACAGACATTTCATATACATATAACATATATCACATTCATGCCCCTAATATCCAGACGGGGCCCACATGCACATTTAACTCACTAAACATGCATCACTATCATATATCCACATTAATTCACCCATTAACACACTAAAGCATAATAAATCATTTATTGCCCTCTAAGCACACTAATCAAGGCCCTAAGCCTGATTAGCAAATTCGGGTCGTTACACTTTATGGGACCGTTTCCACCTTCTTTTGGCTACCTTTACATTCTTCTCGCTGTGGATTATGTTTCCAAATGGGTTGAGGCTGTACCATGGCGAACCAATGATAACGCTACAGTTGTCAAATTCTTGAAAGAACACGTGTTATCCAGGTTCGGTACCCCTCGCGCTATCATCAGTGATCAAGGCACTCATTTTGGCAACCGATCCTTTGAGGCTCTTATGTGCAAGTACGGTGTACTTCATAAAGTTGCAAATGTCTATCATCCATAGGCCAATGGTCAAGCCGAGTTAGCCAATAGGGAGATAAAACACATTCTGGAAAAGACGGTAAATCCCAACTGCAAAGATTGGTCTACACGACTTCTAGACGCTCTTTGGGCATACCGCACTGCTTTCAAGTCCCCTCTTGGGATGTCTCCCTATCGGCTTGTCTTTGGAAAAGCCTGTCATTTACCTGTCGAGCTCGAGCATAAAGCATATTGGGCTATCAAAGCCCTAAACTTTGATCTGAATGCCGCAGGTATCAATCGCAAACTCCAGTTGTCCGAAATTGAGGAGTTGAGAAACGATGCATATGACAATTCCAGGATTTATAAGGAAAAATTGAAAATCGCTCACGACAAACAAATCCTGCCGAAAACACTTTGAGCCCAATCAAAAAGTGCATTTGTACGATTCTTGCTTGCACTTGCATCCCGGTAAACTGCGATCGCGATGGACTGGACCATTTGTAGTGAAGTAAGTCTTTCCCAACGGTTCGGTGGAGGTCGAGGACCCAACCGATGGGAGAATTTTTCGCGTCAATGGCCAAAGATTGAAGCATTACATTGAGAGTGTGAGTCATGTTGAAGAGGTCCTTCTTAAGGACCCAATCTATACACTCTGAAGTTCTGAATAGTTTGTTGTTGATCTTTTTATTTTTATTTTTCATTATCTTTATTTTTCTGTCTTTCTTTTATTTTTGTATGCTTTTCGTTTTTGTATTTTGTTTTGGGGTATTGTTACTAGGCTATTTTCGCTCTCGCCTCATGGACATGGTCATCATCCAGGTGTTCTCTCTCCTTACCTTCTTCATTGATTATTCATTTTGACATTGAGGACACTGTCTGATTCTTGGTTGGGGGTGGTGAGCATGCATTTGCTTTCATTTGGAAAATCTTATTGTTGTGTCATTAGCATTCATTTGGAAAACATTATTGTCTTGTTGAATTTTTAAGTCAAATTTTCTCAAAATTATCCAAGCATGAGTATAATTTGTTGGTTTGAGTCAGTTCTTACTATGTTTAGCTATTAAGAAGTGATTTTCAGAGTTCTTTTGTGCACTTTCCAAACATGTGATAAATTGGTTGTTAACACAAATAGTTGAGAGAAATTTCAAGTTTAAAGTTTTTCATTTCTTGGTGAGTTGTGAGAGTGGAGAAAACAACTTTTTGAATTTTTATTGATCATTTGAGTTGGTAAAGTCACATATTTGGAATTTAAAACATGACATTTACTAGAGGGATATTTTTCATTTAAGATAAGTCTTTGTAATAAATTTGTGTTCTATTTATTTTATTGTATTTGTAATTTCCTTTTTATTTTTGTGTTGTCTCTTGTAAAAAAAAAATGAAAAAGAAAGAAATTAAAAAAAAAAAACAAACAAAAGAAAAAAAAAAGAACAAGAGCAACACTTCCTTCTATTATTTTGTAATTGTTAAAAAACTAAAAAGAAAAATAGAAAATATATATATATATATACATATTTCTATTACTATTATTCTGTGTAATTGTATTAAAAAAAATTATTATCATTATAGTTCACTTTCTTATTTATCATTGTTAGTTAGTTGTCATTTTGTTCTTGGAGTCTTCTCATGTAAATCCCAAAGGTTGTTTGTCATTTGAATTCCAATAAGCTGATTTGCCTATCTTGTGATCAATATTTGTTCAGATTGCTTGTCCTAAAAAGTTTATCTTTTCTCATTTGAGTGTAAACTATTACATTTCCAACTCCAAGAGTGTAATCCTTCCCATACAAATACTTTCAATGCTCGTGAGGAATTTGGAGTTGAGATCTTTATACTTTTGAGATTTTTCGATACTATTTGTGTTATGACTTGTGATAAAAAGAATATGGTTTGGTGCACACACACACAACTTTGAAATTGCAACTATAGCTTAGATAGTAATTTCTGACTTCTTGCTGATACTTTGAAGATGCTTAGATGATTTTGCTTGGTTTGACTTGATTGTTCAACTTGATAATTTTATTTTTCGCTTGAATTGCTAGGGACTAGCAATAAGCTAGTTGGAGGTTGTGATTAGTGCTCAAAAATGCAAATTTATTGGTTTTAAAGTGTAAAATAAATTAAGTTTTAATTAATATTTTTATGAATTTATTGTAATATATTTTATAATTGAAAATATTAATTTTAAATTTAATTTGTGTTCAATTTTCAGGAAATAAATTGCATTTGGACACTAATAAAAATGGAGAATAAAGAAATAGTTAAAACTGAAAAAGAAAATGAAGAAAGCGGCATTTTTGAAGAAATGTAGCTCAGGCTCGTTGGCCCAAGCCCAGCAACCCAAAGCTGCCAGCCCTCCACAGCCAGGTGTCGCTCTCCCCTTGCGCCGCGCGTCCCAGCTCCTTGCCCGCCACCTGTTCACAGCCATTCCCTTTTTCCCTTCAGCTTCTCCTTTCAGCCATTCCACCACGTGATCAATTCTACCATCAATATCATCTGCCAAAGGCCCACTAGGCCCAATAACGTGACCCCCAGCCTTCAAGCAATAACGTGACACCTGTCCTCCAAATTGCTTCAACAGCAGCCAGCCGCGCCACGTGGCGCGCTCCCATCGGATGCGGCTGGGTCAACACTTCCAGCTGCCACCAGCCCATTTTGTGTGCTCTTTGGGCCTTGGACCTCCTATTTTGACCTTAAAACTTATCTTTTTTTTGGTGTTTTTGAAAAAGAGCATTTTGACTATACACAAAAATAGCTAGGGTAATATTAATAATAAGATTTGATTTTTCAAAATCATATTTTATTATTAATATTTCAGATTTATTTTGTAAACCCCATTTTGTTGTCTAATTTCTTTTTAGTCCTTCTCTCCATCTATAAATAGGGACACTTTCTTCACATTTGATATGTAATTTTTAGAGTAGAGAAACTATAGCAAAATTTCCACTCACTTTCTTCTCATATTTTCTTCTTAGAATTTTGTGAGAATCATGAGCATAATGGCCTAATCTTCCTAGGAAGGTTAGGGATGATTCCATATGCAAGTGATGTTATTTTGCTACTTTGATTTACTATGTTCTTAATGTAATATATTTGAGTTATTTATGTTCTTTCATCTCTATCTTTATTTTGTTATCTTTATTTACTTATGCTAATAGTATATAGGATTAGTCATGCTCTTTCTATGTGTTTCTAATTAGTAAAAGTAATATTGATACATAATTTTATGTCTAATCTTCTATTGCATTATTGCCCTTGGATATTTTGTCATTTTTAGATTTTTCATAAGATTAACATTGTGCTTTCAAAGTAAAGAACTTTATAACTCAAATGGACTTTTGTTAGAAAAGAATATGGACTTTAATGCTAGATTTTCCAAGTAAATGTTGGGATGCGAACTATTTACTTGTGTATTTTTGTAAATCAAGTAACCAAGTAACTAAGCAAGCATATGGATGATTCTTGAAACCTTTCCATTTTTCAAACTCTTGATTACATCTTACATTTATCTCACATATCTCACTTTATCATTTCATAAAAAAAAATACAATACCAAAATCTCAAACCTCTTTCCACTTACAATTTTATTTATTTCTTGTTACTAACTTTTTGTGTTATTTTCTACTAATCGTTTGATTTTAGGTTATCTCCTTGTGGATCAACCGCCCGATTATACTACAACCACCGCCTAGTGGTTGTCACATTTTGGACGTTAAACAAGAGAAAAGCAATCAACTATTCTGAATGTTTTAAAGATCAATAAAGTGGGAATTGGAGCTTTGCTGGAGAATAAATTGAAGAAGGAAAAAATTGATGATATGATGATTAAACTGTTTTGTGGCTGGGATTACTACAGCAGTAGTACCTCAGAAGATCGTATTTTAGTACTTTGGCGGAAATCGTTTACAAAGGTTCAGGTCCTTTTGGATCAACATCAATTGGTTCACTGTTCAGTAAAAGTCACACGCATGCCGATGGAGTTTTTAGTCACATTTGTCTATGGTCTCAACACTTTAGATGAGATATTAGAGTTGTGGAGGGGATTTTCTTGCATACATGTTATAAATAGGCATTGGTTGATTATGGGAGACTTTAATGATGTTTTTAATTTTGATGATAGAGTGGGAGGGAGGACTATTAGTGTTGATGAATTACTTGATTCTAATGCCTGGCTTGCTCATTCCCAGCTGGTTTCTCTCAAGAGAATTGGTTCAAATTTTACCTGGTCCAATAAGCAAGATGGAGGGGATAGGATATATTCAAAGATTGATCATGTGTTCATTAATGAAGATTGGATTGATGCTTTGCCTCACTCTATTGCAGAATTTCATTGGGAAACCTTTACGGATCACTGTTACTGTCTCATACAATCGCTCAAGCTGGGATCGCTGGGCACTAAGCCTTTTCGGTTCTTTAACTTCTGGACAACTCATAGAGGATTCAAGGAGGTGGTTCTAGACAGTTGGAATAAACCTTTGGCAGCAAGGGGTCTGTTGGGTGTGACTAGGAAACTGCTTAGACTAAAGCATGTTTTGAAAGCCTTTAATAGAGAGGAAATTGGAGAGGTTGAACAGAGATATCACCAAGCTAAAGGAGACTATCAGCTGGCTCTCACTAGAGCTCAAGCTGCCCCAACTGATTTGGTTGCACAGGAGGCTGAAAAATCAACAGCTATTCAATATCAAGATCATGTTGATAGATACAGAAGCTTTTTAATTCAAAGGAGCAAAATTACATGGTTGCAGAAGGGAGATGATAATAATGCATATTTTCATGCTTGCATCAAAAAAAGAAGAGAGGAGAATCGTATTGTCTCCTTTATGAATGAGCGAGGGGATATTATTGATGATTATGAGGCTGTGGTTCATCATTTCCTGGACCATTTCAGAGGCTACATGGGCAGCTCTAGTTTAGCCAATGGCTCATTTAATTCACAGTGTATAGAGTTTGGTACTTGTCTGGATATTGAGATGCAGCTGCAGTTGACTAGGGACTTTGGGAAATCTGATGTTAAGAAGGCTCTCCTTAGCATTCCGGGCATAAAAAGTCCAGGGCCGGATGGATTTGGTTCTGAATTTTACAAAACAATGTGGCTGGATATTGGGGATAGTATATCAGATGCGGTTCTTGGATTCTTTCGAGATGGCAAAATCCCTGAGGCGCTCAATGAAACATCGCTTGCTTTGGTTCCTAAAACTGATTCGCCTAGTCGAGCAGTTGACTACAGGCCCATAGCTTGCTGCAACACATTATATAAATGCATCTAAAAAATGATCTGTAGTAGACTATCGGAGGTTCTTCCTCATTTGATAAGTCAAAATCAAGGTGCCTTTGTTAAAGGGAGATCATTAGCTCATAATATTCTTATATTTCAAGACTTAATCAAGAACTACAATAGAAGGAATTCTTCCCCAAGATGTGCTTTAAAGATTGACTTGAGCAAGGCCTATGACACAATAGACTGGCGCTTTCTAGAGAAATTACTGATCTGTTTTCGGTTCCCTAACCGATTCATTCATTTGGTGATGGTTTGTCTTCGTGGCACCTCTTATGTTCTTATGCTGAATGGTAGAATGCAGGGGGGTTTTAGGGGTGTCAAGGGTCTTCGCCAGGGGGACCCTATATCTCCTTTATTATTTGTCTTGATTATGGAATGTCTTACAAGGTTGCTTCAACTAGGGGCTCAACAACAAGAGTTTAGATATCACCCTCTTTGCAAAGGCCTTAAGATCATAAATCTCTGCTTTGCTGATGACTTAGTGATATTTTGCAAAGCTAATAGCGGCTCAGTCCAGGTGGTTAAATAGGTTTTTGAGGATTTCTGTAACAACACTGGTCTGAAGGCTAACATCAGTAAATCTCAGGTGTTTTTTGGAGGGGTTTTGGCTACTGTTAAGAACCAGATTCTTCAGATATTACAGCTTGATGAGGGAACTTTCCCTCTTAAGTATCTGGGGATCCCTATGCAGCCAACAAAATGGAAAATGGCAGATTGTGGTGAGATTCTTAAACAAATCAAGCTTAGACTTCACACTTGGGCTAATAGACATTTATCTTATGCAAGGTGGACTCAATTGATCACTTCTGTTCTTTTGTGATTGCGCAATTATTGGATGAACATATTCTTGCTCCCTCAAAGCATTGTCAAAGAAGTATATAAACTTTGCTTGTGGTTTCTTTGGGGCAACAATGGTACTAGAAGTAAGTTTCATCCCACTTCTTGGTCCTCAGTCTGTTTGCCGAAAAGATTTGGTGGATTAGGATTTGGTGAAGGAACTAAGTGGAACAAAGCAATGCTAGCCAAATATATCTGGGCTATTAATCATCAACCTGAGACTCTTTGGGTGAAATGGGTCAACACAGTGTATTTAAAATGCCAAAGCTTTTGGCAGTACCATCTTAAGGCGGATACCAGTTGGTATTGGCGCAAGATCTGTCTATTGCGTGATGTGTTTTCTCAAAAGGACATTGATGCAACTGTTAGGCATGGGAGATTTAAAGTTGGTTTGCTGTATATGAATTGTGTCCATCAAGACCCGATCAGGTACCATCCTTTTGTTTGGAGCAGAATAAGTGTGCCAAAGCATAGATTTATCACTTGGCAAGCGGTGAATGAGAAGTTATTAACTCGAGACCATTTGCACAGAGTGCTCTTGCAGCTTAATAGTCTCCTCTGCCCAGTTTGTGAGCTAGTTGCTGAAAATCATGAGCATCTATTTTTTGACTGCAATTTTTCTCAGAAGGTAGTCCAGCAGGTCCAACTTTGGCTGGGGTGCACTTGGCCTTTGAAGTTCAGTGACTGGTCTCGGTGGATTGAAAATGTGAGAAGAGATTTTATAGCTGCGCTTGTGGCTGCTGTCTTCTCAGCAACGATTTATTACATTTGGCATAATCGTAATTCTTGTTTTGTTAATCACTTCTCTTATAGTGTCAATTGTATAGTTGATATGATTAAAAAAGATATTAGCTACAGATGTAATTGCTTTACTCATAGGAAGTTGACAAGCAAAGAGTGGGTTTTTGTGAGGAAATTATCATATATGTAATGTTGTTGTTGCCTTCTTAATGAGGGAGTTTGGTTTGTAATTTGACTGTGATTAATAAAATATATATATATAATTCTAATGAATTTCAAAATATTTAAACATTTTTTTGGGCTAAATCTATACTCGTCAAATTAATTTTGGTTAAATTGAACTGTTTTTAATATACAAAATGACAGGGAACATAATACCTAATGAAGAACCTGTCACCTAATGAGGATTCTACGAAATCGGCCCCATCATAAATATGGTAAATGATGCGAGAATGGTAGAAAAATTAATAATGAGAAGGTGGCCGTAAATGAAGAACCATCCCCACACCAAATCACGCCATTTTTATCCATACACTTTGGAACAATGCAATATGTTTCCTAAATGCAATATGTTTCCTAATATTATAAGTTTGGAAAAATTAATTAGTTTATGACATATTATTTTGGTTCAATCAAATCTATACAATGATGTGTTTGCTAGTTTTATTTTATAAAATTTTATGATACAATTAACTAATTTTATATATCGGTTGATTTTATTTATTTATAAAAGTATCTTTTAATATTATTTTAAATATTTAAATTTCTTTTATAAAAAAAATTCAAATTTCATGATTTTTAGTAAGATATTTTTTTTTTAAAATTTGAAAATATAACCGAATTCTGTTTTCTATTTATCCTTTAAAACTTAGGATTCGAAATTAAAAAACAAATTTCCCTTCAAAAAAATATTAAAAAACAAACCTAAATTCTAGTAAAATTGTTTGGTGAGAGGAGTATAAAACACGACAAAAAAAAAACCTAAACAATCTTCTCCTTACCGGCAATACGACTACTTTCTTTCTTTTTTTCCTCTTTCTGCAACTGTCAATAGTACTCACTCTCACTCTCTCTCTCCTAAAACCCTAATTCTCTCCTCGTGCTCGCGACTGAGTTGAAACCCTCGCCATGATCACTGCCTACTACTTCTACCTCTAGCTCTATTGCTCGCAAGTTCTTTCCTTTTGCCCGATTGTGTCAGTGACTGGTGTGGTGCCAATACAACAATCCGTTATTTCGGTTGAGAGAAAAGAGAGCGCTTTCGGCTTGTTGGTTGGTGAGATCGGAGGAGGGATGGTGGTGGCGGAGAATGACGGTGGGGATGATGGAAGGGACCTCAATGGTGGGCCCAAGTCGCCGTGGAAGACTCCGGCGGCGCTTGATGCCAAGGCGGCTGCGGATATGCCTGTGATGGGACCTGCGGAGTCTTGGCCTACTCTTACTGATGCTCAACTGACTAAGAGTAATCCGGATTCGGCTAAACCGCCCTCTATACCCGCTGCAGAGGCAACAAACGCCGGTCCGCCTTCTAATGCAGTGGAGCCGCCGCCCCAGTCTCCGGTTGCTGTGCAGGTTTGGCTATTGACTAGTCGATTTTTATACTATTCATTGTTATTTGTTTTTTGTATTATCTTTACGTTGGACAGTTTAATATAATACATACAAGTATTAACTTATATATTCCTTTCTAAAAGGAGGAACTTGGATGTCGATCTAATAGGCTGGGGTTGGGTCTTCGTTTTTAAAGAGCGTCACCATATGGGTTGGTGATCTAGTAATAATTTGTTAGAGGAAGATGGTATTTTTAGATGTTGGCATTTAATGGGCCTGGTTGTGTTGGGGTCTTTATTCTCTATATACTTTTATTGATATAAAAGCTTCTTCTGAATATTTGCTTCCTAAAGCTAGGAAATTGGTATCTATGTAGTGAGATTCGATATTTTTTAGAATTAATTTCTTGCGGCAGTGTCTCTATAAAATTCTGGTTTGCTATAAATTGTTTTATTTTTAAAAAAAATTGAACTATAGAGAGGTCTGGCTATGATTTTTGAACCAACGGATGACGTGGTTGATGTAATATCTTGTAATGGCTGAGCTTTGTGGTTTGTTTTTGTGGCGTTTCGAAGGATACACTACAGTCTTGCTTTTTGTCTCAAGTGTGTTATTTATTATTTGTTAATGTAGTTTATGTCCAAGTGGTAATCATATCGCGATTATTCTGTATCATTCTTGTTTTTAACAAAACATTTTAATTAAATAAAAAAATGATCTTTGCCTAAAAAACATTAAAAAACAAGTAGACATAGTTTGACTGTTTACATTTTTGTTTGGTCATCCAGGGATCCGTTGGGCATCAGAAGACATATGGCTCAGGAAACCTTAATCTCTCCCACAAGAATCCATCATCACGACATCAAAGATCAGGGTCTAAGCGTAATCCACATGGCCCTGGTTCTTTTCCTGTACCTGTACAAGTACCTGTACCTTTTTTCCATCCCCTTCAAGCTGCAGTTCCACCTGTCATTCATCCTATGGGGCCTCCACCACCTATGGCAGTTCCTGCGTATGCATACCCGCCATTCTCTGGACCTGTTCCAAATGTTGAAACTCATTTGGGAAAATCTGGATCTGAGACACCAGTTCAAGCTTTTATGACACCAGCTCAGCCTCTCCCTCTCCCGCGAGGGGACCAAAATGTTTATCCTGCCCACTTTTCTGGTAGAAGACCCACTACACAAGAATCTGCCAGCCATTGGAATCAGAATTGGCATCACCAACGAGCATTTAGGGACAACGTTCCAATGCAACAGGGTGTCGGACCAAGAACTTTCGCCAGACCTCAGTTTTTTCCTGCAGCTCCCGGGTTCATGGTCGGACCAAGTTTCCAGGGTAATTATATCAATCAATAGTGTGATTGTTAGGATAATGTTATTTCTCATTACCAAGTTTTTTATTTGTGTTCTCGATATGGAAAGTATTTTCTCACTAGAATTTTCCTGCTACATGTGCTACAAAAGTAACATGCATTTGTATAACCTATTCTTCTTTCTCATTAGTTTCTAAATATAATAATTTACAACTGGCTAACATCTTTTATGCAGGACCAGGATCTATGTACTACGTACCAGTTGCACCCCCAAGTGCTAGGGGTCCTCCATATATGATTCCATACTCTCTTAGCCCTGGGGCTCCAATGGTATCCCCGAAGGCCTTGGATTTAAAAAATGATTTAGTGAAACAAATAGAGTACTATTTCAGGTAGGTGAGCTAATGTGAATGGAAAAGTGCATTTTATTTGCTGCTTTGTGCATGCATGCATGTAAGTGCAGATAGTTATTTTTATTTATTTTGTTTGTACAAGAGCCTCGATATTCACTGACATTAATTTTCATTTGGCAGTGATGAGAATTTGCAGAGTGACCGTTATTTAATTTCTTTAATGGACGACCAAGGGTTGGTTCCAATATCCCTCATTGCGGAATTTAAAAGAGTAAGTTCAGACTTCAGAGATAAATAATCAAATGATTGATGCTTCAATGATGACATGATTTTCTGTATAACTATTTTTTATTTTTAGCTGAGGGCAGTTCTGTTAAGACTTATTTGGGCACTGTTCTGTCTAATATATCTGTTTTTGATACAGGTTAAGAAAATGACCACAGACATACCATTTATTCTTGATGCGCTGCAAGCCTCAGTTACTGTAGAAGTGCAGGTTATTTTCTTTATGTTCAATGGAATTGTGCTGATTGTTGCTCTATCTTTTTGTTCATTGAACTTTATTACTGCTTTTCAAATTCAAAAGCATTAGTGTTAGATGCATTCTTAAAGTTCAGCCAAATTTTGGTATGAAGCATTCTTAGAGTTGTCAAAAATTTACTTTTCTAATGTTCCTAGAACTTCCTGTTTTAGCAAGTCCCTAGAGGTCTCTTATCTCCTAGATTTTACTGTTCAGTCTTTTATATGTTTTCCTCCTTTCTAACATATATTTTAATTTGGATTATGTACTTTTAGGGCAACAAGATACGGAGGCGTGATGGGTGGGAAAAATGGGTTCCAGCGCAGGTCGATTCCATTGTGACATCAAAACCCCATACTCCCTTGGGCAAACTTTCAGAGAAGTCTGTCTTTGATAACAGTGATGGACATGGTGATAGCAAAAGGGAGGCTTCTGAAAAAAATGTTGACCTAGCACAAAATGATGAAAAATTGACAGAGCAGTTTCCTCTAAACAACAATGCTGGTGGATCTCCTTTACATTCAGGTGGATGTGGTGACTCAATTGGGAAGTCAAATGTTCCATCTAACAGCAAATGCTCAGATCTTGCCAGCAATTTGTCAACTTGCACAGACCACTTGCAAGGTACCAAACTTTCAGAATGTGATGATCCTTGTACTGAAGGCACTCAAATGTCAACAGAGGTGGCTATTAAGAATCATGACGACATATCCAATGATTTTGCCAATACTTTTATGCTCGACGAAGAACTGGAACTTGAGCATAAAGTGACAAAGAATGATGGTCTTTCATCAGCTAGAAGGCACAGGTAGTTTCTCTGCTTGCTAATGCACTTTGTTTTATGTTTGGTTACACATTATGTAGGGATGAAAGAAAATGGTAAGGGTAGGGAACTGGCGGACCCAGCTCTTGCCTAGGGGGCATTTGCCCCCCTGAAATAAAAGAAAATTATGTAGCTCTTTTTTGCATTTTAGCCATTTCTATATAAAATTTTACTATGATGCACCTGTTAGAATTTTTATTTTATTTTTGCATGTAATTTTTATACTCTGGTCATTATTTGTAATTTTATACTTTGGCAGCTGCACCCACCTGATTTTTTTTAAGCAAAAATTAATGTAATTATTATTTGCATTTTAGCCATTTCTATAAAAAATTTCTATGATGCACCTGTTGAAATTTTTTATTTTATTTTTACTTGTAATTTTTATACTTTGGTCATTATTGTACATTACTACATTTACAGTTATATTTTTATATGAAATTTTCAAAAATACATATAAATTGTATATTCTTTTATATATTACACTCCCCATGCACAATAATTTGGGTCTGCCACTCTTCAAAAGAAAAAGAGAAAAAAAGCTTGGATGAATAATAAAAAGCAGTTATTCTTTTCTAGAGTTTGATAGAGGGGGGAAAAAGTAAATTTAAAGTTACTGTTTACCATTACATCATTACTTCAAATCTTGCCTGATTTTTCAAAACTCTTATTAATTTGAAAAGTTTTCCATTTCTCTTTCTTAATTTTTGGAGGATTTATATTTAGTATTGCATTATTCCCTTTTTCTTTTTGATAAGAAACAAAAATTGTATTAGAAGAGGAAAAGAATTACAGATAATATGGTATCATTGTCTATAGATATACGGAATCCTCTTAAATTGAAAAAGATAATCTTTTCAAAGATCCTAACAGGTACCCAATATTTATTTTTTTCCCAAATTTGTGAACAATCCAATTCTACACCCTGAATATCCTAGTGTCTTTCTACCAAAGAGCCCAGCAAGTGGCCTTAATAGCAACGATGCATAGTTTCTGTCTGCTTTCTTTGTAAGATATCTGTGCGAAACCCATTGTACTTCAAATTCTGTCAGAAACAAAGACCATATTTTGGTTGAGAAAGGGTAATGTAGAAATAGAGAATCCCCCATTCTGATTTTTTCTTCCACATTTTTGTAACTTTTCCTCCACATTCTGTTATCTTTTCTCTCTTTTTTACCTCAACCACACATTTTAGTATTTTGCATCCGAGTTGAGTTTTTTATTCTACTTGTGGAAATTTCTAAATGTGTACAGTTCCTCATGTAAGGGATAGTTCATGTGTAGTGACTATTTCCTAATGCCTGTATTTTAATCTTGAATGCCTTGTTGACCAGTAGAATGGATGATGAAGATGAAGAGGTCATAGTTAATGATCAAGATGTCCAAAGACTTGTCATCGTCACTCAGGTACGAGCTGGCATCAAGTGAAATTGCTATACCTTTTTTAAGGTTCTGTGACTTATAGTGAGTATAATGCCATGTCATTGGCTCTTTTGATATTAGAATCTATAGTACTACTTTGCCAGTAACTATTATTTAGCTTTAGTTTTGGAGTGTATATTTTACAAAATGTTAATTGGCCTTGTAATACACATTGTGTTCATAACTTCTTTACCTCCTGAAGCATGGAGACTATTGTTTATCCTGGAATTTCACTCTCAAACAAAATAAGATTTTTGATATTTTTTCTTTTGTGCTTAGAAGTCATTCAAACAACCTTTATTCGGCTTTCCTTATCAAACAATATTTTATGTAACGATTTACTACAAGCGAATGTTCCATTAAATTAATAAGTCAGTATTTCATAATGATTTCACCCCCTGTATCTTGGGAATACTGTCCTTGAGTTTGGTTGTTGAGCAAATCATGTTTTTGTGGGTTTTATCTTTTGGAATTTAAATTATCAATGCTAATTTATACTCTCTTCGTCTAAAAGTGTTTCTTCAAATGGATTATTGGTGCCTTTTTTTTTAACTATTGACACTTCAAATCCAAGAGATCATTGGTTGTGGTTTTCCAGGCAAAAATAAGTGTGTAGATCTTTAACCCGATTCAAACAGCGTGATTAACATTACTAAATAATTAGTGTGGCCTTATTGCCATCTTTTTATTTTTTCATTTCTTTCTCTAACCTCTCTTTTCTAAACAAGTACATAAAATTTACATTAAATTTTCACATCTCTTAAATTCTTATTGAGATAATTTATTTTCCAACCACGTAATAGATGCAAACAAAAACTTGAAGTTTTTCTTTTTCCTTTTCATTTACATATACACACGCACATGAACTAAGTAACTTTAAATATATTTGTATATATATGACTATTGATTCACAATCTGTTCGTTCGTGCTTATATAAAAGCAAATTGTATAAAATTTTGAAGATATATTATCAAACTTAACCCTAATATTGTAGATGTGTTTCAGTGTTTGTGGTGTGAGGGAGAGGAGATTGCTAAGATATAGGGCAGTATTGTTAATACTAAATGAAGCTGTTCATGTCAATTTTCCAAAGATATTTCTATATATAAGTTGTATGTGTAATTAATTAGGATGGGGAGAGATAAAAGAAGGGGAACAATAAAGCCACCACCACCCAAATAGTTAACATCACCCTTCATTTTGTAAATTTTTTCCTGAAAAAATACCCTTGAATGAAAATATACGAATGTACTCGTATGGCATCAAATCTTACATTCCTGCTTTCCTGAATGTATTGCACTAAGTCTTGTGGCTCTCATTTCTTTTGATTGCCTTGAAATCAACTAGTTATAGATTAAAAGGGATTGGTGGCTTCTTTGCTATGTTGCATCATATGATGACTTACCCTTTTTGATCTGTGGCAAAGATGTGTTCTGAAGTAATTCTAAACAATGACCATGCTCTGCTTTGCCTTTACAGAATAGTGGGGTAATTGATGGATCTACAATAGGTGGTAAAGAATCGAAACCCATTTCCAATGAGCTTGCTTCCACTATAAATGATGGTCTTTACTTCTACGAGCAGGTTGAGAAATTAACTCCTTTTGGATTGTTTGTTGACCTTTTACATTATGTCAGACAATTCTGATGTCCAGCTGTTGGCAGGAACTGAAAACTAAGCGGTCTGGTCGTAAAAAGAACAACTCTAGCTATTGTGCTTCAGGACTGTCAAATTTGAAACCTGGAGAAAACTCTGCTGGAAACAATGGACTTGAGGACTCTGGAAGTGCTAATTCTCGAAAGAAGCAGAATAAAAGTTTTCAAAAACACCAGTCATCCCATAAACAGAGATTTTTTTCTAGCACTTTTAGGAATCATGGAAGTGGTCGGCAAATATCAGGAATCATATCAGAGAGCCCACCTAGTAACTCAGTTGGATATTTCTTTGGGTCCACCCCTCCTGAAAATTATAGGTTAGTCTAAAGTGACTGTTGGTTCTGTTTTTGACATTGTTGCTCTATTTATCAGCTATGATATTCTTTTGGCTAGCATTTTTGAGGTACTTTATTTTCTGAGACTGAGTGCCAAAATCGAGTAATTCTTATTAGCAAGAATATCTGTTCGCTAACTGGTAACAATTCGGTTTGAGTACTTTTCATGGTTCTGTTGTTTAATTATCATTTACTTTGGTTTTCAGCCTTAGGTTTTCAAAATTGAGTACCTTTCATTGTTCTATTATCTAATTCTAATTTACTTTGGTTTTCAGCCTAAGGTCTTCAAAATTGAGTGTTTCTCCACATGGGATCCTCTCAGGTAGTAGTCCACCCGTGGGTTCTTTGCCCAAGTCATTTCCACAGTTTCAGCATCCAAGTCATCAGCTTCTTGAGGAGAACGGTTTCAAACAACAGAAGTAAGGAAATAATGATTCTGGATGTATTCATATAGTGAGCTCAAAATTTTCCGTTAACCTAGTTACCATTTCTTTTAGGTACCTGAAGTACCAAAAGCGATGCCTTAGTGACAGAAAGAAGCATGGCATTGGTTGTAGTGAGGTGGATTGCTTCTCCGAACTTCTTGGCTTCCTTTATTTTATTTTATTTATTAACTTATTGATTTTGTGGGGGTGAGTATGGAGATTTTTTATATTTTAAGGATCTTGATAAAGTTAATATATTTGGCTACAACTTCTCACCATTTTATCCCCTTGGACACAAAGGTTTAGTTTCAGATTTTGGTGCCTATGGCCACTAATAAAAGTTAGTACCATCTATCTGCTTGAATATTCAAACCTCATTTACAGTTCACTTGCATGAAACTGTGTACATTGTGGACATGATCTTATGGGCTTTGTTTCTTACTTTTTTTATTGGTCATAAATATTCTTTGATGACACTGATATTTGAAATGTGTGCTTTGTCACTTTTGATGCAGGAAATGAATACTCTTTATAGATTTTGGTGTTATTTCCTTAGAGACAATTTCGCCCCTTCAATGTATAACGAGTTCCAGAAATATGCGCGAGAAGATGCTGCTGCAAGTTATAATTATGGAATAGAATGCCTTTTCAGGTTTTATAGGTATGTGCAATGTAATAAAGATCTTCTAGTTTTATTCTTTATTCTCACAATCTTAAAGTTTCAATAGAGAAGTTTTTTTTAGAGAAAAAGATTCTAATTTGCTGTGCCATTATTTTTCTTTTAATTAGTGTGCTTGGGCAGGGCGAGTCCATCAAATATATATATTATGGAGATTAATTGAAATTTTTGTTACTGTAGTTATGGTTTGGAAAAGGAATTTAAGGAGGACTTATATAAGGACTTCGAACAGCTTGCACTTGAGTTTTACCGAAAGGGCAATCTTTACGGCCTTGAAAAATATTGGTAACTATTTCTTCTACTTAAGTGTTTTTATATTTCTTATTATAATAATCAAGGTTGAAAGTATCTGTTTTCGAAATTTCGGTACTCTAATTTTATGGAAATATCAGTCCATGGAAATTTTAAGAAAATTAACTGAAATTATAAATATTTGTCTAAAAAATATATAAACAATTTTTTTATCTATTATTGTTAGAGATATTTAAGAGATTCCTTGACAACTTCAATATGATGTGATTTTTTTTATAAAACAAAATAACAAAATATATCGGTGATACATTGGAGATATATCTGGGAGACTTATTTTTTTAAATATTTGAGAACAATATCGATTATATAGATATTTCTCGGACATTTAGTAGATATTTTGGTAGAAGTTTTTTTCTGGACCTTCGCTTTTTTCGATATATCTCATATTGTTGATTTTTTCTTCCGCGTTATTCACCTCAATTGTTGCATGATATTTTATGGTTCACCTCAATTGTTGCTTGATGTTGTATGGCTCATTTGTGAATGTTTGCAACTGTAGCTTAAGAAAATAGTGGTATTTTGGAGTTTTTATTATCATTTACTATATGTAATTTATTATCAGTTTTTATTGTTTGGATTGTGAGATTGAATAGAATTACAAAATGTAAGAGAGAAAATGTAGAAGAGTGAATGAGTGGATGATTTGTCAACAATAAATTAGAAAAAAACAAATTGGATGTAGAGTTGTAATTTTTTTATTCTTATTTATGAAATAAATGAAGATGGTGGGGATTGGATAGGATAAAATTATCCAATTTTTGTAATGAGATTAAGTTATTCTATACTAGAAAATTATTTAGGTCGTTAGATTATATTTTTAATAACAAAATTAGATGATAAAATTTATCTAATTCTATTCAATCCTATCCTCCATATGTGACTGATGGGACTAGAACTGCTCACCTCTTACACGCACTCACACATTCACTCACTTGAGACTGTCTCAAGTGGCCCATTTTGGAGCAATTATCAAATTAGCAATTATATAAATATTTCTGATTTTGAATTTGAGAAATTGATCAAGTTGGCCATTGGTTATTCCAGATAATAAATTGTTCACTGTGACAGTTTTTTTAAAGTCACTGTTTTATGGCAGGGCGTTTCATCATTATCGTGAACAACGTGACCAGAAAGAGCCTCTACAGAAGCATCCAGAATTGGATAGACTGCTTCGGGAAGAGTACCGTTGCTTGGGGGATTTTCGCGCCAAGGAGCGAAGTGCTGCTACCTTGAAAGAGAACAATCATTAGCTAGTTATAATGCCTACCTGAGTGGCATTAGAATTGGTGAAATGATAATCAATTTTGAATGACAGATTCAGCCAGCTTGTTAAAGATTTTTGGAGTTCACGGCCAATTTTTGATTTGGAGGCAAAGAAAAGAGAAAGAGATGGTTTTTTTTGTATAATATTTTGTTGCTGGGATTATTTACACACCTCTGTGAGGGCTGCTGACTGCTGAGTTTTTTTTGTTGGAAGGTTTTCCTTTGCTCGTCGGTATGTCTTTTGTACGGAGTTATCTGAGCTTGGAGAGGAGGTGCCTGTCATTGTATTCTCTCACATTTGATCCTTCTTTGGATTGTAACATGTATATATATCAAGCCAAAAAAAAAAAAAACGAAAAAAAGCAAAAAAAAAAAAAAGAAAAAACTTGTAGTTTAGACATTGTGAAAAATGAAATAAGAGTTTTGAAAGTCTAATTTGTTTTGGTTAATTTTCATTTCAACAGTCATCTCTTTTTTTCACATTGATTTTTTTCGTTATGAATTGCTGGCTTTTGTCTGTCGTATATAAAAATTCATTTTAGACATCTACTCATTTTACTTTAACTGATTTGGTATATGCAATTCTTACAATTTTCTGAATGAATAAAAGAAATGGAACAAACTTATCAACGTCCCTACTTTGAGTTGTTAAGGTTTAGGGTTTGCTTTCTGACCCCCTTTAATTTCTATTTATATTTATATATATATAGGTATTTCTTGCAGATGATCTGATATTTCCTCAAAATTAATAACTGAATATGAGATGAGCTAAGATGGATAATGAAAAAAAAAAAAAGAGATGCTTTCCCCAGTTGGAGACAACTCGAAAGAGAAGAAATAAGTAAATAATATGTGGGTGTATTGATTTTTTTTTTCTTTTCAAAATAAAACTCCCCATAAATTGCAAAATCTGTTGAATTTATTTTCCAAGAGCAAAAATATCGCAGAACCCATTATTTATACTTTTACCGTTAAAAATACTTTTTCTAACCTGACTTTATTATTTATTAAATTTATGGATCATAAAATAAATGATGTTTTTTTTTTAAAAAAAAAGAAGAAAATACTGAATTTTTAACTTTATTTAAAAAAAAAAAAGATTTTGGTTTTTCAGAACCAATTCTAGAATTTTTAATCTAAAAAATAAGGTTCGTGCTACATATGCCAATAGAGTAATTATTGCAGATACAACTAGTTACCTTCCATTCAATATGTCAAGCGTGTCTGGAAAACATTTTACAAAGAATTATAAAAAAGAAACTCTTGTAGCACTCAATATGACATGGAACATTTACACATGAATTCAAAATAATACTACCTTAAACTGGAAAGGAGAAATTTTGCCAACTCAACATAGAAAAAAACACCAATCTCCCTACTTGATTTTTTTTGTTTTTTAGGATTTTCTTAAGTAACTTTTTGATTGCTTACGATATTGACAAGATACAGATTGATTACCTTTTCATAAAAAACTTCAAAGTTAGATCAAATTATTTTATATTCATTTTAGTTACCTCCAAAATGTATTCATAGAAAATTAGTTTTCTTAAGATACCAATTAGTTACTGTTATACCCAATTTTGGTATTGCCACGTATCAAGACAAGTGATGACTTGTCAAGACACCACGATCATCGTCCTTCACCAAGGAAGTGACCCTCATCACTCCCACAACGCTTAGACAAAGACGGACTTCATCGGCAAGAGTCTACTTCTCCAATCACACGAGCCAATCAATTATCAGTCATTTAGGACCCTGTCGCCATTGACACTAGGCCGTTGCCGGTCACGAGAGCGAGGGGATCATTGCCGATGACCCTCGCCATACTCTGGTGGCCTTCGCCACTTGCTGGGCCATCACTGCTCGTTGGTGGCTCTCGCCACCCGAGCTTCCCTTAGCACAAATGTGTAACCAACCTCTTCACATAAAGGACACGCTGGATTGCAATATTTAAAGGGTGCAGAAACATGGTATCCTTCTGAGTGTCTCAAAAATTAGTTGGATCAGGAAACGACCTGTCACTGTCAGCTTTTCCCATTTCCACAGCTATAAATATTGCAATTCAAAATGTAAAAAGGGTTGGTTAGAAACTGTTCAGTCTCTAGAGAGCATTCACTCTCCATTGTTGTAACTACTTGAAGAACATAATCAAAACTCAGTGTAATTGTTCTTACTGGTTCAAAGTTCATTATAAATATAATTGACTAAAGTGGACACTGATCATCTTTTTTGGGGCCGAACCACTACAAACCCGTGTCTCTTACATTTATTATCGTATTTGTTTCTCTGTCTTTGGTTCATTATTCATAACAAATATTTTACTTAGGATTTTACACATAAAACAACTCTTCAATTATTACTCTGCATAAAATGACGAAAAAACCAGTAAACAGTTACCTTTAAAAACATGGCTTCAGTTTTAGGTTATATTATGATGTCTTATTATTTAAGATAATTTTACGTTATTCAAAACCTATTTGTAGAAAATTAGTTGTCTTAAGATACTGATTAGTTTACTTTTAAAAACATGATTTTATTTGAATGTTATATTATTGTGTTTTATTATTTAAGAGACCAAAATATATATTTTTAATTATAATTCAAAAGTAACTTCTAAGTTTCTTTTATGTTTGGTTAATAAAAAACTACTACTTTCAAGTAAATTACATGAGTGACCAAAAAATGTATTAAAACTTTTCATTCAAAAGTTACCATGTAGTATACTAAATTAAATTTTGCTAATAAGCTATATGATAACTTGTTATACTATATGCTAACTCATTTGTTTCCAAAATAGGCTTGAAGTTCACTGAAAAATATCTTAAATAATAAAACACCATAATATAACCTAAAAATGACTAATCATTATTTTAAGATAACAAATTTTCTACAAATAAGTTTAGGAGGTAACCAAAATGTATATTGTTACACCCAAATTTTGAAATCGTCATAAATGAGCCTCGAAATGTATGCTCGTAAAGTGTAATCTCGAAAATGTTGAGTAAGGGTTCAACACTTGTATAATTTAGCATGTTTCCCGAGTTGTTCCAATTGGCGACCGAGCACCAGTTAAGAAGGTTTGAGCTTAGGTATCAAGCTCGAAAGGATGGATCTTCTTCGAAGTCTGAGTGCGATTCGAACCTTCATTGCAAGCTCGAAGAGGTTGATCTCCGATGGGTACACTCCATGAAATCACTGGCTGAGGATGAGGCTAACCAGAATGATGAGCTTGTACTGTTGGTCGATCTCAAAAGTGTATAAATTGTATGTTCGAGGTCGATAGTCCAGTTTGAACATGGTTGTTGTTAGAAAATTCCTATTCCTTGGGAATTTGTTGTAATCTGATAATAAATCCCGATTACCATGGGATATTACATTATTAATGTATATAATTATATGTATTTTAAATTTGAATTGTAACTTCACGAAATAAAATGGAAGATATTTTGTTAACCATTCTATAAATAGACTGGAGAATTTCATTTGGAGATACGTACAAGTTGGTACTGAGAATACTCTGCAAAATTATTTTAAGAGAATTCCACCACTCAATAATATTGACTCGTGGACTAGGCAGATTTTAACTGCTGAACCACGTAAAATCCTGATTGTTCCGATTTATTTTCTTAATTTTGTGTTTAGTGCTCTTCATATTTAAGTTGTTGAGAAACAGTGTCAATAGTTTGGTGCTTTCATTGAGAGCATTAAGCAAGTCGTTAGATTGTTTAATCAGAAACCTCCTGAATTACGAATGGCCACCACGAACAACCCCAGTACTGGTGGGCGACCATTGCCCCAAATGCCGGAGGAAAAAACTCCTTGCATTGAAGATTACACGTGTCGACCTGGGAAGCAGCCCATGGCTGACCAGGGCCCAGAGGAAGGGAGTGCATCCTCTGATTCCAAAGGACCGCTCCCAGGCTTGACGAGGATCGCTACTATAATCCAGAGAGATACATTCTTATTGTTGAACTGGAGAATCGCCAACATCGCCAACAATTGGTAGAAGCTACAAGGCGCAACGAAGAGTTGGCCAGATAGGCTGTTGAGGTCCAGACACCACCCCGGAGGCTAAGAGGACATCCCCGAGGGAGCATGACCGTCAGGAGAGCTGAGGAAGGGGCCCAGCAGGCTCAGTCGAGGCCCAGGAAAATTCCAAGCGATGAACGCCCTAGGAGAAATACTCGAGCTGAGGTTACTGACAATTTGACTGCGGAGGTGTCTACAGGAACAGGGAATAATCGAGCTCCTCCAGCAGCAGAACTCTTACCCTAAGCAGTCAGGAACAACCTAGAACCTGTTCGGGCCAATTATTGACCATCTAGACCCAACAATGGGAGGCCACCGACATCACCTTTAAGACATCCACCCTCTCCAATAAGACACCCCTCACCAGTCTGAGAGGCACCGCGACCTGCACCACAAAGACCCTCTTGTAATGACAGTCGAGATGGGAACCGTCAGGCCAGACCCGGACATAGGGGAGAAAGGGAGGCTACTCGAGAACACAGAGATTCCCAACTGTCGGGAAGCCATGTGTCAAGATCACAAAAAGTTGGGGCGAGGAGGCTAGTGGATGATCCACCTTGTAACCACCGAGCACCTCAGCCGGAGAGAAATGTTAGCTTCGTAAGTGGGAGCTCTGACCACACTCAGTCTATAAGCATATATAATACCGAGTCTAGGGATACTGGAAATTAGGGCAATCATCCTAACCTTCGGGATCACCTGAACCATAACCGGGGGCAAGCCAATCCCCCAAACCTTGACTTACGCGATCATTTGGACAGTAAAAAACAACCAGCATATGGAAACCAGAATAACCCTATACTGGGGCAAGGAGCTGGAGTTTTTATAAATAATAACCAACTCCCCCAAGTTCAAGCTCGGCCTCCAGTAGACCTGGTCCAGGAGAGAATTGATCAGCTCGAAAGGGCGTTCAGGCTCCTACAGGATGAAAAGAACATGGATAACGCTGAAGACTCCGATGAGGAGCTCGAGCCTTTTGCCCTACATATCTTCAACACTCCATTTCCACAGGGGTTCAGGATACCCCATGTAGCACCATTTGATGGGAACTCAGACCCATACAGTCATTTGAGCACATTCAATACCATCATGCGAGCCAACAATGTTGGTTATGAGCTCTAATGTATGTTGTTCCCAACTACTCTGATAGGACCAACAAAAAACTGGTTCAAAAAGTTTAGAAGACATTCGATCTCGTCTTGGGATCAGTTAGCAAAAAATTTCAAGAAGCAGTTCAAATCCATGGTAGGCGTCAGGCTCGAAGCCTCGGCTTTGACCAACGTCAGATAACAATAGGGAAAGTCACTGAAGAGTTACCTTACAAGGTTTAATATAGAAGTGGCTTGAGCCTGAAACGTTAATGATAGTGGCCACGTGATGGATGTAAGAGCTGGTATATTACCAGGGAGTCCCCTTTGGGAGGATATGCAAAGAAAACCCATAAGGTCATTAACCGAGTTCAGCAGGAGGGCCCAGAGATTTTTCAATGTAGAAGAGGCGAGGTCAGCATTAAATCTGACCTCTCAGCCCGTAACTACAACGAAAAATGTTAACTCAGCCTTGATCTCGGCCGCCCCATCGATGTCAAGACCTTCTGGGGATAACCCTTCAAAAAGAAAGAAAAATGAAGGGAATAACCCCAAGGATGACGGGGGGAAAAAGAAGAAGGGAGACACGTATTTCTCCATTTACATAGTGTATACCGAGCTCAATGAGACTCGTGAGAGTATTTTTCTTGCCAATGAGAATCAGGTTCCATTTAGACGACCTGACCCAATGTGGAATCAAAAGGCAAAAATGGACTCCAATAAATACTGTAGATTCCATAGGGACGTCGGACATACCACTGACGAGTGCCGAAAACTGAAGGACGAGATCGAAGGCTTGATCTCGAGGGGATATTTCAGACAGTATGTGAGAAACCAGAATCCCAATCAAGCTTCGACAGGACAGAGGGCAGCGTCTATGCAACCTGCCCAACATAACAACTCCCAAACATGGGAGGATGATCGACCTCCTCCTATAGATGGGGAGGATGTGGTAACCATCTCTGGGGGATCGCATCTCGCAGGATTGGGCAGAAATTCCCAAAAGAGATGTAAATGAGCTCAAAACTGGGGATGAGTCTCCCTACGAGCTTCGAAGCAGCAGAGGGTTGAAACTCAACCCATCATGAGGAATGTGTTGTAAATATATGATTTTTTCACCTAGGTCGATTGTACATTAACTTTTGAGTTGTAAATAATTTTTAAACATTATTTTAGGGATCCCAATGTAACACTTTTATAATTTAAATGAATGTCCAAACCTTTTCTCTTAGAGTTTCATTAATTGAGTTTTTATTAAATTTAATCACACTTTTTGGTCTAATACCTAGATTAGCGAGCTAATGACACATTTTAAAATCACATGGTAACGACTCTAGGGTAGTAGGGCGTTATAGCTTGGGATCAGAGCATGCCAAGATTTATGGTTCCTGGAGATTGACCGAACATGTATGCTCGCTGCCAGAGACAAAATCGAATAAGGGTTGGTCGGTATTAAGTGAATTATATGTTTAATTGCTTGTCTGAGTTGCCCTGTTTATTTGATTAATATAAATAGAGCATGATGAGTGTGCATAATGCTAGGGCATGGCCCCTTTGACTGCTATATGATTATGTTGTGTGTGCATGGTATTGATTTGATATTTGTGGTTGATTGATTGAACTAGGAGAATGGTTCTTTGGATGTTGTTATCGTGCCTGATGTGTAACATCATTGATTGCAGGCATATTGAAGTTATGCCTCGGCGATCAACGAGATTCTGCGACAATATGGCAGAAATGCAAGCTAGACTTTAGAGAGCTGAAGATGAACTCTGAGAGCTGAGGCAGCAGGCTCCTCCTTGGGATGTTGGACTACAGGTCCTATAGGCTGTGGCACCAATGCTGGCCTAGCCTGTGATGGAGAATAGGTGGGAATCTTTGTATGAAAGATTCAGAAAAAGCACCCTCGCACCTTTGAGGGCGGTCCAGACCCACTGCGGGCAGAGCAGTGGACGAATATGACTTCTTCTATCCTGGATTTCATGAGGGTGGAAGGGAATGAGAGGGTGGCTTGTGTCAGTTACAAGTTGAGGGAAGATGCCCGCATCTGGTGGGAAGTTGTGTCCTAGAGAAGGGATGTGAATGTTGTTACCTGGGATGAATTCAGGGATGCCTTTAATTAGAAATATTATAGTGTTGCATTTTGAGCTGCAAAGGTGAATGAGTTTACTATTCTGACTCAGAACAGAATGACCATCATAGAATATGCTTCAAAGTTTGACTGGTTGATGAAGTTCGCGCTGGATTTGGTGCCTACTGATATGGCACAAAGGGATCTCTTTGTACGGGGGCTGAATGTGATGATAACCTGGGATGTCAAGATAACATTGGATCCTAGGACTACCACTTATGCTGAGGTGGTGAAAAATCCCTTATTGTTGAGGGTGATGAAGATTATATATTGAAGGAAGGCGTCGCAAGGTGTGATGCTCGGAGGACAATGCCTCCTTTCACTGGTTCTAGCCGAGGTAATGGCCCCAGTGAGCAGAAGAGAAAGACCCCATATTCATTTGTTCCCTTTGGTCTAAATAGGAGGGCACGGGGTGCTTTTGGTGGCCGTTAGGGTGGGGGAGAGAACTGGAGAAGCTTCCTAAAGTGTCCACGGTGCAGGCGACGACATTTGGGGGAGTGTAGAGTCAGAACATGCTTTATCTATGGGAGTGTCAATCATTTGAGGAAGGACTGCCCACAAGCCAGAAAAGAAGAACCAAAGATGAGTGATACCCTCACTCCAGCTAGAGTGTTCACTTTGACCCAGACCGAGGCTGAGGCTAGTCTCTCGGTTGTGACAGGTCAAATTTCTAGTGTTGGTTCTCCATTTACTGCTGTTATACCCAGATTTCGAGCTATGTTAAATATGACCTCGAAAATTGGATTCGCAAGCAAGTGGACTCATAAGGTTGGAAGTATGCTCTAGGATTAAATATCGAGCCTGCAGGACATAGACGACCTCGAATAGGGTGACCTCGGAGTGTTCATGATCTCGAAAGGTAGCTCCGGAGACGCATTCATCTTCAGGGATGACCTCGGATCAGGGGTCCCGAGCTCGACGCACATACGATCTCGAAAGCCATGTGACCTCGGGAGATGTCTCTAGCTCGAAAGATGACGGGAAACCTGGGAAGCTAAAGCCTTAGAGATACATGATAACCACCTTGAATATCTATAAGGGTTGTAAATACGAGATGTAATCCTCATTTATTACTGTAAATCCCCTAGAATCGTGGGATATTATTTGGTCAGTTATACGTCCCCTGGTCTTCAGGGGACGTTTCCTTTTATATCTGATTATAGGAATTTAAAGCCATTAATTTTATTCACAAAAAGAGTAACTACCCAAAATATGTGGGATAGTATTCTACAGCCTTCTCTATAAATAGAGGGGTCATGCACCATTGTAAGGGACAGAAATTCTGAACTTTGAGAGAAAACTTTGAAGAATTCATGCTTAAGAATTTTCAGAGATAATCTTGAGTTTAATAACAGAGACTCGTGGACTAGGCAGATTTAACTGCTGAACCACGTAAAAATCGTGTGTTTGTATTGTCTTATTTCAATTGGCCATTATCAGTTATTGTTTATGTGCTCTTCTTTCACTGTTTGACGAAAAACGGCGTCAACAACTGCATTGATTGATTTAGGGGCTACTCATTCATTTGTATCCGCTAGAGTGATAGACCGTTTGTGTAGACCTTGTGATTTGTATGCTAGAGGAATTAGGAGTCTGTTGCTAACTGGGGAACTGGTAGTCTCTAGCAGATGGGTTAAAGCATTACCAATGGAGATAGACAGTAGGGAGTTATCCGTGGATCTAATTGAACTGGCGATGGATGACTTTGATATGGTTCTGGGGATGGATTGGTTGGCAAAGTATGGGACGATGATAGACTGCAAGTGAAGGATGGTAACTTTTGAGCCGGAAGGAGAGGAGCCCTTCGTGTTTGTGGGGACAGTGAGTGGACCATGAGTACCTATGATCTCTGCATTGAAGGCTAGAGACCTACTGCAAGAAGGTTGCATAGGATTCCTAGCGATTATAGTGGATACATCTAGGGTCGTGTTAGTTGGACTGGGTGAGACTAGGTTGGTGTGTGAGTTCCCTGATGTATTTCCAGTAGACCTGCCAGGATTTCCACCCCATGTAACACCCTGCTTTTCGGGTACCTTTAAACAACTCGGGTCATAATTTTTTTCCTCGAGTTAAGAATATTATTTTAAATAATATCATATTTTTTTGGAATTTATTTCCATGAGATATTGCTAGCCAAATTATGAATTTTGTGATTAAAAGTCAAGATAAAACTTTCGGTCTTGGACAGACACAAAATCCCTAATTGGGTAAAAATATCGGAAAATAAAATGAAAAACTATAAATTTTGGGCATAAAATACATTCATAAAAATTAAAATTTGGTCAAAAATAATAAACGGAAGAGGAAATGGAAATTTTAGGGCGTTTTGTGTTAAAATGCGTAATTTTATCAAATTGAGGAATTTTATTCCATAAATGGACCTTATGTTAATTTTATTGTGTGATTAATTAAATTAAATGTGAGAGACATTTAATTTAATTATTATATGTTAAGTTTTGTTTTTAAAACTTTATATGAGTGAAAAATGTTATAGAAAGTCATTTTGGATTTTTCTTCTTAGGAAATGTTTATTTACCTTTTTATATATATATAAAAAATAATATGAATGCATAAAAAGAAAAGAGGTGGCCGGCCATGTTAGAGTTTTAAATTGTGTGGACCAAATTAATTAAGTTTTAAATCCCATTTAAATTAGGGTTAATGGCATCAAGTGGTTAAAGATAAAAACACTTGAGTGTTTTAGATATTTTAGAGTAGTCTAAACTTTTCCCACCCCCTCCCCCCTCTAATAAAATCACTATCATCTTGTTAAAAAAATCTCTCTCAAGTTTCTCTCCATTTTCAACCATCAAGAACACTAAGAAAGCTAGGAAGCTTAAGCTTTGGTCTAGGAAGAGTTTCCCTAAGGTAAAGTTTCAAAAAACTTGACTTTTGTAAAGTTTTAAACCATAGATCTTTCAATAGCTAACTATATATGTTGTTGGGGGAGTTGGTTAAGGTTTTGACAGAGTTTTGAAGGATTCAAAGCTAGTAGAAACATCAAAACCTAAAGCAAGAACAACAAGATGTAAAAAGTTTACTTTTTATGGTTGTTATTGTATGGTTTTTATTTTTTTAAGCATTATTTTGTATATTTAATGCTTAAAGTATCTTATTAGTGATGTAATAATGCTATGGTAGTTGCTTTATAATTTTTATGATGCTTGTGTGTTGATTTTTGAAAATAGGGACCAAAATCCCTAAGGGGTTTTGTTGAAAACCCTAAAACAAAAATACAAGTTTGAGCTGTGACTTCCAAGGGGTCAAGAATTTACTGTATATTTATTTTGTAAAATTAAATTGTACTATGATATTTTTGAGATGGAGTGCATAAAATTGAGCTTTTGAAACACTAAAAAATGTTTAGAAATGAGTGAGTTATGCTATTTCAAAGTTTAGGTAAAAAACTATTTTTTTTTTTCGTATTCTTAAATTCGGGACCAAGTTTGGACAGCCACTGTATAAGTCAAATGAACCCAGTTTTTTCTAAAATTTGGTAGAAATATTCTTGGAATAATCTAGTATTCTACTGTAAAATTTGATAAGAAAATAATGAACGCTTTGAGAGTTATTAAGTACCAAAGTTTAGAAAAAATAAGGACTTGAAAATAATGTCATTTTTACCTCAATGTTTGGAAAATATTTTCACCAATAAAAAATACTCCTTTTGAACTAAGATTTTACAAAGACCTAAAATTCATACCAAATATTGAATTGGGGAATTTTGGTAACAATTGGATAAGTAAATTTTAAGTTATGACCTAACAAAGTATGTAGTTAAAAATGAGGAAAATGAGGTTTTCACACTTAGTGTAAAAATGGGATTTGGAACTTAGAATAAAGAGTACATTTTTGCATATTGCAAGATAAAAACTTGGTAAGTCTTAAAAACATTTTGCCTAAAATACCACTTTGAGATTAGTGAGAGTTATTTTTATTAAAGAATTTTTATTCTTTCTAAAAAAAAAAGATTTAATTTATTATTAAGTTGATAAATTAAAAGAGGGTTTAAAAGCCCTATATTTTGAGAAAATAATTAAGTAAATTAATTTTCTAGTAAGAAAACTTGATTAATTGACTTAGGAGAATTAACTAGTCACGATAAGAAATTATTAACGGTTTCTCCTAATTAAGTTAAAATTAGGCGATTTTCTTAAAACAGTTTTTAGAGATTAAAACTTTAAGAAAAATAAAAGGAAAATTAAGATGTTATTTTCTTGAAAAATAATTGAGGAATTTAATTAGTATTTTCTGGATATAATACCAGATAAAATCTTCTATATTTAACCGACTTGTTAAAAGTACGGGTTAATAGCGATACTTTTAAAGAATAAGATTTTTAGCGGATTATGGGAAAATACTATTGCAATACCTGAGCCTAAGTATCGAGACCATAGGATAGGTCTCCCCGAAACTTAGGGTTTAGTCTCAAATTTTTGAGTATGAATTTCTTTATTGGGTTTAAAACCAAATAAGGATCATTAATCCTTACAAATGATTTTTTTAAATGACCAAACTACCCAAAATAATAATAATAATGAATTATGAAGTGCCATAATTAATCAGAGTATACTGTATGGATAATTACAGTATTGGCTAAGCATAACTGGACTATACATTGGAGGGTGAAATCTTGCTGAGAGCAAATGACTCCAAGTAAGTCAACTTCTATTGTGTGGTTACAACATGAAACGACTATTGTATTGTATGTTAGTATAGGGACACATGCACATATATACACTGTCGTAGAAAGTTTGCATAGAGACGTTAGTCTAGTGGGTGTTGATTCAGAAAATATGAACAATAGATATCTGTCATATTCTAGACAGCTGATCCCTGTCACACTACTTGATTTTATTATGTCCGGTTCATTACCGCGGAGAGTGGCCAAGAGGTGAGGATTGCTGGTTTAAACCTAGGGGCGCCAAAATGAATGGGACCTAGGGGCGCTCATGCTTACTTAATCAGTGAACGGTTAGAACCCGAGCAAGTGCTCTGATAAGTTATTCCCAGATAGTAGCCGTGAATATTGCCCATTCAGTGAGAGTGCCTAGAGATACTAGGGGTTGCCAAGTTTGAGTGAGGCTGAACACCCTAGGGGCAACTGCTCACCAGCACCAATGATTAACATAGAAGTCTCTGTAAACCAGTGTAATTTGATTACACTCTTGAATAGTAGCAATGCCCTAGGTAACTTGATGGTTACCCTTGTGTGGGATTTACTCTTGGATAAGTAGCGATGCCCTAGGTAACTTGATAGTTACCCTTGATGATGATATTTATTGGCTAGATCTTAGTGTTGAGACTTGGTTCTCTCTTACAGATTATCAATTATGCTGGATGGCGTGATACGCCCGAATTGTTGGAAATTGTCGAGCGTTAGTCTCGAATTATATTGTGATATATTATATCTGCTTGCTATGGGATTTTCTAAGTGTAGGGATTTATCTGTTTATCTGAAATAGTTTGCCAATCGTTATCAGGCATGACCATAAGTTTGCCAGGACGCTTTTGCGTTCTTGAAATTGATTGCGTAGGGTCCTGATGGATCCAGAACCCTAATTTTTGTGAGCTATTGTTATCTGTGGACAGTAACTTGGCCAGTGACCACCTGTCTTCTCTGCATGCTTTTGTTTTAAAGTTTAACTTACTAAGTGTTTTCGCTTACCTAGTTGTTTCCTGTTGTAGGTAAGATCAAGGGCAAGGAAGAGCAGTGAGCGCTGGAGTCTACCATGTGAATGTACATGTGGACCAACCTTTTGGGAAGCCATTTTTTTTTTTTTTGTTTGGAAATTTTGTGTTATTTTCATAAACTAGGCTCACTCTACTCTTCATAAACTATGTTTGTATTAAATGTTAAGTATGGCCATACGACTTTTAAAAAGTTTTTTTTATGCGGCTTTTTGAGACATTTTGTTAAATGAAAACGTTTATATTTCCGCATTATCGAGTCTTGAAAATCCGAGTTGTTACACCCCATTGAGAGATCAAGTTTGTTATAGAGTTGGCACCAGGAGCAACACAAGTATCGAGGACACCTTACAGAATGGCTCGAGCAGAGTTAAAGGAACTGAAGATCCAGTTGTAGGAATTACTGGATTTAGGATTCATCAGACCCAGCTTTTCACCATGGGGTGCTCTAGTGTTTTTCGTCAAGAAGAAGGATGGATCCTTAAGAATGTGCATCGACTACCAAGAGCTGAATAGTTGACTATTAAGAATAAGTATCCAGTGCCCAGGATCGATGACTTGTTTGACCAGCTACAAGGGAAGACGGTGTTATCTAAGATTGAACTTTGGTCCGGCTACCACCAGTTGAGGATTAAGGAGGACATACCAAAGACCGCATTCCGTACGAGGTATAGACATTATGAATTCCTGGTCATGTCCTTTGGATTAGCTAATGCCCCAACAACCTTCATGGACTTGATGAATAGGGTCTTTAGGGATTACTTGGATAAGTTTGTGATTGTATTTATTGATGATATACTGGTGTACTCCTAATCAGAGACAGAGCACGAGCAACATCTTTGTTTGGTACTACAGTGGCTGAGAGAGCATAGGCTATATGCTAAGTTCAGTAAATGTGAGTTCTGGTTACCCCAAGTAACATTTCTAGGCCACATTGTGAGTAAAGAGGGGATTTTGGTGGACCCAACCAAGATTTAGACAGTGAGAGATTGGCAAGGACCGAGTAGTGTACAAGAGGTTAGAAGCTTCTTGGGATTAGCAGGGTACTATCGGTGTTTCGTTGAGGGATTCTCAAGAATAACCACACCGCTGACTGACCTGACATGTAAGAAGACCAAGTATGTTTGGAAAGATAGATGTGAGAATAGTTTCAAGGAGCTAAAGTGGTGACTGATCACAGCTCTGGTACTGAGCCTTCCATTAGACAAGGAAAAGTTTGTGGTCTACTGCGATGCTTCGAGGTAGGGTTTGGGGTGTGTATTGATGCAAGCTGGGAAGGTGATAGCCTATGGATCTAGACAACTGAAGGAGTATGAGCAGAGGTATCCCACTCGTGATTTGGAACTGGTAGTGGTTGTATTCGCACTGAAGGTATGGAGGCACTACCTGAATGGAGAAAAGTGCGAAATATACAGAGACCACAAAGGTTTGAAGTATTTCTTTACTCAAAATGATCTGAATATGCGCCAAAGGCATTGGCTAAAATTGGTGAAGGACTATGCTTGTCAGATCTTGTACCATCCAGGAAATGCCAACATGGTGGCCGCCGCATTGAGTCAGAAGGGGCCAAGGCAGTTGTTCAGTTCAAGATAGATATCAGGAAAATTAGCTGAAAAGATGACGAGAGCAGGGATTGAGCTGGTAGTTGGTAAACTAGCCAACATTACTCTTTAGTCCACACTCCTTGAGAGAATTAGAGAAGCATAGAAGGAGGAACCACCGTTGAGGAAACACAGAGAGGATGTCTTAGCTAGATTGGCTAGAAACTTTTCTATTTCAGAGGTTGATCTACTGAGGTATAGAGGTCGGATTTGCGATCCGATGGATTCTGGTATCAGGCGAGAGATTTTGAATGAGTCTCATACTACTCTCTATTCTCTACATCCGAGTACGACGAAGATGTACCAAGATCTAAGAACTCTATATTGGTAACCAGGGATGAAGAAGGACAAGGTGGATTATGTGGCCAAGTGTTTAACCTATCAGCAAGTGAAGGTCGAACATCAAAGGCCAGCAGGGTTGTTGCAGCCTTTAGGGATTATAGAGTGGAAGTGGGAAGATATCACCATGGACTTCGTGGTTGGATTGCTGAGGACAGTGGGGCAACATGATTCTGTGTGGGTGATTATGGATAGGTACACCAAATCAGCCCACTTTGTGCATGTTAGAACAACTTATACGATGGAGCAGTATGCTGAGTTGTATGTAAAGGAGATTGTGCGATTCCATGGGGCTCTGAGGTCGATAGTGTCCGACAGGGACCCCACCTTCACCTTTAAGCTTTGGGAGAGCCTGCAGAAGGCTATGGGCACACAGTTGCGGTTCAATATCGCCTATCATCCTCAGATGGATGGACAGTCTGAAAGGAAGATTCAGATACTAAAGGATAAGTTAGGAGCCTGTGTGCTGGACTTTGGGCGATCTTGGAGTAAGTATCTCCCTTTGATTGAGTTTTCTTATAATAACAGTTATCAAGCGACTGTCAGAGTGGCTCCATATGAAATGTTATATGGGAGGAAGTGCAAATCGCCCATTCATTTGGATGAGACGGGTGAGAGGAGATTCTAGGCCCTGAGAGCGTTCAGAGGACTAATGAGGCAATTGAGAAGATCAGAGCTCGGATGGTCACCTCACAGAGTAAATAGAAGAGTTACTTGGACTTGAAACACAGGAGTGTAGAGTTTCAAGTCAGTGATCATTTGTTTCTCAGAGTTTCTCCTTTGAGAGGAGTGAAACAATTTGAAAGGAATGGCAAGTTAAGTCCTAGGTTTGTTTGCCCCTTTGAGATTCTGGAACGAGTTGGAGAGGTGGCTTACAGATTGACTATGCCTCAAGCTTTATCAGGGGTTCACAACGTATTTCATGTGTCTATGCTCCAGAAGTACGTATCAGATTCTACACATGTGTTGAGTTATGAAAACCTGGAGTTGGATCAAGATTTGTCTTATGAGGAGAAACCGGTTCAGATCCTAGACCAGAAAGATAAATTCTTGCAGAACAAGACCATTGCCTTAGTGGAAGTGCTGTGGAGAAACAACAAGGTGGAACAGGCAACTTGGGAGCTTGAGTCTGATATGTAGGATCGATATCCTGAGTTATTCAGGTAAATTTTGAGGACAAAATTTCTGTAAGGAGGGGATAGTTGTAACGCCCCAAATTAATAAGGCTTAGTGCCTTGATTAGCGTGCCAAGAGGGCAATACTTGATTTAATCGTATTATTACGTGATTAATTGTGATATATGTGTATCAGTACATGATTACTCGAATTATATTATTATATGACTAAATATGGATGTTTAGGTGAATTAAATATGCATGTGGGCCCGTTCGTGTTGTTAAGGGCATTTTTGTAATTTTGGCCCGTTGAGGGCATAAATGTAAATTATGTGTGTTATTATGAGACCACAATATTGTAGAAATATAATTGAGATGTGTGATTTGAGGCGGTCCTAGGGAGAGGATTAGCGAAATAGTCACAACGAGGTCAAATATCCAGCTCGGGTTGAGCCTAGGGGTATTTTGAGAATGTAGTACGAATTCGGGGTTACTAGGTAACAGGTAGCTGTTTAGTGATTATTTAGGTATGCCGGGATTAATTGGGGATTTATAGGAATACTCGAGGAATTAGCGGGAATTGTGCAAATGACAGAATTTCCCTTGGTAGTTTTAAAGGGCTAGAATTTAGCTGAGAGGCGTTTTACTCATTTTGGGTGCCAAGGCATAGACATGGGGGAAGTTTGAGATAGAGTCAGATACAGTTATCCTTTCAGCCCCTTATTCTCTCTCTCTCTCTCACTAAGGCTTGAAAATTTTGTGGAACTCTTGGGAAATTAGCTGAGGAATTGAGGATTGGAGGCTGAGAACTTGGGGAAAATGAGCTAGGAAGAAATTTGAGATAGATGAGGCACAAAATCATTTTTAAGGTAAGCTTAAATCCTATTTTGATCAATTTGGCTGAGTTATAGGTGTTAGCTTAGGTCTGAGTTTTTAGGATATTAAGTGGTGATTGTTGTGTTTTAGATGCTTTGAGTTGTTACTTATTGCTTAGTTTGAGTTGCTGGTGTAATTCTGTGGTTAAATTGGGTTAGGAATTGAGTTTGGGGTGGATTGGGAAGGATTTGCGATATCTGAAATCGCAGGAAATTTTGCGTTTGTGGGGTTGTGTCGCGGCGCTATTCTTGAGCGCCACGGCTTGCATGAACTCAGAAGGCCTTGGGGATTCATTGAATCGCCTTAGCGCCACGGCTCTAGGCAGGGCGCGCCACGACGCGTGTCCAGAGAAATTGAGGGCTGGTATCTCTGACTTGTAGAGGGCCACGACTCTAATTGTGGGGGCGCCACGACTCTAATTGAGAGCACCGTGACGTAAATAGAGGTTTTTGGCCAGATTAGGGTTTTAAGTTGGGGAACTCAATCTTAAGGGCTCAGGAGGGATTCTACTACCCGGTTTAGTAGGATTCAAGATCCCGGAGGCTATAATATTATTCTAAAGGTTTATTTGGTTTAGAGGTTGATGGATGTTCATTATTATTGCGTTGTGACTAGGTTTTACCGCTAAGGCTCGAGTTTAGGGAATCATGCTCGGGATCGCACCATACGATCAACTCAGGACATAGGTAAGAAAATTTTTTGTGCCCGTAGAGCATGGCATGGCCCGATTATCTGTGTTTAATGCTTTGTATGAGTATTTATGATTGTTATGCCATGTTTGTGTGATTATGATTGATCGGCGAAGGCCGGGATCGGTAAGGGTCAGAAATGACAACAAGCATGCTGAATGTCGGCCACCATGTCATGGCCATCTAGGGTGTTGTACTCACTCGTTCAGTGAAGACTGGGAACCGCGTGCCTGGTAAAGCACCTTGGCTGGCATAGGCCGCTATGTGAATAGTCTGTGTTATCTGTTTAAAACTTATGCATTTACCAGACCGAATTGTTATATGCTATGTGTGTGGAGTTTTCTTCCCGAGCCTTGGTTCATGGGTGCTCTATGGTGTAGGTAAGGGCAAGGGAAAATTCGACCAAACATGAGTTGGAATGCATGGAGCGGTGTGTACATGTTTGACCTACTTGACCACCACGACTGGGGTTATTTTGAGGAACATGTTGTAAATATCTGATTTTGTCGCCTAGGTCGACTTTACATTAACTTTTCAGTTGTAAATACTTTTTAAACAATATTTTGGGGATCCCAATGTAAAACATTTATAATTTAAATGAATGTCCAAACCTTTTCTCTTAGAGTTTCATTAATTGAGTATTTATTTAATTTATTCACACTTTTTCGTCTAATACATCGATTAGCGAGATAATGACACATTTTAAAATCACATAGTAACGGCTCTAGGGTAGTAGGGCGTTACATAACATATTGTTATATACATTCACATATCATTTCTAATTAAAAGATAGCATTGTACACACACACATATATATATATATAGGTAGTTTGTATATATATATATACATAAGAACATACAAATAACATTTAACATATAAGTCAAGTTAGCAAGTTACACATATGAAAAATTAGAATTCATTTATAAATGACATTAATCTTGCTAACCAATCGCTTTGTAGTGGGAGTAGATCGTCCTTGACACTGTATTCCTTTCTGTCAAACCACTACAAAATTGATAAGTTAAGCTAAAAAAAGTATAAAATATAACATACTTTCTTCTTGATAACTTCTGTCAGATTCAGAGCATTTATAAGATAATAAATGTATCTTAGTACATAAAAACCACATTCATGACTTTCGGGCTGTTTTGGACAAGAACCTCTCAACAATTTTGTAAATGTGCCAATGTATTCATTTTCCGAACATTGTGCATATGCTTTACAAAAGTTAAAATTAATTAACTACATTTTATGCTCTCAACTCTAAAATATTAACATTGCACATATTAAAATTGAAAAACTTACTTTTCCATAACCTTCTTTATTATTGGTGGAGATTTTTGATTTTTCAAATGGTTCAAAATTATGGTCACCCCCTGCATAATCACGAGCACCAACATCCAATGTCGACTAAAACAATGATAAATTATAATTATTATATGGTTAAAAGCCAAACATAGTAGTGATAATATTTAAGTAGTTCATTCTTACTCAATAATCCAAGGAATTAAATATATTTGACTTCGTCTATCCATAGTCATCATCTATTTGGCCATAAGATCCACCGTATTATTCTTACTTTAATCATTGCTAATAGAAAGATGTTCGGTGTTAAAAAAATTGTATAGCTATCGTGAATTTGGGTGCATGCTTTTCCAAATGCATCTGTAGAATCAATCACGCATATTACTTATTCAAAAACATTTTCAATTAATAAATTAATATTGTTTTCAATTAATATCATAAAAAAAATTTGGCCAGAGTTTCCATAGTTTCTATAGCATATCCCAAATTATTAGTACCTATAAATTCAATTCAAACAAAACATAAAACAAACAACATGCATAATTTCATTCATAAACCACTGCAATACACATAATTCACAGAATCTACTTCACTAAGACACATGTTCTCAATCTTCTGTTATCTCCGCAGCCCACACATTCATCTCAGAACCTACTTCACTATGGATGAATATCTAATATATTCAAACTCCTCTAATAGTTTGTTATCACATAATAGATTGAGTTCAAGTTGAATTGATACATACCTCATACCAAATAGCATAGCTGAGAATCCAATATTATCCATGGAGGTTGCTTGATAAACGTTTTCTAATGTGATGGAGATAGCCTTGCAATCTTATATAAACTCTGGGTCAATGGGAACTTGTACAATCTCATATATTCCTTTAATGGAATAGTACCCTTTCACTATAAATTTTAGGCTAACATCAATTCTGTCCCATTGGTCATCAGTTAACCAATTTGAAGGCTATGATTGAGTTCTTTCAGCAGGGACAACTACATGAGATCCAGCTGATGATAAATGTGGGCTTGGTGATAGGGATTTGCGTTTAGATGTCGATGGGCCCTGCATAATATCATTTAACATATCAATATAGTGTACCCATGTAAAAATAAAATTTAAACTTATAAGCAAATCATTTTATACCTGACCAGTCACAATTAAATTTTTTGACCAAGGAAGGAATGTGTCTTATGCGTCCCCAACATTTCGTATGTTACGAAAGGGAATAGGGATTTCAGTTTCTTCTGGTAAGACATGTATAAGCCAAACCCTTGCAACTAAATGATCAAGTATAACTCCATGGATGATCATTTGACTACCCATGTTTGGTACAATGATAACACCCTAAGCCATTACATTGTCAGTATTGTTGGAACACAATTGTACTTCATAGCTCGACAGTGGCAGGGAATCATATATTGATTGATCATCTTCATCAAAAGGATTCGTTGTGGTTTGGTGGACAGGTTGATAGAATTCACCAATAGGATAGTCTTCGGCTTGTAGGAAACATGAATAAACTTGATGAAAATGATCCTCTGCGTAGGAGGCATGTTGATAGAATTCATCATTTGGATTCTCATAGCATTGCCTTTCGTTATCGTTTGGATTCTCATAGTATTGTCCTTCAACATAGTATCCCCCATCATTGTTATCCTCATTGTATTCCTCATTCTGAGCTAGTTTTTCTTCTGTTTTAGATTTATGCTCTTTAGCTCTTCAATCTCAGCTTTTAGATGAGCAATCTCCTCTTTTGCAGTCATTTTCTTCATTTTTTTCCAAACATTTTGGACACGTTCATAGTGAACCTACAAAATAATCAACCAAGTCAATCAATAAATCAAGCTAAATAATTCTTAAAAGAAATGGTTTTTCAGCTGCAGTCCTCATTCTTTACACTTTGTAACAATTAGGTCCCAAAAGTTGATTTTGTATTAGTTATGTCCCCAACCTTTTCAAATCATATCATTTAGGTCCCTAAATGCTATTTTTGTTTCTTTTTTCTTTGAAAGTACATAAGAAAAATGGTGAATCATTCTCAAAATATTTAGACATTTAATTTATGAGAATAACAAAAATGACATGAGAAAAAAAAATTTCATTGCATTTTTAAAAATATTTATCTTTATAAATTAAATTAATGTTTCATTAAAAAAATATTCTTACCTACATTGTTGTTTTATAATTAATATTAATAATTATATTATCTCGATTATCATGATATTATTTTTATTATGTTTATGCCTTTTTATTTCGTACATTTTTTTTAAAACTTAATAATAGTGTATATAAAGTTATTTATGTGCATATATATATATATATGATTAGTTATAAGTTGCATTATAGAAAAAAAATACAAAATACAAAAGAAAAAATAAATATGTAAATTATAAATATTGATAATCTCGTGATAGTTCAATTATTAATATTAAAAATTTATAGGTAAGATTTTTTTTAATGAAAAATTAATTTAATTTATAAAACCATTAAATATTTTTTAAAATGTCATGAACATATTTTTTTTAATGTCATGCTTGGTATTGTCATAAATTAAGTGGTCAAATTTTTTTTTAAAGGATTGATTCACCAATTTTTATATTTTATTTATTTATTTTGAAAGAAAAAAAAATAGCATTTAGGGACCTAAATGATACAATTTGAAAAGATTGAAGACCTAACTGATACAAAATCAACTTTCGGGACCTAAGTGTGATAAAGTGTAAAGAATGAGAATTGCAGCTGAAAAAAACCCAACAAGAAAACAACTATTATTAAGTATCATACCAGCCAGCTCGAACACGACTTGGGGATTCCGGTGTCCCTAATGCTTGAGTCAAGATGTCATCTTGACCTTGAGCTGTAATTTCACCACGACTCAATTTTTATTTGAGCTCCTCCTATTCATGATATTGTTTGGTCAAATAAGTTTATATAAATAAAACCAATATGTTAATTATAATATCGCAGAACACTTACTGTCTTATTGGCAATCTATCGGTCCAACTCTGTCACGAGAACTTTATTTTTTTCACTCGATCTAAGCCAAACTTGATACCTCTCCTGATTTTGAATATTTCGTTATTTTTTCTACAATGTTAAAGATAATTATAGTTATATGTTACGATAATATTCACCACTATTTAAACTTTAATATCAATTATACCTACCAAATCTTCTCTTATATTAGGCATTCCTCTACGAGATGTTCGAAGCCTTGACTTCATTTGTAATGCACGTGCCTTTTGTTCTTGATGCATTTTTTGAAACTCTTGACTTAGACGACTAGCTAAACCATCCTCTTTTGTCAAGTATATCTCTACAATTATTTGGGGGAAATTTGAGTTCTTCCATCATATCCATTTCAGCCAAAGTTTTGATGTACTCGGTAGTGAGTTCACTTTTAAAATCCCTCATTATATGACTAGTTTTTTTTTTTCAAAATCTCACGTTTGACGGTCTGAGGAATGTTGTGACCACTCTGAGAATATAAACAAGAAACGTAATTATTAAATTTGAATATCACACTCAAATACATAAATATCATAATGATAATTTCTTACAATGATATCCTCTCATAGACTGTCTTTCGGATCTTGTGGGACCTTCCTCTAATCATCTAAGTTGATAGAAATTGTGTCTCGTACTCTAGATCCAAGATATTATATCATATTTGTATATACATCACCTATTGGTTGTCCTAGATAGTTCCATTCAAGATATTTCTTGATTCGTTTGGATTTTTGTTGGGTCATGTATCTCATTCTTGTTTTACCACGACCCTGTTGTTGCTCATTGACATTTCCTTTATTTGTCATCTGCAACATATAAATCAATTAGTATTATTTTAAATTAATGCATTACACAAATAAATAATCACAAGTATTAATGCATTACACAAATAAATAAACACAAGTATTATATAACTTACTAAAGATGTTTTCTCCATATTCCTTCGTCGATGTCATTTCTAAGATAATCAAGATCATCGGTATTGCTATCGTTATCATTATCATTATCCTGAATATTCTCAACTTGTTCATGTATCGGTTGTCCAAAAATGAAAAATTTATGGTATAAATCATCATTTTCATTTTCACCGTCGTCTTTTTTTTTTGAGAACTTCCTCTCGGGAAATGATAAAATGACTGGCCATTTATCATTAACTGGATCAGTTATATAAAACACTTGTTTTGCTTGGGCAACCATGATAAAAGGATCATTCTTGCTTCCCTTCTTACTTAAATTAACCATAGTGAATCCATGCTCTTCAGTTTTAACTCCAGTATTTTTGTCTACCCAAGAACATTTAAGAAGAGGAATACGAAACAATGAATAATCTAGCTCCCGTATTTCTTCAACAATCCTGCAGTATGTCATTGTGCATGAAATTGGGTTATTATCTTTTGCACTGGAAAAATGTATAGCTTCTGCAACTATACTTACTCCACTATTTTGAACTAGTCGAGCATCATCTCTTGACTTATTATGAAATCGTTTCCCCTCGACAATGCTAGCTTGGTGCTTTATTACATCAGTGCTTGCTCCAAGAGATATGCGCTTCAACTCAATTGATACTCCATGATTTTGTTCTCCCAACTTCGTTAAAATTGTATTCTTCAGCCACCAGCAACACATTTTATTATGCTCATCTATAATCCATTTATGTTTATTTTTAACCTTGTCTGGAATCATCGACTGTAATAACTCCATGTGATCACTAAAAGAAAAAAAGAGTATAAACAAGTTTAAACAACAAAAAGAAAATCACTACTCTAATATATATGATTGAACTGTATTCTCTTTAAAATAAATTACTTGCATTATATATGATTGAATCTTGGGATTATTTTGCATCACAACTAATTGAGCTTGATCTAATTCTGCCCTAGATATGGTGATCACTGTTCCGTTCCCTCAAAGTTCTTTATCAACCCCATCTGAGTTATTCCATGGTTTGCTGATTCCAATTGCCTCAACCCCACTCATGTATTCTGAGCAAAATTCTACTGCCTCTTCCGATATATAACATTCAACCATACTAGCTTCAAGATGATAGTGATTACGCACATAACTTTTCAACACCTTCATACTCCTTTCAAATGGATAGATCCATTTCGCCCAAACTAGTCCACACAACTTGGCTTTCCTTACTAGATGAACCATTAAATGTATCATAATGCCAAAGAACGATGGAAGAAAAAATATTTCAAGGTTGCATAGAGTTTCCACTATCTTACCATGGAATGCATCGCATTTTTTCATTTTTAATTATTTTTTGCATAAATGATTGAAGAATATGCAAACATTTGTCAACAATCTCGAACTTTTTTCTGTAAGACTAACCCGATGGAAATCAGAAGTAATTGTTGTATTAACTTATGAAAATCATGTGATTTCATACCCATAAGCTTCAAATCCCCCATGGATACCAAGTTTCAAATGTTGGATGAATAACCATCAAGAAATTTCATCTCTGCAAATGATTTACGTACGACTTTTTTCTCTTCTCTGGACAGCATGAAACAAGAAGGAGGTAAGTATGGGCGTTTACCTTTCTCTTCAGGTGCTAAATCAGTTCGTATACCCATTTCAACAAGATCTAAACAACTAATTAGACCATCCTTAGTTTTTCCAGAAATATCAAGTAATGAACCTATAATACTTTCGCACATATTTTTTTCTATGTGCATGACATCTAAACAATGTCAAGTAAATATTTCAGTAAGAGAAAAAAAATTGATTTCCTTTGGAAACATCCATTTACTTTCTTATTTTTCTTCATTTCTCCATACTTGAAATCAATTTTCTCTACTTCTTTAAGAATTTGTTGCCTCGATAGTGGAAAATGAGCAACACCTTGTTCTTTATCACCATCAAATGATTTTTATTTTTCCTATAACGATGATTTAGGGGCAAGTATCATCTATGACCCATATAACACATTTTGTGCCCATTCGACAGATGAAGAGCTCTTGTGTTAGTGCAACATATTGGACATCTCTGTTAATATTTTGTGCTTAACCCCGATAGATCACCATAACCCGGAAAATCATTAACAGTCCACAACAACACATATTTTAAGTTAAAAAATTCTTTCTTAAAACCTTCATATGTCTCAACACCATTTTCATACAAATCTTTCAAATCATCAATTAATGGTGCCAAATAAACATCTATATCGTGTCCTGGTTGTTTTGGGCCTGAAATCATTAATGTGAGCATCAAAAACTTTCTTCTCATCACTAACCATGGAGGAAGATTGTACATAATAAGGATGATAGGCCACGATCTATGCCTACTACTTAGAGATTTATGTGGATTTACACCATAGGCAGCTAGACCTAGAGTGTAACACCCTACTACCCAGGGACCGTTACACTGTGTATTTTAAATAGTGCTAAACTCGCTAAATGAGTCATTTGGCCATAATCGTGTAACTAAACATGATTCAACGATTTAGGGTTAAATTTTTTGGTCAAAGATACAAACATTTCACTAAAACGTTTACTGTATACATGGGATCCCAAAATACATTTAAAAGGTTAATTACAATAAAAGAGTTACAACCTGCCGACCTAAGCAGCGAAATAGGGTTTCACCCTAGTTCCTCTTTAAACCCTCGGCCGTGGTGGTCGAGCAGCTGCATATGTACACATCGTCACCTAAGTTTTCCAACTCAAGGATGGTCCAGCTTTCTTTTCCCTTTACCTGCACCACATAGCACCCGTGAGCCGAGGCTCAGTAAGAAAACTTAAACATGCTCATAAGCAGTTAATAACACATTACCAAATCATAATAAGCATGCCTAGTAGTAATAACCCTACTCATGTATGCATACAGGTACAAATAAATGATTATGGAATCATCCTGGGGCTTGCAGCCCAAATCAGATGATTATAGAGTCAACCCAGGGTCCTCTGCCTTGAATAGATGACCATAGAGTCAACATGGGGTCCTTTGCCTTATCCTCTGTATAACTAGATTTGGAGCTGATCTAGCATACTTGACGCTAATTTTTCTCTGACCAATAGATCGGCCAAGCATATGATGCGTTCCTGGTTAGACTAAACCTTATGAACCAGCACTTCGCACTATTGCCATGCTTGACTAATAAGTCAATGCCTTACGACCAGCACTCAGTGTGCTAATGCCGCCCTTGACTAATAAGTCAATGCTTTACGACCAACACTCATGGTGCTAATGCCGTCCTTGACTAATAAGTCAATGCTTTAATACCAGTACTCATTGTGCTAATGCCGTCCTTGACTAATAAGTCAATTCCTTACGACCAGCACTCAACGTGCTAATGTCGTCCTTGACTAATAAGTCAATGATAGGATATGGGACTAATAAGTCACCCCGTGACCCATTGCCCTATCCTCTGTATAACCAGCTTTGGAGCTTGTACGCCCTGATTTTCCCACGGGCTGATTCGCAAGACGAGCTGCGGACTAATCATGATTATCTCATGGACGCCCCCCAAGACCGGAGCTTCTGTCGTAAGGTCGTGCCTTATTAGCTCGAGGAAGCCCCAAGGGCTCGCCTTCATTGCCCAAGACGGGAGCAGGGACTCTGAAGGCCGAAGGCCGAGTCAAGTATGGAGCTCGTGGTACTAGCTGGATATGGAGGCTATGACCCTTTGTGAAGTCAACACACGCAAGGTAAACGTGCATATAACTGACATCACGTGTCTGATATGCCCCTGACTTCTCGGACACGCAGCAGGAATGTGTTTATTCAGACACCCACGACTGTGTTGGGCTGTGCGGCCCATTATCTCCTTACCTATTGATTTGACCACACTTATGTGTCAGGTTTAGGAATTAATCATGAATGTCACAGAATTGATATGATAGGTAGGAAGGTCACGGGATGGCCTTCTTACCAACTTCTAGGTGCCTTCTCTTATAAATATGGAGACCCTGGGAGTTGATAAGGGGTTGGCGGAATGATCTCTTGTAAGAAATACTCTGTAATCAAATACCTAGTATATATCAATAATATTGACTAGTGGAGTAGAAGGATTTTAACCTTTGAACCACTTAAAAAACGTGTCTTGAGTCACCTCTTTCATTCTCTAAGATCATATATCTGTTACGGTTCTACATTTAGCACTAATCCCTTTCTCTCCTTCTTTTAATTACCTGTTGGCGAAGAACTGCGTCAACAGTTTGGTGTTTCCATTGAGAGCAAGTTTGATTAGTGCTGCTGCAAACATCCAACTATGGTGACTACTCGGTCCAGGCATGGTAACGAGACAGAACAACATAATGGGCAGGAGGCTCATCATACTGCCATCCCTGGTGAAAAAGTTCCTGAAGTCCAGCAGCGGCCATGAAAACAGCCGGCGGGCCAAGATGATACTGGTAGTTCGGCGCCTCGGCCACCTAATCCGAACCCATGTTATTATACTGCGATGGAGATGGAGAACGCTTAGCTGAGGAGCCAGTTAGCAACAGCTAGCCAGCAAATCCAGGATATGCTGGCCCGACTACCCCCTCTCACAACCGATGTTAACGTCGGAGAGAGGCAAGGCGAGGCTCCTAAGTCTCGCCGGGGTAACCGATCCAGGCATAGTCGTTCGGGTAGACTTCCAGCAGCCAACTCAACTCCTTCATCACACCATCAAGAGGCAAACTTCGAGGAAATGCCTAGAACCAGACAACAGCAATACAGCCGTTCGGTCAGGACGTCGACTCCTAGCTCCCAACCATCCTCGAGAACGCCCAGAGGAGCTCGAGGGAATTCTCGAAGGAGATTCGGGGAGGGCCCGCGACGTCAGCCCATCCCCGACGACCGTCCTGCGCCTCGTCTAGATCGCCCGGCATGGGACCAGCAGGTGGGCAGGGCCGAAAGGCCCCCACCAAGCTTGATCCGTCCAGACGGAACTAGGATCGCCTCCCCAGTCAGGCATCCTCCTTCTCCAATCAGATATCCATCTCCTCCTCGGCCCGTCCGAGACATCCCAGCCTATGGGAGTATTAGGAGAAACCCGCCATCAGCTGGACCTTCCCGGTGTAGCAGGGCGCCAGGGGGAAGCTCAGGTCCTCATCACCAAAGGCGGACTCCAAGCCTATCCAGCAGGAGCCGCTGGACCGGCAGTCGTCGGAGTGATCTCTCTCGGGGAGACCTGCGACAGCGTTTAAGTTCGGCACAAAGTCACCAAACCACCCAGGGAGGCAACCTTCGAGATCGCCTCATTTCCCATAGAGGGGGTCGAGCAGGAGGAGATGGCCAGGCTCGCTCAGGGGGGGTCCTGTCCGAAGTACGTAACGGAGGGAATGTCCCAAATAACCTATCTCAAGATAGGAGGGGCAATAACCCACCTAATATGTACAATGGATCCGGAGCTGTTGAACAGCCCCGGAATAACCAAGGACATCAGGACCAAACCCTCGAGCGCCTGACTCAGATGGAGGAGCTGATGAGGAAGCTCCTGTCAGAAAAAGAAAAAGATGAATATGATTCAGGGGACGAGATGGAACTCTTCGCACCCAATATAGCAGCAACGGCATACCCATCTGGTTTCCGTATGCCTCACTTGTCAAAGTTCAATGGGAACGGAGACCCATCGGACCATTTAGGGATGTTCAACACCTTAATGATGGCCCATAACGTTGGCCCCGAGCTGCGATGCTTAATCTTCCCTTCCACATTGACTGGACCTGCCAGGCAGTGGTTCAAGCAAAGTAAAAGACAGTCAATCAGCTCCTGGAAGACCTTCTCAGCTGACTTCAAAAGGGCATTCCGAGCCTCCCAGGCCGCCCGTGTCCAGGCCGACTCCCTGGCTAACGTGAGACAGCAGCCCGGTGAGACTCTGAAGGCCTATCTGAGCAGATTCGCGAACGTTGCTGCTCGAGCTAGAGATGCGGATGATAGCTCCAAGCTCATGGCCATGAGAATCGGAATCCTTGTCGGAGGAGACCTGTGGAAGGATATACAAAGGAAGGGAGTCAGCTCGGTTAACGAATTCCTTAACAGAGCCCAAGAGTGGATAAACTTGGAAGAAGCCGAAGCCTCGGCCGCGAGAACCAGCCAGGTTCCCGAGCAGCCCGCTGGAGTGGGGACGGAGGTCGTGGCAGCGACCCAAAACGTCACACAGAACAACCAGCCTGGTGGAGGAAAAAGAAAGGGAAATGGTGAAAACAGTCAGCACGGCCAAAAGAAGAATAAGTCCGTAGACAAGTTTAAGCCCATTTTCACGACGTATACCGAGCTCACCCAGTCTAGGGAGAGTATCTTCCTGACGAACTCTACTCGAGTCCCCTGGAAGAGGCCGGAGCCATTGAAGCACCACAAGGGAAAGAGAGACACTTCTAAGTTTTGCCGTTTTCATAACGACGTCGGCCACAATACCGACGATTGCAGACATCTAAAAGATGAGATCGAGACTCTCATCCGAGCCGGGCCCTTGGCTCAATACTCACGGAACAGGGTTCCAGCGAGTCGACCTGCTCCAGAAGTCCCAGCCAGTCAGCCTGGGTCTCGGGAAGATCAGGATGTCCCTCCTCCCGTGGTCGGAGGAGAGATATCCACCATCTCTGGAGGTCCGCACATGGCTGGCACGAGCAGAGGCGCCCAGAAGAGATACGTGAAGAACTAAAGGCTCATAACGGAGTGGAGTTCGTCCCGGAGCAGCGTCAGTCAAAGCAGCAGCGATTGGAGAGGCAACCAATCATTTTTACGGAGGAAGATGCAGACCATGTCCAGTTCCCTCACAATGATCCCTTGGTTGTAGCAGTCCAGCTCGCCAACCGGAGAGTGAGGAGGGTACTAATAGACAACGGGAGTTCAGTGAACCTCCTATTTCGATCCACCTTAGAGAAGATGGGTTTGACTGTCGCCGAGCTAAAGGCAACCTCCATGATGCTGTATGGTTTTTCAGGAGAAGGATCAGCGCTGATAGGGACGATCGAGCTGGTGATCACCCTAGGAGAAGGATCTCGGATAGTCTCCAAACTCCTCGAGTTCGTGGTCATTGACTGCTCCGCTGCCTACAACGCCATTTTGGGACGACCTACGCTCATAGCTTTCGAGGCTGTCACTTCCATTAGCCACCTCGCGATGAAGTTCCGTACTTCGACGGGAACCTGCACTATCCATGGCGATCAGCTCGCTGCTAGGGAATGCTACAGCATTTCCATGAAGGGAAAATCTAAACCCGGGCAGCTGGCAATGGCCATTCAGGGCGAAGAGGAATCTCAGGAACCTTTAGCGGATCCTGAGATTGAAAATCCTCAAAGCGCCGAGGGGGAAAATGTCTTCTTAAGTGAGGATATTGACCCCCGAATAGGCAAGGACAGATCCGAGCTCCAGGCCATTGAGGAGCTCGAAGAAGTGAACATTGATCCACAGAATCCATCACGGATGGTCAAGCTTGGAAAAAACCTCTGTAGCAAGAGGAAGGTGGAGCTGACTACGTTTCTGCAGGATAACTTGGATGTATTCGCATGGTCGCACGAGGACATGGTGGGGATTAGCCCAAGTGTCATCATGCACACACTTCATCTGAATAAAAGCATTCCTGCCAAGTCTCAGAAGCAATGACGTTTAGGAACAACCCGGGCTGAAGCCCTAGAAGAAGAAGTAGCCTGGCTAAAAATATGTGGCTTTATCCGTGAAGCCAAGTTTCCAGTCTGGGTTGCCAACCCCGTGCTAGTTCCGAAGCCCAACGGGAAATGGCGGACCTGCATCGATTTCTCCGACCTGAATAAAGCCTACCCCAAGGATTGTTTTCCATTGCCAAGGATTGACCAGTTGGTGGATGCCACGGCGGGGCACGAGCTCATGTCCTTTATGGACACGTACTTAGGCTACAATCAGATCGCGATGAATCCGGCGGACCAGGAACACACCAGCTTCATGACCCCGACTAACGTCTACTGCTACAAGGTCATGTCGTTCGGTCTAAAGAACGCCGGAGCTACCTACCAAAGGATAGTAAATAGAATGTTCGCGGACCAGATCGGAAAAAACATGGAAGTGTACGTTGGTGACATGCTAGTCAAGTCAAAGACTGCCGATAACCATGTTTCCGACCTGGAAGAATGTTTTAAGATACTACGGGAATATGGCATGAGGCTCAATCCCCAGAAATGCACTTTTGGAGTCGCATCAGGGAAATTCCTGGGGTTCATAGTCAATACCCGAGGAATCGAGGCGAACCCCGACAAGATCAGATCACTGCTCGAGCTTCCTTCGCCCAGGTCGCGAAAAGATGTCCAAGGCCTGACAGGAAGAGTGGCAGCCCTCAATCGGTTCATTTCCAAGTCAACCGATAAGTGTTTGCCCTTCTACAACCTGCTCCGAGGAAACAAGAAGTTTGAATGGATAGTAGAATGCAAAAGCGCATTCCTCGATCTGAAGGCACATCTGGATGAGCCGCCCGTGCTATCCAAACCCAAGGTAGGAGAGCCTCTTTTTCTCTACCTGGCTGTCACTAAGGATGCAGCTAGTGCCGTACTGGTACGGGAAGAGGATCAAGTTCAGAAGCCAGTCTACTACATCAGCAAGAGACTTCTCGGGGCGGAATCCCGATACCCACTGATGGAAAAATTGGCGTTCTGCCTTATTACGGCCTCGAAAAAGCTCAGGCCGTACTTCCAGTCCCACTCAATACACGTCATGACCGATCAGCCTCTAAGGCAAGTTTTGCAAAAACCTGAAGCATCGGGACGTTTGTTAAAATGGGCTGTCGAACTCAGTCAGTTCGAGATTTTCTACACTCCGCGAACTGCTATAAAAAGTCAGGCCCTGGCTGATTTTGTGGCAGAATGCACGGGATTCCAGGAGGATCCAGCAGAGGACTCACCCCGGGTCGCCTCACCCCAATCATTGTGGAGGATCTTTGTGGATGGTTCATCCAACGAGGGCGGCTCTGGAGCTGGAATCATTCTGATATCCCCCGAGGGACATAGATTCCACTCAGCGCTGAGGTTCGGGTTCAAGGCCTCCAACAACGAGGCAGAATACGAAGCTTTGTTAGCCGGGCTGAGGAAAGCCCAGGAGTTGAAGGCGATCTCCGTCCAGTGCTTCAGTGACTCCCAGCTCGTGGTAAACCAGGTTCTGGGCGAATATCAAGCACGGAGACCCAAGATGGCCGCCTATCTGACAAAGGTAAAAGCTGAGCTGTCCGCATTTGAGCGGGGCTCGATCGAACAGATACCTCGGGAGCAGAACGCTAATGCAGATGCTCTTGCCAAGCTCGCCACCTCGGGAGAGACGGAGACCTTGGGGTTGGTACCAATAGAATTCCTGGAAAAACCAAGTATAGAAGGAGCCAAGACGGAGGTCGAGATGATCAACGCCTGGCCGACCTGGATAACCCCCATCCTTGAATATCTCGTCGAGGGCAAGCTGCCTGAAGGACGTAACGATGCACGGCGAGTCCTGTATCAAGCTCCTAGGTATACGATCGTCGATGGGGTGTTGTACTGACGTGGGCACTCCCTACCTCTCCTCCGGTGCATTCTTCCAAGTGAAGCAAAGGCCATCCTGCGAGAAGTGCACGAAGGGTTTTGCGGAGACCAAACTGGGGGGCAGAGCTTGGCCTTAAAGGTTCTCAGGCAAGTGTATTACTGGCCAACTCTGTCCAAAGACTCGATCTCATACGTGAAGAAGTGCAACAAGTGCCAGCGATTCGCTGCAGTTGCCCTAGCTCCTCCAGTCGAGCTGAAGATGATCTCGTCCCCATGGCCGTTTGCCGTTTGGGGGATAGACTTAGTTGGCGCCCTCCCCACTGGAAAAGGCGGGGTCCATTACGCCGTGGTAGCCATTGACTACTTTACTAAGTGGGCTGAGGCAGAACCGTTGGCAACGATAACGTCCAAAAAGGTGCTTGACTTCATGGTTAAAAGCATCATCTATCGATTCGGCCTGCCCAAGAAGATTGTTTCCGATAACGGCACTCAGTTCGACAACGACCTGTTCACCGAGTTCTGTGAAAGGCATGGAATCGTGAAAAGTTTTTCTTCCGTGGCCTATCCTCAAGCTAATGGCCAGGTTGAAGCTGTCAAGAAGACCCTAAAGGCGAGCCTCAAGAAGATATTAGATGAAGCGAAGGGGGTCTGGCCAGAATAGCTCCCCCAGGTCCTATGGGCATACCGGACCTCGCATCGGACTCCTACGGGTCATACTCCCTTTTCCCTAACCTTTGGAAGTGAGGCAGTCCTCCCCGTGGAAGTTAAGGTTCTTTCGCATAGAGTCCAGTCTTACGACCAAGATCGAAACCACGAGCTCCTGTGCCATTCCCTCGATCTGGTTGACGAAATGCGAGAGGATTCGCAACTCCAGCTCGCCCATTATCAGCAGAAAATCACTCGCTACTTCAACACCAAGGTCAAAAAACGCGCCTTTAGCGTGGGCGACTTGGTCCTAAGGAGAGTTTTCCTCGCCGGTAAAGATCCCAAAGATGGAGTTTTGGGACCAAACTGGGAAGGACCATACCAGGTCATCGAAGTCATCAAGGAGGGAACTTATAAGTTAGCTCGACTTGATGGAGGGGCGGTCCCGCGGACTTGGAACGCCATCCACTTAAAGAAATATTATCAATAATTCACGTGTAAGGCTTGGAAGGCCACTTTTTATGTATTAATGAAAATCAGCTTTTTATGCATGTTTGCAATTGTAATCTAAAGTAACCACGAAAGATCCTTTCCCAGTTACTTGGGGGGCATATGGTACCTGGATATAACCAGGTCTCCTTAACGACTTAGAAGTTGATTCATATCGATTGACTGATGTTTTCTTAAGAACACGAGATATTGGTAAGGGTTAACGGTAACTAGGTCCTATCCTGGTTTTAACCGGGTCATAAAACTTAGAAGTTGATTTAAATCTATTGATCATTTTTCTTCTTAAAGAGCTCGAGATATGGATAAAAGTTAACACGAACTAAGTTTTCAAATTAAGTTCCTGGTTTTAACCGGGTCATAAAACTTAGAAGTTGATTTAAATCTATTGATCGTTGTTCTTCTTAAAGAGCTCGAGATATGGATAAAAGTTAACACGAACTAAGTTTTCAAATTAAGTTCCTGGTTTTAACTGGGTCATAAAACTTAGAAGTTGATTTAAATCTATTGATCGTTGTTCTTCTTAAAGAGCTCGAGATATGGATAAAAGTTAACGCGAACTAAGTTTTCAAATTAAGTTCCTGGTTTTAACCGGGTCATAAAACTTAGAAGTTGATTTAAGTCTATAGATCGTTGTTCTTCCTAAAGAATTCGAGATATGGAAAAAGATCAGCATAAAATAAGTTTTTCAAAAAATTGTAACCGAAATGCGTAAAGGCAGGAAAAAGGATAAATTAAAAGCGTTAAAGCAAATTTTCTCGAGGTGAAGACACCTCATGCGTAGGTTACATAAAAAATACTTAAAAATATTGAAGGGCACAAAAGAAAAAACGCCCTAAGCTCCATCAGAAGGCCCTTGGGAGGTCGCCGTCTCACCTTGCTCAGCCGCACCAGAGCCTTCCCCAGTCTCTGAGGGCGCCTCTTTATCAAGGCAAGCTTGGAATTTCACGAGCAAGCGCGCCCAGAGACTCACTGACATGTAGGAAAAGTCAGCGTTCGGATTGTAGACCCAACAGTGATAGAACAGATCTTCCATGGACTGCTCCGAAGTGGTCCGCTCGGCCTCTAGGGCAGCCTGGGTGGCCTGGATCTCAGTGTTCGCGGCATCAAGGTCTGTCCGCGAGGTGGCAAGGGAGGTCTCGAGCTCTTGGACCTTCAGGTGGGATTTTTCCAACTCGGCCTGCGAGGCCGCCAAGGCATCCTTAGCCGCCTGCAGGCTAGTTTGCTGCTCGTTCCTCATGTCTTCGAGCTGAGTTTTGGTCCTGACGATGCTTCGCTGAAGGGCAACGGCGCTCTTCAAAGGTACAAAGGGAATGGCCTTAGAAAAGCAGAGCGAAGTGTAATGATAAAAACCACAAGGAAAGTTTGTTAACTTACGGTCATGGCCATGCCCAGTGAAGACTCCAGCACGCCCACCAGGCTCATTGTCTCGATGGCCCGGAGCTCCTTCTCGGTGAACTTGTATATGTGGCTGACGGCGTAGTTCTCCGACTCGTACATCGTTCCTCGGAAGGCTTTGGGGATCTTCCCCAGATCCTGGGGATTGACTGGGATGCGTACGTCGGAAGCCACCACTGCCGAAGCCCTGAGCTCCATTCCTGCGTCCTGGGTGGCGGCTGGAGCTCGCGGAGGGGGTGGAGGCATTTGGCCTACTCCTGCAGCAGGAAGAATTGCTCCCGCGACCTGGGCTACTGGGGTCTTCTCCTTCTCCTTTGCCGGAGACTTGGTGGAAACCCCCGCGGCGTTCTTGGACGTCCGGAGCCTTTTCATTCTTGGCCCGGCTGAGGGGTTCCCCCCGAAGACCACACCTCGCAGGCTCTCCTCGGGCTGAGACATCTCTTCTGTCAAAACAAAAAATTGGTTAGTACGAGTTAGCAACCATACAGAGACAAAGACAAAGGGGTAAAACATAAAAAGTATACGAATACTAAGGGAATCCTACCCCCCGAGCTGGAAGAAGAATCTAAGACGATTACTTCCCGAACTGACGCAAGCTCTGGGTCCGAGTCTGACTCAGGGCTAGATTCTCCTACATACTGCCTAATCCCCGGAGCTAAGACACCCCTCCGGAGTGATGGCCATGTGCGAAGGTTGGTCCCATACTCCTCGAATAGGATCGACCTAAAGGCTAGGGTGTTATCTACTACTACGGTACCCCTAGGTCGGCTATCTTGGTGGTCCAGCACAAGCCGGTCGACACAATGGAGCAGGGTTGTGTTCAGGTCCGGATCGCTTCGGTGACGATGGACGAGCTGCCTAGGATTGAACCTAGCCAACCGGGGGTCTGCAGTGGCCCCATCTAGACTCCTAAACATGTAAGGGTTACCTTGGCCAGAAGGACCCGCGGCTGCTCTGGATTGGATCCTCTCCTCGCCCATCCTCTGGGCGACCTCCAAGGCCCGCTTCCTGTTCCTCACAAGCGGAACTTCGTCGCCCTCGTCCTCCTCATCTTCATCTCTCGCGATCTCCTCCACGTTGATGGGTCTGGTGTCACGGGCTGAGGGCAGCCCCCGGGGCCTCTTTAGGTTCAGGGTCTGACTTGGGAAAATCAGCTTGCAAGCCACCATCGTCTCATCTGTCATGAGCACGCGATAGTCCTTCTCGCTGGGGGGCAAGCCCGCCAGCGTTTCCTATTGGGCCCCGAGAGTCACAGATTTCTCTGTCCTCGCGAAGATGGCTGCAGAATTAGTCTAAGTCAGAACGGGGTACGGAGGAGCTAAAATGATACTTAACGTACGAGCTAAGGTCGGAGAAAACTGACGAGGACGATTGAAATAGTGGTGCTCGCAGCTCCGAAACCCCGTCGACATGAAGACTTGATCCTTGAAGTCATTAGGGTGGCTGGGCAGCTTGATGACAGCCGTCGTATTGGGAAACCGGGTTAAATAGTAAAACCCGTCGCCTCGCCCCCACTGGTCCAGGCTGGCTTTGAGGCAGAAAAAATATAAAATGTCCGCAGGAGTGGGGACCTCCCACTCGTGCTTCTGGAACAGATACTTCAGCCCCTCCAGCAAGCGGAGGAGTTGTGGGGGAGCTGAAATGGGGCCAACCCCACGTAATTGAGGAAATCAGCAAAGTACTGATCCAGGGGGAGGAAGGCCCCTGCCTTAAAATGTTCACCGCTCCAGGCCGCGAACGACTCGTCGAGCGGCGCGCAGCTCCGCTCGCCCTTTGCGGTAGGTCAGGCCTCACAGATGCTTTCCCCAGGGCGATGTTGTGGGAGAGAAAGATTTTGTTGATCTTCGTCTGGTCGGTGATCTTTGAGACGATCCTCTCCTCCTCAAAGAATGCATCATGGGCCACCTCGACCTCCTTCTCCACTGCCGGCCCAAAGCGGGGGATCGGAGAGTTAGGCATCGCCGCTTTTCCTTTATCCTGCCAGGAGACCGAGCTGCCGACGTTCTTCTGTGGGAGATTCCTCTTCGGAGCCATCTGGTCGCCTAACGAACAAAAGAAAACATTTCAGAAAAGGCGACCCAATCATGAGGAAAAGGCAATTATTATTTGCACGAGCTGAGGTAAGCCCAGCCCGTGGAGAGTGGGACCACGCGGTTCGATGAACACGCGCCTGCGCTCCCAACAGATCCCCGATTACTCGGAATTCGTGTGTCAGGAGGGTCAGGATAGAATTTTCCTTGGGGGAAAGTTTCAGTAGGCAAAAATTGCAAAACCGCCTGTGAGGCGTGTTCCCTAAGCTACCCGGTTTTACACCCAAAGTTCCAAAACCTCCTACCCAGAAATTTTCCCCAGTAACAACATCCTGAAACCCATGCTCTTAAGTGATTTCCTACAGCAAAGATACCCTAATCTAAAAGGGCTTTCACCCTCCGTATCCACAAAACCCAGTAAACCCTTGCATGCGGCTACATTAAAATTTTTCCCTAAGCTACAGTGACATATATTTTCAAAACGCACATGGTCAGGAAACTTACAGTGTTTGGCTGGGAGGTGGATGAAGGTGTCGCCTTGGTGAAAGCTCCATCGGTGTATTGGCTTCCAAAGCTTTGAAGAAATCCATGCGCCTGAGCTTCTTGAACGCTGAAAGTAGCAGTCACAGAGAAGAGGGTTTGTTCTTCTGAAATGAAGAGAGAAGAAGGAGAGAAGTTTGGAAAATTTCGAATGAAAGGGTGATCCGTGCGTAGGGTGGCCACCCCTTTTTATATACGTGAAGGATCACGTGTAGAGGGCCGTTGGATGGCCCTGATGAAGGATCCGAGGCCCTCCACTCGAAATGCGAAATGACGGCTGGGCATAGGCTAGGCCATTAAATGCGGTTCTCGTAAGACGTACCGTCACCAACCATGATGTTCCACGTATCGGGCGCCTGCGTAGGAAGTGGAATATGAAGAGTTCATGGGGAAGCCTAAAAGCCCCTACTGTGGTATTATATACGACGTGGTCTACCACGAGCAGGAGCTTGGGGGGTAGATGTACGCCCTGATTTTCCCACGGGCTGATTAGCAAGACGAGCTGCGGACTAATCATGATTATCTCATGGACGCCCCCCAAGACCGGAGCTTCTGTCGTAAGGTCGTGCCTTATTAGCTCGAGGAAGCCCCAAGGGCTCGCCTTCATTGCCCAAGACGGGAGCAGGGACTCTGAAGGCCGAAGGCCGAGTCAAGTATGGAGCTCGTGGTAGTAGCTGGATATGGAGGCTATGACCCTTTGTGAAGTCAACACACGCAAGGTAAACGTGCATATATCTGACATCACGTGTCTGATATGCCCCTGACTTCTCGGACACGCAGCAGGAACGTGCGTATTCAGACACCCACGACTGTGTTGGGCCGTGCGGCCCATTATCTCCTTACCTATTGATTTGACCACACTTATGTGTCAGGTTTAGGAATTAATCATGAATGTCACAGAATTGATATGATAGGTAGGAAGGTCACGGGATGGCCTTCTTACCAACTTCCAGGTGCCTTCTCCTATAAATATGGAGACCCTGGGAGTTGATAAGGGGTTGGCCGAATGATCTCTTGTAAGAAATACTCTGTAATCAAATACCCAGTATATATCAATAATATTGACTAGTAGAGTAGAAGGATTTTAACCTTTGAACCACTTAAAAAACGTGTCTTGAGTCACCTCTTTCATTCTCTAAGATCATATATCTGTTACGGTTCTACATTTAGCACTAATCCCTTTCTCTCCTTCTCTTAATTACCTGTTGGCGAAGAACCGCGTCAACAGAGCTGATCCAACATACTTGGCACTGATTTTTCCCCGACCAATAGGTTGGTCAAGCATATGATGCGCCCCTGGTTAAGCATAACGATAACGACCAGCGTGCAACGCGCTATTACCACCCTTGACTAATAAGTCAAGCATTTCTCAATAAGATAATGTAATATGCATATATCATATGTCAAATATCCAAATATAAAGCATTCAACATGCTTAATCAATAATCACACACATAATTATAATCATGAACATACTCAGGCGCTCATGCCCTATTCATGTTCCTGTTCAACAATTCGAGAATCACAAGCATAATAATAATCATGCACATTTACAGAGACTCAAGCTCTGATCAATTCTATATTCAACATTTAGGCCATGCCATAATCACATGTATCACATACTAGGTGCAGTTTTCTTACCTCTGGTCCAAGCACAGGTTACCAATAAATTACCCTCGAGCATGATCCTGATTTTGAGCCCCTAGCGATAACCTAGTCACAACCACAATATAGAATCTCCTAAAAAAACAAGTAAATAAAGGCTTCCGAACCGAGTCCTAGCCTTCGGGACGTCAAATCCAAGCAAACCGGGTAGTAAGATCGATCCCGAGCCCTTAGGTTTAAGTTCCCATGACTAAAAACCCACTTTGGCCAAAACTGCTCCTTTGGGCCGTGGCCCCAAAAACCCGTGCCGCGACCTGCTTAAGAACAGGGGCTAAACCTGTCTCTGTCTGTGTTGCGGGCCGCAACCTACCTTAAAGGTGCCGCGGCCCAAAGTGCCCCCAACATCCAATTCATTTGCTTCTTTAAGCCTGGGCCGCGACACATAAGAAAAGGGCTGCGACCCAACCACGTACTCAGCCATAAAACTCTTTTTTTCCCATTTTAAAACCTTCCAAAAACCTATCCAAACATACCCAAATCTCAAAAACAAAGTTCCCAATCTTCTCAATGGCCCCAAAACCATCAAAACCCAAGCTTCAAACCATTCAAAAACTCCTCAAAACGTAAAATCCAAATTCAAAACTTAAGAAATTTCAGGAAATAGAAACTCAAAAATTCAAAGCTTAAATTACCTCTGATTAAGTATTTTCTCGCTAAATCCTCAGGCTAAAAAGCTTCTAATCTTTCCTAGAATCGTTATGATTCGATCCTCGCTTGAATCCGAGTCCTAAAACTCGAGTTTCCTTCAAAAATGCTAATAGGCATAAAAAAGAGAATGGGAGAGAGGGAACGTAACTGAATGTTTTTTTTTTAATTTCTGACAGGTTACTTCGAGCTTAAGTAACCTCAAACAAATCCAAATGCTCAGGGTCTCAAAAACGCCCTGGGGTAAAATAGTCAATATTTCCATAATTCCCTCATGATCTCATTAACTCCCAATATATCATTAAATATTCATTCCCATTACCCAATAACCGGTAATGTACTAAAAGTCCAATATACCCCTTAACTCACATTGAGTCAAGTATGGGTCCCGTTGTGACTTTCCCACTAGCTTGCTCCTAAGGACCGTCTCGTGCCGAGTAACCAAAATATATTCACATAATAATGTGGTATCACACATATATCACATATATGCCAAATATACCCATAACAAGCCAAATTACAAAAATTTCCCCTTTAATCAGAAATGGGCCCACATGCATATTTAATACACCTAAACATGCATATCAAGTCATATAATAATATAACTCACATAATCACATAATTACACGCATATAAAACACATAAACATGTAATTTCCATAATTTTCCATCCTGGCCCCCTAATCAAGGCCCTAAGCCTTATTAGGTAATTTGGGACGTTACATAGAGGAAGATGTCTTGCTTCAGTTTTAAATTTTGGATTTAAGTTATTAAATTTTTTTCCAGGCCTAGGAATCTGGAGGATGTCAGAGTTTACCATCTTTCACTCGCCTAGTCTCATGCCATATTAAGTTTTCAGAGTGTTTTGCACTTCGATAAAACCGCTTCAACTGTGGAATCAACGGCAAGTACCACACACTTTTATGAGGAATATGTTTCCTAATCTCCTTACTCTTGTTAGGTTTGTACTGGGGTAAATCACATACTGAGCAAGTGTCCATATCTGCATAATCTTTACGATATAACACATAGTCGTTCAGACATACATGGATCTTCTCATACTTCAACCCTATGCAATTTAAAGTTTTTTTCACTTCATATGTAGACTCAAGGAAGCAATTATCTGACGGAAAAATCTCCTTAAAAGCAGCTAAAAATTGACTAAAACATTTATTGCTCACCCCATTTTATGCTTTTATGTTGTAAAATTTCACCATAGTTGGTAATCTTTGTTTCAGACAACCATTGAATAATGGTTTATTTGCATCTCTAATCAATTTGTCTAATTTTGAAGGATCATCAAAAAAAATTTCTTGTGCTTCATCGAGCAATTCCATAGGATGATCGTCAAAATCACTATAATCCAAATCATCAACCCCTCGCCTCTCGAATGGATATATATTATTATTTTTCAACGATTCCCCATGCCAATACCATGTACGATAACTTGTATCAAATCCCCGAAAAAATACATGATTCTTTTTCATGGTAATATTTCCTTTTGATCCATTACCACAATCTATACATGGGCAATGAATTCTTTCCGGATCACTGCAATTTGTTTGGAAAAATTCTAAAAATTTGTTGAATCGTCTTGAAATTGTTGTGTTTCTCTATTCTCAAGAATCCATGATTTATCTATAATGATAATATCTACCTAACTCCGAAGTCAATAATGAAAAGAAAAGAAATATTGTAATTGAACAAAAATATGTTCAATTAATAAATTCTAAAATAAAATGGTTAGAGTTTCCTCTATTTCTACAATATATCCAAAATTCATATGTATTTACAATTTAAACAAAAGCCAAGATAATTATTACATATATTAACTTATAAAACATGTTCAATTAATATATTAATCTTAAAAAAAATTGGTAAGAGTTTCCTCTATTTCTATAGCTTATCCCAAGTTATTACTACCTATAAATTCAAATCAAACAAAATATACAACAAACAACATGCATGTTTTCACCACAAGCCACCGCAACACACAGAATTAGTAGAACCTACTTCACGAAGACACACATGTTCTCAACCTTCTGTTATCTCCGTATCACACAATTTGATCTCAGAACCTACTTCACTACGGATGAGTATCTAATATATTCAAACTCCTCTAACAATAGTTGTAAATATCAAAAATAAAAAATAAAAATTAAGTAGTAATTATTACTCACTTTGAAAATTAATCTTCAACAATTTCAACACACTTCAAATTCAAACAAATATTTCTTACAATAAAAGTTTAAACAATAATTAGTAAATATATGGTAGTTGAATTAATTCTAAAATAATATAATGAACAAAAATAAACTTTAAAAAAATTCATTATGTAAATAATATAAAAAATGATGTAAAAAAATATTATAATATAAAAAATTATGTAAATAACAATATTATAATATAAGAAATTATGTAAAATACAAGACATTTAAAGATTTATAATATAATTAATATTAACATTATTAAAAAATAAATAAATTAGGCAAATAATATAAAAAATACCCAAAATCTGAAATATTAATAAAAAAGTCAAGTTCTAGTGATCAATACATGTTTTGAACAATGAAAATGTCTTCTAATCCTCCACAACCGTTCAAAAATGTTAGAAAAAAGCTTTAAAACCATCCTATAAACATACATTAAAACCCCATTAAACCCACTCAACATTTCTTCATTTTTCCCCTAAAACTTAAAATTAAATCAATATTATGTATATTTACATGATTTAAAGTGTTAATATGTAAGAAAATGAAAAAAACAATGAAAATGGTGAAAATTGACCTTACCGTGGCTAGGGACGAAGGGCGGAGTCGTTCCTCTCTCGCGTATGTGAAATGGAAAATGAGCAGGAATGAGGTTTAAGGCTTATTTTGCAAGGAGAAGGGACTTTTCTCCGCGGTTATTTAGAAAAAATCACGGAGAAAAGTCCCCACCTCCCCACTCTTGAAACTTTAGACTGCATTTTTTTAAAACTGCAATAAAATAGTACGTGGGGTATTAAATGTGATATTTCAGACTCATTCAAACCTTTTCTTTGCACTTTTTATTTAAGGTTAGAAAAAAAGTGGAGAGAAAGCCTATATTTGTAGTAGTGAAGCTAGAAAAGCTGAAAGGAGCGTGGGTGTAACACCCGGGATAATCAAGACCGTTACACTGTATGTTTAAAATAGTGCTTAACCTACTAAGCAAGTCATTTGAACTTAAATGTGTAATTAAAGGCTAAGTCAATGTTAAGTAATAAAAGATTTGGTCAGCAAATGGTTATTTTTCATTAAAATATTAAATTCGTACACGGGATCCCAAAAATAAGTTTACAGATTGATAAAAGATAAACAGATACAATTTAGCTGTCCTAAGCGGCAAAAATAAGGTTTAACCCTAATTCCTCCCAAGCTACCTCGACCGTGGCAATCGAGCAGGTTGCATATGTACACACCGCCCCTGAGCACTCCAACTCATGGCTGGTCCAGCAATCAACTCCCTTACTTGCACCATGTAGCACCTGTGAGCCAAATCCCAACAAGAAAACTAAAACAACTTGCACAACTAGGAAACAGTATAAAGACATTAGATACAATTCACCAAATTCAACCGACAATAGATTATAGGCAACAATCCCAATAAAAGTGCAACAGTAGCATCCAATCAATCATAAGACAATAAAAAGAAATTCAACAAATTATAAGCATTAAGCTAACAACGATTAACATGTACTTCCAAGAAAATATAAAAACCAGAAACACAAGTGCTCAGGGTCGGCTCTCTTAGGCCGAGCCCGCTATTTACTCAGCTGACTCCAGCTCGCTTAGGACGAGTCCATTGTTTATTTAGCTGACTCTGACTTGCTTAGGCCGAGTCCATTGTTTATTTAGCTGACTCCGGTTCGCTTAGGCCGAGTCCATTGTTTATTTAGCTGACCCCGGCTCACAGTGGCCGAGCCGCGTCCTGTTCGCAAGTCATCAGCCCCAACTCTCTTAGGCTGCTCATTTCATATTTCACATAACAATATCATAATTACACAACACATATATCCAAACACATGGAATCTCAGTCCCAACACAACTACAAAAGAGTGTAGTTTTCTTACCTCGGATCTCGAGCAGCAAGCGTATAGCAGCCCTGAGCACGATCCTAAATTCCCGAGCCCTTGTGGTAAAAACCTAGTCACAAAGTGACAAATAATAACCATGAGATTATAAACCATTTAAAAACTTCGGACTAAATTACTAGCCTCTGGGACCTTGATTTCTACTAAACCAAGTAGTAGAAATCGTCCCGAGCGCTTACGTTTAGATCCCTAAGCCTCATTAAGCCTCAAGACATCCCTAGATCAAAATTGCCTAGGCGGGCCACGACTTGGCCCTGAGGGTCGTGACGCGCCTCAAGTCAGAGGTGCAACCTCTGCATCTGGAGGGAGGCAGGCTGCAACTTGCCCCTAAGGGTTACGGTGCACCCTCATGACAACAACCCTCCTAGGGCCTCCTGGGGCACGCGGGCCGCGACGCCCATGAACTGGGTCACGACGCGCCCCCGTGAACCCAGAAATCCCTGGGTTTTTCCAGCATTTTCCTCAGTCTAAAGTCCACCAAAACTTCCAAAATAACTCCTAAAACTACAATTCATTTCCCAACATAACACCAATATGATTCTAGCAATAAAACTCTAATTTGACACCCTCAAACTTCTATCCAAATTCAAATTCACAATCTTAAACTTTAAAACTAAAAACAACTATAAAAGAAAAATAAAACACCATTGAAACAACAATCAAAACTCACCTTGGCTGTGAACAACTCCCCCTAGGTGCAGCTAACCAACTTCTAAGCCCCAAATCTTCGCTTCCCAAAGCTTTCACCCATCAATTCCCTTAAGCTTTTTCAAGGTTCCACCAAGTTGAGAGAGAAGGAGGAGAGGGTCGGTTGGGAGTGGTGACCAAAACAAAGTGTTCTAATTTCTAAAAGTTTCTAAATTACTAAGCTTATCCTCTAGCCAATTGACCAATTTGCCCCTGCTTAACAATTTTCCATTAAAGTCCCCTCAAGGGTAAAACAATATTTATTTCCCATTTCCACTAATTCTCCAACAATCCTATAAATTCCTAGTTAACCTCGACATGCCCCAATTAATCACCAAACACTTATTCGTTACTTAATTAATCCCAAATTTACATTAACTTCCCAAAATATCCCTAGGCTTACCCCGAGCCGGGTATTAAACCCCGCTGTGACTAACCCACTAAATCGCTCACTAGGATCGCCTCGAGCCGTATACTGCAAATATATCCACATAATAATGTGGTCTCAATCATTTACTCACATGAACAACATTTATGCTCGAACCGAGCCAATATTTCATATATGCCCCAATTATCAAGAATGGGCCCGCATGCATATTTAATACTCAAAAACATGCATCTAAATATAATCATACTCATATATATTGTTGATGCCCAAAATCTCACCAAGGGAAAATATGAGATCGATGCCATGAAGCCCCCATTTACACGACATAGATACCATGGCCTCACTCAGCCACGCTTGGCCACCCGGACGCGAGACGCCAATGGCCTCACTAGGCCTCGCTCGGCCAGTCAGGCACGGACACCATTGGCCTCGCTCGGCCACGCCCGCACGCACCAGGTGGCCTTGCTCGGCCACGCCCGCATGCACCAGGTGGCCTCGCTCGGCCACGCCCGCACGCACCAGGTGGCCTCGCTCGGCCACGCCTGCACGCACCAGGTGGCCTCGCTCGGCCACGCCCGCACGCACCAGGTGGCCTTGCTCGGCCACGCCCGCACGCCTGGTGACCTCGCAAATATGGGCACGCGTCATCTAGGCCCGAATGGCCTCGCCCATGCCCACGGAGTGGCCTCGCCATCTAGGCCCCGTGATGGCCTCGCCCATGGCTCCAGAGTGGCCTCGCCATTTAGGCCCCATGGTGGCCTTGCCCATGCCCACGGAGTGGCCTCGCCATCTAGGCCCCGTGGTGGCCTCGCCCATGCCCACGGAGTGGCCTCGCCATCTAGGCCCCGTGGTGGCCTCGCCCATGCCCACGGAGTGACCTCGCCATCTAGGCCCCGTGGTGGCCTCGCCCATGCCCACGGAGTGGCCTCGCCATCTAGGCCCCGTGATGGCCTCGCCCATGCCCACGGAGTGGCCTCGCCATCTAGGCCCCGTGGTGGCCTCGCCCATGCCCACGGAGTGGCCTCGCCATCTAGGCCCCGTGATGGCCTCGCCCATGGCTCCAGAGTGGCCTCGCCCATGCCCACGGAGTGGCCTCTCCATCTAGGCCCCATGGTGGCCTCGCCCATGCCCACAGAGTGGCCTCGCCATCTAGGCCCCGTGGCGGCCTCGCCCATGCCCACAGAGTGGCCTCGCCATCTAGGCCCCGTGGTGGCCTCGCCCATGCCCACGGAGTGGCCTCTCCATCTAGGCCCCGTTGTGGCCTCGCCATCTAGGCCCCGTGATGGCCTTGCCCATGCCCATGGAGTGGCCTCGCCATTTAGGCCCGAATGGTGGCCTCGCCCATGGCCTCATGGGGGTCACATCCGCAGCACACTCGTCCTCGTGAACAGCCAAGAGAGCCGCGCCATCAATAAGCCTTCCAAGGGGGCCTCGCGAAGGAATGAGAGCTACGTCACCTAGTGGCCACGCGAGTAGAGCCATGCACCAAGGGTCCCATTCCTTACACCTTGAGACCCCTATGCTTAGAGGCTCCAGTACGAGTCGAATGGGACATACTTGTACGACCTAGTACTGAGTACGGACACCGGTATCAGTGGGACTGCTAGGATAAGAGTTATGGCCCGTACGTCTACAGCCAAGGGTCAGAGTCGACACCACTACCACCTGCGCCACTATGCCTGCCACCACTCATCAGACATAGGTACAGACAAGTAGTGGAGACATCCTCCTGACACCTGCTCCTGTACTGGATGTATGACCACAACCTCTGAAGCCACTCCCCTGACATAGTACTTATGTACCACTTGGTCTCCTGGACCACCATGTACCTAAGGCCATTAGAGCCTACTATAAAATGAACTCTAACACCACCTGAGGGGGGGTTGGAAAATTCATTGTATGCAGAGGCTATTGAGAAATATACCAAGGCTTGCTCCATTGTTTATCTGTGTTTACTTTTCCTTAAAGTTTATTCTCAGTTCTTATATAAACATCACCTGACTTACCTTTGAGTTTTCCGATCTAATTTCGTTGACGAGATTTCACCGTCAACAGTTTGGCGCCGTTTGTGGGAACGTTAGTTTCAAGCTACTGTTCCACCATTATTTCCGGCAAGAAGAAAATGCCAAGACGTTCAAAGCGATTGAGGGAACCACGAGAGGTAGAGGTACACCTGAACGGAGTCCAGCTGAAGGCCTCCATGAAGGACGCCCCTACACCCAGAGATGTGGAGCCCGTGAAGGACCCTGAGGTTCACGGAGGTGATAGAGTGGCCTCGTCACCGGCCGCCCCACCTGGAGAAAGTCCTCCAAGAGCACCACCGGGAAACGCTAACGAGTTCCCTCCTCCAAAACCACCGCAGGCACCGAACTCTGGTCGGCAGGACTTGGGCCCCTCAACCCGTAGGCATGATAAGCATCCCCGGGTCCATTTTGTGAGCTCAAGTTCGAAGTCTCGATTCTATGAGGAGGAAATACGTGAGCTCCACCGTAAGAACCAAAGGTTGGAAACTACCTTGGAAAACATGCAAGAGGTCCTGAACGGCCTGTTGCAGGGTAAGTCGAGCGTGACCTTGCCTAAGAGGAAGGAGAAGGGCAAGGATGGGGTGGATACCACTGTACCAGTAGATGATGGGAGAACCCGACATTCAACCAGTAACACCCCCCGAACGAAGCAACGTGATCACCCTGAACCGCTTAAGCAGGCCCAGAAACCAGCGCCGAGGACCAACGCTGCCCCTCGCAATGAGGACGAGGTCACCTCTAAAAGAACACCCTCAGACTTGCGGGAGGTGCTCAATAAAAAGAGGGCGGGAAAAGGGACCACGCCCCCTGTGGCGCCCCGAGAGGGCAAGGGGAAGGCGAATCCTAGCCCGTTCGCTTTGAGGGACTCTCTAAACAAGAAGAGGCAGGACCTGGACACGGAAATGAGGAGCTTGCGAAGCAAGATCGTCACCGCATCAGGCGGCCAGGCCTCTGAGGAAGAATTCTACCATGAGTTGCCCTTTGTAAGGGAGATTCAGGCCATCCGGCTCCCTACAAACTTTAAGGAGCCCAATATGACCCCCTACGAAGGAAACACGGATCCAAAGTACCACCTCGATGCGTTTAACGATCTGATGAAACTGAGAGGGATTGGAAGCGGTGCCAGGTGCCATTGCTTCGCTGTCACCCTGAAAGGACCTGCCTACAAATGGTTCAAAAGGTTGAGGCCGGGGTCCATCAGGTCCTGGCAGCAGTTTTCTGATGAATTCCTCCAACAGCACCATGCCGTGCGGGACTACATGATGCCAGGTACCAGCCTAGCCAACGTGAAGCAAGGGGAGAATGAAAGCCTGAAGAGTTACATTCACCGGTTCAATATGGAGGCCGCGAAAGTGGGGAGCCTAACCCGCCGAGAGTTAAAAATGGCCATTACAGCTGGAGTGCTCCCAGGAAGCAAGCTGTGGGACAGCATGTTGAAGAGGGAAGTAACCGACTTAGATGGCTTCTACGAAAGAGCACAGAAGTATATTCGTGTGGAGGATGGCCACGTAAACCTAAAGGTAGGAAAGGAGGAGCCCCACGCGAATCCCCCAGCTAACGACGGGTCGCATGTAACAAAGAAGAGAAGGGCGTACGATGGATCAAGGGATGACCAGCAGAGGAAAACCAAACAGGGGAATGATCATAAGGCAAGCGACTTATACTTATTATACGAACCTCAAAGATACCAGGGAGCACATTTACCTCACCAACGAAAATCGAGTCCCTTTCAAAAGGCCCCCACCAATGAAAAAGGATCGCCCAAAAGGGATCCCAGTAGATACTGCCAGTACCACAAGGATACCAGTCACACCACAGTCGAGTGTATCCATTTGAAGGAAGAAATTGAGGAACTCATCCGGAGGGGACATTTGGGTAGGTATGTGCGCAAGGATAACCAGAGGCCAGAAGGAGGAGTGTCCCCATCGCGGGCACGTGAGGTGGCCCCGGAAGTGCAAGGAGAGGTCAGGACCATCTTTGGAGGACCAGGATTTGGAGGCGATTCTAGGAAAGGGCGAGACAGGTATGCCAAGGAGGCCCGACGAAGTCCACCACATTGCATTTTGAGTTTGGAGCAACGCCCCCCGAAGAGCTTCAAGGGCGAGAATGACTCAATAATTTTCACTGAAGAAGATGCGCAGGGGGTGCATTTCCCTCATAATGACCCCCTGGTGCTAACCGCCCAGCTTGCTAACATGAGGGTACACCGGGCCATGGTGGACAACGGGAGCTCTGTGGACATCTTGTATCGACAGGCGCTGGAAAAGATGGGATTGAGCCTCCGTCACCTAAAGCCTTGCACTACGACTTTGTATGGGTTTACGGGAGATTCGATGCAACCCCTAGGGACAATCAAATTAACCCTCACCATGGGGGAGCAACCCAGGAAAACCACCATAATGGCTAACTTTGTCGTGGTAGATTGCACCTCGGCCTTCAATGCGGTATTAGGGAGACCCTCTCTGAGAGAATTGAAGGCGATAACTTCTGTGTATCACCTAGCTATGAAATTCCCTACCCCTGGGGGAGTAGCATGCGTGAAAGGGGAGCAGAAGGAAGCGAGGGAATGCTATAACATGTCCCTCCGCGCAGCCACCAAACCATCTATACCAATGACAATGGCTGTGTATGAAGGAGCGACCCACACAAGTTAGATCTGCACAAGATTGGACCCACGGGTTATGGAGCCTCTCAAGAAGTGCTACCAGTAAGGCTTCAGCTCTCAGGGCCAAAAGAACCTATATTTAGTTTGTTCTTCGTTGTTTTAGCTTAAGCAAGTAAGAATCAAAGAGGCTACCTAGGTAACCTCCTAGTTAGATGTAACCCCCTTTTTTATTTACAAAGTCAGTTGTAAACCGCGTGTTATGAATGAAACTGTTTGCAACTTCATGTGTTATTTTTCTTCGCTACGCGGGCATCAGCCAAAGTGTCTGCCGAAATAAATTTCACCAAACACTTGGGGGGCAGGATAGGAGGCAATAACATGCAGCTAGCGAGGGGAACCTAAAAAGGGCCCTCTAATGGAGGATCCTAAAAAGGACACCTCGCCCTCCTAAAAAGGAGACTCCTAAAAAAGAGGCTCCTAAAAAGGACCCTCTAATAGGGGATCTTAAAAAGGGCCCTCAATTAGGAAGAACCTAAAAACGACCCCCTATCAGGAGGATCCTAAAAAGGGCCCTCCATCAGGAGGAAGTGGCCCGTGAAGACAAAGCAAGCAACAAGCAGGAGAATCCAAAGAAGGACCCCTTGCACAAGGATCCTAAAAAGGATCCTATGCACCAGGAGGATCCTAAAAAGGGCCCTCCATCAGGAGGACCCAAAAGGGACCATGGCCCTAAAAAGGACCCTTTAATGGGAGGTCCTAGAAGGACCCCTTATATCAGGGCCTTAGGCGAAGTCCTTAAATACAGAAAACAGGGAGAGGACCTTGCAAGGCATCCCCTGGGTTTACAAGGATTAGCTACCCTTGTGAACATCAAGGAGGCCAAAAGGTCTTATGAAAGAAAAATATATAGTGACAACACTAATAAGTCTAGAGCGGCCACCAAGCCGTCTAGCCAAAAAGGGTCCTAAAAGAGACCCTTGCAAAAATAGTACTATGCATAATGACGAGAGGGACGCTTCTCGCAAAAAATAATAAGTGCGCGCAAGAATATATAAAAGGATAGCTAGGACCCAAGGGGTCAAAATATCCTTATAAGAGTAATCAAGAGGCACCAAAAGAGGTCCCAGTGAACCCTTTCACATGGGCTCCCAAGGACCTCCAGCCTGGTAAATAAAAGAGGGGAACCAACCAAACCCCATCATACAGGCTCAAAAGGGCCTCGAATGCAGTAGAATAAGAGACACTCCACATGGTCGCTCGAGCGACGGCATGCTCACCAAAAGAAGAGAAATTAAAATTGGGATCCTGCCTCCATACGTTGTAAAGGGCGCGGTCTATGGACCTGTAATCAATGACAGTCTTCTCTGCCTCCAAGGAAGCATTTCTCTCCTGCAAGGGGTCCTGGTAACCTCAACTTCGGCCTTTGCAGTCTGGAGTTCGACCCTGATAGACTCAACTTCGGCCTCTAAATAAGTAACCCTCTCCTGCGACACCGTCACGATATCCTTGGTCGCTTGGAGTTCGCTCTTCAGGCTGGAAACTTGGTCCTTTAGCTCCTTGGCCTTGGCAACCGCCTTTTACTTCCTCCTCGACGAGGTGGCAAGTTCGGCCCGAACCTTCTTTAGCTCAGACTGGGTTTTCTCAAGCTCTTTCTTGAGCTCCTGGACCCGGGCTGTAAGGCAGTCCCTCTCAGCAGTAGACGCAGAGAGGTTGCTAGACGAGTCGGGAAACCGTAGAGCCACAGTATAGGCCTGCAAAAATAGACCAAAAGGATGTGTTAGTCTCCAAATAGATACCCCATGAAATTAGCCCATACTTTAAAAAAAAAAAAAAAACTAGGGAAAAAGTGAGGTGATGGGGGATTGAACCCCTTACCTCTTGAAGGGAGTATGGGTCTGGATACCACTAAGCTAAGGAAGTGAGGTGTACATAATGAGCCTTGCATGAGGGCCTATTTACAAGAATTGATGAGAATAGTCTACAAGAGCACCTAAAGGTACTCTCCTAGACTGGGGGGGAAGTGTTGATGCTCAAAATCTCACCAAGGGAAAATATGAGATCGATGCCATGAAGCCCCCATTTACACGACATAGAAGACATGGCCTCGCTCGGCCACGCTCGGCCACCCGAACGCGAGAAGCCAATGGCCTCACTAGGCCTCGCTCGACCAGTCAGGCATGGACACCATTGGCCTCGCTCGGCCACGCCCGCACGCACCAGGTGGCCTTGCTCGGCCACTCCCGCACGCACCAGGTGGCCTCGCTCGGCCACGCCCGCACGCCTGGTGACCTCGCAAATATGGGCACGCGTCATCTAGGCCCGAATGGCCACGCCCATGCCCACGGAGTGGCCTCGCCATCTAGGCCCCGTGATGGCCTCGCCCATGGCTCCAGAGTGGCCTCGCCATTTAGGCCCCGTGGTGGCCTCGCCCATGCCCACGGAGTGGCCTCGCCATCTAGGCCCCGTGGTGGCCTCGCCCATGCCCACGGAGTGGCCTCGCCATCTAGGCCCTGTGGTGGCCTCGCCCATGCCCACGGAGTGACCTCGCCATCTAGGCCCCGTGGTGGCCTTGCCCATGCCCACGGAGTGGCCTCACCATCTAGGCCCCGTGATGGCCTCGCCCATGCCCACGGAGTGGCCTCGCCATCTAGGCCCCGTGGTGGCCTCGCCCATGCCCACGGAGTGGCCTCGCCATCTAGGCCCCGTGATGGCCTCGCCCATGGCTCCAGAGTGGCCTCGCCATTTAGGCCCCGTGGTGGCCTCGCCCATGCCCACGGAGTGGCCTCTCCATCTAGGCCCCATGGTGGCCTCGCCCATGCCCACGAAGTGGCCTCGCCATCTAGGCCCCGTGGTGGCCTCGCCCATGCCCACAGAGTGGCCTTGCCATCTAGGCCCCGTGGTGGCCTCGCCCATGCCCATGGAGTGGCCTCTCCATCTAGGCCCCGTGGTGGCCTCGCCCATGCCCACGGAGTGGCCTCGCCATCTAGGCCCCGTGATGGCCTCGCCCATGCCGACGGAGTGGCCTCGCCATTTAGGCCTGAATGGTGGCCTCGCCCATGGCCTCATGGGGGTCACATCCGCAGCACACTCGGCCTCGTGAACAGCCAAGAGAGCCGCGCCATCAATAAGCCTTCCATGGGGGCCTCGCGAAGGAATGAGAGCTACGTCACCTAGTGGCCACGCGAGTAGAGCCATGCACCAAGGGTCCCATTCCTTACACCTTGAGACCCCTATGCTTAGAGGCTCCAGTACGAGTCGAATGGGACATACTTGTACGACCTAGTACTGAGTACGGACACCGGTATCAGTGGGACTGCTAGGATAAGAGTTATGGCCCGTACGTCTACAGCCAAGGGTCAGAGTCGACACCACTACCATCTGCGCCACTATGCCTGCCACCACTCATCAGACATAGGTACAGACAAGTAGTGGAGACATCCTCCTGACACCTGCTCCTGTACTGGATGTATGACCACAACCTCTGAAGCCACTCCCCTGACATAGTACTTATGTACCACTTGGTCTCCTGGACCACCATGTACCTAAGGCCATTAGAGCCTACTATAAAATGAACTCTAACACCACCTGAGGGGGGGTTGGAAAATTCATTGTATGCAGAGGCTATTGAGAAATATACCAAGGCTTGCTCCATTGTTTATCTGTGTTTACTTTTCCTTAAAGTTTATTCTCAGTTCTTATATAAACATCACCTGACTTACCTTTGAGTTTTCCGATCTAATTTCGTTGACGAGATTTCACCGTCAACATATATCATGCATGTCACATAGTCACACATTAAATCAGTTAATTACACATATATCCAATTATGCCCTCCCGACACGCTAATCAAGGCACTAAACCCTATTAGCATTTTTGGGACGTTACAGTGGGTGGATGAACTGCCCAGTTTGTTGTGGGCATACATATTCATGCCTCGCTCCATCAAAGGAGAAACTCCATTCTCTTTGGCCTATGGGTGCGAAGCCGTACTCCCAATAGAGATGAAGGTAAATTATTTCAAGGTCCTTTCCTATGAAGAACGAGCCAATCGTGAAGGGATGGAAGAGAATTAAGAACTACTAGAAGATTAGAGGGAAAAAGGCATAAATGAGGTTAGCAGTGTACCAACAATGAGCTGCGAGATACTACAACTCAAGGGTACGTGAGCGAGCTATCAAAGTTGGATACTCGGTGTTTAGGAAAGTTCTCCCCAACACCCAAGAACAAGGAGCTGGAGTTTTAGGGGAAAATTGGGAAGGACCCTACAGGGTCGCCCAAATGGTTCCCCCTAACACCTACAAGCTGGCACACCTTGACGGCAAAGTTATCCCCTGCGCATGGAATGTCTAGTACCTCAATGAGTACTTTCATTGAGTTTCGAATCAAAGAGGTTGCCCTAGTTAACCTCCATTTAATGTAGTAAGAGTCAATTGTGTTTTAGCCTATACTGTAATAAATCAAAGAATTCATCTGAGTTGGTTTCATAGAGTAGCAAGAGTTTTTTATTCAAGAGCTCTAAGTGTTAATGGAACGTTGGGTATTTAATTCACTTGTTGCATCATTTACATTCAAAGCACTTATCCAACCCACGTGCCTTCATTTCCAAAAGCATGTGTAAGTAAGGACTAGTAAAAAGTTCTTAGATAGGATGAATCTTGCCAACCACTTAGGGGGCATGAGATTTGCATATAAAAAATATACAATAAATATATAATATGCATGTATACAAAAAATATGAGACCCTTGTGTACGGACCCAGAAAACAGCCTCTTAAATCTATAAGGATTAGCTAACCTTAAATACCTTAAGAGGGCAAGAGGATTTCACAAGGGAGACCTACCCACAAAGACATCCACTCAAAGGAGGAGACCACCTCCTCGAGCCTTAAAAGAAGCCCCCTAATAATAATTCTAGATCGACCATAAATCCATCTAGCCAAAAAGGGTCTCAGAAGAGACATTTGTAAAAAATAGTACTACGCTTAATAACGAGAATGGCGCTTCTCGAACAAAAATAAAAAGCGCACGCAAAAGAATAAAAAGGAGTGGCCAAAGCCCAAAGGGCTAACACACCCTTAATGAAGATAATCAGCCATACAAAGGTTGTCATCAAAACAAGAGAAATCATGTAAGTTCCTTACAAAAAAAGAGCTCATAAAAGTTCTCACAAAAAAAAAAGTGTTGAGATTGGTTAAATGCATGGTGAAATTATTTAGGTATGAAGAGGTGATAAAACAATAACTATTACACAAAAGTTAACAAGTAAAAGTTGACTTACGCTATAAGCATTTATAAATCAACTTTTTGGGTCCAAGTAGTTTAAGATCATTTGGAGGTGTTTTGAGATAAGTCTTGGAGTGACAAAATAGAGGCGTCGGTGATGCATCGCCCCTAGGAGGCGACGCGTCACCCGAAGCATTGAAACCCTATACTAAATGAATCAGGCGATGCATTGCCTGGTCATAAAGGATACATCGCTTGACAGGAGAGGCAGCCTGGTGTAAGGCGATGCATCGCCTGGGTCGTTATGGGCTGTCCGTACGTATACGTAATTTAGCTCCAAAACTTAAATTTAAATGTTCTAATCTCATTGGTTGAGTCTAATGGGGTCCTATACTATTTAAGGGGTTCATATGAGTTTATTGGTGAATTGATCACTCGTCTTTCTCTCTCTCTCTAAAAGAAGAACTCTTTCTCTCTCTCTCTAGCTCCAAGATTACTAGTTTTCTCAAAGATCTTCATCAAGAAAGCTTGGCGTGTATGAAGGATCAAGGCTTATGTATCCCAATCTCATTCCATTGTTGTAGCTTAAAGCATTTTCATAGAGAAGGCTAGGAATAGAGATTTTTGGACAACAAATCTTCATTTGTGTCAAGCTTTGCAAGTTTTGTGTTTCACATAAAATCATAGCTTCTGATTTTATGTTCCTAGGGTTTGTTCTTCAAGGAAGGTCAATTCTAAACCCTTATCTCATTGTGTTTATGTAAATTTTTTTTAACTATTCTCAAAGGTTGATTTACTTGTATCTTTTGTCTTGGTTGTATCACAAAGCAAAGGTTATCTACAGCCTAATCCCCAATAATAAAAAATCTCTATCTCTAAACCTATGTTTTGTGTCAAAATTTGTGTATTTCTAAAGGTTTTCGTGCTAGGTAATGTCATGGAAGAAAGCTCATCAATCTTAGCTCTCAAGTTCATGTCTCAAGATCTAGTTAGACTAGATAGGTTTGATGGCTCAAACTTTGAAAGATGGCAAGACAAGATCAAGTTTCTCCTCACAACATTGAAAGTTCACTACATTCTTGACAAAGACTTGAAGACTTTGGAGCCTCCAAAGGATGGTGATTCTCAAGAAGTGATCAAAGAAAGGAAGAAAATGGAAGAATATGAACACATTTGTAGAGGCCACATACTCAATGCTTTGTCAGATCACCTCTATGATCTCTACTCAAAACTACATCGAGATAGGAGATATGGAAAGCTCTTGAGAGGAAATATAAAATCGAAGAAGAAGGTACCAAGAAATTCCTTATCACTCAATACATGGAATTTAAATTCTTTGATGCTAAACCCTTACTTCCACAAGTACATGAACTTCAAGTTATTGTGAATAAGTTGTCTACTCTGAAGATAACATTGTTGGAATCCTTCATCGTGGGAGGGGTTATAACCAAACTACCTTTGTAACGTCTCAAATTTGTTAACAAGGCTAAGTGCCTAGATTACTGTGCCAGGAGGGCATAATCAAATTTATATGTGAAATTAATTGAATGTATGCGTGTTTACATGGTTTATATGATTTATATTGTGATATGAGTATTTATGCATGTTTATGTTTATTAAATATGCATGTGGAGCTGTTTTGTTAATTACAGCATATTTGTAATATTTGACTCATTGAGAGTATATTTGTATTATATATGCTTGATGAGTGAGACCATAGTGTTATGGGGATATATTTGAGAGGTGTGGCCCGAGGCGATCCTAGTGAGAAATTTGGTGGAAAAGTCACATTGGGGATAAATAACCGGCTCGGGGTGAGCCTAGGGGTATTTTAATAAGTTAGTACACTACCGGGGATTAAGAGTTTATTTGGTAAATTACTGGGGCATATTAGGGTATGAATTATAATTGGAAGGAAAATATTAGTGTTTGGAAGATTAGTGGGATTAATTAGGAATTTATGATGTTATTTGAGGATTAGCGAGTCTCAGGATAAAGTACGGTTTTTCCCCTGAAGGCGTTAAGGAGCTAATGTTTTGGGTAGGAGTGTTTTAGTCTTTTCCAAGCCCTAGGATAGGCTTAGTCAGCTGGGGGAGAAGCTTTTAGAACTAAAAAGAACAACAACATTTCTCTCAACTCACCTTTTCTTCTCCCTTTCATTTTCTCTCTCCATCCCTCTTTCTTGGTTGGAGTCCTTAATTTCTTTGAGAGAATAACTTGGGAAATTGAATGTTGGAGCTAGGAACAGGATTAGGAGCAGCTTAGGGTCGGAACTACATAGCTGAGGTTATATTGTTAGGCTCAGGAGTAAGGATCGTGCTTGGAGTTGCTATACGCTTTCTGGTCGGTACTCAAGGTAAGAAAACTGCACCGTGGTTGTAATCGGGGCTTGGACCCCTGTTAATGGATATAACTGTGGTTATAAATGTGATTATTCGATTAGGAATGCTTGTATATGCTGCATCTGATTGTGTATTATGAAATCTATATGTTTGATTATATCTAATCCAAAAGCTCGACCTAAGGGCGCTAGGGTGACATCAAGCGTGTGGAATGCAGCTCGGCCTAAGAGAGTCGGGGTCGGCAATAAGATCTGAGAGATCAACTTAAGAGAGCCGAGCCTGAACGTCACCTAAATATTCAGAAGTGTCGATTGCACTTGTCTAACTCATTGATTGTTAAATTGTATTATGTGTTTGTTTGAGCAGACTCTTGCTGCTAAGCTTGTTGTTTATATTTTGTTACTTATTGAATCTGCTGATTTAAGTTTTCTTGCTGAGCCTCAGCTCACGAGTGCTTTGTGGTGAAGGTAAGGGAAAGGGTAAGTTGGGCCAGTCATGAGTTGGAGAGCTTCAGGGGTGGTGTGTACATATGCAACCTACTCGACCGCCACAACCGGGATAGCTTAGGAGGAACTAGGGTTGAACTCTGTTTTGCTGCTTAGGACAGCTAATGTGTATTTTATTTGTCTTTTTCCAGTCTATAACCACTTGTTGAGATCCCATGTATAAACTAAACATTTTTAATTAAAAATGATTACCTCGTTGACCAAAATTTTTAATACCTAATCTTGGTTTAGTATTTAATTACACATTTAAGTCCAAATGACTCGCTTAGTGAGTTAAACACCATTTTAAACAGATAGTGTAATGGTCTTGGCTAACCAGGGCGTTACAACCTCCATCTTGGAGAGGCTATAGGAAGAAGATTCTCCATAAGAATGAAGAGATATCATTGGAAGAAATCTTTAAACACCTAAGGATTGAAGATGAGTCTTGGTCTAGAGACAAGAGTATGAAAGAGTCCAATTTTGGGACATCCGAGGCTAATTCCATAGAGAAACCCTCTCAATCCAAAGGGAAGACTCACAAGAAACCCTAATCAAAGAAAGATACTCATCTAGCCCTAAGGAAGAATGAAGGGCAATTCAAGGGTGTGAGAGGCCCTTGTTTTGTTTGTTGCAAGAGTGGTCACATGTCTAGAGAATGAAAGTATTGAAAGCCCCATAACAATGGATCCAAAGTCAACACAACTCAAGAAGATTTGGTTGCAACTTTGAATGAGGTGAATGCCATCCAAGGAAAAGTACAAGGGTGGTGGTATGCCACTTGTGCCACCATTTATGTAGCCTATGATAGAGAGGTCTTCAAGACATTTGATGAATCAAAGGATGGATGTGAGATTCAAATGGGGAATAAGCAAAGGTACAAGGTGTTGGGCAAAGGAAATGTTGATCTTTACTTCACATCCGGAAAGAAGGTTATGTGTTGTATGTTTTGGATATGAGTAGGAATCTTGTGAGTGGGCATTTGTTGAGCAAACGGGGCATCAAAATGATGTTTGAGTCCAACAAGCTAATTCTATCCAAAGGCAATTACTTTGTGGGAAAATGGTATGTGTGTGATGGGATGATTAAATTGTGTACCAAAGACAATTGTTTTGATAATAAAGCATGCTCATCTTCCTCTTATGTGCTTGGTTTTGATTCTATTACTTTGTGACATAATAGACTTCCTCATATAAGATCTAGTACATTTAAAAGAGTTATCAAATGTTGTTTATTTCTATGCAATGATGTTGAGCATGATAAATGTGAATTATGTGTTAAATCCAAGATGGTAAAGAGACCTTTTTCTAGTGTTGAAAGGAAAACTAACCTTTTAGATTTGATACATAGTGTTTTGTGTGAATTGAATGGAATAATTACTAGAGGAGGACATAGGTATTTTGTTACCTATTGATGATTGTTCTAGATTCACATACGTATACTCGCTTAAGAATAAGTATGAGGCCTTTATCATGTTTAAAATCTATAAAGTCAAAGTTGAAAATCAATTGGAAAAGAAAATAAAAGTGATAAGAAGTGATAGGGGCGGTGGATACTTTTCCAATGAGTTTAATGTGTTTTGTGAGATACATGGTATAATAAAAGAATGTACAACCCCTTATACTCCCCAACAAAATGGTATAGCAAAAAGAAAGAATAGGACATATGTTGAAATGATTAATGATATGCTATTACATGCGAATTTAAGATTTGTGTTATGGGGAAAAGCCTTGCTTATCGCTTGTCATATTCTAAACAGGATTCCTCTAAAGAAGAATAAAATTTCACCATATGAGATATGGAAAGAAAGGAGGCCCAACCTAGGGTTTCTCAAAGTGTGGGGGTGCCTTGCTTATTGCAAGAGAATGAAGCCTAAAAGGACCAAGTTGGGTCCAAGGTCCATCAAATGTGTGTTTGTAGGCTATGCGTCAAATAGCAAGACCTACAGGCTATTAGACTTGGAGCCTAATGTGATAATTGAATGAAGAAAAGTGGAGTTCTTTGAGAGTTTATTGTATAGTGACAATAAGCCTAAAGAACCGATCTCATTATAAGGAACTAAAGAGGAGTTACCTTCAAGGGTTGTAAATCAACTGATATTGTCTAGAAGAAGCCAAAGGCTAAAAGAGAATGGATCACAAAATGAAACCTCTCAAGTGGAGACTCTTTACCTACTAGAGGGAAACCATAAGGGAGTTACTTGGAAGTATCCTATGGTACTTCAAGTGGAGGATGATCTTAAAACTTTCCAAGAAGCTATGTCCTCAAGGGACTCTAATTTTGAAAGAGGCAATAAATGATGAGATTAATTCAATTATGTCTGACAACACTTATGATATTGTTGATCTACCACAGGGATCAAAGCCAATAGGTTGCAAGTGGGTATTTCGAAATAAATACAATACTAGTGGGACCATTCAAGCCTATAAGTCAGGATTGGTGGCCAAAGGGTTTAGACAAAATGAAGACATAGATTATTTTGATACCTATGCACTGGTAGCAAAGACGACATCTATAATATTGTTGGTTGCCTTATCATGAATACACAACCTATATGTTCATCAAATGGATGTCAAAATGACATTTATAAATGGTAACCTTGATGAGGAGGTGTACATGGAATAACTGGTAGGTTTTGTTCTAAGTGGATCAAAGCCTATAGGTTGCAAGTGGGTATTTAGAAAGAAATACAATACTAGTGGGTCCATTCAAGCCTATAAGTCTGGATTGGTGGCCAAAGGGTTTAGACAAAAGGAAGACATAGATTATTTTGATACCTATGCACCGGTAGCAAGGACGACATCTATAATATTGTTGTCTGCCTTATCATCAATACACAACCTATATGTTCATCAAATGGATGTCAAAATGACATTTATAAATGGTAACCTTGATGAGGAGGTGTACATGGAATAACTGGTAGGTTTTGTTCTAAGTGGATCAAAGCCAATAGGTTGCAAGTGGGTATTTAGAAAGAAATACAATACTAGTGGGTCCATTCAAGCCTATAAGTCTGGATTGGTGGCCAAAGGGTTTAGACAAAAGGAAGACATAGATTATTTTGATACCTATGCACCGGTAGCAAGGACGACATCTATAATATTGTTGTCTGCCTTATCATCAATACACAACCTATATGTTCATCAAATGGATGTCAAAATGACATTTATAAATGGTAACCTTGATGAGGAGGTGTACATGGAATAACTAGAAGGTTTTGTTCTAAGTGGAAATAAACATAAGGTGTGTAATCTTGTTAAATCATTATATGGTTTGAAGAAAGCACCAGAAAAATGTCATGAGAACTTTGATGAGGCCATTGTTTCAGATGGGTTTAGACACAATAGTTTGGACAAGTGCTTATACTCTAAGACTTGTGATGATTATGTCATCTTAGTGTGTCTATATATTGATATTGAGTAATGACACGTGTTGACGCAATTTTTCGCCAACAGTGTATTAAGAAATTAAACAAGTAGATTAGTGCTAAATTATAAACTGTAATGAAATAATAAACACTCTCTCGAACATACACACATTTTATGTGGTTCAATGGTTAAAATCCACCTAGCCCATGAGTCAATATTATTACTTTTCTCTCTCAATTTCTGCAGAGTTTTGGTAATACAAAAAATGGCCCTCCCTTCCCTATCAATTATTACTAGTATTTATAGGGGAATTCCATGGACATGTTTGGGTAACTGAGTGAATAAATTGCGTGAATAAATAAGGTATATATTTAATACAAATTATTCCCATTTACATTGGGATATGATTTGATATAGCTTGGGCATTAATGAGCGTATAAAGAGCCTCCGAATATCTTGGGATCCTTCAATATGCACTCTGTCCAGGTTTCCACGAGCTGAATATCTCACCCGAGCTTGTGTTCAATGACTATCTGGACTCTAGCCCGTAGTAAGCTCAGAGCGCCCAAAGTTGGATCTGGTCATTATAAGTCTCGAGCTCAATCGTTATCCTGAGAGGTGGTCTGATAATAAACTGTGTATCGTGCTGTCAAACCCCCAAACTCGAGCTGTTCACATCACTATTAGATAGATTTTCTAATTGGTTATTTTTCTATATATTCATTTGCCAGCTGTACCCAAGCTGGGTAATTGAACTCGTGCTAATTTTAGGGTACAACATTTTCCCCCAAGCTCCTGCTCATGCTTGATGTCGTCACTTTTTGAAATGCATAGTAAGGGCTTTTAGGCTTCTGCCATTTAAAATCGTGCCTGCCCACTACTCGATTATTGGACACGTGGCTGCCTGCGATTGGCGTCCATTCGGGTTTTGAGGACTATGACAACTGTTCTGTCAACTTTTTGCCGCCGTATGGTTCATTTAATCTTGGCCTTTGGATCTTGATCAAACCCAATCGGATGGCCCAAATTAATTCCCATAGTTTACGTATAAATAGGATGATCAATTCTAAAACCTCACCACCTTTGCATTAAAAAAAATTTTCCTTTTCAAAAACAACAAAGTTTCCCTTTTTCTCTCAAACTCTTCCCAAAAGCCTTCATCGCCTTCATTGCCTTCCAGACTTTTAGAAGCTGTCAAGGAGCTTCCTGTGGACATATCAACATTTTCTTTGAATGAACATATAATCTATAAGTATTTCCTCACCTGGTTTGAATTTTTTGATTCTTTATTTTCCAGTGAGTTTTTTTTTTTTTTTTGTACTTCAAAAAATGCTCTTTTCTCAATATTGTTTAGGATATGTCTGAGTGTAAATAGGAAATAGGGTTCGGTTTAGGCTAAATGAATGAAATCAAATTCGTTTAGAAGTAAGGTACTCATAAAACTGGGCAAATTTTCTGGGTTTTTTGTTGTTGAGAAAATTCTAATGGTAAATCGGTTTGTATATGTGTTTGGGGTGTAGAAGCCAAAGGGATTTTAGGTTTAATCCTAGGTGGCTTAAAGGATACGATTCCTTAAAAAGGAAAGTAGTGGGTCTGATGGATCTGACACACGAATCCCAAAGTATCTGGGAATTTTAAGAAATCGAGGCGCACGGCCTAGGACCACACGTCGAGGCTAGGACAAAGCTTAGCTCGTATAATTTTTCAAATCTTGAAAGTAAACCACTTAAGCCTTTGGACTTCCATACCTCTACAACCGTAGCTAGAAACTATCTTAGGTCACCTACTAATAGGCCCCTTTGTCATCAGGCAATCTGAATCATGGCACCCGCAAAGAAAAATTCCACGAGTTCCTCTACTTGCCAGGACTCCAGTTTTGAGGGGTGCTTTTAAGGCCGACAGGTCCGGAGCTGGGCTTGTAGCTAAGAGACCTAGGGTGGTCAAGAGAACAACTTCGAAGATGGGAGGTACCTCCAATTATTCGTCTAAGGACAAGGGTGCCGGCACCTCCCAGGAGCAGGCACAAAGAGAACTTCCCCCAGCTCTGGTAACAATGGTTACTGTCCAAGAAGCTCCGCCTCCTCCTCCTCCTCCTCCTCGACACATACCGCCCTCAAATCCTCAAGTGAGAGGCTCTTATTGTCCAGATCCCGGTTGAGCCACATGACCTAGACAAGATCCCCGAGGCCTTTCGGGGTAATGTGTATGAGACAGCAAGCCACATGGTGGGCCACGTCTACAAAGCCAGTGCTAGGGATTTGAGGGTTATAGAGGAGCATAGTCCTGAAGACATCCTTGAATCTGCTATGGGGATGAACCTTACTGTGAGTCCCTTTCACTCTCCTAACCTTTTCTTTTTCTTTAGGTTAAAACTATTTTTGACTTGCTTTATTTTTCTGCAGTCTTTCTTGGCCCAGTATCGAAGCATAGCTCGCGTTAAAGCGAGGATCGAGGAACTCCGAGCTTCCCTGAGCACCGCTAAAGAGAGTGAGTAGGCCACCAAAGCTGCCCTGATTTCTTCTCAGGAGGGCGAACGATTTTCAAAGGTTGCCCTGTTCGCTTCCCAAGATCAGGTCGTGGAGGCGAGTAGCCGCGTAAATCAGATTCATGCTGAAACTGAAGAACTCAAGAAGAAGCTGATCGAGGTCGAGGCTAAGGCCAAGGAGGAAGCTGCAGAGTCCTCATCTCAAATGGAGGAAATGCTTTACCATTGCTAGGCTTTCAACATGGATGGGAACTTCTTTTTCATGCAGCCCAAGCTGCGGGATCCGTATCTTGCTTGGTTCAAGATTCAGTTTTCACAATAACCATCGAAAACAGGCGAGGCTTCTGGAGCTACCAAGGGGGATTACGAGGAGGTGACTTCGCTGGAGCGAGCTGGAGGAGCTCAGTGGTTTTATTTTTCACCCTTTTTATTGTTATTATTTTTCAAATTTTTGTAACAGTCCCTTGGGACCAAAACAATTGTCTTCGGGCTTAGTTTGAGATGACAATATATTTTTGAATATACATCTAACTTGTGATCTATTTGTGTTTCCCTCAATTTATTATTTTCTCATGTTTATGAATATGTAGACTCTTGCACATTCTAAATCTTAGGGATTGACTTTTAGATCGAGATAGATTTTATTGATATCTTAGTTGTATCCAAGATTTTGCTTGCTTACATGCGTCATACCTGTTAAGAATTAGGTGTTCAGACCTGGTTATGTCCAAGTTTTTAATAAACTTAATAGCATTATACCTATTAGAAATTAGGCCTCAGACTTGGTTATATCTAGGGTTTTTAATAAACTTAATAACATTACCTGTTAGAAATCAGACCTCGAACCTGGTTATATCCAGGGTTTTAGTGATTTCTCAAACTTAGTTCGTGAAAGGTTTATTGAAAACTCAAGCTTTAAAAAGCCGTTCAATAATCAATTTCTCCAAACTCCTAAGTTTTTAATCCTTATCTGAGTAAGCTTAAGTTTCTCAAAAACTCTCCTCGGTTATGTGCCCCTCAAGGAACCAGAACGTATAAATGTTCTTGGTTGCTTTTACAACGTGAGCTCGTAATAATAAAACAAAGAAGTGGTTATTTAATAATCCATCTATTTTTGAATTGAAATGGCTTTTATAAATAAGCCTTACATAGATGGTAATACTATTGATAATACATTTTTAAATGGAGGGCATTCCAGGTACGTGGGACTGTTTCCCCATTTAGTCGGGCTAGCTTGAAAGTTCCTTCACGCAAGACTTCTACAATTTGATACGGTCCTTCCCAGTTCGGGTCTAACACACCATCTTTGGGATATTTATTCACCAAAAAGACCCTTCACAGAACCAGATCACCTAATCCAAGTCTGTGCCCCTTGACATTTGAATTGAAATAACGAGTGATCTTTTGTTGATAATGGGAAAGATGTAACTGCGATGCCTCTCATTTTTCTTCAATCAGATTGAGGGATGCCCTAAGCAACTCATTAATATGATCTTGATCAAACGTCCTTTGTTTCCAAGTAGTCACCATTGCCTTAATTGGAAGCATAGCCTCGCTTCCAAAGGTTAGGGAAAAGGGGTATGTCTCGTGGAGGTTCTACGCGAGGTCCGGTAGGCCCAGAGTACTTGTGGGAGCTGCTTAGGTCATAATCCTTTGGCTTCATCCAATCTTTTCTTCAAGCGTGCTTTCAGGGTCTTATTTATAGCCTCGACCTGCCCATTGGCTTGTGGGCATGCTACCGACGAGAAACAGTTGATTATGCCATATTTTTCACAAAAGTCTATGAAGAGATCACTATCGAACTGCATTTCGTTGTCTGATACGATCTTTTTAGGGAGTCCAAATCGACATATGATATTCTTCACAACGAAATCCATGACTCACTTTGAGGTGATGGTTGCCAGAGGCTCAGCCTCTACCCACTTCGTGAAATAATCAATCACCACTACTGCATACCGAACCCCCCTTTTCCCATGGGTATGGAACCTATCAAGTCAATTTCCCATGCTGCAAATGGCCAAGGGGATGAAATCATGGTTAGCTCGACTGGGGCAGCTTGGGCAACTATGGCAAAACGCTGGCATTTTTCGCACTTTTGAACATACGAGATCGAGTCCTTCGTTAAAGTGGGCCAAAAATAGCCCTGTCTCAGTACCTTCAGTGCTAGGTTTTGCCCCCAGCGTGGTCTTCGCAAAAGCCTTCGTGTATTTCTTGTAAAATAGTTTCTGCTTCCTCAACCAAAACACACCACAGGGGGGGGGGGGGGACACGAATGACCTCGCCGATATAGGATTCCCTCAACAATTACATACTGTGGAGCTTGATAAAGCAGTTTTCTCGCGTCTTTCCTGTCATCAGGTAGCTTTCCAGTCGTGAGGTATTCCATTATAGGAGTCATCTAGGTCGGTCTTATGTTAATCATTTAGACCTCCACCGTTTCTCCTGTTACACTCAGGCTTTCCAAGAACTCAACCGGAAATACATTCAATGTTTCGAACTCTTTGATGGTAGTAAGTCAAGCTAAAGCATCAGCGTTTGAATTCTACTCGCGGGGTATCTGTTCAACGGAGCTAAACTCAAATTCAGACAACTCGCCCTTTACCTTTGCCAGGTAGGCCGCCATCTTGATGCCTCGAGCTTGGTATTCTCCCAATATCTAATTTACCATGAGCTGAGAATCACTATAGCATTGGATGGCTTTCGCCTTCAGCTCTTTCGCCACCCTTAGCCTTGCTAATAAGGCCTCATACTCCGCTTCATTATTGGATGCTTCAAACCCGAACCTGAGACATATATGGAACCGACGTCCTTCAAGTGAGATTAAGATTACCCCAGGTCTCGATCCATTTTTGTTTGATGATCCATCAACAAAGATTTTTCATAATTCCTGCACTGGCTCCATTATCAACTCATCCTGAAAATTGGTGCACTTAGCCACAAAGTCTGCAAGGGCTTGGCTCTTGATTGCTGTTCGTGGCATGTATAATATCTCGAACTGGCTAAGTTTGATAGCCCATTTTAATAAACTTCTCGACATTTCAGGTGTATACCGAGATTTTCGGAAACCACACCAATGGATATTAGCTAAGAATAATGACATGGAAAATAAAAGATTAATACGGGATTTTTACATGGTAGGGGCGTTAATGAGCCTTAGTCCACGAGTCAGTTGTATTAGAGCTTGGAAAGTCTTCTACAATGGAGTTTCTCTCTATGTTTTGACAGAGTAACTGTATATATGTCGAAGGGAGATCCTTTTCCCAGTGTTCTATCGCCTGTATTTATAGGCTCATGGGAACACTGGGTCTGGGCCGGGTACTACCCGGGCCCATAAGAGATATGGATACTCTTGGCTTCTCTGGTGGAAGCCCAATATAAAAGATAAAACATACATAGATTCATGACTAATTAAGGCCCAATAGGGTGGCCCAAGAACTATATTTTGCCCGACAAAATGGTGCTTTTGGTCTGGGCACTTCAAGTTACGAGGCAGATTCAGGGGACAAGACCAGTCAGAGTACTTGGCAGTGCAGATCTGAAACAGCGGCGTGCAATCCCGAGGTGGCCTTTTCCGTAGGTGAAAAGTGGGGACAACCCCCACGCGGAGTGGGGCGGCTTCAGGGTCACGGATGCTTTTCCTTACAAACCGGGGGTGACCTGATCCGGGTTCGTTTACCTTTGTCCCTCTTCGTTTACCACAGGCCCGGATCGTTGCCAAACTCCGGGACCGTTTTACGTATACTTCAACGGGATTCTGAGCTCTGTTTGTCTCTCGGACAATTGTCCTGGATCACCATCCCGGACACCGTCTGGGCTCAGAATCGCACTAGGGTCGTGCCCCTTGGATATTCCGGTACCAAGCGGGCTTGGGCCGGGCCCACATTCAAAAGCCCAGTCCATGGGCCTAGACTGCTGTCCCGGGCCCACGTCAGGAAATGGGGATAACATTTACCCCCAAGCCTTCACTTGGGGCCGCCAGGTGGAGGCTTGCCTTGCTCCCGGACGATCCACGATTGCCTTCCCAGTTCCTGATTGGAATCGTGGGTCTGTGACAGAGGGAAGTGACGTTGGCCGTATGCTGGGCTCGGACCATTTACCAGTGTTCGAGTACGTTTACCTTTGTCCCGCTTCGTGATAGGGGTACACGTGTCACCAGGTGACTGCTACATGGATGGGTCTCGACCTTGAAAGGTCGCCTAGCCATCTCAAGGGTCGCTAGGCCTAGGCTATTGTGTTAGCACAGATCTTGAAGCGTCCCATCTGCACGGGGGTCCATCATTAATACTTCTGGGTTGAGGTGGACCGTAGGATGGGGCGACCTTTGGCATCCGCCCCTCCTGGGCCGTTAGATCTGAGATGGCAAGGATCCAGCCCGAGAGGGCTCACAAATGCCCCTGCATGATTCTGGACCGTCCGATGGGGAGACACCTGTCCGTTGGATCAGAGGCCAGGATTTGGGACTTTATAAATACCCCACAGATGCTCATTTGAAAATTTTACACTCTCGAGCCATCTTAAGAATTGATCAGCTTTGCCCAAGATTTGCATGTCCGATATCGCCGGTGACATCCACCATCGTCTGCTAACTCTACGCCGTCATCTATTCCCTACGGCGCCAGCGTCTGCCCATCCGCCTGAGAACTCGTCCTGCGTCTGTCCTATCGACGAATTGCTGAACCTACTTCACCATTTCAAGAACGAAGTTCTGCCGTTCTTACCGTCGGACAACCACCATCTTCTACGACCAACAACTCACATTAAGTGCTTCTGACCTTCTTGATGAATATATGAACTTAGGCTGTTCTTTTAATTCACATGTTTAGGCTGCTAGAATCTGATTACGTTTAGGAGTTGTTAGGAAGGCCGCCTGGCTCGGGTTGCTCCGTATCTGGATGCTTCCCGGACAAATGGCGGAGCCTTAGTAGCTCTTTTTTTTGTTCCCGATCACGGTCTCGTGGTTCCTTGGAGATCCCGGACCCGATCCGAAGGGGCTCCAAGCAGTCCTTAAGAGACCCCCCGTACCTTAACCGAGGCATTGGTAGGGAGATTCCTAACCATGTCCCTTATTGGGTGGTCAGCTAGTCCATCAACCCTATAGGGTGGTCGGCCTATCACCCATGGGATGGTCGAACCTGACCGTTTTGTTCATGGTACTTGGTGAAGTATCATACTACTCACATTACCATGGTTGTTAGCATGAAAAACGTCAAGGAGTAAAGTTAGTATGGCACATAAAATACATGTGTTCAGAGTATACTGATACCTGAACCAATGAGGGTTATGAGTTGATATACTTAGTAAGCATTGGAAATAAAAAAAATTCAGTCAATACACTGGGTACTCATAACATAAAAGCATAAATGCATAAAATGTCATATGTAAAAACTATCAAGTACAAGGTGCCCCACTAATGGCATGAGAGGAAAGGCAGTATAAAGGGACAAGAAGACTAACTAGGGTGAGGAGTATCATCTAAAAGACTACCCTGAGCCTCGGCAGCCTCACGAGCTAGACAATTCCTAAGCTCCTTCGCTCGCGACTTCTCGGGAAGGAAATCCAAGTTCAGATCTTTGTTGGACTTCTAGATCAAGTAAAAGCAAGAGAAGATTGTCTCTGAATACTCCTCTCGAGCCTTGTCTCGAGCAGCTTTGACCTCTTGCTCTTTCTCGACAAGAGAATCCTTCTGCAATTGGTCTATGTCAGCAATTAGCCTCTCTTTCTCAGCTTCAGACTATTGGAGCTGATCTGCAAGTTCCCCATCCACCTGGGTTATCCTGAGAGTCAACTCAGTCACTTCCTTTTGTTTGAGCTCCATGGTACTATGGAGGGTGTTGATCTCTTCATCCTTTGAGGCAATGTCAGCATCCCTAGAGCCAAGAATGCGCCTAAGGTCCAGTACCTCTTGACGGACAACTTCAAGCTTAGAACGAAGGTTGGAGAGCGTAGAAGTACACTATACAGACCTATCACGGACATGAGAGACCAGCATCAATGGCTGCAAAGAACATACAAGTGTTAGATAAACTTTAGAACACAAGCTAAATAGACGAGAAAGGAATTGTAAAGGGCTCACACTCTGAATGTCTAAGAGTGACTTCGTGAGAATGGTTTCTAGGTCTTCATTCTTGATCCCATTAAAGGATGTTGTTGTTTGCTTGAGATATGATGCTCAGTCCATGAGGGAGCTTAGGTTCTGTATAGCAGACTAAGGTGGCTCAGATAAAGGAGCAGGCGCAGAACAAGAAGCACCTGCATCAGTGAAAATGGGAGGAACTGGTGTAGACAAAGATGGCTCTACCTCTTCGACAGGGCTAGGCACCAAAAGAATTTGACTAGATGCCAAAGGAGTCGGAGGAGACACCTCAAGAGGAACCGCCACGACCGACTCAACCTCAACCCTGGCCCTTTTTGCCGCTCGAATAGAAGGACTGGTCTCGGTGGGAGTCGACCTCTGCTGGGTGTGGACAAAACCAAACATGTCTAAGCCTACAAAAGAAGATCAAATGTTAGAAGGATATTAAGTACAGATGAATCATAAAATAAAGGTGATAAAGTGTCGAACCCTCTGAATGTGATTCAAGTTCGAACGTAGCCTCATCAAAGTCATCCAAAGCAAGCGATGAGTACACAGCAGATGCACCCACCTCATCACCCTCATGTCCGGCTAGCACCGGCGAAGAGGGTACCTCCTCAACATGAATGGGTCCTGGGGAGTCTATGGCTATCGCGAGCTCGGAACCATCGTCATCCAGAACATTTGATATGGTAGGAGGAAATAGCCCCACCTTCCTAAGGTTCTCTGGAGTAACAAGGGTCTTGACATTATTCTCCTCAGGGGTCATGGAAATCAGTGCCTTGGCCCTAACTGTCATATCTTGGGTCGAGAGTGGTCTATAAAAAGGCCCAATGTGCTTAAACTTGGAGTAGTTGGCCTCTGTGTCCTTAGTAAAGAAATAGTTGTCGGCATATCTAAATGCCTTGCTATTTCCAGAGATCTCTTCCAAGAACGTGTTAGTACCCTTGCTCATATAATGGTGGAAGTGGAAATACCCCGAGTTGCGCTGAGAAGGGTTTGTCTTCAGGTCAAACAGATAGTGGATCTCGTGAAGCACTAGAGCAGCCCATTTTCTATGGTGATAGATAATGTACAATGTAGATAAGGCCAAGATCGCATTAGGAGCCAGTTAAGAAGGACTAATACCAAAATAGTTTTCTATACTTTAGAAGTAAGGATGAAGAGGAAGTAGGGCCATAAACCTAATGGAAGAACGTGTCCAACCCAGAGGGGGGTCCTTATCTCTGTCATCTGGACCAGGGATAGTGATGGATACACCAGAGAGGTCAAAGGTCTTCCTCACGTTCTTTACCTTCTCTTCAGTCATGTCAGAGGCCACCCCCTTGAACCAAACAACCTCATAATCAGTAGGGCGAGGATTCTCAAACGGTTTCCATATGATTTAACTGGCGAAGGTGGCCCCAGAATCTGATGAATTGAATTCCTTTTGTCGTCTCTTCTTCTGCTGCTCAACTGGCGAGACTGTCTTGCTCTTGGTAGGAGGGCAAACCACCTTAGGACTTAATCTGTGAATGGGACACTCCTGAGGTTGAGTAGTATGGAGATGAGAGCCCTCGGTATAATCTTGCCGAGAAGAAGATTGATGGGGAACCCAACTAGTATCTCGGTAAGAAGGGCATTGCAATGGTTCTCACTGACCTGACCCATCCCGCTGAGAAGGATGACTCGCTGAGGTGTACCTTGGGTGCCTTGGGAACCGCGGGGTGTACCGTGCTGAGAAGTAATCTGAGAAGAGCTCGACGAGGAGCCCTGAGTGATATGCCTGACAATCTGAGGATCTTCTTCAGAGGGTTGCCAAGTTGTCTGTTTCACTCTCGCCATTGAACAACACCCCTTTAACAAATCTTCTTCACTGAATAAGTATAAACCAGAACGAGGGAGAATCCTTTTCAACCTTTCCAAGAACTCATGGGGAGTACGCTCACTTACTGACTTGTCTGATGAAGAGGAGCTAGACATCCGCAACAGAAGAAAAATAAAGATTAAAGTTAGTAAATGAGCATAATGATGCCAACAGTTGGGGGCATGTTCATGAACTATAGAGTAAAAATGAAGAACTCAGGAGCAAGATTCTATATAGGGGGTCGCCCTAGTGAGCCTAAGCATAGGTCAACTACCCCAAGGAAGTAAGCTTCAGAAAAATGCAAGAGGACCGTTCAAGTCTCTAGAAAAAAAATTTATAGTACAAGGAAGACCCTCAAGGAAATCAGCTGAGTTGAAAAAATTAATTTTTTGGATCCCAGGTGGTCAGCTTATGCTTGGGCCGACCACCCTGAGTCCCTGAAAATCGCCTAAGGCAAGAGGTACTCGGCCCATGAACCCCTAAGATGGTCGGCCTAGCCCTAATTCTAGGCCTGGAAATCGCCTAAGGGAAGGTAGGGGAATACTCGGCCCATGAAGCTCTATGGGTGGTCGGCCTAGCCCTAATTCTAAGCCTGGGAATCGCCCAAGACAAGGATTGGGAGCCCTAGAGGTGCTCGGCACAAACACTAATTCTAAGCCTGTGAATTGCCCAAGACTAGGATTGTGAGCCCTGGAGGTGCTTGGCCCAAACACTAATTCTAAGCCTGGAAATCGCCTAAGGCAAGGATTGGGAGTCCTGGAGGTGCCCGACCCAAACACTATCTTAGAAATCGCCCAAGGCAAGGATTGGGAGCCCTGGAGGTGCTCGGCCCAAACTTGCTCCTAGGCCTGGAAATCGAACAAGGAGAAGCCAAGAGGTACTCGGCCCAAACTTGATCTTATCCCTGGAAATCGCAGGCACTAGAGTTTGGAGTCCCAAAAATTGCCAGGACTAGTGAGTGGTCGGCCTAGGGTCCTGCATCCCTGGAAATCGTCCAGTATGGGGTTTATAACCCTGAAAATCGCCTAGGCAAAGGAATTTTACAGAGAAATCTTGATTCGAGTAAGTCAATTATTTTGTATCAAGATACAAAAATACAAGAAGATTCAGACAAAAAATCCTCAAAAATGCAGAGTGTTTCTTATGAATCTAAGCACATTTAAATTAAATAATGTGAAGATTAGAAGAGAGTACTTACCAAAGATCTGAATCTAATCAGACTTGAATCCTGTTTGAAAGTGGCGCATGGAGCAGGAATGAGGAGAGAGGATCTACTTATAACCTCTCAGGCAGACACAATATTTTTAGGAATTCAAATTTCATTGAAAAATATTTGATATGGTTTAAGTTTAGATTCCTTAAAAATATCTATATTTTTAGGAATTTAAAATTCCTTGAAAAATATTTATATTTTTAGGAAATCAAATTCCTTGAAAAACTATTTTATATTTTTAGGAATTAATATTCCTTGAAAAATATTTTTTATTTTTAAGAATTAATATCCTTGAAAAATATATTATATTTTTAGGACATTAAAACTCCTTGAAAAATATGTTATATTTTTAGGATTTCAATTTTCCTTGAAAAATATATTAGATTTTTAGGAAATTAATTGTCCCTGAAAAATTCATACCGAGCAAAGTATCGATAGTAAAAAAAAAGGTACTATGTAATGTCCCGAGGGACTTGACTATCTAAGTATTGCTACAGTATGTTTCTCGGGCCTGGATCAAGTTTACCGTAATATTGAATACATTACAATAAGTTTGGGGGGCAAATGTTATCCCTCAAAAATACGAGGATGATGTGGCGAATGAGAATGTGACACGTGACATCACAAATCAGGGAAAAATGACAAAGTATTGAGAAAAGACCGACGAGCAAAAAAGATAGGTCCAGGACCTAGGGAAGTCGACCAAGCCAAAAACCCCTAGGGATGGTTGGCCTAACCCCTACCCCTACGGGTGGTCGGCCTAAGCAGGCCCAAGGCCCTAGGAGTGGTCGGCCTGACCCCCTACCCTAGGGGTGGTCGACCCCAGCATGCATAAGGACCCCTAGGGGTGGTCGGCCTGACCTCAACCCCTAAGGTGGTCGGCCTAAGCAGGCCCAAGAGCCACCTGGGTGGTCGGCCCACCCTATCTTTCATAGAGTGGTCGGCCTAAACCCCCAAGTACACTTCACTGGGAAATAATCACTCTCGTTCAAACAGAGATCAATAGGCCTAGCACCCCAAAGATCAACAGGCCTAGCACCTAGAGGGTCAACAGGTCTAGCACCCAAAAGGTCACAGGTCAAACACCCAAGCTTTGGTCGTCAGGCCTAGCACCTAAGTCTCATATACCAACATAGACTTAACATTTCCCTAGAAGTTTCAATCGTGCATTATCTACCACGATCTAAAGAAACAACAAGAAGACCCACGATCTCATGATCATGGGAAGGTGGACACGTCTCTCCATTACATGATAATCGTGTACAAAACCACGATCCCAGTACTACTGGTCATGTAACAGCCCCTGGGTACTATAAATAAAGGACCCAGGTCTTCATTTACGAGGACTTTTAGACTCTGGGCTAGATCGCTTTTTCTGGAATTTTGGAGATCTAAAAAATATTTGGGGAGAATTTATGGGCAAGTGAGAACGAGTGGATATTTTGGTTCAACAGTGTAATTGTCGAGTAATTCAATACTAAAAACTAAGTGGATTAGGTTATTACTGTTCATCAGAACAGGGCTGAACCACTATAAAATTCATGTGTGTTTATTTAAGATATCGTACTCTGTCATTTATTTTATTTATTTCATTCAAAAGGTGTCATATACTACACATACGACCGTTGGCCAATTTCATAAGTCAACAGAAAGAGAGTCTCATTCTCATTCTGAATATCACGTATATCAGATTTATAAAGATATTTAATCTAACTCTTGTTAAATGAAAATGGATCTTTCCGAATTAAATACAATCTTGATGTTAGTATTCAATGATACCGCACTCGCCTAGTTGCAAAAGGTTTTCAAAAACAGCCCGAAATTGACTATATAGAAACCTTTAGTCCCATTGTCAAACTCGCTACCATCCGCACCCTACATAGCCTTGCGGTGACCAACAATTGGCATCTACGACAACTTGATATCAATAATGCATTCTCAATGGCACACTTCATGAGGAAGTATACATGTCCCAACTGCCCAGCTTTGTCGATGTAAATTTTCCTTCTCATTTGTGCAAACTCTGCAAGGCTATCTTGGCCTTAAATAAGCCTCCCGAGCATGGTATACTGAATTAAAAAATTTCTGCCTTGGCTTTGGCTTCAAATGATCCATTGTTGGTGCATCACTCTTTATTTTTCATCACTCCACAACTCTCATTTATCATATTGTGTATGCGGATCATTATCACTGATCGAAATGCTACTAACCTTGATGCCTTTGTCAAAAGTTTAGCCAATAGGTTCTCATTAAAAGATCTTGGCACCTTGTCTTACTTTCTTGGAGTTGAAGTTACCCCTACACAGAAGGGTCTATTTCTTAGCCAAAGAAAGTATATCATGGTCCTCCTTGAATGTTTCAATACGCAACACACAAAGTCCGCTTCCACACCCATGGTTGTTACTCTCTCTCGCACTCTCTCTCTCTCTCTCTCTCTCTCTCTCCTTAATGGGAGAGAACTCATGGATAATCCAACTGACTATAGAGCAGTAGTTGGAAGTCTCCAATATCTCATTCTTACAAGGTCCCAGGTTGCGTTTGCTATCAACAAATTATCCCAATACATGCACAAGCCATTCAATACACATTGGCCAGTTGTTAAGCATCTCATGCACTACCTTTGTGGTACAATGGATAAAAGGATCAACATTGTTCGTGATTCTCCATTCACACTTCACGCCTTTGTCGACGTTGACTGGGCAGGGAACAAAGATGACTATACTTCTCCTATGGGTCATGTTGTTTTTCTTGGTAAAAATCCTATGACTTGGAGCTCTAAAAAGAAAAAAATCCTTAGCTCGGTCATCCACTGAAGCCAAATATAGAGCTATTGCATCGACTACTACCAAACTAATGTGGGTCCAAAATATTTTCACTGAGTTTGGTTTTTCAGTTACACATCCTCCAGTCATATATTGTGATAACCTTGGAGCCACATATCTAAGTGTGAATCCAGTTTTCCACTCCAAGATGAAGCACTTAGTTCTAGCATACTATTTCATTTGGGAAAAAGTTCAACATGGTACATTATGGGTTACTCATGTTTCCACTAGTGACCAACTTGCATATTTTTTTACTAAGTCATTATCTCGTCCTCGTCTTGAATTACTTGTGTCCAAGATCGGCCTCACCGAAAGATCGTCTGTCTTGAGGGGCGGTATAAGAGAAACTGATGAGATTTGATTTGATCTCATCATTAGTTGTTGTTAGGAAAATATATGTTATTTCAATGGAAATGATAAGAATTGTTAAAACTCTAGACAAAATAATACAAATAAATTTAATATTGATTAAATAGTGTTACAACTCTATGAATGAAAAATACAAATAAATAAGAGAAGAATTAGAAGAAGTGAATGGTGAAATACAACTCTAAACAAAATGATACAAATAAAGTAAAAGTGTTTGTAACAAAAGAAAAGAAAAGATTACAACTCTAAACAAGAAATACAAGTAAATAGAGAAGAAGAATATGAAGATGAAAAGCAATAGAACAAAAGAAAAGAACAAGAGTCAAAGAACAAACAACTCTCACTCACACTACCAAAGTGAAGAGTGTTGGGGATCACCAACTTGAACAAGGTTTGAAACATTTGTCCAAAAGCTTATTTCCCCCAAACTCAGGCACTAAGGGATCTCTCACATATTTGGAAATTGCTTTATGGAATAATCAAGCCTCTAGGTGTTTCCTAGCCAAGTGCTCTAAGGGATAGAAAAGTTGTGTCAAACAAGTGAGCAATAGGCTCCTATTTATAGAGTTTGGAGACACCCTTTGAATTTCAAATTCCACCAACCCTCATGGTTGTTACCATTGATTAATTTGATGTTTATGGAATTAAAAATGAGATTTGGGAATTATTTGTGTTTTTCGAGCCGTTCAAAAAAGTTGGAAAAACATGAAATTTTGGTCAGTCAACCACTGTGGCCACGACCGTTGGTCTCTGTTCCCCAGGCCGCGGCCACCAACATCCCTGGCTGCGGCCACTAACCAATTTCAAAATACAAAAATATGTTGTTTTTCCAAATAGTTCCAATCCACTCCCAATTGATTTTGTAACTCTCAAAATACATTATTGGGGTTAAAATCATATCTCTAACAACCATTTCGCATATGACTTTAAGAAATTAATCTCAATATTGTGTAACAACAAATCTACACAATAATGAGTAACATTTAGAAGTTACAAATTTGTAACACCAAATATGTTACATATTTGGATATTCAAATATATCTAAATATTATAACTCTCTTTTATATGTTACAATATGTGACATTCTTTGTCACATTTATTTATTCTAAAACATTATATTATAAAATAATATTACATTATATTATATTATAAAATAATATAAGAGTTGTCGATTTCTATTTTTGTATATCTTTCATGTACGTATCAATTAGCTTAGCTAGCATATTAATCTATATCCTGTAAATTAGAATAGCTTAATATTCTTTCCTTAGTTAGCTTATATGTTTGCTATAGTTAGGCTCGTTCTGTGCTACATATATTTTGTAACTTCAATATTGATAATCAACCTTTTCCATTACTCCTTCAACTCTTATACAATGTTATTTCAATTTTTAAGTGATTATTGTAGATTCAACACTGATATTATTTCATAATAATCCACATAGCTAATAAATAAAATAATATTGCATGTTAATTTTTTGGGTGGAACATGTGATACTATTATGTAATGAGAAATGATATTAAAAATAATTAAAAAAAATAGAGATAAATTTATATATTATATTCAATATCTTATTTTCACGTATACAAGGAAAAAATAATAATTTTATATTAAATTTGTAAATTAATAATTGACCAACAATCCACTTTTTCTATACATGTGTTCTTATCTTCCTATTTAATCATATTTCTCAAAAATGACTTTTTGTGGGTTATTCCATCACAAAATTTGAATATCAATGACGGTTTTTTATACATTTCAAACAAATTTAATAATTGAACTTGTCGTATGTTTATTTGATAATAATTTAAAAAAATATTAAAGAAAAACAAAAATTAGTGTTTCAGTTTTGGTCATAAGAAAGATACATGTAGTGGGACCCATCTAGACAGGTGTAAGGAGAAGCAAAGGTAATGGTGAGTGAGTATAACATATATAGCTGTTTACTCAAACATGCATTAAGTTGTTAAGTGGTGCCAACTTTTCTTCCCAAAAATTGCGACCCTCTTAATCTTATATTATATATATAAATATATATATATATATACATATATTCCTTTCCTGTCTCTACAAAGAAATTACCCTTTTGAAGAGAGAGTGAGAAAGAGAAAGTGGGTGTTATTTTGTGAAGAGACGATATAATAATAATGGAGAAAAGGGTGATGATTTTGATGATTTTGATGACAATCATGAAATTTGGGTATGGGAAAGCTGAATTACATTACGTCGGAGGAGGTAAGAGTAGTTGGGCTCCCAACATCAACTTCTCCGATTGGTCTTCTCAACAGACCTTTCACTTGGGTGATTGGCTATGTAAGTTTTTTCTTCTTTTTTTCTCACATATTAATAAGTACATATACAAGAACAACTAATAATTGACGTTGGATTTTGGCTTTGGGTTGATTCAAAAAAAGGAGAGGAAAAAGCAAAAAGAGTGAAACGTTGTCATGAGTGGATTTGAAAAAGTTTTCTAGTTCATAAAAAATAATGGAAGCTCTAGACATGTCACTAGTTTTTTCTACAGGTTTTGAAATTCCTATTTCTTTTATTTATTTTTTAAAAAAAATTCTTCACAATTTTATTTTCATTCGCAATATTCTTAAAAAAATAAATAGTGATATTGCGGCAGTTGCCATATATGGGTAGTCCTCCATTGATTTTTTTTCTTTCATTATAAGTTATCCTTACCAAAAATCTAAAAGAAAACAAATCGACTGCATATCATCAAACCGATATAGTTAGTAATACATGTATACTTATTATTATTATTATTATTATTATTATTATTATAGGCTGTCTAATGATGAGGTAGGATTAGACATCATCAACCCACCAAAATTCCAAAATCGAATTCAATTATCAAACCTAAATATGAACACTATTTATCCTTTTTCTTAAATTATTTGCATCTTGTTTTGGTATGGCCAGTTGTGTTTTGTGTAGGCATTACTCTATTCTCTTGATCACAAATTATGTAGCTGAAATTAAATATAAGAAACTTATTGTAGATGTAGTACTTTTTACTTATCTTGGTTATAAATTGAGGTATATACAGCACCAAATATCTAATTGGTTAGTACAGATTTAGCCGATTAGAAGAATTATCAGCTTTTTACCTATGTAGGTAGGTGTATGCAAACCAATTCCTCATTGTTTTGGTTTAGAGAGAGAATTTTTTTTTTTTTTTTATGGAAGAGAGAAAAATATTGATTGCCGAATTTTGTGGTTTTGACTAGAAATTTTCTTTGCACCACTCTTATTAGATTTCTTTTAATTCTTTTATATATATTTATCTTTGAATTAACGCATTCATTATTCTCTATATATGTCAAAATCTTTAAAATAATTACTAGCTTTAAAGCTATAATATATAAATTTATATAATTATTATTAGTGATTTTTTTTTACTAACGCAGGTACTAAATTTTTTATATATAGAAAGTTTTCATTAAAAAATATAATAATATAATACATCATTTTCCTAAAAAAATATAATAAATTTATTTACTATTTAATTTTAAGAATTTTTTTTCTAATTATGTGTACATAGACATGAATTTATAAATATTTTATGAAATAACGAGGGAGCATTAAAAAACGAAATGATGAAATTGGGTAACATATTTTTATTTGTCAATGTTAAAGGATATATTTTTGAAAATTTAAAATTTTTTACTTCTTGAAAGAGAGTTTGGAAAGGAAAAAAAATATACAATTTTAAGAGAGAAAGTGGGAATATTGAATGAATAATTTGGTTTGTCAATTTGGAATTAATTATTACAATATTATTACTTTACAGTACATAAGCAATTTTAAAAACAATATCATTAAAGATTGTGATTTTTTCAATAACTATTCTAGAATGAGCATATATACACGAACACTCAAGATTTTATCATGTTAATTACTATCTAATTCATTAGTTTTGATGTATATATCAATCATTCTAACTGTTATATATATAAAAATGCTTAGACTCATCACGTACTTGTGTTGTGTTTCTTAATATTTTGTTAAAAGATTTTGGATTTAACAAGTACCAGTACAATGTGCTGGAGGTGAAAGAGACAAGCTACGAAAACTGCATTGACAAAGACTTCATAAAGAACATAACGAAGGGAGGACGAGACGTGTTTCAGCTGACAGAGCCTAAAACCTACTACTTTCTCTCCGGTGGAGGCTACTGCTTCAGTGGAATGAAAGTGGCCATCGACGTCCATGGCGACCGCCCTACTCCCGCCCCCGCCCCCACTGCTAATCGCTCTTCAACGGCGGTGCCACCAGTGCCTTCCATGGGCCATCTCACGACTCCTCTTCTGCTGATACTTGTTGTCACTTCATCGTTGGTGTATGTGGACTGTCTCCAATATTTTAGTTGATGCTTCTTCACAATAATTTGTGAATTGTAGTAATTTTACCTTGATTTTTAGAGAGAGATGTGATTTTTGTTTTCTTAACTAATTACTTTTTTTTATCGAACCTTATACAAAAGTGTTTCTATAGTTCTTTCTTATATGGACTCCACATATGATTATATGTATAGGACGGGAAAGTAGTCATGTTTAACTCTTTTTTTTCCTTACATTTTTAATTCAACCAAACAACCGGAGGGCCAAGGTTTTCCCGATACAACATATCCAAATCTCTCGGATCATTGAATCTAAATTATTTTGACTTTACAATATAATTAATTTCATACCAATGGAGATGTTTGTATAAGCCATCAACCAAGTAGATCGATTAGTCAATAATGTTAGAGAATATATAATCGATAGATGGAAGAAACCAAAATACAAATTTGATTAAAAAATTGATAAATAAAGTTACAACTCCATGCTCAAAATACAAGTAAATAGGAAAGATAAATAAATGAAGAGAATTACAATACTAAAAACAAGATAATACAAATAAGATGACAATAGAGAATAAAGATGAAGATAAGTGAGAGCTAGTGAAAGAGTAGTGGATCACTATTCCTGAACAAGTTTAAAAAAAAATTGTCCAAAAGTTTATTTCCCCAATTTTTTAAGCACTAAATAGTACTCTCAAATTGTTTGGAAATAGATCTTGGATTCATCAAGCCTAGTATATTTGAGTCAAGTGCTAAAATAGATAAAAAAATTGGTATGTTCTAAAGTGAACAAATGGTCTCTGTTTATAGAGTTTTCAATTCACCATTTGATTTTAAATCACACCAACCAACCCTCATAATTGTTATAAATCATACATTAGACATTCATGGTAATAAATGGAATATTCAGGAGTGACATGAGCTATTTTCAAACAGTTCAAGATTTTGAGTTGTTACATACGAGGCAATATATCGCCTTACCGGACAATATATCGCCTGGTGTGTAATTTTGCCACCATTAGCACCTACGACACATCACCTCACAATGGATGACATAACGCATGTGCTTCTGTTTTTTGCTCACTCTTTGACATCTAAAAATGACAAAAAAAAAATCATCCAAATCTTTCCTACATGATTTCTTACATAATGGTCAAAATCATGCATCTAACAGATATAAAACATTATAGCTATGAGAAATCAAATTTGAGATGTGTAACTCCTCTTACACATCAATTGGTGATTTAAATTGAGAAGTTATTCATAATCAAATTCGTAACATCCTTTTATATGTGGCCTTTTGAACAAAATATAATTTGTTACAAATTATTATTTCACATAATTATTTTATGAAAACTTTATATTATTATAAAATATTATAACAAATAATGTGATGATTTTTTTAACACATTTATAGAAAATTTGAATTCATCTTGAAATAATGCCATTATTTGAGGTAAGTTGTTTTTTTTTCTTTCAATTATGAGTATATAAGCAACATATTTGTTTAACACATCATTAAAGAATGAAGTAGATGGTTTTTTTATTATTATTTGTTTTAATGATAAGGGTATTTTGGATATTATATTTTTTTATCCTTTCGCACTTAGATAATGTTCTTTTAAAGTGTTTTTAGGTATTATTGGCTTTGTTTTACGAGTTTTTGATTTTTAAGTCATAAAATATTTTATAAGGTATTATTGATGAATTTGATACATTTTTGTGGTTATGAATGAATGTGCAATGGTAGGACTCGAGAAAATGAAGTTTTGAACGAGTTTGAGGTGTTTTAGAAGTCCCTAACCCGAGGTTCGAGCCTAAAGTTGAAGATTATGAAGAAAAAGCATGCGAGCAGAAAATGATCAGTGGTCGCGCCCACCAGCATTTACTGGCCGCGGCTTGGGAGACAAGGAGTAGTGGTCGCGGCCACCATGATCTCCTGGTCGTGGCCTCCGTGCGATTATGGCACAGAAACTGACCCGTGGCCGCGGCCACCAAGAATCACTGGTCGTGGCCGTGCGACGATATTTTCTTTAAAATTCAAATTTTAAATGCAATTTTTGAGGGGCTATAAAATGGATTATTGTTAACTTTTATTATAACTTTGGATTGCAAATTTTAGAGGCTAGAGCAGCAGAGGAGAAGAAAAAACATTATCATCTATATTCTTCAATCTAGTTTTTCTTTCTTCTCATAACTCTTTTATTTTCATTGAATATTTATGCTTATGAATATGAATATGATTATGGAGTAGTTTTCTTTATAGTTCAGGATTATTTTAAAACCCTAGACATGAGATCTTGAATGCATTGATGAATTTTATTCCTTTTATTCCCTTATATTAAATTGCTTCTACTTTTCTATTTGAATGTCATGGATCTTGTAAAATCTTGTTTAGATGGCCACTAATTAGGGTTTTGCATTGTTATACTATTATCTTAGGATTTCTATTCACCTAATAGTTTAGGATTCTAAGTAGAATAATAAATTGCAATTAGAGTATTGTGACGGGTATTTTGATTGTGATGAAAAATAGAACCTAGGTTAAATGAATTGCATGCTTAATGAACTTGTTGCCTAGATTAACATGTTTCCACAAAGTAGAATACTTTTACTAGGTTAAATAAATCGCATGCTTAATGAGTTTATTGTTGGGTAAAAATGGTTAATTAAGAGCGCTTAGCTTTAATTAATTATAATAGGGAAACTGAGATAATTGACTGCTTAAGTGTTATATGCAGGATTAATAGTTTAATTGAGAATATGGAATATTATTCATCATTGATGATAGATTGATTGTTGAAGGTGAAGAGTAATTATTGACTATTTCTTTAATATCGTTATATCCTTAGTTATTCAATCGTTGATATTTGTTTCATTTTACGTTTTCAACTATTAAAACTAAAACCCCTTTTTAATTCCAGTCTAGTATTATTTTAAATAATAATTTGATCATAGTTCTCGTGGGTTCGACCCTTATTTACCGCTATATTGAAGTAGCTGGTGTAAGTGAATAAAAGAATATATATTTAAATTTGATACGGCATACGACACACATCATTTTACTTTTATTTTGAGTCAATTAAGGAGAGCCAAATTTAGTGATAATATTTAGAATACCTATTGTATTTTTCAATTTTTTTTTTCGTATGGGTATTTTACAATTTATTTTGTATGGGTATTTTACAATTTATTGGTTCTATATATTTATCTTAGAGTTAACAAAATTGTCTCAATGGAAAATAATAAGACTATTACAACTCTAAGCAAGAGAATACAAATGACAATATGATGATTAAATAAGTTTACAACTCTATTGCAAAAATACAAGTAAATATAGAAATGAGAAGATGAAGAGAGTAGGAGAAATAACAACTCTGTGACAAAAATTACAAATAAATTAGAAGTATTAAAGCAAAAGATGTGAAAAAGATACAACTAAATATAAAGATGAAATAGAAGAAAGATGACAAAAGAACAATAGAAGAAATAATAAAGAACAAGAACAAGAAATAAAGCTCTCTCACTAACACAACCAAAGTGAAGAGTATTGGGGATCACCAACTTGAACAAGGTTTACAACTTTTGTCCAAAAGTTTATTTTTACCCATCTCAAGCACTAAGGAACTCTCACAAATGGAAATAGCTATCCTGAATAATCAAGCATCTATGGTGAATTTCTAGCAAAGTGCTTAGTGGATAGAAAGAATGTGTCTTACAAGTGAGCATTAAGCTCCTATATATAGAGTTTGAGATACTATTTGAATTTCAAATTCTACCAACTCTCATAGCTGTTACAAATGTTTAATTTGATGTTTATGGAATTAAAATTGATATTTGGGAGTTACTTGGGATGTTAGAACCGTTCAAATTGGAAAAAACTGAGAAAATAAATTGGTTGTCAGCACCCTTGGCCGTGGCCAAGAGTATCAGTGGTTGCGACCATTGGCGTCTGTCCCCCAAGCCACGACCATGGATAATCAGTGGCTGCGACCACAGTGCAAATTTCAGCCTTTAAATTTCAGTTTTCCGAAAAACGTCTCAATCTCTTCCAACATGATCTTGTAACCTCCATACATCCAATGGGAGATAAGAAAACATGTCTCCAACATTTCATAATGGCTTTGTGAAATCCAAACTTAAATGTGTAACATACAATCGACACATTATTGAGTAATATTTGGAACTTACAAATTTGTAACTGATTTTGTAATTCCAAAATATGTCTCATTTGGGCACACGCATGTGTCTAATTTTGTGACTCTCAATAATATGCTACAAAGTATGACAAATTACATTTTGTCACAGTTATTTAATCTAACACTATATTATTTAAAATAATATAACAATTTATTATAAGAAATCGTTATCACATGAACCTCAATGGCTCAATGTCATGAGTCAAGTTTTCTTACGAGCTAAATGAAAATAAAAAATAAAACTAGAAATCTTGACCAGACAATAACTACTTTCACGTATGACCAGACAATAAAACTAGAAATCTAACACTATATTATTTAAAATAATATAACAATTTATTATAAGAAATCGTTATCACATGAACCTCAATGGCTCAATGTCATGAGTCAAGTTTTCTTACGAGCTAAATGAAAATAAAAAATAAAACTAGAAATCTTGACCAGACAATAACTACTTTCACGTATGATCAGGCTCTACATTAGTGTAAATGTGGGCATGCCAGCGGGACAAAAAATTTAGCATATTACATTACTTTCGATAATAAGAAAGAAATTACACTAACAACAAAATTAAGTAATAAAAATATGTACAATTTTATATTAACATACTAAAGGAGTTTATTATGCAGTTATGCCTTTAAATTACCTGTACTGTAAATAACATATAAAAAATGTTCCAACTGAAACTTTAGAAGTACAGCCCCATGCTAATTGTGTGCATAAAATTTACATGTACCTTTAGTTTTAAAAAAACGTACCTCCTTGTTTATAACTTTTATATTACTACTTAACAAGAGAGATATAAAACATTGAGCTAGCCCCAACATATTTTAGAGTGTAGAGATACATACAACGGAATAATTATGAGGAATTTGAGAAAAGGAGTTGTGAAATTATGGGTTATACTGATAGTACTTGTCAACCTTTTATCCGCAGAGTGCAGAAATCCAATTCTCCACAGGGTCGGAGGAGGAAGATTTTCTTGGAATCCAAACTTTAACTTCACAAATTGGTCAATCCATGAGCAATTCTACGTTGGTGATTGGCTTTGTAAGTTCTTCCTCCTTTAATATTAAAGTTTTGCCTTGTCAAAACGATAATGTGAAAAAAGAAGCACAATTAGCATAATTGGTTCTAAATATGATTATTATTTTTTTGAAACAGATTTTGGATTCGACAAGCGAATATATAATGTTTTGGAGGTGAACAAAACAAACTATGAGAAATGTGAGGACAAGGATTTCTTGACGAATGTGACAAGAGGCGGCCGCGATGTATTCAACCTCACTGATGCCAAGGTTTTCTACTTTCTTAGTGGCCGAGGTTTCTGCTTTAAGGGAATGAAGGTGGCAGTTCCTGTCAAGGACTTTCCTCAAGATCAATCACAACCTCCTCACAGTAACCACCATGGTGACCATGATCTTCGTTACACCAACTCATCTTCTTATAATTGTGTTACACACATCATGATCATCCTTGCAAGTTTTGTTTTTCAAAGCTTTCACATGTAATAACATCTCTAGCTAATTCTAATATATTATCACTTTGAAGGGGTTCTTTAAAAAATACACCCTTTTGGAAGTAATCTTCTTAGCTCACAAACAAAATTATGTTTTGAAACTTTGTGCAAAATAGTCTCTTTTCTTGTGATATGCTCAACACAAGACTGTTCCGTAAAAAAAAGTGTTAAATATTAGTATTTTTTTTTGGCAAATTAATATTCCAAAATAATATTACATTTATTATATACGTAAAATCTAGTTATGGTTAACATTAATTCATTATATATATATATATATATATATATATCTGTACTAATGGATCGAAAAAGAAAACATCCAATCGGGTTCTAAATGATTTTCCATTCTATATAAGCGTTTTGTTTAATAATTAATTAATATTGGGATATAGTTTTGTAATCATTTTTCACTAAGAGAGAATTTAGATGTGACTTTATAGTAATGTTCTGAAAAATGGGTTTATTCAATTGTGAGAAGGCTTAGGCTCCTGATTCGCGTGCTTCCTCCTCCTAGACATATTGTTGTGTTTTGATTTCATTAATTTCTCTTATATTCCAAGACAGATCTTAATAGTTCTGCTGATACCATATATGGCTATGTGAATTTTATTATCTTGTGTTTTATTGCTGTTTAGGTGGCCACCTTTTACTTTAATGAAATCCTTTTCTTAGCAAAATAAACAACAACAACAAAAAAACCCTAGCTAATAAATGTCTCCAATATTAGTAGTGTGTTGTGTTTTTTACCTTTTTCCATTGGGATTCTTTATAAGTATACTTAAAACAATAAATAATTACAAAAATACTAAACCTAAAAATAATTTTAAAAAATACCACTAAAACTAAAATAATTCCACAAAAAATAATATTTGTAAAAATGATTACAAAAATACCGAGGTTACACTTTGGTTTCCTTCATAACTATGTAAGATACTTATTCATTAAATTTTAAAGCATGACTTCAGGTGTCAATCAAAATGATAACACAAAATTGATTGTCATTTTTTGCCTTAAAAACTATTTAAAATGTCAATTGGTTACCATTTAAAATCTGACTTAGATTATAGCTTAAATTTTTTTGTCACCTTAAAAGCTATTTTAGAAACGTATTGATGTAACTTTTTAAAATAGATTTGTTTAAGATGTTATCTGGTAACTTTTAAATGAAAAATAACAAGATATTTTTTAGTAACTCACTAGGGTGGGCATTTTAAAATTGTGTTTACTTTTAAATTTTAGTATAAAAGTGACTAAGAACAACATTATTTAGGATACTATATGGTAACTTTTAAATATGTAAAATAGAAACACATTTTTTGGTAACTCATTAGTTTTGTTGCTTTTAAATGAATTTACATTTAAAAGATAGTTAATTTTATTGTTACTTTTGAAACATAACAATCCCAGCACAAAATCTAATCCCTCCAAATTATCTTATCCAATGATGGCGAGAAAGCAATTGTTTTCATATACTAGAATGATCCATCTAAGAGTAGGTTGCACTAGTACCACCCTTGAGTTCAAACGGTCATTCGTGTGGCGGCAGAAAACACTTATAAAGTGGCGATATACCCTATAATTAGCCAAAGAACAACATCGATGTAGGGGAATATGTGGTTAGGTTTTGTTCCTCTTGAGAAGCTCATTCTAATGGTACCACCCTCTTGCCTTAGGGTGGCTGGAGCTCATCAAAAATACAATCAACCTTATAGCTAGTGTGACTTTGATTGTTGCGTCTAGAGGCTTCCAGGGCTGAGGGTTTGACCACAAGCTCATCATCGACTTATCTTTCCATCTACCCAGTGCGAGTATCAATCTGATGAGCGATAGTTGACATCTGAATTTGACAACAACGACATGGAGAGAAAGAGTGTGTGTGGGGAAAAAAAAGTTCGATAATTGTGTGTAAAAGCTTGAGGGACCAATTTGCCAAACTGTGTATAGTTAGGGAATCTGCCACACAAATAAGCCATATACTAAAATTCTAAAATACTCTTATTTAAAATTAAATAAAAAATAAAAAAAATTATATATAAATACATAATTTAATTTATTTATAATTAAATTGCATTTTGATACTTTTAATAATATTTTATTACTAAGATTGACCAACAATAAAATAAATCATATTTTTTTATTTTTTTTACCAATCACATAATCTATTAGATAAAAAAAATTTATCTCTATAATATGGTATAAAACAATCTTAGACTATATAAATTACTTTTACATATTTATCCTCTTTTCAACACTTTCTAGTACCAAACATTAAAGAAAAATAAGTGTACTTCCTAATAGTCTCTTGAGCCAAATATAATTATTATGTGGAAATATTATATGGATGCTTATTTTTGGGGGGATATTTTCACAAATACAATGTATATATTTTTATTTTTCAATTTTACGGTTTGTAATATATTTTATCACTTTTAGGTTCTTAGAGTACTCCTCCTCCTCCACACTTGGCACATGAAGGTACTTGCATGGTGGACTCTAGATGCCCATAATAGAAAGTGCAAGAGCTTCACCAACATTTTAAAAAAAAAATTCATTTTAAGATGATTTTAATTCAAAGAAATTGTGAAATTCATGTTTAAAATTGTTCTAGGTTGAAAAATGTTGAAATGAGGTCTTACATCCAAATTCTTCCTCTAGTTTTCGTGGGGCTTTGGCCAGGTCAAACTAACCCGAATGGAGGTTGAAGATGATTGGTTTCACTCGTCAACCAAATCAACTACATCAACTTTCCACTTTCATTGAAAAAGTAAACATCAACCACATCAACTTTTGTTCTAGTTGCAGCAACTTTTACAACAAAACATATTATTTGAAGAAAAAATATGATAAAAAATATATATTCATGAAAAAATATCAGTATACAATCACATTTGTATGATCCTTTTAAAGGTAACTTTTAATTGTTATTTGTCATTTTAATTAAAAGAAAAAAAATCAATCTACTCCTAAATCGATAAATCTGTGAGTGCGCCAAATGAATTACAAGAGTCGTATATTAGAGAGAATAATACTTTTTTTTTTTGGCAATGGCATAATTCATTGAAGATATATAACAAAATATTTACACGAAAAAAAGAGGGAGATCCTCCAACCAAATGAGCGATATGTCAATTAGTTAACTCTATGAAATAGAGTTATGTTCACTGCTATTTCATTATTATTTGCATTAGTTTAGTATATTTTAGGTTTATTTGCTTTATCTTTTATAATTAATAATTAGTTTGGTATTTAAATAAAAATTTCAGGAAAAGTATGAAGTTTGTATTGATATTGGTTAAATATAAAAGTTAAGTAGTGTTACACAAGGTGGTGTAAAATACTTAACGATGTTCACTTAAATTGAAGTGAAAATATGAGTTTTGTTGAAGGCTTTAATAATTTAAGTTTATGGGTCCAAACTAGTACAATGAGGTATCTAAGTTTGCCCCAAAAATTTTAAATCATTTGGAGGAAATTAAGGGTGATTTTGGACACCCTAGGCAATGGGGAGGCAACATGTCAAAACCCAAATGACGATATGTCGCCACAAGGTGTAAAACCTAATCCAAGACAGAGGACAGGTGACATATCACCTGTCTCAAGATTTAGATTACTTTTTTTTGCTCCAAAATTATGTGTTTTAAAAGCTCTAATCCTATTGGTTAGACTTAATAACGATGCCTACACTATGAAATGGGTTATTTAGAGTTGTAAAGCTTTGATCACACTTTTCAAATCTCTCTCTCTCTCTCCCTAGCTCTCAAAGATCATAAATTTTCTCTAAGAAATTCATCAAGAAAGTTATTGTCTTGTTAATTTCAAAGGCTTGTTCAATCCTAATTCTCTTTCCTCTTAGAAAAAACCTCAAGCATCAATGGTGGGCTGGGAAATAGAAAATTTGGATAGTGATAATCCTTGTGTATGAGCTTTATAGTGTTTATTTTCCAACATTGAATGGATAAGTACTATTCTTCTTCTCGTCATAGATTGGATTTTGATTAATGGTTTGTACTTTTTTTCTTTATGAATTTTCTGGATCTATATATTGTAAGTTTGATCCCCCAATCTATCTATATAGGTGATGTAAGTTCACTCTCCCCCAACAATCAAATTCTCCACTTCTTTTAATTTCTTGTTTTCTACAACACCTTGGATGAATCTTCATCAATTTCACCTTTGAAATTTAAGACTCAAAATTTTGTTAGATTTGATGGAACTAATTTTGTGCTTTGGAAATACAAAACTAGGTTTCTTCTCACTACTCTCAAGGTGTATTATGTTTTGGAGAAGGATTGTAAAGCCCTTGATCCACCAAAGGAAGATGACACTTAAGATGTCAAACAAAAGAAGTAACGTGAAGAAGATGAGCTCATATATCGAGGTCACATCCTAAACGCTCTCTCGGGTCATCTTTACGAACTCTACACCAAGACCACCAAACAGATATCAGAGGCCTTGATAAATAAATACAAATTCGAGGAGGAAGGTACACAAAAAATTATTATTACTCAATACATGGAATTTAAGTTTATTACTGATAAACCCCTTCTCCCCCGAATCCATGAGTTGGAAATCATTGTGAATAAACTCCCCACCCTTAAGATTGTGTTTCTAGAGAAATTCCTTGTTGGTGCTATAATAGCCAAGTTACCTCCATGTTGGAGAGGCTATAGGAAGCAAATTCTTCACAAGAATAAGGAGATCTTTTTGGAAGAGATTCTTAAGTACCTAAGAATTGAGGAGGAGTCTTGTTCTAAGGATAAACATGTGGATAAGTATATTGGTCAGACCCCCAAAGCCAATGTAGTGGCCAAACCTCCTAACAACAAAGGCAATAGGCATAAGAAGTCCCAAGGAAAAAGTCACAAACCCTTGGAAACCTAGACAGAATGAAAGTTAATTCAAGAGTTCCATAGGGTCTTGCTTTGTGTGTGGCAAGAGTGGTCATTTTGCAAGGGATTGTAGATTAAAAAATAGCCATAACAATGAGCCAAAAGTGAGTTCAACCAAAGAAGACTTAGTGGCTACACTAAGTGAGGTCAATGCTATATATAGAAAAGTGCAAGGGTGGCGGTAGGATACTTGTGCCACCATTCATGTCACTTATGAAAGGTCTCTCTTTAAGACCTTCGAAAACACAAGTGTTGGGCATGAAATTCAAATGAACAATGAAAAGAGGTCCAAGGTTGAAAGCCAGGGCACAATTGATCTCTTTTCACTTCTGGCAAGAAGGTTCTACTTACTAATGTTATCTATGTACTGAACATGAGTAGAAACCTTGTGAGTGGAGACTTGCTTATCAAACTGGGATCAAGGCAGTGCTTGAATCTTAAAGGCTCATTTTGTCTAAGGGAGGAATTTTTATGGGGAATGGTTATGCTTGTGATGGACTGTATAAACTTTGTACTTCTTTTGATTTTGTGAATACCAATAAAGCTTCTGTTGGAGGAGAGTGAGATAATACCACCACAAAATTTAGAATCTACATAAAAAATGGATTGACAGAGACTAAATAAAGATTGAGAAAGATTATGCAAACTCAAGTTTGTGAATGATCTTCTTCAACTTTAACGAACCTTCAAAACCCTTGTGGAACCACCACTTTGAGCAAATCCATAGAACAAAGCAAAACTACAAATCCAAGGTTTATACACGTTTCTTAATGTTGTCCTAATACTCTATTTCCTAGCAATCATTGATGCTTGAGGCCTTTTCTAAAAGGAAAGGATGATTGAGATTGAACAAGCCTTAAACTCACAAAGTCAAACACTTTCTTTATGAGTTCTAGGAGAAAACTTCAGATTCTTGGAGTTAGAGAGAGAGAGAGGTTAGAGAGATTGGAGAAAGTTATCAAGTCTTCCAAAACTCTATTTTGACCCTTATAGAGTAGGCTCTATCATTAGGTATAACCAATAGAATTAGACTTGTAACTATCAGGCGATACGTCATTTAGAGCAATTTACGTAACTACCAGGCGATACGTCACCTACATGCAAGTGATGCATCGCTTACTAGGGTTTCAAAAAACCCAGCATCAGGCGATACTACGCCACTTGGATGGTGACTCATCTCCACCCTCTCTGTTTTTGGACCCCTCCAAAGGTCCTAAAAATGCTCCAAATTCTACCAAACTTTTTGGGGACCTTAGATACCTCTATGCATCACTTTGGACCCAAAATCACATTTTAAAGTGCCTACAATTGAAATTCAAATTTCACATCTTCACTATGTGAAATCCACTAAGTGTTTATTGTTGGGAAACTTATACAGGATCTTTATTTATTTTCATGTAGATCTAATATTAAACAAATTAATATGAGATAACCTAGAACATGTTTCTAAAAGTGAATTCAAAGAGAAACAACGATAAGAATACTTACAGTATACACAGCAAAATGAATGAGTCATTCCTTCAGTTTCTCTAACCCTTGTATCCTTTCTGTCGCAGAGTATTATCAAGAAACTAAACCGATCTTCTATTTTCTTCACAATCTTCCCAAGTGTCCTTAGAATCACCTAGACTAGAGTGGGCAATTCTCAACACATCAGATAGATACAGAGAGAAGAAGAGAAAATAACAAAGAGGCTTAGAAAAGGACTTGTGTTTAGAGAGAATCTAAAACCTATCAGAAAATCTGACTTGTGACTTGTCAAACTTGTCTGTCATCTTGACTTCTCTCTAAGCACTCCTTTTATAAACTCAATTAGGCCATTTAATTTAATTAAAAATCAATAAAATAATAGCCAATTAACAGTCCTAGGTCGAAATTATCATGGGCTTTAGGCTCGTGAAATTTCACATTTGATTATAAGCCCATTGGACTAAAAATCAAGGACTGTATTATTTTCCATTGATTTAATTAATTAAATAATTATTTAAATCCTTTATCAAATTAATTATTTATAATGTGAACCTTGATTTAAACTTATTTATTAATTTAGATACCAATTTATCTTATTAATAAATATGCCATAATTTCTCTATTCTTCTCTATATTACATAACTCTGTGAAACTATCCAAAATTGATTTGGTCAACTTTGATAATTCTAATTGATAATTAAATAAATTAATTGAGACTACCTAGATGATTTTATCCAAGGTACAATAGGGACCATGGGCCTATGAAATCAAGCTCCAATAAGTTATCATACATCTAACAAATAAATTTACTAACTTATTAATTCCTCGTGATTCCACTAAAGACTCGGAATTGCACTGGTTAATTCATAGAACGCTCTATAACAAATATAGATACGCTATTAATTATCCATTGTTACAACCATAATTTTCACTCAATCCTCTATAGACGGTCTACAATGAGATGGGACTAAAATACTGTTTCACCCCTCATTGTATTTTATCCTTAAAACACTTAGTTCCTTGTAAATGATATTTCAGTAAACTAATTTAATTACTGAAATTAGATCTCAATCATTAACACCTTGAACAAAACTAAAAGGAAATCATCATTTCACTTCTTCATCAGAAGCTATAAATGTTCATATCTATGTTAACACTCCCACTCAATTATACTACTGAGTTCCCAAGATGTAAGTATGGGCTAGTCCGTAGGGTAAGCTAGTAATGAACAAGTCAAAGAACTCAAATAATACTATTAGTTAGAATACTAACCACTCAGAATTGAGATTGAATTGACCTATGGTCAACTATATGATATGACTAGAATAGATAATAACGGTATGTTTACTTATCTTATCAACTGTCAATATCGGTCATGTCCGATGTAACAAATATATCTGATCTTATCTACTTTGCTAATGTTCTGGAAATAACATAACACTACAATGTGTAAGTAGATCATATCGTAGATTGTCAAGTCAGTGTAAATCCTTTGTACTAACTAATCTTAGGGCTAAGTTATTTTGAACATATAATCATATTTATATTCCACTGTGATTACGTCACCATAAATTCAATTAGCTATATGCTCGGGATTTAATAGAAGTTTATATTAAACAAATATTCATGAAAATAAAACATGTGAGCAAAGTGATTGACCAAGTCAAAAAATGATTTCTATTCTTTTATTGATAATAAAATGAGATTACAAAGAAATTGAGTTTTAATTAGGGCATAAAACCCCAACAACCTTGCTTGTATTTTGTTATCCCCAAAATTTTAGTTTGATGACGTGGCAATCAGAAGTGACAGATGGCAATGAATGGATGGGTAATCTGGCTTAGGAGTGATCCGGTAGACCGATGAAGATTTTTGACTGACTAGTCAAGTGTCGTGACTGACCAATCAGGTGCTTGTCCGACCATTCAGGTGCTTGTCCAACCAGCCATGTGCTTGTCTGACCAGTCAGGTGCTTGTCCGACCAATCAGGTGCTTGTCCGACCAGTCATGTGCTTGTCCGACCAGTCAGGTGCTTGTTCGACCAGTCATGTGCTTGTCCGAAAAGTCAGGTGCTTGTCCGACCAGTCATGTGCTTGTCCAACCAGTCAGGTGCTTGACCAACCAGTCAGGTGCTTGTCCGACCAGTCAGGTGCTTGTCCGACCAGTCAAGTGCTTGCCCGACCAGACATGTGTTTGGCCGACTAGTCACTTGTCTTGGCCGACCAGTGAGGGTGTGGCCGACCGGTGAAGTGTTTTGGCCCTCCAGTTTTTCTTCTGGGTGTGATGTGGAACGACTAAACAGATCATTTCTACGCAAGAGATCCCAGTAACGGCTTCAGCTAGAATCGGTCATACCTGCGCGGGAATCTCTCATATTATCCCAAAGAATCACATATTTTTGTATTTTAAATATTATTATTAATTAAATATTGAAAGAATAACAGAAAGATCCCAATTATGAGGGACTACATTTGTACGATCCTGGGCTTATAAATACAAAGCTCATGGCATCATAGAGAGGATTCAGATTCTAATTTTCTTAAGAGAGTATTTGTATCTTGAGAGAAATATTGTATTATGTTCATCTACACTGAAGAAACTCAGTTGACTCAGGTTCATCTGATCTTGAGTGTAGATTCATAAGCATAACTCTAAGTGGACTAGGCTATTACCAACACATTGGGGCTGAACCACTATAAAAATTGTCTGTGTTGTATTTTTCTCTTGAAGGTTCATTGTAATTTTGATGTCTACTCGTCGTTGGCCAAAATCGTGGTCAACATTTTGGTGCTTTCATTGAGAGCCTGAAGAGAAGAAACACACGACTATCATATTGGAATGGCGCCCAAGAATACCAATGTGGCATCCAAAAAGTCAGGCACGTCAAAAGAGCCTGCTAGATCAGAAGATCCTGGACCGCAGAACCCAAAGACTGAGCCCAGGGTGTTTCTCGAGGAGACCACTCCAGAAGTTGAACAACTCTAGGAAGCAATAGGTGCTTTCCAAGAGGAGATGATGCAATTCACTGCTCGGGAGGAGTCTTTTGCTGAAGAGATGGCCAAGCAGAGAGCTGTGTTAGAGCAGCAAAGGCGCGATATGGAGGCCAGAAGCGAAGAGCTCAGACAGTGATAGGAGGAAGTCGACCGGAGACATCATGAAGCAGCACTTGCTCTAGAAGTGGCTACCCAATTGGCCCAAGCCAATGCTCAAGCCGCGGCACAGGTAGCCTCCCCGGGAGCAAGAAATAATAATGCTGATCGGAGGACCACTGACAGAGCCAATTCTCGTGGACCGGACAGAAGCAGGAGTACCCCCCTGGTCAGGAAGACGATGGGGACCGCTCTAGAACTGCATCAACACAGAGGGTGAACTCTAGAACTCCCTCCAGGAGCCACCAATCAGAAACTTCTAGATCAGAGAGTCATCGATCGGGCAGTAAAAAGACTCCACCCAAGCAGGATCAGAACAGGACTCCTCGAGATAAGAGGACTTCACTATTCAGAGATGGGCATGGTCGTGATGAGGCTGATAGTCATCACACCGACCAGTCAAAGGAAAAGAGGGGCAACGACCAACAAGGAGGAAAAGATTGCCCGGGACGTACCAAAAAGCCTCCACTGCACCCCGACCAGCAGCGCAGTTTGAGAGAGCAAGTCCCGCATAGTAAGCCCTCTGAAAAATCGAAGAGTACGGTGTTCGATCGGGCAGGAGAGCATGCTTCCCAGAAGGATCTAAGGGACGTTATCACCAACAAGAGGAGAACCGTCCCGGTCGAAGGGAAAAATCTAAACCGCCCTGCCAGTCAAGTAGAAATACTTGACGGAAGTGCACCAGATGGTAATGCCCGACCAGGCGGTCAAGACCTTAGAAGTTTGTTAGTTGCACCAGCCATCCAAGCCTAGCTTGACGTGCTAACGGATGCAGTGCAAGGTTTGTCAAAACGACCTTCCGGGATGGATGCGATACACCACTGAAGTGGCAGCCCATTTTGTGCCCGGATTAGAGCAACCCAACCGCCGGCAAAATATAAAGCACCGGTTCTGCAAGTATATACAGAAAAGGCAGATCCCATCAGACATGTTGGGAAATTTGAGGACCAGATGGAATTGCTCGGAGTAAGTGACGATTATCAGTGTAGAGTTTTCCCGACTACATTGTCGGATACTGCCCAGGAATGGTATTGGAAGTTTAAGCCGAACTCCATTACCTCTTGGGAAGCATTCGGGAAGGGGTTTTGTAGATAATTCAACACTTCCCGGACTCCACCAGTTTATGCCAACCACTTGGAAGATATCAAACAAGGAAAATATGAGTCTTTAAAGAATTATATACAGAGATTCATGAGAGAAGCAAATAGAGCAACTGTTGTAGGAGACGAGGGGAAGATGGTTGCCATATCCGCTGGGATAACTTATCGGAGCCCTTTGTGGGATAGTATACATAGAAATCTGATTTCAACACTTCAACAATTTCTTGACCGAGCAGACAAGTTTATGAAATTGGATGATGCAATCGAGAAAGAGGAGAATGGCATAAATAATCCGGGTGGGTCAACTGGCCCTCCTAAGAATGATGGAAAGAAACGTGGAAATAACGGGTCTGATCACCATGAGGAAAAGAAAGCAAAGTTGAGTTCAAACGAAAAGCCAACCAAGTATGAGCCTCAGTTCACTAATTACACCACTCTCTCGGCCAGCCGAGCGAAGATATATCTTGCTAGTAATGAAGAGGTTCCCTACAAGAAGCCTCCCCTCATCAGGAAAGAGATGAGGAAGAGAGATATGAATAAGTTTTGTCGTTTCCATGGATATTATGGTCACGACACGAATGAATGCAATCACCTCAAGGACGAGATAGAATTTCTTCTCCGGTCGGGCAAGTTGAGGAAGTACCGGGCAGAGACACCCCAAGGAGAAGGAGGCAGCAGCAATCCTGGGTTTAGACGACAAAGATCTCCACCCTTGCAGCCCGGGCTTGTGGACTTTACCTTAGACACTATATGTGGAGGTCCACACTTGGCTGAGGATAGCAACAAAGCGAGGGAGTGGTATGCCGAGACACTTCAACATGAGCGGGAGTGCTAGGATCAGGAGCCACTGGAACGACGAGCGTCTGTGAATATATTATTTCTAAATACCGCTTTCAGAGTGGTAGTTTAATTTCAAGTTGTTTAACTTGTTATTTTAATTTGGTTTATGAGCTGGTTATTTGCTGACCAATCATCTATTTTTGAACAATTTTTGCTGTTTAAGACTCGTTATTAGACACGTTTTGTCCTTTTTAATTTACGAGTAATAAAAGAGACTACGCGCAGCGTGGTCGATTATTGCTACAAATGTGCATGTGTGTTAATTATTCGACCAGTGTTCAACTGGTCGGTAAAATAGGACAGTGTTTAACTGCTCGACACATTCAAGCAGTGTTCAACTGCTCGATTTCAATATATTCTATGTGTTTCACGAGCAATTAACTGCTCGAATAGATTCGGTCAAGTAGCGAGTGACCTAGGATCTTTCAACCCTCGATCGATTGGGGGGCACATGGGGTATACTGGTATATAATTTAACACAGGAAATAAGAGCACGAGTAAACATATTTGTTTTTAGGCTGACTTGTAAAATTTTGAAGTCAAAAAAGGCCATTAAGCTAACTTGTATGACAAAGCTTAAGTAACTTGGAATTTTTCAAAATTTCAAGTTAGAAGCAAATATTCGTGTGACAATAAACATTATGCTCATAAAATGTTAGAGCAATAAGAGTGTGAGAAAGTATACTTAGCAGGGACTTATGAAATGTCTAGAATTTCTAAGTTAGAAAACTAAGTAATCATGCGAAAATATAAGGCATACATCAGACTGACTTTACTATTCACAAAAAACTTATAACTTTTTAAGTCTAAAAAGACTTAGAATGTTTCAAGTTAACAAAGAAAAGTAAAGTATAATTGCCAACAACTCGGCTGTACGAGAAAAATATCAAAGTTGCTAAGCAACAATTGTCTTCACAAGAAAAAAGAGTAAACTACTGGCCAGGTACAAAGTTTAGCTGATCAGGTGCAAAGTTTTCCTGGTCGGGAGAGCAGATACAACTTCCCTGGTCAGCTGAGCATATATCACTGGTCGGGTAGTCTTTTGTTGAGCATGACTAACAGCGATGAGTCCCTGGAATGAGTCAAACAAACACGAACAAATGAATGCAAAGTAAATACTACATAGTGAAAAAATGTCTTTGAGAAGAGAAGTCAATTTTTCCCCAAGATTGATTGAGAGAAATCAATCTCTCAAAATACTTTTGGGAGATTCGAACAAGGTGTTTTGATGGTTTTTGGTGAGGTAAGTTTTAGGCATAGGCTTAAGTGGCTATGCCATATGCCCGAGCAGATGTCGAGTGTGCCTAAGTAGGCCCGCGCGCGTCCAAAGGTTGGTGTCCGAGCAGCTGGGGGGCTGCGTCCGATCGGTTGGCTGCGTGTCCGAGCAGCTGGGGGCGGCATCCGATTGGTTGGCTGCGTGTCCAAGGCAGGGGCATGTCCGAGTGGCTTGGCTGTGTGTCCGATCGGATGGGGTGTGTCCGAGTAGCCAGGCGTGCATCCGAAAGGTTGTGCCCTAGTGTCCAAGTGGAAGGTGAGGGTGCGTCTGAGCGGCTTAAGTGAGCTCCAAGCAATCTGCCAGGCATCCGAGTGGATGGAAGAGTGCCCCGACTGGCTGTGTGATGGGCCGAACGGATGTCGTGGTGCCCGAGTGGTGCACGTGGTGTCCGAGCGGATGTGCGGTGTCCGAGTGTTTAGGCCAAGCATCCGAGTGGTTTGCATGGAGTGTCCGAGCAGCTTGGGAGAAGAATGTACTAGTGTCCGAGTGGTTAGAAGAGGATAACCGGTCGGCCATACACATGCACTTCTGTTGACGGTAAGAACTCGTCAACGATTGATGGTTAGAAAACTTTAATCTCTATGCTATTGAAAGCTTTGAATAAGATAGGAAGAACTCTGATCAACAGAAGGAAACTCAGGTCACAATGAAAACCAGAAACATATATTTCTAAAGTCTCTTTCATACATTCAGTTTTCCAACCCCTTAGCCTGAGGGGTTGGAGCCTATTTATAGGGGGGGGCTCTATTGGCCCCGGATACAGACAAGTCCCAGACCACAGGGACGTACACAGGTACTCTGATAGTGTAGTGGTTCAGGGCGTAGTGGTGTCTACCCTGATGGTGTCAGAGTCGTGGCCTAGGATATAGTACTATCGGCTCTGGCGTATGGTCGGGGATGTCCAAGTGGTACAACTGCTCTTCGTACAGCTCCGTACCGCCACTACTCCTCAGACGCAGGTCATAGGGTTGTGCCTCTGTCCTCTCCACAACCGTACGCCCCGTGTCAGCGCACGTGATCCGTACTCGGTCGTCCTCATCAATCCCCGTTCAATGCTCCATGTGAGTTTGGCATATCAACAAGGTTCCTTCAAGTGCTCCTGTGCCTATGTCAAGGAGGCTTCAACCTATGCGTGTCCTGAGAAGTCAAGGCGCCAGGGGTCAGGGCCAGCCTATGCGGGTCACATGGACACGAGGCTCGCAGCATGGACGCCGTGGCAAGGCCACACCCTTGCATCGCGAGGGTACCTCTTCCCTCAGGCGTAGGCATGGCTTGGGACACGAGCGTCGTAACAAGGAAGCACCCTCGCATAGCGAGGCTGCCTTTCCTTCCCCCGGGTGCAGGCGTCGCGAGGCTAGGGGCACGGATGCCACAACAAAGCCTCACCCTCGCGTAGCGAGGCTGACCTTCTTCTCCCGAGTGTAGACGAGGCTTGATGCCTGATGGAACGGGACGCACGCGGACGACCAGCTGGGGACCCTCGCATAGCGAGGGTGAAGTTTGGATTGGCAAGTGGCCGAAGGCTCTCGCCTCGTGAGGGTGACTCTCTTATCCCAACTCCCTCACCATTATGTGACGCCCTTTTAGGATGTCTCGTAGTATAGAGCTTCACTCGTGAATAGAGTTCACAAAGGAAAATTTCCACATTTACAACTTCCAATAAGCTATTTCAGAGGAGTTAGGCTATCCTACTAGTCATTTACGAATATGAGGGCCAAAAATAGTAACCGATTGGCTAGAGGATTCCAAGGCGACAACAAATCTCAAGAGCATGGGGTGCAAACATGTTTTCCTACTCATGATATACTACAACAAGATCAAATAATAGAATTTGAAGAAATCTAATGGAAAAGTTAAGTCGTGGGTTTACTACAAAAGTGAAGGTTACTGACCGGATGGAAGCTTTTGAATGACCTCAAAAACATTTTGCTAGAAGAAAAGGTTATCATACGAGTAAATCGTATAATAAACTTGGGGGGCTAATGTTATCCCCAAAATTTTAGTTCGATGACGTGGCAATCAGAAGTGACAAATGGGAAGGAATGGCTGGGTAATCTGGCTTAGGAGTGATCCGGTAGACCGGTGAAGATTTTTGACTGACCAGTCAAGTGTCGTGACCGACCAGTCAGATGCTTGTCCGACCAGTCATGTGCTTGTCTGACCAGTCAGGTGCTTGTCCGACCAGTCAGGTGCTTGTCCGACCAGTCATGTGCTTGTCCGACCAGTCAGGTGCTTGACCGACCAGTCAGGTGCTTGTCCGACCAGTCAGGTGCTTGTCCGACCAGTCAGATGCTTGTCTGACCAGTCAGGTGATTGTCCGACTAGTCAGGTGCTTGTCCGACCAGTCAAGTGCTTGTCCGACCAGGCACTTGTCTTGGCCGACGAGTGAGGGTGTGGCCGACCGGTGAAGTGTTTTGGCCCTCCAGTTTTCCTTCTGGGTGTGATGTGGACCGACTAAACAGATCATTGCTACGCAAGAGATCCCAGTAACAGTTTCGGCTAGAATCGATCATACCTGCGCGGGAATCTCTCATATTATCCCAAAGAATCGCATATTGTTGTATTTTAAATATTATTATTAATTAAATATTGAAAGAATAATAGAAAGATCCTGATTATGAGGGACTGCGTTTGTACGATCCTGGGCTTATAAATACAAAGCTCATGGCATCATAGAGAGGATTCGAATTCTAATTTTCTTAAGAGAGTATTTGTATCTTGAGAGAAATATTGTATTTTGTTCATCTGCACTGAAGAAACTCAGTTGACTCAGGTTCATCTGATCTTGAGTGTAGATTCATAAGCATAACTCTAAGTGGACTAGGCTATTACCAACACATTGGGGCTGAACCACTATAAAAATTGTCTGTGTCGTATTTTTCTCTTGAAGGTTCATTGTAGTTTTGACATCTACTTGTCGTTGGCCAAAATCTTGGTCAACATATTTTAACACTTATCTTTTTGTATTTAACCAATCATAACAATCCCCCACTTTTTTAAATACAAGCCTCGTTCTCTAGCTTAAAACAGTTTTGGTGCATAAAATAAAGTACCTTTCGGTTTGAACTTTACCTTAGTGAAAATACTACAAAGTCATATCGAAATCATTAGTTGCTTAAAATCTTAAACCAAGTATTCCATATGATAAAATCGGTGATACCTCACACTCCTCCACCACATCTTTTGTTTTCCCACTTTCTCGCTTAGCACTATTATGGCCATGTGCTCATCTCTTCATGAACTTTCCGGGGAGAAACTCCAACTCCCATGAGAGGTGGCACCGCCTCTAAGTCCACATAGGTGAAGTTCTCACAGCATATTTGATACCTTATATATGCTTGTTACACTCTACTGAACTTCATTAAAATTCCTAGGCTTAACCCTAACTCGATAGTAACTAAAATTAACCATCTCTGATGGAACTCACCATAAGTTTTAGTGTTGAAATTATTCACTTATCAATGACTTGTTCTTACCCATTGAACTATTTTCCTTTATTTGTACAAGTTGGAAGTTGGGTTGCCATCATTGGTGAATCTATTATTCTAGGAGTTTCAATCCCATCCCTTTTGAAGTGGAACTTACTAACCTTCTCACAAGAGGTTTTGTAAATGAATCCGCTAAGTTCTCACTTGTCTTAACATATGAGATCGATATGATTTCTCCTTAAATCAATTGTATCACATATTCATATCTTAGACTAATATGTCTAGAATTTCCATTGTACACACTATTATATGCTCTAGAAAGTGCGGATTGGCTATCACAATGTATGAAAATGTCGATACCATATTTGCGATTAAAGGAATAACCATCTTGAGATTCCTAAGCCACTCGAAATCTTTGCCAGTTGCCGCTAAAGCTTTAAACCTTTCCTCCATGGTTGAGTGTGATATAAAAGTTTGCTTCTTGGTGTCCAGTGAGATTGCCCCTCCTCAAAGAGTAAACACCCAATCGGTGGTGGAGAGATTATCTTCAACTCTCGATATCCAATTAGCATCGGAATATCGTTCAAGTATCTTTGGAAAGTTTGTACAGTGAAGACTATACTCTTTGGTGCCCTTAAAATAACCAAGAACTCTCTCAATAGCTTTCCAATGCTTGATACTTGGATTGCTAGTAAACCTACTAAGTTTACTAACCACACATTCAATATTCGCTCTTGTGCAGTGGGCGGCGTACATTAGGTTTCTTATTGCACTTGCATATTCCAATTGAGCCACTGCTCTTCCTTCATTCTTTTCAAACTTCATGTCTGAATCAAATGGTGTATGTGCCTCTTTGATTTTGAGATGACTAAATTTGTCGAGCACTTTCTGAACATGGTGGGTTTGACTCAACACAAAACCTTCACTATTCCTTGTAACTTTGATACCTAGAATGGTATCTACCTCTCCAAGGTCTTTCATTTTAAAGTTAGAAGATAGAAACCTCTTCATTTCTATTATTCCTTTCATGTCATTACTCAAAATAAACATTTCACCTAAATATAGACACACTAATATTACATAGTAATTACAAGTCTTAGAGTATAAACAGTTGTCCGCATTGTTGTGTCTAAGTCTATTAGAAACAATGACTTTATCAAACTTCTCATGCTATTGTTTTGGAGCTTGTTTCAAACCATATAATGATTTGATAAGTTTACACATTTTATGTTCATTTCCTTGAAGAACAAAACCCTCTAGTTGTTCCATATAGACTTCTTCCTCGAGATCCCCATTTAGAAATGTTGTTTTGACATCCATTTGGTGAACATAAATGTTATATCTAGTTGATTAGGCAAACAAAAATCTTATAGAAGTAGTTCTTGCTACCGGTGCATATGTGTCAAAGTAAGTTATTCCCTCCCTTTGTTTGAATCATTTGGTTACTAACCTAACCTTGAAGGTTTGTATGGTGCCATCGGTATCGTATTTCTTTCTAAATACCCATTTGCACCGAATTGGTTTGTACCCCTTTGGAAGATCAACCAATTCCTAAGTGTGGTTGGACATAACTGAATCCATTATCATTAATTGCCTCCTTCCAAAAAGTGGAGTCTCTTGAGGACATTGCTTCTTTGAAAGTGTTGGGATCATCTTCTATTTGAAGTAATATTTGATCTTTCGAAATAACTTCCTTATTATCACCTTCAACAAGGTATATTATTTCTATTTGAGAACACTTCTCACTGGATCCAAATTCTTTGAGCCTTTGGCTCCTTTTAGGCAAGTGAGGTTGGTCACCAACTATTCTATGAGTCTCCTCTTGAGGCTCTCTAGTTTGAGCTGGTTCTAACTTATTGTCATTGGATGACATGTTCTCAAAGAACTCAACCTCTCTTGATTCAATTATTACATTAGACTCCAAGTATAATTATCCATATGCTTTGCTATTTTGGGCATAACCCACAAATGCACATCTTATAGCCCTTGGACCTAACTTGGTCCTTTTAGGATCTGTGCTCTTGCAATAAGCAAGACACCCCAATACTTTAAGATAACAAATGTTTGGTTTCTTTCCAACTCATATGGAGAGATATTATTTTTCTTCATGGGAATACGATTCAAAATATGACAAGGGGATAGCAAGGATTCAACCCCACAAACTAAAATCCAATTTAGAATGTAATAGCATAGCATTAATCATCTCAATAAATGTACTATTTTTCCTTTCTGTGATGCCATTTTGTTGTGGAGTATAAGGGGTTGTACATTCATGAATTATTCCATGCTCTTCACAAGACAAGTTAAATTCATTTGAAAACTATTCACCACCCTTATCACTTCTAAGCACTTTAATTTTCCTTTCAAGTTGATTTTGAACTCCCGCTTTATAAACTTTAAACAAATCAAATGCTTCATCATTATTCTTAAGAAAATATACATATGTGAACCTAGAGCAATCATCAATAAAAGTAATAAAATATATACTTTCTCATCTAGTCAACATTCCATTGACTCCACATAAGTCACTATGTATCAAATCTAACAACTTAGAGTTTCTTTCAACACTTGGAAAAGAATTCTTTACCATTTTAGATTTAACACATAATTCACATTTATCATGTTCAACATTATCACAATTAATTACTCCACATTTGATAGCCTTTTAATTGTGCTAAATCCTATATGTGCAAGTATAAGATACTACAAATTAATAGAATTTGAGTCAAGCATATAACAACAAGAAGAGAAACTTTATTGTTCACATTGTCAATTGAAGTACAAAGTTTGAACATGCCATCACAAGCATATCTCTTTCCCACAAAAATATTATACTTAGACAAAAAAAGCTTGTCAGAATCTATCACAACCCTGATTCTCAATTTTCGCTGAAAATTGACACTGACAAGGTTTCTACTCATTTCTGGTACATACAAAACATTAGTGAGTAGAACCTTCTTGCCGGATGTGAAAAACAAATCAATGCTTCCCTTGCCTTCAACCTTGGACTTTCTATCATAGGTAACAAGAATGGTGACACAAGTATCATACCACCACCCACTCACCTTTCCATGAATGGCATTCACTTCACTTAGTGTTTCCACTAGCTCATCTTGGTTTGAATTGACTTTTGCCTCATTGTTTTGGTTCGTCTTGAACCTACAATCTCTAGCAAAGTGGCCATTCTTGCCACACACAAAACAAGGTCTCTTGGAACCTTTGAATTGTCCCTCATTCTTCTTGGGCCCTAAGGGTTTTTGATCATTCCGCTTATTCTTACCAATTCCCTTGCCCTTGTTTGGAGGGTTAGCCACCACATTGTCATTGGAAGTCTCTTGATAAACGAGTTTTAGGCTCATTTAAGATCAAGTTTTTAGGTGGGTTTTCATGAGTTTAGGGCTATTATATTGCAGAATTATGCTCTTTTGTTCATGTTTCAGGTTTTCCATGCTAAGTTGGTGAAAAGAGTGGAATGAAGTGAAAGTGGAAGAAAATGGAGTTAATTTGGACAAAATCATGTTTTTCAGGAGCAATATGTCAGAGATGTGATACTGTTAATAGCGCTACAACGCTAGCAAAGAGGCGCTACAACGCTAGAAAGGAGACATTCTAACATGTCGAATTTGTCAATAGCGCCCTAGCGCTACAACACTATCAAGACCAGAAGATCAGCGCTACAGCGCTAGTGAAACAATTTTGGCTTTGATTACAGCGCTACAGTGCTCAAGACATAGCGCCACAGCGTTATCAACGCATTTTTCAGATTTTTAGCCACTTTTTGAAGGGCAAAACGGTCTTTTCACTTGGGAGCATTGAAAAGCTATTTAAGGAACATTATTCTACAATTTTGATAAGCAGTTTTAGTTTGAAAAACCCTAGATTTAGAAAAGGCTGCTGTAATTAGATTTCTTTTTCATCTGAATTCTTTAGGTTATTTTCTATGAATAATTATTTGAATTTTATTTTCATCATGTTATCTATGAAATGATTTCTTTTATCTAGGGATTAATGTAGTCACTGGGATTTCTGTTTAATTTTATTATGATATTCTATTGATACTTCTTCTCTATTCTAATTTATATGATGTTTTTTTAATGCTGGTAAGTACTTGATCACTATTTACTTGATTTATTGGTTTTGATTCAAAATTCGAAAGATGAGAATTGAATATGCTATCATTATATAGACATAGGTTGCATATTGGACGAAAGTACTTGTATGACTTCTGTAGTAATTAGGTTTCTTTGTTTAATGTCTTTTATATGTTCAAGTTTATCACAGAAATGTAGAAAACTTGCATATGGACTGAGATCTTATATCTTGAAAAAGAATAGGAATCAATTAATATTAACCTGCTATTAGAATAGGAAGAAGAGATTTAGAATTGATTAGTAAAATTAATAGAATGAAAAGTTGATGAAATTAATTCCTAGGTTTTTTTTAGTATTGATTTTTAATTAGTTGATTCAATGTTTTGCTTACAGTTATTTAAATTATGTTCATAATTTAGAGTATTCATTTTAATTTTAATTATTCATTTAAGTTTAAATTCACCAAATAGAAGTTAAAGAACAATTAGTGGTATTTGGAAAATAGTCTTCGTGGGAACAATGCACTACTTATTATATATTACTTGAATCGACCACGTATACTTGCGTGCTAATTAATTTCCACAGATCAAGTTTTTGGCGTCGTTGTCGGGGACTTAATTTCCAATATCATAGTTAATTGTTTTTTGTTCTACTTTGGTTGTTTTATTTTATTTCTGTTTAACATTTATTTGGATTAAGGTTCTATTGTGTTTCAGAAATTTTTGGTATATGGGAAGAAATAGACAAAAGGAGATTATACCAATAGATCTGGAAATTGAAAATACGTGCAGACAAAAGCGAAAGGCGAAGAAAAGATTGGAGTTTACCATGGCTGACAATTTGGGAAACGGTGCTAATAATGTTGCAGAGGTTCCAAGGGAGCAAGGACCAAGAACATTGAGAGACTATGTACTTCCTACTGCTACAAGAGTGCATTCATGCATCAGACCTCCAACCATTGCTGCAAATAATTTTGAGATTAAGCCAACAATTCTTCAAATGGTCCAATCAACTATTCAGTTTGGAGGTATGCCAACGGAGGATCCCAATTTACACAGCTAATTTTCTGGAGTTATGTGCTACGTTCAAGATGAATGGGGTGATCGATGATCCTATAAGATTGAGGCTATTCCCATTTTCACTAAGGGATAGAGTGAAGAGTTGGTTGATATCCTTGCAGGCGAATTCTATCACTACATGGGAGGAGTTAGCTCAGAAGTTCCTTGCTAAGTTCTTTCCTCCAGCGAAGGCTACAAAACTAAGGGGAGAGAACAATAATTTTTATCAGATGGAAGGGAAGTCACTGTATGATTCTTGGGAGCGATTTAAGGAGTTGTTAAGAAAGTGTCCACACCATGGTATAGAAAATTGGATGTTGGTGCATAATTTTTACAATGGGTTGAATGGAACAACTAGAACAATTATGGATGCTGCGGCGAGAGGTGCTTTTATGAGTAAGAGGGCTAATGAGGCGTATGGGCTATTAGAAGAGATGGCGATGAATAATTATCAGTGGCCAACTGAAAGGGGACAACCAAAGAAGGTTGCTAGAATGATGGAATTGGACGTTATATCCATGCTTACAGCTCAAGTAGCAGCCTTGACAAAGCAACTACAAAAGACTACACTCCCATCTCAAGCTATGCAAGTTCAAAACCTATGTGAATTGTGTGGTACAGCACATCCACCCAACCAATGCCCTACTCTAGATATGAATAACATGCCTATAGGGAATTACCTGAGACAACCCAATAATCCCAATTCCATGACCTACAACCGAGGTTGGAAGAACCACCCTAATTTTTCATGGTCCAATACTCAAAACATTCAACAACTTTACCCTCCACCTCAGCCACATTATCAACCTCCCCAAAATAAACCACCATATCAACAACAACATGCATACCAACAACCTCCACCTGGATATTATCAACCACAAATAGACCACCACACCAAATTCCAATGAAACCAGCTGAGCCCCAACCTGATGCAATCAACCAATTTATGATGGAAATTAGGGCATCCATAAGGAGTTTGGAGACTCAAATGAGGCAGTTGGCTACTTTAATGTCTAATAGAGCTCAAGGAAATTTTCCTAGTACTACAGAAGTTAATCCTAAAGAACAATGTCAAGCTATTACTTTGAGGAGTGGAACACGGTATGAAGAGCCAAAGAAGAATCAGTCAGAAGAAGAAGGTCAGAAGGGAAATACACAAGGCATAGAAGAAGAGAAGTCTAATGAAGAAAAGGTTATTGAAGACCTTAACAAGAAATAAGTGGTACCACCTGTGAGCATTGACCATCATGTTAGAATTCCATATCCACAAAGGCTTCGTAAGCATAATTTGGATAAGCAATTCGCAAAGTTTTTAGAGGTGTTCAAGAAGCTACATATTAATATATCGTTCGTAGAAGCATTAGAGTAGATGCCCAGCTTCGTGAAGTTCATGAAGGAGATTCTATCTAACAAGAGAAAGATGGGTGATTATGAAACAGTAGTGTTAACAGAAGAGTGTAGTGCTATATTGCAAAGGAAACTTCCTCAAAAGTTAAGAGATCCTAGTAGTTTTACTATTCCATGCACGATTGGGAAGTTTGAATGTAAGCATGCATTTTGTGATTTGGGGGCAAGTATTAATTTGATGCCTTTGTCAGTATTTCATAGACTTGGTTTGGGTGAAGCTAGGCCAACCACAGTAACATTGCAATTAGCTGATAGATCTGTGAAGCATCCACGTGGTATTGTAGAAGATGTGTTGGTGAAGGTGGATAAGTTTATATTTCCAGCTGATTTTATAGTTCTTGATATGGAGGATGAGAATGTTCCTATTATTTTGGGGAGGCCATTTTTAGCAACTGGGCAAGCATTGATAGATGTGCAAAAGGGAGAGTTAAGGCTAAGAGTACAAGGGGAAGAAGTAGTATTTAATGTGTTCAACGTTTTGACTTATCCTAAAGCAAGTGACAATTGTTTCTCAGTTGATGTGGTAGAAGAGGTAGTAAGGAGAAGAAAGTTAATTGAAGATCCTCTTGAAATTAGTCATACAGTTGATGACGTAGATGGTGAGGATAGTGAAGAGGCATTGAGTTATTTGAAGTGGATACAATCATATGAGTCGTGGAAGAATATAAGGTTTCAAGAATTGGGTGAGGGACTGGAAAGACCATTGCCATCAATTTTCAAGCCACTTGTGTTAGAATTGAAGGCTTTACTGGAACATCTACGCTATGCTTTTCTTGGGGAGAAAGAGACTCTTCCAGTCATTGTTTCATCATTTCTTTCGAAAGTAAAGGAGGAGAAGTTGTTGAGGGTATTAAGGGCTCATAAAACTGTTATAGGATGGACTCTTGTTGATATAAGAGGAATAAGCCCATCGACAGTTATGCATAGAATTCTTATGGAAGAAGATGCTAGACCAACTATTGATGCTCAACGAAGACTTAGTCCAATAATGAAAGAAGTGGTGAGGAAAGAGATCTTGAAATGGTTAGATGTTGGAGTGATTTATCCTATTTCTGATAGTGCTTGGGTAAGTCCAGTACAAGTAGTACCTAAAAAGGGTTGCATGACTGTGGTGAAGAATGAGAGTAATGAATTGATTCCAACAAGGATTGTGACGGGTTGGAGAATATGTATAGATTACCGGAAGTTGAATAAGGCAACTAGGAAAGATCATTTTCCTTTGCCTTTTATTGATCAGATGTTACGTTGGCGGGGCAAAACTACTATTATTTTCTAGATGGGTACTCAGGTTATCATCATATTGTAATTGCGTCGGAGGATCAAGAGAAGACACATTTTACATGTCCTTATGGTACTTTTGCTTTTAGAAGGATGCCATTTGGGCTATGCAATGCACCAGCTACATTTCAACGGAGTATGATGGCTGTATTTTTTGACATGACTGAGAAAGGGATTGAGATTTTTATGGATGATTTTTCGATTTATGGGTCTTCTTTTGACAATTTCTTGACTAATTTGGAGTTGGTTTTGAGGAGATGTGAAGAGTCGCATTTAATATTTAATTGGGAGAAATGCCATTTTATGGTGAATGAAGGAATTGTATTGGGGCACAGGATTTCTAAGAAAGGTATTGAGGTAGATTGAGCTAAGATTTATGTAATTGAGAATTTACCACCTCCAGTTTCAGTTAAGGGAGTGAGAAGCTTCCTTGGTCATGCGGGGTTTTATAGAAGGTTTATCAAGGATTTTTCTAAGGTTTCCAAGCCTCTATCTAGTTTGTTGATGAATGGAGTTCCTTTTGATTTTGATGAAAAGTGTCACCAAGCTTATAAGATACTTAAGGAGAAATTGATTTCGGCACCTATAGTTGTAGCACCTCAATGGGATTTGCCATTTCAATTGATGTGTAATGCTAGTGACTTTGCAGTTGGGTCAGTGTTGGGACAAAGAGTTGACAAGGTATTTAGAACTATTTATTATGCAAGTCGCACCTTGAATGATGCTCAAATTAATTATGCAACTACGGAGAAGGAGCTTTTGGCCATAGTATTTGCCTTTGATAAGTTTAGGCTATACTTGATTGGGAATAAGGTGGTTGTTTACACAGATCATTCTACTATAAAATATCTTATGACCAAGAAAGATTCCAAGCCTCGTCTTATTGGTTGGATTTTGTTGTTACAAGAATTTGATGTGGAAATTAAGGATAAGAAAGGCATAGAGAATTTGGTGGTTGATCACTTGTCTAGATTGGAGGTTGACGAGGATTCTAGTGATAAAGAAGTTCAAATTAATGATGCTTTTCCTGATGAGCAGTTGTTTGAAGTAAGTGTTTGTAAAGATGTTCCATGGTTTGCAGACTATGTTAATTTTTTGGCTGCAAAGGTTATACCTCTTGAGATGACAAGGCAGTAATTGAAGAAATTCTATTCAAAGGTGAAGCACTATTACTGGGAGGAGCCTATTCCGTATAAACACTGTCCTGGTCAAGTTATTAGAAGATGTGTGCCCGAAGAGGAGATGTTATCAATCTTGACTCACTGTCATACTTTGCATTGTGGCGGTCATTTCGGAGGAACAAGAACATCAGCAAAAGTTTTACAGAGTGGGTTTTACTGGCCTACATTATTTAAAGATGCTAATGAATTTGTCAAAAGTTGTGATCGTTGTCAACGAACCAAGAATATATCAAGAAGAGATCAAATGCCAATGACTGGATTTTGGAAGTCGAGTTGTTTGACGTATGGGGAATAGAATTTATGGGACATTTCCCGTCATCTTATAATAACAAGTACATTATGCTTGCAGTGGACTATGTTTCTAAATGGGTAGAAGCTGAAGCAACTCCTACTTGTGATGGGAAAGAGGTACTTAGATTCCTTCACAAAAATATCTTCACTCGGTTTGGTACCCCAAGAGCAATTATTAGTGATAAGGGGAGTCATTTTTGCAACAAGTACTTCACTGCTCTCTGTGCTCGTTACGGTGTTCATCATAGAAAGGCATTGCTTTATCATCCAATTGCAAATGGTCAAGCCGAAGTTTCGAATAGGGAGATTAAAGGTATCTTGGAAAAGACTGCAAATACGTCAAGGAAGGATTGGTTGAAGAAGCTCAATGATTCACTTTGGGTTTATCGCACTGCATTCAAAACTTCGATTGGAATGTCACCATATCGATTGGTGTTTGGTAAGGCATGCCGCTTACCGGTGGAACTGGAGCATAGAGCTTACTGGGCTGTGAAAAAGCTAGTTAAATGAGCTTAATGAATTCCGAAATGAAGCTTATGAGAATGCGATGATTTATAAAGAGAAGTCAAGGCCTTTCATGATAAGTGGATACTGAGGAAAGATTTTCAACCAGGAGATAAAGTGCTGCTATTTAATTCAAGACTTAAGCTATTTCCTGGTAAATTGAAATCAAGATGGTCAGGACCATATACAATAGTTGTTTCACTTCCATATGGAGCGGTGCAAGTTCATAGTGAGAAGACAGGACACTTTAAGGTGAATGGTCAAAGATTGAAGCATTATTTGGAGGCCCCAGTGGAAAAATGCACGTTCGTGGTGATTTTGGAACCACTCTAATTTTAAAACAAATAAGAGTCTGGCTAAAAGACGTTAAAGACAGCGCTCTTAGGAGGCATTCCTAAATTATTTTTATTTCTTTTGTATTTTAAATTTATGATTTTTGTTTTTGTTTGGTTTGGAACAATGTTTAGGGAATTTTTTTTAGAGATTATTTCTAATTTTAATTAGAAATTTTTTTATGTAATGTATGAACCGTGAAAAATGTGAAAAAAAATGCAAGATTTTACAAGAAAAGGTTAGAAAAATGTTATTTTTGAGGCATTAGCGCTATAGCGCTGAGAAGGTGGTGCTACGACGCTATTTACAGAGAAGATGGAAATTTTTGTCAAGGTAGTAGCACTACAACGCTGAGCAAGAGGCGCTACAGCGCTATTCTCATATTGAAAAGGGTATTTCACTAGGCCAAGTAGCGCTACGAAGCTAATTTAGTAGTGCTATGGCGCTATACTCAGAACCGAAGTGCCCAGAAACACCGTAGTAGCACTACAATGCTACATATGTAACACTACAACGATCTATCTCATAATTTTTTTTTCAAGGGAAGGGTTTCGAATTTTCTTTCCCAAACCCTCATTTCTCCTTCTCCATTCCGTGTTCTCTCCATCCCAACATCCCAAAACCTCCATAGATCCTCCATTACAGCCTCTTTCCATAAAATCTCATCATATCTTCCACTTATCTTCTTCATTTCTCTTATATCTCAACCATTTTGTCCATTGCTCAAATTCTTACCTCTAAAATCAATTTCAATTTCCAAATTCCATTTTGAGCCCTAATAATTCAGAGTTTAAAATTTCTTGAAGAAGGTTCAAATTTTCAAGGGGTTTTGATCAATCAAGCACAAGGAAGACCATTTCATGGGTTAGTAAGTGTTTTCAATCCTTTTTATTTCAAGATTTTTTCTGCATTTGGGGTTGGGTTTCATTGTTGATTGTCTTTGGTGGACATTGATTTTTGTTGATGTGATTTGTAGTATTTGCGTTTTGTGTTTTGTGAAATTGGATTTTTAGGGTGGTTGTGAAGAAGGAAAGTAGTTAATTTAAAGGGAGGTGCTGTCGAATTTTTTTTTTCAGGGTTTGGTGTTATTTAGAGTGTAAACTATGGCTCCTAAAAGTAGAGCAGGAAGGTCTAAGGATAAGGGGAAAGGCCAAGCATCTGCCTCCCAACAAAGGGATGATAGCTCGGAGTAAGAGGTTAATGAAACCTGGTTTATAAATTTTCAAGCTCAAGCGATATGAGAAGTTTGTGCGAAAACCTTGATTCTGGAAAGAGAAGTAGAACATCAATCTGACCCTTTTGATCATCAGATTTTTGAATTAGTTAGAGCTAATCTCCCAGCTCGGAAGTGGGACAATTTTTTTACAAAATTGGCGCAGGCAAATGTATCATTGGTTTATGAGTTCTATGCAAATTTAAGAGCTAAACACAATGATAAAGTTTTGTTAGAGGTAAGCGAGTCCCTTTCACTACTGAATCCATTAATAAGGTTTTCAATGTCCCGCACATAAAAGAGCAAGAGGAGGAATATACAAGATATTTGAAGGGATATATAGGTTATAATGTTGTGGCTGAAAAGTTATGCTTTGAAGGTGCTCCTTGGAATTTATCTGGCTCTTTACCCAAGAGTATCGCGTCTTGTCAATTGAATATTGAGGCCAGATTTTGGGCTTTCTTTGTTTGTGCTCGGTTCATACCAGTAAGTCATGTGTCTAACATGACTAAGGATCGAGTACTTCTGATGTATGCATTGATGACAGGGATGAATATTAATATGCGTTTGTGGATTAAAGAAAATATAGAGTTCATTGAAAAGGGCCATACAACTGGAGGTTTGGGCCATGGATCTGTCATCACAATGTTATGCTATAAGGCTGGAGTTCCTGAGTTAGTTACTGATATTTATCAGTCTTTGCAACAACCTTTGTCGATTACTTTGATGAAGGATTATCCCACCCCTGCTCTTTATGTGCCACAGACAAGGACAAAGGGTAAACGTCATGTGGAAACGGAGGTGGAAGAAGAGGATGATCTGGTGTTGCTGGGGGGTAGTAGTGACTATAGCATGAAGAACGCCAGTGATAAGTTGGATTATCTTATCCAACAAAATCAGTATATGGTTCAGCAGCAACACATGATGAATCAATACATGGGCCAACGGTACGAATGCGAGGTGAACCATGTGGTTCGCTTAAACAACTTAGTGAGTCAGTGGTCTTTAAATGAGGCGGTCCAAACTTATTTTGTTCCACCACCACCGTATTCTCTGTTGTACTCTTCGCCTCCGCCTCAGTCATTTACTGGATTTTCAGAACCACAACCTCCGCCATCTCAACCTTTCGAGGGACCTTTGTCACAGTCGCCACAACCGCCATACTGATGTGGCTGGTCAGGTAAGTCTTTGTTCTCATTCTTTTTGTACTTTAACATTGGGGACAATGTTTGATTTTAAGTTTGGGGGAGATATTTATTTTTGGTGATCTTTGATGCGTTTGTGTTTTACAGTTTGTTTGTTTTTATTTCGTTAGTTGTTTTGAGTGATGTTTTAAAGTGTAAATTAAGTTAATGATAGTTGCCATTTTAATATGATTGATTGTTATGTAGTATAATTCAAAGGAAAAGTTGATGTGCTTATGATACAATCTGAGTGCTTGGTTAAATTACTTTTTTTTTTCACTGTGATCTGTTGACATCAGAGATCTATTGCTCATAAATTGCAAATGTTATAATTGAGCTATTTTATGCATGTCGAATTTGGATTGTGGATTGAAAAGATTGAAATAAATTCTAGGACCTGTTTGCTTACTATTTGAGATGAAATTTGAAACAATGCACATTTAGGAAAATGATATAGGAAATTTTTTGGACTGGTTGTGCCTTTCAAGCTAACCCTATTAAATTTTATCCTTAGTTAACCCTTTTGAGCCTTATAACTATTTTCTTGTTAACACATTCTTTTGAGCCCAGCTGTGAATTGGACTACCGTTAACTCTTTCTAACCCATACCATGAGCATGAAAATTATTATATGAGGGGAGTGAATGTGTAATGGGATGTTTGTATTATGTGTTATTCAGAAAATTACTTGTGATTGAGAAAAAAATTAAAGAAAGTGAAAAATGATTATGCTCCCAAACAATTATCTATTGAAATATCAAAGTTTGGGGGAGTGTATTGAAAAAAAAAGAGATAAAATATTCTCAATCATTGCACAGAAAAAGGGGTAACAAGGGATGAGTGGTGTGAAATTGTTGGGGAAGTTCGTTTAGTTGGAATGCTTGTGGTATGATTAAGCCTAAAAATGTCTCTTTATCTACCTATACATAAGCCTTCTATTACAACCCTTATAAAGTCCTATTGATTCTTGTTTGTGCATTTGTTTATATTAATGGAGAATAGTAAGTAATGCAAGCATATGGAAATATTTGGTTATGTGGTTAGTTGGTGAGAATTTGATATGCATAAAGTGGTTCAATTATTTTATTTGCGAGTTATGAGTAAATGAGCTTTGGTGTTGATAGATTGCAGTGAAAGGGTGAAGTAATTGAGACTGAAAATATAGATTAACATTTGAAATAGTATGATTGTTTTTCCTGAGAATTATATATGCATAGTAGTCTTGAGTGTTGGAATTGGTTATTTATGTCAACTTGGTTTGTTTAGGTTTGAGTCTAGTTAGATTCTTTACTCGAGGACGAGTAAAGGTTTAGTTTGGGGGAGTTTGATAAATGAGTTTTAGGCTCATTTAGGATCTAGTGTTTAGGTAGGTTTTCATGAGTTTAGGGCTATTTTATTGCAGAATTATGCTCATTTGTTCATGTTTTAGGTTTTCCATGCTAAGTTGGTGAAAAGAGTGGAATGAAGTGGAAGTGGAAGAAAATGGAGTTAATTTGGAGAAAATCATTTTTTTCGGGAGCAATATGTTAGAGATGTGATACTTTTAATAGCGCTACAGCGCTAGCAAAGAGGCGCTACAGTGCTAGAAAGGAGATATTCGAACATGTCGAATCTGTCAATAGCACCCCAACGCTACAAAGCAAGCGCTACAGCGCTATTAAGACCAGAAGATTAGCGCTACATCAAGGGCGCTACAGCGCTAGTGAAACAATTTTTAGGGTATTTTGTCTTTGATTACAGCGCTACAGCGCTCAAGACATAGCACCACAGCGCTATCAACACGTTTTTTAGCCACTTTTTGAAGGGCAAAACAGTCGTTTCACTTGGGAGCATTGGAAAGCAATTTAAGGAACATTATTCTGCGATTTTGATAAGCAGTTTTAGTTTGAAAAACCCTAGATTTAGAAAAGGCTACTGTAATTAGATTTCTTTTTCATCTAAATTCTTTAGGTTATTTTCTATGAATAATTATTTGAAGTTTATTTTCATTATGTTATCTATGAACTAATTTCTTTTATCTAGGGATTAATGTAGTCACTGAGATTTCTATTTAATTTTATTATGATATTCTATTGATACTTCTTCTCTATTCTAATCTATATGATGTTTGTTTAATGCTGGTAAATACTTGATCACTATTTACTTGATTTAATGGTTTTGATTCAAAATTCGAAAGATGAGAATTGAATATGCTATCATTATATAGACATAGGTTGCATATTGGACGAAAGTACATGTATGACTTGTGTAGTAATTAGGTTTCTTTGTTTAATGCCTTTTATATGTTCAAATTTTTCACAGAAATGTAGAAAACCTGCATATGGACTGAGATCTTATATCTTGAAAAAGAATAGGAATCAATTATATTAACCTGCTATTAGAATAGGAAGAAGAGATTTAGAATTGATTAGTAAAATTAATAGAATGAAAAGTTGATGAAATTAATTCCTAGGTTTTTTTAGTATTGATTTTTAATTAGTTGATTCAGTGTTTTGCTTATAGTTATTTAAATAATTTCCATAATTTAGAGTACTCATTTTAATATTAATTATTCATTTAAGTTTAAATTCACCAAATAGAAAGTTAAAGAACAATTAGTGGTATTTGGAAAACAGTCTTCGTGGGAACGATACTCTACTTACTATATATTACTTGAATCGACCACGTATACCTGCGTGCTAATTTCCATAGATCATCTCTCCATTAGAATCCTCCTCGTTCTTATCTTTAGAATGAGATTCCTCCTCAGTTCTCAAGTGTTTGAGAATTTCCTCTAATGAAATCTCGTCATTCTTATGGAGAATTTTCTTCCTATATCCTCTCCAAGAAGGAGGTAACTTTGCTATAATGGCACCAACAAGGAATTGTTCTGGAAATACAATATTGAGTGTAGAAATTTTATTCACAACAATTTACAATTCATGAATTTGAGGGAGAAAGGCTTTATTATCATGAAACTTAAATTCCATATATTGAGTAATAAAGAATTTATTTGTACCTTCTTCTTCCGCTTTGTATTTCTTTTCCAAGGCCTCCAAAATCTCCTTGGCGGTCTTGGTGTTGGTGTAGAGTTCATAGAGCCTATCCAAAATAGCATTGAGGACGTGACCCCTACATATCAATTCATTTTCTTCGTGCTTCTTCCTTTCTTTAACAACTTCTTGAGTATCATCTTCCTTGGGCTCTCCCAAAGCTTTTAGATATTTGTCCAAGATGTAGAAAACCTTCAAAGTAGTCAGCAAGAATATAATTTTGTCTTCCCAATGAAGAAAGTTAGTCCCATCAAACCTATCCAATCTTACAAAGTGTTGATTCGTGAATTTAAATGCCGGAAAAGAGTTAGATTCTTCCATGATATGCTATCTCAGATTATAGAGTATTAAAATCTTGGGGGAGAGTGAGAAAACACCACCTCAAAATTTAGAATCTACACAAAAAATGGATTGAAAGAGACTAAATAAAGATTGAGAAAGATTATGCAAACTCAAGTTGGCGAATGATCTTCTTCAACTTTAATGAACCTTCAAAACCCTTGTGGAACCACCACTTTGAGTAAATCCATAAGAACAAAGCAAAACCACAAATCCAAGGCTTATACATGTTTCTTAACGTTGTCCTAATACTTTATTTCCTAGCCACCATTGATGCTTGAGGCCTTTTCTAGGAGGAAATGAGGATTGAGATTGAAAAATCCTTAAACTCACAAACTCAAACACTTTCTTTATGAGTTCTTGGAGAAAACTTGAGATTCTTGGAGCTAGATGGAGAGAGGTTAGAGAGAGATTGGAGAGAGTGATCAAGTCTTCCAAAACACTATTTTTACCCTTATATAGAGTAGGAACCGTCATTAGGTCTAACAAATAGGAATATACTTGTAAAACATGTCATTTAGAGAAAATTACATAACTTGTATGGACTCCAGTAGGCGACGGGTCGCTTACATGCAAATGATGTATCACCTACTAGGCGATACGTTGCCTACATGCAGGTAATGCATCGCCTACTAGGGTTTCAAAAAAACCCTAAGCATCAGGTGATGCTACGCGACTTGGATGTTGATGCATCGCCACCCTCTCTGTTTTTGGACCCCTTCAAAGGTCCTAAAAATGCCCCAAATGCTACAAAAATTTTTGGGGACCCTTAGATATTTTTATGCATTACTTTGGACCCAAAAACACATTTTAAAGTGCCTACAATTGAAATTCAAAATTCACATCTTCACTATGTGAAATTAAATAAGTATTTATACCTTACTTGTATTTTAACATTTATCATTTTGTATTTAACCAATCATAATAGCTTCTACTTCTTCTTCTTATATGCTTGACTCAAATTCTATTACTCTATGACATAATAGACTTGCACATATGGGTTATAGTACTATCAAAAGAATAATTAAATATGGATTGATTTATTGTGATATTGTTGATCATGATAAATGTGAATTATGTGTTAAATCTAAAATGGTTAAGAGACATTTCCTAGTATTGACAGTTGGTCAAACTTGCTAGATTTAATACATAATGATTTATGTGAACTAAATGGTATGTTGACTAGAAGTGGAAGTAGGTATTTTATTAGCTTTATTGATTATTGTTCTAGGTTCACGTATGTTTATTTGCTTAAGAACAAAGATGAAGCATTTAATATGTTTAAAATATATAAAGCGGAAGTTGAAAATTAATTGGGAAGAAAAATTAAGGTGCTTAAGATTGATAGGGGTGGTGAATACGTTTCAAATGATTTAAACTTATTTTGTGAAGAACGTGGTATAATTCATGAATGTCTTACCCCATATACTTTACAACAAAATGATATAGCAAAAAGAAAAAATAGGACATTTCTTTAAATGGTTAATGCTATGTTATTACATTCTAAATTGGGTTTTAATTTGTTGAATGAAGCCTTGTTATCTACTGTCATATTTTGAATCGCATCCCTATGAAGAAAAATACTATCTCTCCATATGAGATATAGAAATGAAAGAAACCAAATATTGGTTATCTTAAAGTGTGGGGGTGCCTTGCATACTACAAATGCATGAATCCTAAAAGGGAAAGGTTGGGTCCTAGGGCTATAAGATGTATTTTTGTTGGCTATGCCTCAAATAGCAAAGCTTATAGATTATTAGACTTCGATTCTAAGGTAATAATTGAATCAAGGGAAGTTGAGTTCTTTGGGAACATGTTATGTTATAACAATAACTCTAAAGAACATATTAGTTTAAGAGAGTCTCGAGATGAGACCTCGAGAAACCTACATTGCCTAGAAAAATCCAAAGGCTTAAAGAGTTGGGATCAAATGAGAACTATTCTCAAGTTGAGACACTTTATCTAGTAGAAGGAAACCTTGAAAATGAGACTTGTAAATTTCCAATAGTTCATCAAATCAAGGATGATCCCAAAACTTTAAAAAAAGCATTGTCTTCAAGAGACTCGGCTTTTTGGAAGGAGGCAATAAATGATGAAATAGATTCAATTATGTTTAACCGCACATGGGAATTAGTTGACCCCCCACAATGATCAAAACCAATTGGGTGCAAATGGGTGTTTCAAAGAAAATATTATACCAATGGCACCATACAAACTTTCAAGGCTAGATTGGTAGCCAAAGGTTTTAAACAAAATGAAGGAATATATTATTTTGACACATATGTACCAGTAGCAAGGACAATTTCTATTAGATTGATATTCGTCTTATCATCAATATATAACATTCATGTTCATCAAATGGATGTAAAGACGACATTCCTAAATAGAGACCTCGAAGATGAGGTCTATATGAAACAACCAGAGGGTTTCATTCTCCAAAGAAATGAACATAAAATTTGTAGACTTGTTAAATCATTAAATGGTTCAAAACAAACACAAAAAAAATGGCATGAGAAGTTTGATAAAGTCATTGTTTTGGATGGGTTTAAACATAACAATGCATACAAGTGTTTATATTTTAAAACTTGTGATGACTACATCATACTAGTGTGTTTTAATGTTGATGATATGTTAATTTTGAGTAATGACATGAAATAGATAATAGAAACAAAGAGGTTTATATCTTCTACTTTCAAAATAAAAGACCTTGGAGAGGTAAATACCATTCTAGGTATCAAGGTTAAAAGAAATAGTAGGGGTTATGCTTTAAGCCAAGCCCACTATGTTGAGAAAGTGCTTGAAAAATTCAGTCATCTTAAAATCAAAGAGGCAAACACACCATTTAATTCAAAATGAAGCTTGAAAAGAATGAAGGAAGAACATTAGCTCAACTTAAATATGCAACTTAAATATTTTATTTATTTATTTCAAGCAACAATGATTAATTCTCTTAATCCTGATCAAGTACTTAAAAACTTGGGAATTCAAACACACCTCATTGATAAGCTATTGGAAAGGATTCCATTTAGTCTTAACCGCATAAGAAGATGGTATGAAGGAATTCACATTGTCTTTGGAACATAAAACTTGTACGGAGCGATCTATGATCTACCTCTAGAGGTTCCAAGCTTTTCATCCAGCTTTGAAGAACATGAAAAATATGGTGAATGGATGAGATTGGATCACCTGGCACGTCTATCAACCATGCATGGCGACATTAAAGAAAGATATATGGTTATTGAAACTGCATACGAGATGTGGGCTATTATGAAGAATGATGTTGTAGCACATGCTCAATCTTTGAAATACAGGGTAAATTAGATTTACTCAAAAAAATCTTCTTTAATTTTTTGAATGGTTGATTCAAAATTATGCCACTAATATTATTTTTCATATATTCTTGTCTTTAGGGATGAAGAAATATTATGAGAAAAAGAGTAATTGCATTGAAACCAAAGTGAAGAAGAAATGATGAAGACAATTGAATAAAGAAAATATTAGTCTAGAAATTTATTTTGTTTACCTTAAACCAATTTAAATTTTTTGTCATTTTGAAATAGTTGATTTTCATTATGAAAGAAACTAATAAGTTCTTTCTTTAAATTAGTTCTAGAATTCTTTCTAGAAACTGTATTTTAGATTCCTTGGTTTGATGAGTGAACAAGTTTAAATATTTCTTTTGAATAATAAATTCAATTGTTATTTTTTAAATATATTTGTTCCACCTATTTCATCAATGAGTATAAATAATAATTATGAATTATGAATTATTCATTATTGTGCAAAACATATATTTAAGACATATTATTTCAACCACAATTAAATGAAACATATATGTGAATTATTTTTAGATTGCCTTGTAATTAATTAGACACATAAAATAAATAAAAGACAGTTTTTTATTGGAACCATTCATTGATTCTCTCCCTGTTTATATAGTGTCTATTAATTAAAGTTAACCAAAAGGCCTTTCTCTAATAAAGGGTCAAAAAGCACATAATCGTTTAGCTAATACATAGAGATGTATGTTGAACATTTTAATTGTTTAGCTAATACCATATTTTGTAGAATGATTGATTTTAGTTAAATAAATAAATAAAAGAAAAATGCAGTATCCCTGAAAAGGGAATACTGCTATTCACACATGACACAGTCCATGGACTGTGCCATGCGTGTAGCAGTACACAAATAATGTATCTGTGCTGTTTTTTTATTTAATTAATTATTAATTTGAAAGTATATATTTTTAAATTTGGTAAGTTGGATATTTACCTAAATCAAATTTCTATCATCATTATGATATTATTATATTACTATTATTATTAGGAATAATAAGGTAATACATAATCTCTATATATATGATATAGAATAACAAGAGGAATATAGAAAAGTCAGTGAGAATTCAGAAAAGTGTAAAGAACGCCCTAGACTAATACTTATAAAAATATTCACGTAACATAGTTTATAAAAGAATAACACTCATTATCAAAGTCTCAGTGGGGACTTGCTTAAAACCATGCAAGTTGACGCCATTAGTTTTAAAAGAAAACATAAATTTTTATGCAAAGTTCAAAAGAAACGATAATTAAATAACTGAGTCCCACTGATAATTAGGAAAGTCTCTTAAAACAAAACATAATTTAAATGGCGTTCTAAGATGATCGTTTTTCCGTCCATAGGATTACCCCACGCCATACACCCCACGATGATAGAACTCCTCACGTCACCACGCGTGCCATAAATAAATCCTATTTGCTACCTGGAAGGAAAGTAAGGGGGTGAGCTAAAAGCCCAGTAAGGAAGTACAAACAATAAGCAAGTAAGGATACAACAAATACAAATACTAACGTTCAACTAAAACATCATGGCATATTATAACATTTTTGTAACATATCATCATAGCATATCATAACGTAATCGTAACATATCATCATATCACATTCATACATCATACATGATGAGCATGACCCGCTAGTTGTCCATGTCACCCTATGAGGTAAACAAGAGTCTCTGGTCCTTGAATAACCTCGGCGCGTCCACCCTAGGAGTTACGTCTTTATATCTATAGTAACTCGTTTGATGTGTCTAATATCCATAAACATATCATACTCAACATATCATCACATTATGACATTCATAATTCATAACAATTCATGCATACAACAGTCTTACCATTCACAGCATAAAATCATAGAATCTATCTAACTTCCTTACCTCAGGTCCAAGCTAAGAAATTTTCAAAATCTTTCAACGAGCCTATATCATAATCAAAACAACATTTCTTAGTGTTGATGCTCATAATCTCATCAAGAGAAAATGTAAGGCCATCAAATGGGCGAGGCCACCATTCTGCGAGGCCATCAAACAGGCGAGGCCATCATATGGGCGAAGGCCGTCCCCTCGCCATCATTCTGCGAGGCCATCATATGGGTGAGGCCGTCCCATTCCGCGAGGCCACCATATGGGCGAGGCGTCCTATTCCGCGAGGCCACCATATGGGCGAGCCGCCCTATTCCGCGAGGCCACCATATGGGCGAGGCGCCCTATTTCGCGAGGCCACCATATGGGCGAGGCGCCCTATTCCGCGAGGCCACCATATGGGCGAGGCGCCCTATTCCGCGAGGCCACCATATGGGCGAGGCGCCCTATTCCGCGAGGCCACCATATGGGCGAGGCGCCCTATTCCGCGAGGCCATCATATGACGAGGCCATCATATGGCGAGGTCATCATATGGCGAGGCCACCATATGGGCGAGGCGCCCTATTCCGCGAGGCCACCATATGGGCGAGGCGCCCTATTTCGCGAGGCCATCATATGGGCGAGGCGCCCTATTCTGCGAGGCCACCATATGGGCGAGGCGCCCTATTCCGCGAGGCCACCATATGGGCGAGGCGCCCTATTCCGCGAGGCCACCATATGGGCGAGGCGCCCTATTCCGCGAGGCCACCATATGGGCGAGGCGCCCTATTCCGCGAGGCCACCGATCCGCGAGGCCCTTGGGCCACTCCCACCATGCCTATGCGCGGGGCCGAGGGAGGCTGCGAGGCCGTCAATGGCGCCCCATGCGCGAGGCCGCGCAAGGTCCCACGCGCGCACGCCCCGGGAGGTCCACCAGCCCACCATCTTCTCAGGAGGCCGACACCCCATGACTTGATGCGTATGGGCCCAAGACCCCTACTCAACGCCACGGCCAGTACGGACACCAAAGATCCCCTTTTTCACACCTCGAAGTCCCTATGCTTAGGAGATCCAGTACGAGTCGAATGGGACATATTTGTACGACCAAGTACTAGGTACGGATACCAGTGCCAGTAAGGATCATGGTCCGTACGTCTACGACCATAGGTCAGAACCGACACCACTACCTCCTGTGCCACTACGCCTGCCACCATGCATCAGATACGGGTAAAGATGAGTAGTGGAGACATCCTCCTGACACCTGCTCCTGTATAGGACGTACAACCACAACCTCTGAGGCCACTCCCCTAGTACAGTACGTATGTACCACTTGGTCCCCTGGACCACTATTTACCTAAGGCCATTAGAGCCTACTATAAAAGGAACTCCAAGGCCACCTGAAAGGGGGTTGGAATTTTTACTGTAGCAGAGCCTTAAGTGTGAATGAAAGATTAATTTCTCCATTGTTGTGATATCCTAGTTCTTGAGTTATTGTTTAGGTTTTGATAACTTTCCCATTAGCGATTTTGATTCGATAATTTTTCCAACTTAACTTCGTTGATGAGTTCTTACCGTCAACACTTAGGTTCATAAAATTACTATTTTGCCCTCCCATACAACTCATGTGTGCATGGGCCATGCACACATAATAACAGTTACACATAACATGCAATTATTCTTAACTACACACAAAGCCATAAAAGAATAATGCTCATTTGACCTATTTTACATGCATGATCTTTTTATAAAAACCACATAGTCGAATAATAAACATAATTTTGGATATAAAAGTGGATTTGCATGTAACATGCATACGTGGGAACATTACGTAATTGCGACGTTTTAAAAACGATAATTCTACATTTCTTACTTTTATTGTTTTAAAATTAATAGACATATAACATGCTTTATTTTTCTTAAAATTTCTAAGTTGATTAAATTTCTCAAAACATTATTTTATTTTATAAAATAATTTGATTTAGCTTAAAAATAAAATATGTGACAATTTCATTTATTAATCTCAAATTACAAAGAATTAACCAAAAATCTTGGAATTAAATAAAATACCTATGTTTAATATGTTTCTTTAGAAAAATAAATTTTATCATTGGTTAATTGTGTTACATAAATGATGTGAGAAAAATATATTTTTAAGTGTGGGAAAAATATATTTTTATTTAAATTATTTAAGACTTAGTTTCATATAACATAAATCCATATGTGACAATTAAATAATCATTTTTAAACTTTTTAAACCAAACTTTCAGCCACTATTTAAATTCTTTAAAAAAAATCACAAATAAATAGAATCTAAATATTTTTCTCAATCAAAATAAAGAAAATCACAATTTGTCAAAATATGCATTCATACCATATTAAAATACCATTTTTAATATTACCATAACTTAGGATAATAATTTTGTTTCAAAAACTCATCAAATTTATTTTAGTGAAACACACTTTCCATTTTCTTACAAAAATTCCAGCAACCATTTTATCTTTAAAAATTACCATATTCAATATAAAAACCTCATATTTTTCTAAAAATTCAATAAAAATTCTGTAGGTAATTATTTACACACAATATAATTTCAAAGCATAATTAAACTTCACATTAAATTTCTTAAAACATCAAAACATTTGCAAACTTTATTTGAGCACTCAAAACATTAATCTCGTCATGAACAACATCATTTTTGTACAAAAATCAGCAAGCACATTAAATCATAAAATTTATTCCTTTCATTATATTCACAAAATTCATGCTCAATTATGCACAATATTTCAACACAAACTCTAGCAGCTTCTAACCTCTTTATCCATTTTAATCACATCATGAGTATACAATAATTCATCATTCACCTTAGAACTTATTCACAAGTCATGAACAATAATCACCATTGACCTTGTGTTACATATATTCTCAATACATTATTACCATGCAATTATTCAAAAAAATCACAACCATCATAACTTCATACAAGATCTTGCCACAACCTATCATGTTTCTAAAATTTTCATTGACATAAAACATAATAAAAATAACAATCATGCTTTTGAATACCCCTTTAGGCCGAAACACATACAATAAAAAAAAAAAACCTATTCTTTCATGTATTTTAAACATTCATCATCACTACACATACTCTCCTTACACAACCATAAAAATCAAACCCAACAACATAAACCCATGCATAAAATTATAAGAAAACACTCCATCAATCCATGAACATCATATCATTAGTGTTGACCCAGATTTTGGCCAACTGACACGGAGTCAGAATATGCTTGATGTGAATTAATGCGTTGAGAAGAACGTAATGAAAAAAATAATAAGACACGATATTTTATAGTGGTTCGGCCCCAGGATCTGGTAATAACCTACGTCCACTTAAGTTGTTATTGATGTAAGAATCAAAGGAGTGATCAAAGAACTAGGGTTCAATGAGTTTCACCAACCTCTGAAGAACAATACAATATTCTAAGGAGAATTATTCTAGACTCAAATAATTCAAAAGCCAAAAGTCCCTTCCTTGAGCTATCTTTTTCTATTTATAGGCTCAAGGGGGATTACATGAATTTGTTGCCAATATTCTCTCCTAAATAACCGGATATTTAGGAGATTGTGTGAGTTAAATTCGGGATCTACAAAGATCTTTCCAGTAATATTACATTGCATGCAGAACCATCGACCAGATTGGTCGCAGGTAAGACTGGGCTGCTTACTGCTTCTAATACGTCTTCTGGTCGATACACTAGCAGAGTTCCTCCAGATGTCAGCCACGTGTCCAGGGATCACTTGCCACGTCATCAATGCCAATTTTTTGGATAACATTTGCCCCCCAAGTTTATTTATTATGAGCAATAAATAAACTTTTGAGCGAACGACTCTTCGGTAACCCCGCCATACGTGTCAGAACCCTTCGTGTGTTCTTGGAAAAAGAAACCTACTCCTGTCTAATCATGACTTCTTGGTTCCCCAGTAATAATTTGACGGCTATTCCGCTTCCCCATACTTCGAAAAAGGGAAACTGATGATTACACCTTTTTTATGCCACAGACAATCTTATATAACATCTCCAAACTTCCATTTTTCTTTTTACGCACGCCATTGCCTTTTCAAGAAACCCTAAAAACCAGAGCTTCAATCTTCTCCCAGAGACCGTTCTTCTGTGTTTTCAAGACTCAGCCCGAGAGTTCCTTGATTTCCGAAGACTCTTTACCAATCCACACGACCATCTTTTTGGTAAGTTCTTGAATCCTTATGCTTCAAATTTTCATAATGCATGCTTCTGTGTGTTGACTGTTTGAGTTTATCTGCTTCTGGTTTGAGATGCTTGTGAGTAGAATGTCTTGTAGGTGAAAAAGGTTACGAGTTAGTTTAATAGTTGGGATCATACTTTTAGGACGTAAAATCGAAGTAGAAATTCAATCTTTAGGCTAGTTGGAAAATAGGTTTTTCCCGCCCTAAGGGGAGTTGAAAAAGCTTTTTTGAAAAACTTTTTACTTTCACCCTTTGATCCGTTTATCAAACTGTTCGTGTGGAAAGATTTAGCTTTTTGTTAGAATGTTGTTGTATAAAAGCTCGACTTTTATACTCGATCAACGTTATTCTAAAAATGCCTTTAAAAATTCTCTATCCTCACCTCCCCATTCTTCTGTTTGCAGACCTTGATGCCAGATTTGTGGGGAGGTGAACGGCCCATCGACGACGATCTTTTCGCCCAATTGCTCGAAGGCGAAGAACAACCGACTAACCGAATCCACGAGATTCCTTTTTCTCGATCCTCGTCCAGACCTCGTCCTTCTCCTCCTCAAATGGCTTGTTCCAAATCCGTAGGCAAGAAAAGACTTGAATCCGACGATAGTCCAAACCCTCCTGCCCAGCCTGATTCTTAGGCTAGGGTTCCTTCGACCAGTGGCTGAAACAATCCTGCTCCTGACCCTAACATCCAAACTAGAGCCCGCCCTCGCCGTCAGGATCTGCGTGATGTCGAGTGGTATTTCTCCCCAACCAGCCTAGTCACTCCTCGGATGGTTGCCAACTATCTCAGGAAGTATCCGCTCACAGGGGTTACCCTTAAAATTCCCGTTGCAGATCAAAGGGCTAACCTTCCTGGAGGTGTATACAGTGCCTGGTCTCGGTATCACATAGAGGCGGGGGCTATCCTCCCTCTACATCCTTTTTATCAGGGGGTGGCTAATTATTTCGATGTCGCCCCCTTCCAAATTACTCCAAACGGATATAGAATGCTGGCCACATTCTATATCTTGTACAAGCTTAAAAAGTGGCCAGAACCTACTCGCCACGAGGTCAATTATCTTTTCGACCTTAAATCCAACCCGCAACAATATGGAACGGGATTCTTCCATCTTTGTCACCAGGAGACAAACCGGACGTTCCTGAGTGACACTACGCACATATCCAACGTGGGGCAATACAGTAAGGAGTACTTCCTTACTCCGGACATAACCAGCAACAACCTGGCCTTCGCTCGAGGAGGTAAGTGCTGTCTTTTACTGGTCGATACTTTTAATCAAAGAGTCTCCCTTCATTCTTCTCAAACTATACTTTGTCTTTCAGGCCCATGGTTACGCCCGACCTCAACACCAGACATGGTGTTGAGGTCCAATGCATTGGCCAGAATGACAGACGCAAAAAAAGCGTCAAGTCCCTGGTTACTGATGTAAACCTGAGGCTGTCTAGCCTCTTGGCTCCTCTCCATGAAACAAGAGGACCCGTGGTAGCCGATGCCACTGCCGAGGGCGTTCCCGAGCAGCAACCTCCTGCGTCCCCTCCTCGAAGGAGGCCGACTGGGGTTACAATCAAAGAGCCCACGGGCACTCCTTCCGCAGAAAGGCCTTCTGCTCCCCAAGGCAAGGGGAAACAAAAGGCCAAAGAGCCGGTTGTGGACTTGGGGGAATCCTCTGATGAGAACGGTAAAGTTATTTTGCTTTTAAATAGCTTGCCAATTCCCTGTCACTTGTTTGACGGGGAGGGCAACTTTACATATACTCCAAATCTAGGGCCAGACTTCTTCGTGCCAGATAATGAGTGTGTGACTAATAGAGTCAATAGTATAGCGACCAGTAGTTGTAGCTCGGGTATTAACTTTGTGACCTTCTTTTCCGTTAAATAAAGAGTTTTCATCTGGCTTTATCTTACCCTTTGCATGTGTTTACTTGTATGCAGATATGGCCACTCCCAACGTCTTCGACCTATACCAAGCTGAGGAGGAAGAGGAACTTCCTCAGCTCCGGCAAAAGTCGTCAAGGAGACACAACGGCGAAAAAAGCCAGGGACCTGCCAAAAAGAGTCGAACAGAAGATCCTTCCAAGGACGTGCCAACTGGGCAAACTTCTGCGCATCCTTCGGCTCCTGCTGAGAAGAAGACTCCTCCTGCTCCGAAAAACCCCCCGGCTGCGCCCACCAGGGAACAAAACAAGCATGAAGAAACTCTTGGGGCCAAACTCTCGAGCCGCGCCTTACGAGCAACCAAAGACCGCCTTGCACACATCGTGAAGAACGACTGCGTCAAGGTTGCAATGGTTGAGGCAGAGAGTATGGGGGTGGACCAAATTCTGAACAGGACCCTGAACGAAATTTCCAGCGTAAGCATTTTCATCTCTCTAGCCTTTGCCTTTCCTTCCTTGCAACAGGCTCTAACTTTTTCCTTTGTTCACAGGCTTTGCTGTCTGCAACTGCTGCTCATACCCGTGCCCAAGCCTCTATCAACCAGGCTCGGGCAAAGGCCATCGAGAGGTACCAAGTGAAAGCAGCCGAGGAGCTCTCAGCTACAGAGGCCAGGCATGCGAAGGAGTTGGAGGCGATCGTTCAGCAGAGGGATGCTGCGGTGACAAAGCTATCGGAGGTTGAAGCTTCGAAGGCAGCTATAATAAAGCAAAGAGAGGAGTATCAGGAGGCCAGCCGAGTCCAATTTCGAGAATGCATGCGACTGGGTGAGGAGCTCAAGTCCAAGGACGAGGCCATCGCCACTCTTGAGAGCCAAGTCGAGCAGCTGAAGCTTGACAACTCCAAGAATCTGGAAAGGTATAAGAACGCGACGCTCCGATGTTTTTACAACTTCTGGAAAAACAATCAGGGCGCCAACTTCGGCTATCTTTCAGAAGATGTTAGGACTGCTGAGCTGGCTCGCTGCACTGCTCAACTGGCTGAAGAGGAGGCAAGAGCAAGGATCCCTGCTTCCCCAAGCATTGCTAGCGCAGAGGAAGAAGGAGTCGTTGAGGACGCGACCAATCAGAATGTTGATAAAGACCCTCCTGCTCCCAACGTCTCTTGAGCTTTTTTATTATTTTTTCTTTCTTTTGATTACATGACCCACGGGTCGTGATGTAAAGACAATATCTTTTTTGAATTTGCTGCATGGGCAGCAAACTTTTCCTTTTATTTGAACAGTTACATCCAAGCAGTGATGCTTGCGGTGTAAAAGATTGCTTTATAATGTTATAATATTTTTCATCTACTATAACATCTGTCCGCATGACCGAACTTAGCATAGTACTTTGGCTTGATTTAACAAAATATAAATTTTGAAAAATACTCTAAGTACCTTAGCATGCTTTCACTCATTTTGTTCATGTGTTTACATACCTTATGGTACGCTTTGCTATCGATGTGCCTTATATGCCCCCCAAGTGATCGAGGAGCTTTAGGTCCTTGGTCACTTTCCTTGACCATGACCTGTTCGAACATTTCTGCTCGGGTGGAAAAGTAATACTTGTAATACAACAAAACAACACACGTAATGAACAAATAATTTTAAATATAAATTTACAAAGGTTGGCAAGAATGACTGGCTGCGCACAGTCCCTTATAATCTCGTATTAAAAATGGACTAAACATGTCTTTACGAATGTTTCTAAAATAGAATCTTACATATACGAGCGATTATCCATACAACGTGGCTAACCCTCTTTGCAAAACTTGTAAAAAGTAAAATTTAATATAAGCCAGTCCTTTAAAAAGGACTGTTCACTGATAATACTTGCGCAGGTGTTCTCCATTCCAATAACGTGGAACGAGATCTCCATTTAGGCGTGCAAGTTTGTAGGTGCCTGAATGAAGGACTTCTTCAATCTGGTAAGGTCCTTCCCAATTAGGTCCGAGTACTCTAGCAGTGGGGTCGCGGGTATTTAAGAAAACTCATTGTAGCACCAAGTCACCGACGTTGAATTTTCTTTCTTTAACTTTGGAGTTATAGTACCGGGCGACTTTTTGCTAGTAAGCAGCAACTCGGAGTTGGGCCTTCTCCCGTATCTCGTCAATTGAGTCTAGGGACTCCATCATTAGTTGGCTGTTCTGGTCTTGGTCGTATGTTAGGCGTCGATGTGAGGGGGGATCTAACTCGATAGGTAACATAGCCTCATATCCGTAGGCCAAGGAAAATGGGGTATTACATGTCGTTGCTCGGTGAGATGTTCTATACGACCAAAGGACTTCAGGCAGCTGCTCTGGCCATGCTCCTTTAGCATCTTCAAGCCTCTTCTTCAGGGTATCTTTAAGAGTTTTATTCACGGCTTCGACTTGTCCATTTTCTTGGGGATGCGCAACTGAAGAAAAGCTTTTAATAATTCCATGCCTTTCGCAGAAGTCGGTGAATAAGTCATTGTCAAATTGGGTTCCGTTGTCTGAAACAATCTTTCGGGGCAAACCATACCGGCAAATAATGTTCTTGATGACAAAATCAAGAACTTTCTTGGTCGTGATGGTAGCGAGCGGTTCAGCTTCGGCCCATTTGGTGAAGTAATCAACTGCTACGAATGCGTACTTTACTCCGCCTTTTCTCGTTGGCAGGGATCTAATCAAATCTATCCCCCACACGGCAAAAGGCCACAGACTTTGCATCTGTTTCAATTCGTTTGGAGTTGCTCGTGGAATCTTGGAAAACCTTTGACATTTATCGCATCTTCGTACAAACTCCATCGATTCTTCGTTCATAGTCGGTCAGAAGTAGCCTTGCCTTAGAATCTTCTTTGCCAAACTCTGCCCCTAGCGTGATCTCCGCAAAAGCCTTCATGCACCTCTTTCATGAGTTCCTTAGCTTTTTCTGGTGTAACGCATCTGAGTAATGGCATTGAATATCCTCTTCGGTACATAACACCGTCGACCAGTATGTATCTAGCGGCTCGCCTTTGTAGAGTTCTGGTTTTGTTTCTATCTGCTGGTAGCACACCGTTCGTCAGATACTCTAAGTAAGGTGCCATCCATGTATCCTCCATTCGAATCTCCATATTGGTCTCAACCGCTTGTATGCTTGGCTTACTCAGTCTTTCCACTGGCACAATGTTCAAAGTGTCAGCATCCCTCGCGCTCGCGAGTTTGGCTAAGGCGTCTGCGTTTGAATTCTGATCTCGCGGAATTTGCTGGAGGGTGTACTCCGTGAACTGGGCTAGCAGGTCTTTTGTTTTATTCAAGTAGGCTACCATTTTTAAGCCTCGCGCTTGATATTCTCCTAGAACCTGGTTCACCACCAGTTAGGAATCGCTGTAAATATCTAGTGCCTTTATGCTCATGTCTTTTGCCATTCTCAATCCAGCGAGGAGTGCTTCGTATTCGGCTTCATTATTTGACGCGGTGAAGTCGAACCTGATGGTGTAGTGAAATCGATGCCCTTCCGACGTTATCAATATCACTCCCGCTCCAGCGTGGGATTCATTGGATGACCCATCCGTGAATAACTTCCACGAAGGAGCTTTGTCTTGAGGCTCAGGCGCTTTAGGCTGTTCGCACTGTTCGCTGTCTGGGAGTTCGGTGAATTCTGCAATAAGATCGGCCAAGACTTGTCCCTTTACTGCTGCTCGCGGTGAATAAGTTATATCGAACTGCCCTAGTTCGACTGCCCATTTTAATAATCGCCTAGCCGCCTCTGGTTTTTGGAGGACTTGCCGCAGGTGCTGGTCAGTTAAAACTGTGATAGGATGGGCTTGGAAGTAAGGGCGCAGCTTCCTAGAGGCCTAGATTAAGCAATATGCTAACCTCTCAATTGGTGGATATCTCAATTCTGCCCCGATCAGTCTCTTGCTAACATAGTAGACTGCTTTTTGTACGCCTTCTTCTTCTCGCACCACACCGCGCTAGCAGCAACTTCAGTAATTGCCAGGTAAATAAACAAAGTTTCTCCTTCGATTGGTTTTGATAAGATGGGAGGCTGTGCCATTTGAGCTTTCAAGGCCTGGAATGCCTGCTCGCAGTCTCCTGTCCATTCAAACTTCTTATTTCCCCTAAGTAGATTGAAGAAAGGGACGCACTTGTCTGTTGACTTCGAAATAAATCTACTTAGGGCTGCGATTCTCCCGGTTAAACTTTGTACATCTTTGATCCTTTCTGGCGATTTCATGTCGATCAGGGCCTTTATCTTGTCGGGGTTGGCCTCGATTCCTCTTGAATTTACAATGAACCCCAAAAACTTCCCTGATCCAACTCCGAAGGAACATTTGAGGGGATTTAACTTCATTTGGTATTTGTTCAATACATCAAAGCACTCTTGTAAATCCCTTACATGTCCTTCTGCCTTTCTAGAATTTACTAGCATGTCGTCCACGTATACCTCCATGTTTACTTCGATCAACTCCTTAAACATGTGGTTGACTTGCCGTTGGTAAGTCGCACCTGCGTTTTTCAGTCCGAAGGGCATGACTTTGTAACAGTATAAACCCGTATCGGTCCGAAAGCTGGTGTGATCCTCGTCGGGGGGATGCATGCTAATCTGGTTGCGACCCAGATTTTGGCCAACTGACACGGAGTCAGAATATGCTTCCATGAACTAGAGGATCTCATGTACTGCAGTTGCATCGACCAGCTGGTCGATTCTTGGGAGTGGGAAGCAGTCTTTTGGGCAGGCTTTATTGAGGTCTGTGAAATCCACGCAGGTTCGCCATTTGTCGTTAGGCTTGGGGACCAGCACTGGATTGGAGACCCACGATGGATAGAATGCCACCCTGATGAACCCATTCTCCTTTAATTTTTCAACTTCTTCCTTTAAGGCCCGCGATCTATCCTTATCGAGCAGCCTTCTCTTTTGTTGCACGGGTGGAAAAGTCTTGTCTATATTCAGGACATGGCTGATAATTGCAGGATCTATCCCAGCCATGTCTTTGTGTGACCAGGCAAAAACCTCCTGGTTCTTTCGCAAAAATTCCACCAGTGCGTGCTTTGTGGTGGGCTCTAGGTTTTTCCCAACCTTTACTACTCTGGTCTGGTCTTTTTCGTCGAGTTGGACCTCCTCCAGGTCCTCGACGGGTCCAACATTTTCTTCAACATCCCCAAAGCGAGGATCTAAATCTCTATCCTCACTTTGGGCAACACCCTATTTGGTGACTCCATCACCGGATTGGGCTTGTGTATCAACTGCCATCTGCAACCTATCCGAGGTAGTGCTCTTGGCGTTCCGCTCTTCGCCTTTGTGATTGAGGCATTGTAGCACTCCCTGGCTTCCCTCTGGTTCCCCAACACGCGTTCTACCACTGCGTCTGTTGGGAACTTCATGGCCAAGTGCCACATAGAGATGACGACCCGTAGATCAACCAGTATAGGCCTCCCAATGACGGCATTGTATGCCGAAGGACAATCGACCACCACAAAAGTAGCGAGTAATGTCCTGGTAGCAGGCGCTATACCTGTCGTCACTGGTAGTCTGATTAATCCTGCGGGGGCGAGTCCTTCCCCAGAGAAGCTGTATATCGTTTGGTTGCAAGGCTCCAAGTCCTTAACAGACAATTTCATGCGTTCCAACGAAGACTTATACAGGATATTCACTGAACTTCCTGTATCGACTAGCATTCTCTTTACCATCATGTTGGCCATTTGGATATCCACGACCAGCGGATCGAAATGCGGGAACCGGACGTGTTGGGCATCGCCATCAGAGAAGGTTATTCCGCCTTCTTCTGACCGAGCCGTTTTTGGTGCACGGTCCTCCACAGTCATCATCTCGATGTCCTGGTTGTGGCGCAGGGTGCGAGCATATCGTTCCCTGGCCTTTCCACTATTTCCCGCGAGGTGCGAGCCTCCACAAATGGTCAAAAATGTGCCAGTCACAGGGGCAGGTTGTAAGGGTGGCGAGCATTGGCGCGTGGGAGCCTGCTCGTTGCTACCCGGAGCTTCTCGTTGGGAATTTCCCGAGGCCCGTACGTATCTTCTCAAGTGTCCTTGTCTAATAAGGAACTCGATTTCTTCTTTCAGCTGGTTGCATTCGTTGGTGTCATGTCCGTAGTCGTTATGGTAACGACAGAACTTGGTAGTGTCCCTCTTCGAAATATCTTTTCGAATGGGGCTAGGTTTTTTATAAGGCACACTAGAACTTGTGGCCTGATAAACCTCTCCCCGAGACTCAACGAGGGCGGTGTAGTTAGTGAACCGTGGTTCATAACGGTTACCCTTCGTTCGTTTATTGTCGGAGGTGGAAGGCTCGTTATACGGCCGTTTTCCACCATTCTTGCCATTGCCACTGCCGTTCCCGTAGCCTTTGCCGTTAGGTTTGGACCCATTGGCGGCTTTGGTGGGCTCGGCTGTTTTCTTATCCTTGCCAGAAGGCTTTCCATCGTTGGCAATGGCATCTTCAAGCTTGATGTAACGATCAGCCCAGTCCAAGAATTCCTGGGTAGTTCTAACTCCTTCCTTTCAGAGGCTTTTCCAGAGGGGGGAATGACGCCTAACCCCTGCGGTTATGGCCATAATTTTGCCTTCGTCCCCCACCGTTTTTGCTCCAGCTTCTGCTCGCATAAAGCGCTGGATGTAGTCCTTCACTGATTCTCCATCCTACTGGCGAATTTCAACCAGTTGGTTTGCTTCGGTTTGATGCACACGACCCGCGTAGAACTGTCCGTAGAACTCCTTTACGAACATTTCCCAGGAAACTATGCTTGCGGGAGGGAACTTAAAAAACCACTCCTGCGTGGCCTCAAAAAGTGTTGCAGGAAAGATCCTGCACCGAGCGTCTTCGGACACTTTCTGAATATCCATCTGTATCTCAAACTTATTAACGTGAGATACCGGGTCACCGTACCCATCAAAATTTGGTAACGTAGGCATTTTAAATTTGCTAGGAGTCTCTGCCATAGCTATCCTTTGAACAAAAGGAGTGCCTTTCCTCCTATCGTGGTCGATGTAAGATGTCCTTCCCCCGACCAGCTGTTGCACTGTCTGGTTGAGGGCATCTATCTGGGCCTGTACAGTGGCAGGAATTGCTGTGGCCTCTGTTGCTGGGGGAATGTTCTCGCCGTGCCTCTCGCGGTGATCGTTGAGTACATCTCTCAAATCCTCGTCTCTTCTCCGTTGCTCGCTACCCCCGAGCTGGTTGAAGACATTATTCTGCCTGGGCTGCCCCCTAGCATCTCGCCCATTGGGCTGGTCATCTTGAGGTATCTGGCTCCCGCCTCTACCTCCTTCTTCATTCCCCCTACCAGCATTTCTCTTGCCTGAGTCGGCCTCATTATACCCATGGCCATCTCTGAACCTCGATTGGCTATGGTGGGATCGACTATTCCCTCGATTTCCATCCCTGGCTGAAACGTCCCGAACGTTAGAGGGCAGCCTGCGCTGGTCGTTGTGTCCCCGGGCATCATCATGTCATGGGGGACCCCTGACCGCAGAGCCTAACTCTGAATTCCTCCTGTTACCAGGAGGATACTGACCTCTGTTTGGTAGGTTTGGCTCATCGCCCCTACGACGTCTAGGACTACGAGGCTGATGCTCGGCCCTATTCTGCCTCTGTAGCGGGGGATTACCTCGAGCAGCTGGGGATGGTGGTTGTGCCTCAGGGTCCAGTGGAACATCGTCATGGGGCTCTTGAGGCTGCTCGGGCCTTTGCGGACTCGAAGGCTGGATTGGTGGGCTAGGATTAGGACCCCTCTGGGGTGACCCATTGACAGGTTGGTCAGGCTGCGAGACAGATGCGGCCTGATTCCTAGCCAGTTGTAAGGCTGCCTCGAGGGCTGCCATGGCTTCGCTCTGGCGGCGGTCCATCTCCGCCTGCCTTTTGCTTAACTCCGCGCGCTGCCGTTCAATCTCCTGCTGCTGCCGCGCCATAACTTCGGCAGCAGTCTCTTGACTGGCTCTCAGGTTAGCCAGCTCTTCCTGCAACACTCCCAGGGTACTTTTCAGCGTCTCATCATCCATTTCTTCCTCCTCAAAGTCTAAATGTGGCTCATCCTCATCCACGCTTGTAGAAGGAGGAGGAGGTGGGTTTGATGGTGCAGCGGCGGCCGCCTGTCCAGCTTTCCATGCAGTTTTCGCCATTGGTTTTCTCAACAATGATAAATCAAGCTCTCAATGAAAGCACCAGAATGTTGACCCAGATTTTAGCCAACTGACACGGAGTCAGAATATGCTTGATGTGAATTAATGCGTTGAGAAGAACGTAATGACAAAAATAATAAGACACGATATTTTATAGTGGTTCGGCCCCAGGATCTGGTAATAACCTACGTCCACTTAGGCTGTTATTGATGTAAGAATCAAAGGAGTGATCAAAGAACTAGGGTTCAATGAGTTTCACCAACCTCTGAAGAACAATACAATATTCCAAGGAGAATTATTCTAGACTCAAATAATTCAAAAGCCAAAAGTCCCTTCCTTGAGCTATCTTTTTCTATTTATAGGCTCAAGGGGGATTACATAAATTTGTTGCCGATATTCTCTCCTAAATAACCAGATATTCAGGAGATTGTGTGAGTTAAATTTGGGATCTACAAAGATCTTTACAGTAATATTACATTGCATGCGGAACCATCGACCAGACTGGTCGCAAGTAAGACTGGGCTGCTTACTGCTTCTAATACATCTTTTGGTCGATACACTAGCAGAGTTCCTCCAGATGTCAGCCACGTGTCCAGGGATCACTTGCCACTTCATCAATGCCAATTTTTTGGATAACAATTAGGGTTATAGATTTGATACCTCTCTTGATTGTAAAATAAAGAATACAAAATGATCAACACCCAAACTTCACCACCCCTTGTTCAAGCCTAGGGTTTTTTTTTTTTTTGAAAACCACCATGAGGGGAGAAAGAATCCAATCACACACAACAAATAAACAAATTCAATATCATATAATCAAGAAAAAGAGATTAGACAAACAAAAATACAAGAAAAACATACTCTAGACTTGGTTCCTCTTCTCCTTCTTCTTATTTCTTCCTTTCTTTCTTCTTCTCCCTCTCTCTCTAACACGCCACTCTCTCTCTCTCTCTCTCTCTCTCTCTCTCTAGGTCACGGCAGCCACATAGAAAATGCTCTCATCTTCCTTTCCTCTCCCTTTATTTCAATTCTCTCAATAAAGCCTCACCAACATAAAATGGTAAGTTTCCTTTTTCCATTTTATTTTCTCTTAATTTCTTATTATTTTCTTTTATGATAATAGATATAAAAGAATAAAGGGTGATCACATTCCTATCCTAAAATAGCTAGTTTCTTCAAATATTTGATTTTATTGCCTTAGAAAAATAAACTGAAAAATCAATCCCTTTCCCACTACACTACACGCCCAACACTTGCCCTTTTTGAATTTTATTTATTTATTTTCCTACTTATTAAAATAAAACTACCCAAAAATATCAATAAATGGCAATTATAAAATGTGTAGAAAATCCACACATGTGCACCCTATTACCATATACTAGCACACACTAAAACACTAGGGTGCATCACTATCTACCATGCACCTTAGTGCATTCAACCAAAACTCACATAATTACCCAAATTGTCACACTTATTTAAAATGTAACACTAATAGTAAAATAAACATGTTACACAATTATTCACTTATTAAATTAATTAACCAAACAAACAATTAACAAATTTAAATTCAAAAGATTATACCAAACAATTCTAATAATTAAATAAAATAATAAACAATCAAATAAAACAAACAACAACTAAATAAAATAAACAACATTTAAATAAAACAATTCATCACACTTAACATTTAAATAAAATAAATCACAAAATTTAAATAATCTAAAAAAAAATTTGGTGCACTACAAAAAGTTTCAAAATTTGTCAAACAAGAAATTGTCATCTTCTTCTTTTATTCTAATATTTCTCAAACCATAATCCAAGTTCTCATGTGTTGAGATATACTTGTGATTCCTAAATTATAAACTTATGTTTTATATGTGCCTACACACATCTTGAGGTGTAGAGAACACTCCGAAAGATCATGGTTTGAGTACTCAAAATGTTGGATAGGAAGATCGATATATATGAAAAGACTCAAGGACACTTGATAGGCTTCAAGAGGTAAATATTTTTGTTCTTGAATATTTGTGTGTATATGTATACGATATATATATATAAATATGTGTATATTTATTTACATGTTGCATGAATAATAATATTGTATATTAATGTTTCTGTCTGGATGTTTTCTTGAACATATAAATTGTTTATATGAGAGATGGAAAAATATGTGTTATATACACTGGGCCCACCACGTCCATTTCGCTATGTACTCCGATTATTTTTCCAACAATTGGTACCAGAACAAGTCATTAATCTCTGCATATTATTAATTATTATGTGGGACTATGTGCATGTTTATATTATCTGTGATATATGTTTGAATGGATGGATGTTTGTATTCATGATGATAGATTCTTAAGGGTTGTTTATAATGGTGTTTTTTTGTTTAGGAATTGTTCTTAAAATTTCTAGAAGAAATATGTAAGCCTATTTTGGGGCATAGGAATTTTGTAATTTTTTCTTTTAAAATTCGGAATGAAATTCCAAGAGATGGCTCGAGCCTGAACCTCGAGTCGTGCCCCTACACCCACGCCCTTGTGTACTTGCCTGCCCAGCCGCACCCCGTGCACACCTGCACCCAGTCGCACTCTTGCCGTCGCACCACATTGGTACACACCTAGGGTTTGTATCTTACAAACCCTAATGAGTTGTTACCATAAATGTTTTAATTATTCATTTAATTAAAAAAAATCTGAAATTGAATTAAAATGGTTTTAATTTGGAAATTTCTTTAATTGAAATAATATTGATTATTTTCCTTAATTAATTTTTTTTAATTGTTCTCTTCCATAATTAAAATTGTTTTAATTAAAATATCCAAAATTAAAATTATTGTTAATTTTAATTTATTAAAATTAAATTGTTTAATTTTATTTTTGAATTAAATTATCCAAATTCAAATAGGGTCTTAGAAACTATTTAGGTGTTAAATCCCAAAGTTTAATTATTTTAAAAGTTTGTTTAAAATAATTAAAAAATTGTATAATTCAAAATGGATATGGAAAAGGGTGGCACTGGCTCAACAAGACTACATCTCAAGGTTCAAGATCAAGGTGCTCTTCATCAAGCCTTAGTTAGTCTAGGTTACATTTTCATGTATTTTTTGCAAGTGTTGTAATTTTTCTAGAATTACCCAAAAGTTACCAACCCGCTTTTATTTACTTATTATAAATGTTTGAATGTGAATAAATTGCTTAATATTTTGTCATGCATTATAACATGTCATCCATATACCCACACAGTATGCAATTAGCATGCATTACATTCGTGTAGAAACATGCTATTAGGAACGTCCTATATTTTATTATATGATTATATATGATAATTTATATAATAATAAATTTAGTCTTATTTAGTTAAGATGGTAAATCAAAGTTAAAGTTATTTCATTTGTTATTTTAATGAAAAATATTTTATTAAAATAAAAATGATAATCTCTCAGTATAAGAAAAATTAAAACTAGAATTAAGGGCACAATTTTTATGTTTTTCTTAATTGGATTAGTAATTATTAGAATATCATTTGGTAAAAATAATTAAATTTATTCTTACAACTAAATTAAAAAATATTGATTTTGTGAAAAACACACTTTTTTCTAAATAGTGAGTGGGAGAGGGAGTTATGACAATAAGTCTCATGGCCTCCATTATTGGTTGAACACCGAGAGGCATAGGAAGGGTCTCGTGTCGCCTCTGTTTGTGGCCTCCCTAAGAAAACACTTCTAAATATGTTTATTTTATCTCAAGGTTGACTTCTCTTATGAGAACCCTAAGGCACACCCTGAGTTAAGTCATTGATTGAAAATAATGGGTTACACTCTGAAGGTGTATCTAGGCTTCAAGCACAGCTAATGCATCTTGACCAAACTAGCAGTAGTTCATAAGTCAAAAGAGAAAAAAGCGTTTTTAAGCTTTCACTTATGAAATTGAGATTTGTCTTAATTTGGAGTTAGTCTGACCTACCCCAAGGCTGGTCCATTCATTTTCAAAATAATTTATCGTGGATTAGTATATAATTTTTTATGTGTTTTTATCTGTTACATTCATGCATCATGTTTACTTTTCCAAATAAAATCTAGTATTTATTATATGTTTTAATTCATTATATTGTATTTATTTATTTCCAGCAACAATGGCTAATTCTCTTAATCCTGATTAAGTACTTGAAAACTTGGGAATTCAAACACACCTCATTGATAAACTACTGGAAAGGATTCCATTTAGTCTTAACCGCATAAGAAGATGGTATAAAGGAATTCACATTGTCTTTGGAACATAAAACTTTTAAGGAGTGATCTATAATCTACCTCTAGAGGTTCCAAGCTTTTCATCCAGCTTTGAAGGACATGAAAAATATGGTGAATGGATGAGATTGGATCACCTGGCACATCAATGCATGTTATCGACTATGCATGGCGACATTAAAGAAAGATATATGGTTATTGAAACTGCATACGAGATGTGGGCCATGATAAACAATGATGCTCTGGCACATGCTCAATTTTTGAAATACGGGGTAAATTAGATTTACTCAAAAACTCTTCTTTAATATTTTGAATGGTTGATTCAAAATTATGCCACTAATATTATTTTTCATATGTTCTTGTCTTCAGGGATGCGGAAATCTTTTGAGAAAAAGAGTAATTGCATTGAAACCAAAATGAAGAAGAAATGATGAAGACAATTGAATAAAGAAAATATTAGTCTAGAAATTTATTTTGTTTACCTTAAACCAATTTAAATTATTTGTCATTTTGAAATAGTTGATTTTCATTACGAAAGAAACTAATAAGTTCTTTCTTTAAATTAGTTCAAGAATTCTTTCTAGAAACTATATTTTAGATTCCTTGATTTGATGAGTGAACAAGTTTAAATATTTCTTTTGAATAATAAATTTAGTTGTTATTTTTTAAATATATTTGTTCCACCTATTTCATCAATGAGTATAAATAATAATTATGAATTATTCATTATTGTTCAAATCATAGATTAAAGACATATTATTCCAACCACAATTATGTGAAACATATAAGTGAATTATTTTTTAGATTAGCTTGTAATTAATTAGACACATAAAATAAATAAAAGACAGTCTTTAATTGGAACCATTCGTTGGTTCTCTCCCTATTTATATAGTCTATTAATTAAAATTAACCAAAAAATATTTCTCTATTAAAGGCTCAAAAATCACAAAATCGTTTAGCTAATACATAGAGGGGGTGCTTGGAATGGGGTAAAGTGAAGGTGGGAATGAGAATCTAAAACACTTCCCATGTCTGGTTCAAATTTTTAGGGGTTAAAGTTAATAATCTTCGTGGAGCCCACATGTATTTTAAGGGTAAAGTAAACCATTTTATACACTTGAGTTTAATATTACCTCCATCCTAAGTCCCTCTACACTTTCCAAGGTCACTCAGCTACTCAAAACAAACACCCCTAGAGATGTATGTTAAACCTTCTAATGTTCAAAGCTATAAGAGATAATAAATAGTGAGTCAATCTTTATTGACATTTATTTAAGACATGTTTAATTTTTTGTTGAATGCAAAGAAAATTTCTAGAAATTTTCATGCAACATTTAAAGTAAAATCACTTAAAGACTTGTTTGATCTGATCAAAAGGAAGTCTAAACTTGAATTTGGAATTCAAGTAATTTGCATGTGAACTTAGAATTCAAACCCAACTCACTTACAAAATGCTAAAGCAACATTAGTATTTTAGTAATGGAATATAATCATATTAGATAAGATTAAATAGATAATGAGTGATCATTATCGTCTTTATTATTTCTATAATTTTAACACTGGTTATACTCTGTACATGTTAGATTGTACAACATCAAAGACATGAAAGTTGGGATTCACAAGTGGTTATGTGAATAAATTAAAAAAATTCCATGAAGTCATTTAGTGAAACAATTTAATAATCATAAAAGATTACGAAAGAGTTTGTATCTCTTAAATGCTACTTTAATGAAGCATGATTATTATAATTGTCATCCCTCAAAATTCAAGAGATGACGTGTAGTAGTAGCAGCAGCAGCAGCTGCTAGTAGTAGTAGTAGTAGTTAGTAGTATGTTAGTTGGTGTGGATTTTGGTTCAAGTTGGGACTTAGTTGGAAACTCATAGCAATAGTTGTGGATTTTATAAGTTTAACCTATAGTTTAAGAATATTAATTATAACATAAGGTTTGATTAATATTGTTGGTCGTAGAGACATTATTTATTATAACCTAAGGTTTAGATAAAGCTAATAAGAGCATGAAACTTGTCATAATCATGATTATTAAGGAATTAAGTATTTTTGATGAATAGTTTTAATAAAAGAAAGATCTAGAAGCTCTAGAACCTTCCAGCAGCTGTTAGGATCGTATTATGACTCAGTCAAAGCTATTTATTCAATTCAAATTATGCTGAAAAAGTGCAAATACGTGTTTAATATATCTATGTATGCCGATATATCACAGGTTAGGGGTCGATATATCGCCTAACGGATGATACGGAAAACACGTAGACTTTGCACGAACGTACGAACAGGGGCTCGGGATTAGGCTAGAGCTGATATATCGCCTATAGGGGCGATATATCGCCCTTTGTATTGATTTTTGGAAGTTTGACTTTTTAAATTTTAAAAATACCCTTAACCACTTAGACCTACCTTTGAACGATTTTGACCGAGTTCTGGGCGTCAGTTGAACGAAAATTCAAATATTTTTCATTTTATATCCATTTATTTATTCAAATTAAAAGGGGTTAGTTTCACTCCTTGAACTCTATAAATAGGACCTAGTGCTCAACCATTTTCATCATTCTTCAAGCATTTGATCAGAGCCTCCAAGGTGCTAGTGTTACTATAGAGAGATACACTTAGGTTTTGGGTTAAAGCTTTATTATTCTAAGCATTTATAAACACTTGGGAAGTGAGAAATAGTGTGATTTTGGTATTGAGGTTTAGACCAATTCATAAGGTCATTCAAGGTATTCCTATTCCTTAAGTTCAGTTCTATATAATTCTTTAGTTTCTTTTATTCAGATCCTAACTCTTGTTATTGATTCTTGATTAGGTATTTAAGTTCTTGAAACTTAAGGTCTTTCTTGGTAAGTTTCTTCTTGATGGTTTAGTTCCCATATTCATCTTTATTCTTAAAGATTCTCACCCTTTTCTATTGTTGGTTTATAGGAGTTTCTAAATCTCGTTCTTGTTTCCAAATATCTCGGTTTTTTGTAAGGAAAATAGGATAGATTTTATATGCTTATATGTTATGATATGTTATAATATGTTTATGTTATGTTATGATATATATATATATATGTATATGAATATGTCTTGTAGTCCTTGGGGCTTATAGTTGCTTAGCTAGCAAACCTCAATGCTTTTATGTCGCTTGAGGCTTATAGTTCCTTAGCTAGCAAACACCAATGTTTTTTATGTTGCTTGGGGCTTATAGTTGCTTAGATAGCAAACCCCAAGATTACCATAATCATGGGTTAGAGTTGTGATATATCGTATGTGGGCTTATAGTCTTATGCTTTTGATTTATGATGTATGTTGTTAGTAGATTTTCCTTGCTGGGCATTAGGCTCATTCCTTTATGTTTAGTGTGATGCAGGAAAATGATTAAGGAGGCGGAAGGATTCTTGGTAGCATGGCTTGTGTGTTAAGGATGAATGGACTGAGTGGACTGCATGTCGATCGAGGATGATGTTTATTTAGTCTTTTGAATTATGTTTCTTTTGTAATTCCGCATTTAGTTTTTGAACAATTGATTTAAAGTTATGTTTTATGTTTTACAAACAATGGGTACCCATGCCATATTACATTTTAAATTTATAATTTTATGTTATTGGTACAAAAATTATTTTAGAGTTTTAATAAGGTTATGATTATTTTCGTATGTATGTTTTCTAAAAAAATAATAGCTATGTCTAGTAGTTTTAATGGTCCAAGGTCTTAGAAATAGTTGGGTCATTACAATACTTTGTCGTATATTTATATTTATTTCGTTCAAAAGGTGTTGTATACCATACATTCGACCGTTGGCCAATTTCACAGGTCAACATTTTGGTGCTTTCATTGAGAGTACGAAATCAAGAAACATGCATTCATCAGTTTTACGATGCCTCCAAAACTCGATCAGATGAGGAAGATGGCTCCCAGGGATTCCACCACTCAAGATCTCGTTGATCCCATTAACAAACCTCAGGTGGAGGTTGGAGATCAACCTGATGCAGAAGATCCACGAATTTTGTTCACCAGGAGGAGATGGCGCAATTTCCAGCAAGGCAGGAGACCTTTGCTGCAAAGATTTCCCTCCAGAGGGCGACTATTGAACGACAACGGCAGGAGATAGATGAGCAGGTCCAGAGGATGATCCAGAGGGAGTAGGAAGTTGAACGGAGGCACCAGGAGGCTGTTGTGGCCCTGGAGGCGACTACTCAGTTAGCCCGAGCTAATGCTGAAGTTGCTGCTCAGGCTATGAGGGAGGCTTAGGCTAAAGCAACAGGGATGCGTGACAGCAGTAACAGGGAGTCCCAGTGGAGGAGTAGAACCCCAAGAACACTCTCAGAGCCACTTTCTTAGAGAGAGGATGAAGAGGTGCGGTCCAAGACTGCCTCCTCCATGACTAAGAGGAATAACACTTCCTCTCGGAATAAGAGTGCTACCAATCCGAAGGTCCCCTACCAAGGGGACAGACGAAATGGCACAGGAGAGGAAGGTCAAACATCTGAGAGGCGTGACAGTAATGGAAATGGTCGCTCAAAGTCTCAGAGTCATGTAGGAGGAGAAACTCAGGGGGAGGTTCACACCGGCAAGAACAAGGCGACCTACCACCCCTACACCCTCAGTCTCGCAAGGGAAAAGAACTAATGAACAACACTAATACCATGTTTGAGAGGCTCGAGAAAAATGCACAACCTCTGAATCTGAGGGAAGTCATCAACAGGAGGACCCGACTAGAGTAATTAAAGTCGAGAAGGAACAAAAGGTGGAAATTAAGGCACGATTGGTAGAATTTTTTGAAGAAAAACCAGGACGTCTTTGCCTGGTCACATAAGGACATGGTTGGAATTTCTCCATTCATTATAAGCCATGTCCTCAATGTGGAAAAAAACTACCCACCTGTGCAACAAAAGAAGAGACTGCTTGACAAAGGCTGATCTCAAGCCCCGAAGGAGGAGGTTGAGCGGCTCAAGGAAAATGGTTTTATAAGGGAGGCTGTTGACGGTGAAATCTCGTCAACGAAATTAGGTCGGAAAACTCAAAGGTAAATGCAACGATGTTTAGATAAGAATTTAGAATTAACTTATGAAAGGATAAACACAGATGAACAATGGAGTGAAAAATGTATATTGCTTAATAGCCTCTACATACAATGAATTTTCCAACCCCCTTCTCTGTGGAAGTGGGGTTCCTTTTATAGTAGGCTCTAATGGCCCTGGGTACATGGTGGTCCAGGGGACCAGATGGTACATAAGTACACTAACAGGAAAGTGGTTCCAGGGGTAGTGATGTCGGCTCTGGTACAAGGTCAGAGATCATGGGAGCACCTCACATCCTGTACCTGGTCATGCCTCCACTACCTGCCTGGTACGGGTGTCAGAGGAGTGGCTGGTGAGGACCACAGATGGTACTTTGTTCGTACCTCCACTACTTATCTGACGTGGGTACTATGTCCGTACTCTAACTCCTTTCAGTTCGTCAGTGGACTCCGTACCTCATGAGATCAATGCCATGTGACCCTCATTTGCAAGGCATGGATTCGAGGTGGTAATGACCCATGCACTGGCCGTGCCTTGCAAGGCTTCTAGTGGCGAAGGGCCTAGCTATACTTGTCTCCTTGTGGCATGGATCCAGACTAGTGACGCGATGGTGCAATGGCCTCCCGAGAATATGGTGGCCTACGGGCCTCACTGGTGGCGCGTGCCTGATGGCCTCGCTAGGAGGCGCATGCCTGATGGCCTCGCTAGGAGACACATGCCTGATGGCCTCGCTAGGAGGTGCATTCCTGATGGCCTCGCTAGGAGGTGCATGCCTGATGGCCTCGCTAGGAGGCGCATGCCTGATGGCCTCGCTAGGAGGCGCATGCCTGATGGCCTCGCTAGGAGGCGCATGCCTGATGGCCTCGCTAGGAGGCGCATGCCTGATGGCCTCGCTAGGAGGGGCATGCCTGATGGCCTCGCTAGGAGCCGCATGCCTGATGGCCTCGCTAGGAGGCGCATGCCTGATGGCCTCGCTAGGAGGGGCATGCCTGATGGCCTCGCTAGGCGGGGCATGCCTGATGGCCTCGCTAGGAGGCGCATGCCTGATGGCCTCGCTAGGAGGCGCATGCCTGATGGCCTCGCTAGGAGGCGCATGCCTGATGGCCTCGCTAGGAGGCGCATGCCTGATGGCCTCGCTAGGAGGAGCATGCCTGATGGCCTCGCTAGGAGGCGCATGCCTGATGGCCTCGCTAGGAGGTGCATGCCTGATGGCCTTGCTAAGAGGGGGATGCCTGATGGCCTCGCTAGGAGGTGCATGCCTGATGGCCTCACTAGGAGGCGCATGCCTGATGGCTCGAGGACCCAATGAGACTGTAGGCGTATGGGGGTCTAAGTGCGTTCTTTGGGTCTTTTATAAGCATGGAATATTGAACATCCACGGGGGTATGTCCCGGGCGTCTTTGGCAGCGTTTACGCGTATGAGTGCATCTTGACCCGTGAGCATGTCAGCCTTGCGCGGGCACGTCGAACCTCACTATGTGAGGGCCTTGTGCAGCTATCCTCTTGCAGTATTCATTGTGGCCCCTTAGCTTAGCAGGGCCAAACCTTGTGGCTCATAATGTGTTGTTTCTTCAACAAGGCCTACAGGCTCGGGCCCAATAGCATGAATAAGTGACCTGTGTCCCTATGTTCCAACCCGGGACTAAAGAGTTTTTATTTGGTGGATTTTTGGCATCCACAGAGGCCTACTACCCAGACTAGGTATCAAACCCCGTGCTGGTCCCAAAACCAAACGAGAAGTGGAGGACATGCGTGTAATTAAGAGATCTGAACAAGGCCTGCCCTAAAGACTGCTTCCCACTACCTAGAATAGACCAATTAGTCGATGCAACTGCAGGACACGAAATACTCTCATTCATGGATGCATATTCTGGGTATAATCAGATAAGTATGCACCCTCTCAATGAGGAACATACCAGCTTCCGGACAGACAAGGGATTATACTGATATAAGGTAAGCCATTCGGCTTGAAGAACACAGGAGCTACGTACCAACGTTTAGTGAATGGCATGTTCCGAGACTTGATCGGCAAAAATATGGAGGTATATGTTGATGACATGTTGGTCATGTCCAAAGAAGCTGAAGGGCATGTTCAAGACTTGGAGGAATGCTTTGCAATACTTAGAAAGTATCGCATGAAGTTATTAAATCCTCTCAAGTGCTCGTTTGGAGTTGGTTCTGGTAAGTTTCTCAGATACATAGTCAATTCACGTGGAATCGAGGCTAACCCCGAGAAGATCAAAGCATTGATCGACATGAAGTCACATACCACAATCAAAGAATTTCAAATCTTAATATGGAGAGTAGCTGCCCTCAGTAGGTTCATATCGAAGTCTACGGACAAATGTGTCCCCCTATTTAACTTAGTAAGGGCAGCAAGAAGATCCAATGGACCGAGGAATGCGAGAAAGCCTTCCAAGCCTTGAAGGACCTTCTCGCTCAACCTCTCGTCCTAGCAAAGCCAATAGATGGTGAAGTACTATTCATCTATTTGGCAATCACCGAGCATGCAATCAGCACTTCTTTGGTGAAAGAAGAGAATAGGGTACAACACCCTGTGTACTATATCAGTAAAATGCTAGTATGTGCGGACTCTCAGTATCCCCCTCTTGAAAAACTAGCCTGCTATTTAGTAATCGCCTCTCAGAATTTGTGTCCATACTTCTAAGCTCACTCGATCCTAGTCCTAACCGATCAACTGCTACGACAAGTTCTTCAGAAGCCAGAGGCCTCAGGACTGTTATTCAAATGGGCAGTGGAGTTAGGACAGTTTGATATCACTTATCATCCGAGGATAGTGATAAAACCATTGGCGGACTTCATAGCTGAAGGCACAAACCTTGAAGACCCTTCCTACCAATCGGAGAATGGAAATACATGTTAGGAACGAGTTTCCTAATACGCAGCGGAATAGTGATGGATTGGCTCAGTGTACCAAAAAAAAATTTGTAACATATTTAAGCTACTTTTAATTATGCAAATCCATTAATATACATACATTGATCATAAATAAGAAAAGAATAAAGAACATACCTCTTGATGCCTATCAAGTGTCCTTGCTATCTTTTCGTAAAATAAACGATCTTCCTATCCAAGGTGCTCCCAGGTACTCACACCAAGATCTTCCACAACGTTCTCTACACCTCAAGAAGTGTGTGGGCACTTAGAGAATAAATGATGGGATATTTCTGATTCAACTTGATGTACTCAACACATGAGATCAAGAGAATAGGCTTGAGATTGTTCTGTATCTTTTTCAGGGAGAGATAGAAAAGTATCGTTCTTTTTCTTAGAGCGAATAAATTGAGTATTGAGTATTGAGTATTCTGTATTTTTATTTTTTGATAAGTCTAACTTAAATAGAAAATAAATTAAATTTAAAAAATAAATATGTAACCAATTTATAATTTATCTTTTAATTAATTAATTATCTTATTAATGACAATATCAAAAAACTAAATTTTGAATTTTCCATTAATTAATTAATTAAATAAATAAAAGTGAAAAATTTATCCCTGATTTTTACTATAGCTCACGCCACACACAGTCCAGGGACTGTGTGTGTTGTGTAGCACCCTATAAATTAGGGATATGAGATTTTTACACAATTATTTAATTATTTATTTAAACTATCTTATCAGATAAAATCCAACAACCTGATAATTGATTCAAATTTGAATATACTATCTTTTTAACTAATTATCAAATATAATTAATTATTTGAATAAATATCAATCTTTTAAATTTAAATCCAATTTGAACTTATGAGATTATTATCTCCCACTCAAATAGAGATGTTTAATTGATTCTACCAATTAATTAAAACCAATTTTAATTAATACTAATTTTGAAAATTAAATATTAATTTTATTATAATTTCGAAAATTATAATAATTTAATTATTTATATAATTTCTAATATTATACAATAATTAATTATTAATTAATTTTGATAATTACAACTAATTTGTAATTAATTAATTACTATTATCACATAATTGCATATTTGGCCCGAAGAACAAATTTCTTCTTAAATATGTCTTTTTACCATTTATATCAACTCTTGCCTTGAATAGTGTTGATAGAGCCGATATGGGGACCTATGGACCTATAATTCCAAGCTCCAATAAATTTGAGATTATTAATTAAACTATTTAATTAAATAATCTTAATTTATTAATATCATGATTACTCCACTATAAATATGAGACTGCACTCTTGTAATTATAGACATTTCATTTACTGAGTACTTTATAATAATAAAGCGTCCAGTGATACAATCATTACATACAAATTAACCCTCTAATAATGGTTCATAATTAACTGGGAATAAAATTATTGTTTTACCCTTTTAATTATATCTTGTTTCCTTAAGTACCATTGACTTTACTAGTGAAGGTTAATTCATAACTAAATTATGAATTTGAGCTCAATAGCCTTTCAGTCCCAAAATTCAACCCGTAAGAGAACCATTATTCAATCTCTTGGGAGAAGGTATAGACTCCATATCTGTATACTATGTCCCCAGCCATTTACATTAATGAGTTCCCAAAACAAAAGTTTCTAGTCGGATCATTCTGACAGACCCTAACGAGTGAATCAAAGAACTCATATAACATAAACAGGAGTTCATAGTACCTTCAGGATTAAAATCTATTTGTATATATGATCATCAGTTGATATATTTAATTAATACTTCGAAATGGTATTTAACTAAGTATTAATAAACATATCTAGTCCAGTTCTATATTTTCTCTAATATATAAAGTACCTCCACTAAAGTGTCCTACTTCACTAGTAATTCGAATCTAGATCACATGTATTCATAATACTAGTGACCGTACTTGCAGTAATTAATCTAAAGACTTCATAACTTTATTTTACTGCAAACTATTCAAGCTCATTTATCTCAAACACAATCCTCCCGTACCAATACGTGGTTGAGATCACATATATGAACTTAGGAATTTTTCTGATATTTACTTAATATTATCACAGAATAATATAGTCCATAAAATATATGCATAACAAATTCAATTTATTTATTTATTTCTTAAAACAATGTCTACTACATATGCTTTCAGGGCACAATTCCCAACAATACCGAGAAGGAAGGAGACACTCCCGTATGGAAGCTATATGTTGATGGAGCATCCAATGAACACAACTCAGGCACATGAATCATACTGGTCACTCCAAAGAACCATCGAATTCACCGCGCTCTCAGATTTTGATTCAACGCTTCAAACAATGAGCTTGAATACGAGGCAATGCTAGCAAGGTTATGCTTATCTTGGGATGTGCATGCACAATCCCTTAAGATATTAAGCAATTCCCAACTAGTAGTGTACCAGGTACTGGGGGAGTATCAAGCCAAGGAACTTAGGATGGTGCAATACCTGAACAAGGTGAAGGAATTGATGGCACAGTTCAAGAGATACTCAATTACATAAGTCCCAAGGGAGTGAAATGCCAATGTCCATGCCTTAGCCAAGCTTGTCAGTGCCAAAGACGCGGACACCCTGAATGCGTTCCCGTCGAATACTTGGCGGAAAGAAGCATAACCGAGCAGGATGAACAACCTGTTGAGTTAGGAGATACATGGATGACCCCTATTAATAACTATCTCAACCAAGGAGTAGTACCCTATGATCGGAACAAAGCAAGGAAGGTGGTGAGACAAGTTGCATGATATATGATAGTCGAAGGGCTCATGCACCGACAAGGGTACTCATTACCATTGTTAAGGTTCGTCACACCAGAACATTCAAAGTTGTTAATGATCAAGGTACACGAGGGGTTTTGTGGAGATCATGCTAGGGGCAGAGCTTATCAAAGAAAATCCTAAGGGAAGGATACTTCTGGTCAAAGATGAACGAAGACTCGATGGAGTATGTCAGAAGATGCCACAAATGTCAGATGTTCTCCAAGATACCCCGGGCGGTACCTAATGAATTAACACAAATGCAATGCCCTTGGCCCTTCGTTATATGGGGAATCAACCTGATCGGGAAGCTACCCACGGGAAGAGGAGGAGTCTAATTTGTTGTTGTAGTCGTAGACTACTTCACCAAATGGATTGAAGCAGAACCGTTCACCACCATCACCTCAAACAAAGTCTTAGACTTTGTGGTGAAGAATATCATATGTCGATTCAGTCTACCGAAGAAGATAGTCTCGAACAATGGGACTCAATTCGACAGTGATATGTTCACTGAATTTTGTACGAGGCATGGAATCAAAAAGAGCTTTTCCTCGGTAGCACACCCCCAAGACAATGGTCAAGTAGAAGCAATGAAGAAGACTATCAAAGACACTCTGAAGAAACGCCTTGAACAAGCCAAATGAGCCTAGCCGAAAATACTTCCAGAGGTCCTATGGTCACATCGAACAATGGCTCGAACAACAACGGACCATACACCATTCTCTTTGGTGTTTGGTTATGAATCCATGTTTCCAGTTGAACTCACTCCCCCACCTCATAGATGAGAGACATACGATCAAGGGAGGAACCATCAACAAATAGAAGAGTCGCTCGATTTAATCAAAGAAAGACGAGAAAAGGCAAGTATCAGAGTAGTAGCACACCAACAAAAAGTGGTCAGATACTTTAACTCCAGGGTGAAGAATCAAAAATTCTAAGTTGGAGACTTAGTACTCATAAGGGTGATCCTAAACAATATGGACAATGCAACAGGGGTACTAGGACCTAATTGGGAAGGGCCATACCTTGTGGAGGAGGTGATCCAACTAAGGACATACAAGATAGCTCGACTGAATGAAGAACTAATCAAAAACTACTGGAATGGTGAACACCTCCACCGGTACTATCAGTGAAGCTGTTCAGCAGCGACACAAGTTTTTATTTGCAAATGTATTATTTTCGAATTATCTATGTAACAGTCATTGTGCTTCATTGAATGAATGAATTTAATTTCTTAAGTTTTGCTTAATTATTTAAATTTCTTTCAACGAGGGGCTGGTCACTTTAGACTTGTCAACCCCATTTGATCATGTTCGATTATGGTCCTTGAGGGACCTATCGACCCATACGATCCAAAAGAGGGACAGGTCCTAGGACCTCATCGTCAAATCATCGGATCATGTTCGATTATGGTCCTTGAGGGACCTATCGACCCATATGATCCAAAAGAGAGATAGGTCCTAGGATCTTGTCATCAAATCATCGATTCATGTTCAATTATGGTCCTTGAGGGACCTATCGACCCATACGATCCAAAAGAGAGACAGAACCTAGGACATTGTCGTCAAATTATTGGATCATGTTCGATCTTGGTTCTTGAGGAACCTATCGACCCATACGATCCAAAAGAGAGATAGGTCCTAGGACCTTGTCATCAAATTATTTGATCATGTTCGATCATGGTTCTTGAGGAACCTATCAGCCCATACGATCAACAAAAGAGACTGTTCCAAGGACCAGTGGCCATTATTTGATAAAGTTCGATCTTGGTTCTTGAGGAACCTATCGACCCATACGATCAAAAAAGAGACTGGTCTGAAGATGAGTCACCATCATCAGATCATAATCAAATTTGGTCCTTGAGGGACCGATCGATAATTTGATCTAAGACTTGTTACATGCTCGATTAGCCCATTAAAACCAGATTGGTCCAACTATGACACTTCTATCTACAATTATTATAACGAGTACACAAGAGATTACGTAGATCGTGATCGACACTTGCTACCCAATCTACATCTGTGTATAGGTATCATTATTATTGATTATGAAACCATCACCCGACTACCAATGAGGGACAAGCATTTGATTCTTGCATCATTGGGTGAAAAGGATAGTACTATGTGTCTAAATGCTCAATGCAAGGCATGGTCAAGTAGCAAGTGACCAAGGCTTTTAAACCCATGATCACTTGAGGGCATATAGTACATACCGATAGGGGTATACACAAGCAATGAGGATGTGACCCTAAGTACTAAGCAAGATCAAGATTTTCTAGGAAATTTGTTCAACACATGTTCGAAAAGTGCAAAAAACAAAAACAAAAAAGGCATTGGTAGGGAGACTCCTAGCCAAGTCCCTTATAGGGTGGTCAGCCAGACCATCAACCCTATAGGGTGGTCGACCAGACTGTTTTTGTTCGTGTTACTTGGGGAAGTATCGTACTACTCACATTATCATGGTTGTTAGCATGAAAAACGTAAAGGGGTAAGGTTAGTATGTCATGTGAAATACATGTGTTCAGAGTATATTGAAACCTGAACCAATGAGGGTTGTGAGTTGATATACTTAGTATTGGAAATAAAAAAATTCAATCAATACACTGAGTACTCATAACAAAAAGGCATAAAATGTCATATGTAAAAATTGTCAAATACAAGGTGCCCCACCAATGGAACAAAAGAAAAGACAAAGAATAGAAGACAAAAAGAAGACTAACTTGGGTGAGGAGTATCATCTGAAAGACCACCCTGAACCTCAGCAGCCTCACGAGCCAGAAACTTCTTAAGCTCCTTCGCTCGCGTCTTCTCGGGAAGGAAATCCAAGTTCAGATCTTTGTTGGACTTCCAGATCAAGTAGAAGCAAGAGAAGTCAGTCTCTGAATACTCCTCTCGTGCCTTTTCCCGGGCAGCCTTGACCTCTTGCTCCTTCTCGACAAGAGCATCCTTCTACTGTTGGTCCATGTCAGCAATCAGCTTCAGACTATTTAAGCTGATCGGCAAGTTTCCCCTCCACCTAGGTTACCCTGAGAGTCAACTCGGTCACTTCCTATTATTTGAACTCCACGGTACTACGAAGAGTGTTGATCTCTTCATCTTTCAAAGCAATGTCCGTATCCTTAATGCCAAGAATTCATCTAAGGTCCAGTACCTCCTAGCGGACAACTTCAAGCTCAGAACGAAGGTTGGAAAACATAGAGGTATACTCCACAGACCTATCACGGACATGGGAGACCAGCATCAGCGTCTGTCAAAAAACATACAAGAGTTAGATAACATCAGCACACAAGCTAATCAAAAAAAAAAAAAATAGAGGACTTACACTCTGAATGTCAAGGAGTGACTTCGTGAGGATGGTGCTCAAATCCTCATTCTTAATCCCATTAAATATTGTTGTCGTCTGCTCCATATGGGACGCTTGGTCCATGATGGCGCCTAAATTCTGCATGGCAAACTGATATGGCTCAGATAAGGGAGCAGGCGTAGAGGATCAGGCACCCGCATCAGTGATACTGGGAAGAACCGGCATGGGAAAGGATGGCTCTACCTCTGCAATAGAACTAGGCGCCAGTGGAGCCGAAGGAGGCTCGGGAGGAGGGACCCCCATTAGCGGCTCAAGCTCATCCCTGGCCCTCTTGGCTGCTCAGACGGAAGGACTAGTCTCAGTTGGAGTCGATCTTTTTTGGGTGTGAACAAAGCCGAACATATCTGAACCTGCAAAAGAAGATCAAATATTAGCAAGATATCAAACACAGACAAAACATAAATTAAAGATGATAAAAGTGTCGAACCTTCTGAATGAGACTTGGGTTTGAACATGGCATCATCAAAGTCATCGGAAGCAAGCAATGAGTGTCCGGATGCATCCACCTCATCACCCTCCTGTCCAGCTAACACGGGTGAAGAGGGTACCTCCTCGATATGAAAAGGCCTTGTAGATTCTATGGCATTCACGGGCTCGGTACCATCTTCATCGGGAACATCGGCGACAGTAGAAGGAAACATCCAACCTTCCTAAGGTTCTCTGAAGTAACGAGAACCTTGACATTCTTCTCCTCAGGGGTCATGGAAATCAATGTCTTAGCCCTAATAGTCATGGCCTGGGGCAGGAGAAGTCTATAAAAAGGCTCAACGTGCTTGAACTTAGAGTAGTTGGCCTCTGTATCCTTAGTGAAGAAATAGTTGTCGGCATATCTAAACACCTTATTGTTTCCAGAGATCTCTTACAAGAAGGTATCGGTACCCTCGCTCGTATAATGATGGAAGTGGAAGTACCTCGAGTTGCGTTGAGAAGGGTTCATCTTCAGATGAAATAAGTAGTGGATCTCATGAGGTACTGGAGCAGCCCATTTTCTAAGATGATAGATAATGTACAACGCAGATTACACCAAGATAGCATTGGGAGCCAACTAAGAGGGACTAATACCAAAATAATCAGCCACGCTCCGGAAGTATGGCACCATACTTGATGGCAGAGCGTGTCCAAGCACACATACCCAAGGGTGGGTGCTCAGCTCTGTCATCAGGACCAGGGATAGTAATAGGATCGCCAAAAAGGTCAAAGGCCTTCCTTAAGTTCTTTACCTTCTCTTCAATCATGTAAGAGGTAGCCCCTTTGAACCAAACCACCTCTTAATCAGTAAGGTGAGGCTTCTTAAACAATTTCCATATGATCTCACTGTAAAGGTGGCCCCAAAATCTGACGAATGAAACTATTTTTGTCGTCTCTTCTTCTGCTGCACAGCTAGCAAGACTTTCTTACTCTTGGGAGAAGGGTGAGCCACCTTAGGCCAGAACCTATGAATAGAACACTCCTAAGGATGAGTAGCCTAGTGATGAGAGCCCTTGGTATATTCTCATTGAGAAGAAGACTGGTGGGGAACCCGAGTGGTATCTTGGTGCAAAGGGCGTTGCAAGGAGTCTCGCTGACCAAACAGGCTCTACTGAGAAGAATGACTTCGCTGAGATGTACCCCGAGAGCCATAGGGAGTACTATGCAGAGAAAATATCCGAGAAGAGCCAGGCGAAGAGACTTGAGTGATGTGCCTGGCAATGTGAGGATTATCTTCAGAAGGTTGCCGAGTTGTCCGTTTACTCTTGCCATTGGGCTATACCTTTTCAAAAAATCCTCGTCACTGAATAAATATAGAGCGGAACGGGGGAGAGTCCTTTTCACCCTTTCCAACAGCTCTTGGGAAGTACGCTCGCTCAAAGACTTGTCAGACGAAGAGGAACTGGACATCTACAACAAAGAAAGGGCAAAAATTAAAGTTAGTATATCAGCGTAATGAAGCTCCCTACCACGAACCATATAGGTCAGTAGCTGGGGGCATATACATTACTAAGGAGAAAAAGTGAAGAAATCAAAGGAAAAAACAATTAGGGTCCCGAGTGGTCGGCCTATGATTGGGTCGACCACCCTAGATCTTGGATCCCTGGGAATCGCCCAGGGAGTATGGTGGTCAGCCTATGCTAAGAGCTGGATTGACCACCCAAGCCTGGGAACCCTAGAAATCGCCCAAGACATGGGAAATGCAGTTTAGTCTTGGATTTGTAACCCTGGGAGTTGCCTATGCCTGGATTTGTATCCTTATAAATCACCTATGCATGTATCTGAAAACCTAGAAATCGCACAGGCAGGGAAACCCTAGGGGTGGTCAGTCTATGATGGGAATTGTAGGCCTAGAAATCACACAGGCCAGGGAAACCCTAGAGGTGGTCAGCCTATGATGGGAATCGTAAGCTTGGAATTGCCCAGGCTAAGGAAGCCTTAGGGGTGCTTGGCCCATTATAGAATGGTCGACCCAGGATGAAATTCACAAGCCTGGAAGTCGCCCAGGCTAAGGAAGCCCTAGGGGTGCTCGGCCCATGATGGGATGTGTAGGCTTGGAAATTGCACAAGGAAAGGGAAACCCTAGGTGTGGTCGGTCCATGATGAAATTCACAAGCCTACAAATCGCCCAGACAAAGGAAGCCCTAGTGGTGCTCGGCCTGTGATGGGATGTGTAGGCCTGGAAATCGCACAAGGCAAAGGAAAGCCTAGGGGTAGTCGGCCTATGGTGGGAATAGTAGGCCTAGAAATTGCCCAAGCCCTGAAAATCTATGGGTGGTCAACCTACATGCCTCTAAACCCTAAAGTATCACGCAAAAATGAAACAAAGATCAACCAATTGATTAAAAACAAGCTTTTTTATTCAAACAAGTCAGTTGTTTTAAATCAAAATAGAGCAAAGCAAGGAAATTCAGACAGATTCATTGAAGACGTAAAGGTTGGGAAAGAATACTTACCCAAGAGAAGATGCGCAAAGTTGATGAAGACTTAGAGAATTTCACAGCTCAGATTTTCCTTGAGACAAGCACATGGGTATGGGATGGGATGAGTGAGTATCTACTTATAGCCTCTCAGGCTAACCATATTTTTAGGAATTCAAATTCCTTGAAAAATATCTGGTATAGTTAAAAATTCAAATTCCATGAAAAATATCTTATAGTTTTAGGAATTCAGATTCCTTCAAAAATATTTTGTATTTTTAGGAATTAATATCCTTGAAAAATATATTATATTTTTAGAACTTCAAAACTCCTTGAAAAATATATCATATTTTTAGGACTTCAAAATTCCTTGAAAAATATACTAGATTTTTAGGAAATTAATTTTCCTTTAAAAATATAATTATTTTTAGGAATTACAATTATCCTTGAAAAATACGTGCTTAGCAAATTATCGATATTTGATAAAAAAAAATACTACGTAATGTCCCGAGGGAATTTGCTATTAGAATACGGCTACAATATGTTTCTCGGACCAGATCAAGTTTACCGTAATGTTGAACGCAGTACAATAAACTTGGGGGCAGATGGTATCTCTCAAAATTCAAGAGATGACGCGGCGTATGAGAAAGCAGCACGTGGCATCACAAGTCATGGAAAAATGACAAAGTATTGAAAAAATACCGATGAACAAAAATGGATATGTCCAGGACCTATAGGGAAGTCGACTAGGCCTAAACCTCTTAGGGGTGGTCGACCTAGCCCTAGCCACCTAGGGGTGGTCGGCCTGTCCCCAACCCCTAGGGTGGTCGGCTTGGCATGCTCAAGAACTACATGGAGTGGTCGGCCCATCTTATTCTTCATAGGTTGGTCGGCCTAAACTCACAAATACACTTTGTTGGATAAAGTTCACGCTCATTCAAGCTAAAATCAACAGGCCTAGCACCCAGAAGATCAACAGGCCTAGCACCTATAAAATCAATAGCCTAGCACCCAGGAGATCAACAAGCCTAACACCCAAAGGGCCATCAAGCCTAGCACCCAAGCTCTAAAGGGTCATCGGGCCTAGCACCTAAGTCTCATAGACAACCCAAGACTTAGCATTTTCCCAAAGGTTTCAATCGTGCATCATCAACCACGATCCAGAGAAACAACGAGAAGACCAACGATCTCATAATCATGGGAAGGTGGACACGTATCTCCACTCCCAATGATCGTGTACCAAACCACGATCCCCAGTCTTCCTGATCATGTAACAGCCCCTGGGTACTATAAATAAAGAACCCAGGGCTTCATCAAAGGAGGATTCTAGGACGGATATTTTTTGGGAGAAGAAACTCTAGGCAAATTTGTGACGAGTGAACTCTTCAGTTCATATTTGTAATTGTCAATCGAGTGATTCAATACTAAAGACTAAGTGGATTAGGTTATTACTGTTCATCAAAACAGGACTGATCTACTATAAATTTATGTGTGTTTGTTTAGATATTTGTATTCTGTCGTATATTTATATTTATTTCATTCAAAAGGTGTTGTATACCGTACATACGACTGTTGGCCAATTTCATAGGTCAATAATAATCACTATATTTTCTAGTTAACTTGTACTAGAAATAATGATTGTAAGTCAAGTAAGCAAGTTACTGATAATTAACAATGATAAGACCAAAGAATATCACAAATTCTGTAAAGCAATATTGTAGTGGGAGCATTAGTTAGTAACTACCTCGTTACAAACATAAAGTTTAGTTAATTGTGTGTAACACAATCTAACTATATTTCATTCACATACTAGTATGTGATGAAAAGTTTTTTACAAAAAACAATGGTTGAAACACCATGAATCTAGAAGTGGAATTTGTAATTCGGAATTCTATGACATCTGGATTCTTGAACATCCAACTAAATTTCATTAAACTTCAATTTGAAACAGGATATTCAAGATGAAGAGGAGAACAGAGGAAAGTACAGACTTTTCAAAGTAAGGTTAATAGCCTAAGGCTATAAACAGAAAGAAAATTTTATTACTCGGATAAATGCCTTCTACTGTAACCAAGCTTAAATCTATTTACATACTCTTATCCATTGCTTTATGCATGGATTATGAGATTAATTTAAATGGATGTCTAAGTAGTCTTTACTGAATGGCTGAAATAACAAAACCGTTTGAAGATCTCAACCAGAAAGGTTCTGTAGTGATTCGTATTCTTAATATTGATAACATTCTAATCATTGGGAATGATGTAGCGAAATTATAAAAAGAAAAGAAATGGTTAGCTGAACATTTCTAAATATTAGATTTAAAAAAGCCAAGAATGTTCTATACATTCAAGTCTATAAAGATTGAAAGAATAATTTTTTGGCACTGTCTCAAGAGACTTATATAGATAAGAAGCTTAAATACTTTAGTTTACAAAAATCCAAGAAAGGTTTTTTACCTTCCCGGTTAGGAGGATGTATTATCTAAATAATAATGTCCATTTATTCTTTTACTAGAAAAGAAGGACATGAGACAGTATTCCTACAACTCAATGATGGACTGTTTAATGTATCAAATGTTATGTCTTCGAATTAACATTTGGGAATAGTCAGCAGTTGTCAATCCAATGATGGATTGAGTCATTGAATAGTTTTAAGGACTTAATTTTGAGTATCTTGAATATAATGGAGATTATATGTTTGTGTATTTAGGCAGTGACCTAAAATTCCAAAAGATGAACTTATTTTAAACCAGATAGAAATCTTCAGAGATTGATATCAGAATCAACTTCCATAAATGTGGAGGAAACGCATTAACCTGAAAATGTATTGGACATTTCAGAATTATATGTTTCACCATAGAAGCCGAAATATAATAGCTACGAGTAGTTAAATAGGCTATTTAATTTAGTTGAGTTCTTTGGCATTCTGGAAAGGGTTTCAGACTAGAATAAACTACTAGTATCTCATTACGAAAGCAATGGAGATACATCTATTCTAGAAGAACTAGAAATAATGAAAGGGTAAAGCACATGAAATGAAGTATCATTTAATTGAAGACGGTTTTACATAATTGATGTAATGATCTTGAAGATAGCTTCAAAAATAGTTTCTTACAAAACTGATAAGAAGGAGTTTGTTAAACAAATTCATTCAAGATAATGTGATTGACACATTAAGAGAGATACCTCAATTTGCTTTAGGGAAAGTGGGATATTGTTGGGAATAGTGCCCTAAAAGCAATAGTAGTTGACAAATGTTTTAAATGAAATAAATAATTGAATTGAATTATTATATATAGACTATGTCCAATATTATGTTGATAATATTAAGTAAATATCATACAATTCCAATGTTTATCTATGTGATCTTAATCTCATATTTGTATGAGAGGATCGAGATTAAGATAATAAAATTAAAACAGTTCACAGTAAAATAAAGTTATGGAATCTTTAGATTAATTACTGCTAGTACGGTTTGCTATTATTATGAATACAAGTGACCTAGATCCGAGTCACTAGTGTAGTAAGACACTGTAACGCCCCAACTCCAGGGACCGCTACAGTGCACATTGCAAACAGTGCTAAACTCGCTAACCGAGTCATTTGGCCATTAATGTGTATCTAAGTGTGATTAGCGATTTAGGGGTTAAAAACTTTGGTTAAGATATAACGTTTCACTAGAACGTTTACTGTATACATTGGGATCCCAAAAATATAATTTCAGAGTTTATTACAAGAAAGTGTTTACAACAGGCCGTTCTAAGCGGCAAAACAGGGTTCAGCCCTAGTTCCACTTTCAAACCTCGCCCAAGTATTGGTCGAGCAGCTGCATATGTACACGTCATCACCTAAGCTCTCCAACTCAAGGATGGTCTAGCTTCCTTTTGCCTTTACCTGCACCACAAAGCACCCGTGAGCCGAAGCCCAGCAAGAAAACTCATATGCTCATAAACAGTCATATCATGATATCGAATCATATCTGGCATGCCTAGCTATCATAGCTCTATTCAGCATGCAAATGAGTTCAAACAGATGCTGGGGTATCCAGGATAAGAAATCCTGGCCTTCTGATTGGAGGATTATCAAGTCAATCCTAATCAGATGAGTGACTGCCAAACAAGTCACTAACCAAATGGAAGAGTGGCTGCTAGGTTAGCCACCAGCCTTCAAGCGCTTATGATATTCATCAAATGAGTGTCGCAACACTTGAGGTTCTGATAAACCACGCTGAGTGACCGACAAGCGAGTCACTAATTCAAATGGAAGGGTGACTGTTGGGTAAGCCTCTAGCCTTCAATAGGTTCTGGTAACCATACTGAGTGACTGCCATGCAAGTCACTAATTCAAATGGAAGGGTGGCTGTTGGGTAAGCCTCTAACCTTCAATAGGTTATGGTAAACCTTACTGAGTGACTGACAAACACGTCACTAATTCAAATGGGAGAGTGGCTGCTGAGTAAGCCACTAGCCTCCAAGCGCTTATTTCATTCATCGACCCTCGGGGTCGGTCTGACATTAATGCTCTTTGAGTCATTCAATGCTGATAGTCAAATAGACCTCATCTTTGATGGCTTGCGTGATACACGCTAAGACCATTCTGACTAATTAGTCAGTACCATGCACAGGTAAGCAATGCTATCAATGTGTATCATATGCCAATTATCCAAGAATAGGGCATTCAGCATGCTTACTAAATAGTTGCTAGCATAATTATGATCATGCACAAACTCAGAGACTCAAGCTCTGACCAATCTCATATTCATCATTCATGGCATGCCCTAATCACATGTTTCTCGTGCATCACATGCATCACATTTAATCATCCAGCATGCCTCAACAATAATCATATGCAAATGGGCAAGATTGCCAAGCATTCATTATGCTATCAATGTTTACATTTAAACATTCAACATGCATCAATCATAACCATGCATGTCACGTATGGGGTGCAGTTTTCTTACCTTAGGTCCAAGCACAGGTTACCAACAAATGAGCCACAAGCACGATCCTGATCCAAGCCTCTAGTGTAAACCTAGTCACAACCACAAATGGTGATCCAATGAGTTCAAGTTCTAAAACCAACCCTTGAACTAAAACTTAGCCTCCAAGACATCAATCCTCACTAATCCGGATAGTAGGAATGATCCCGAGGCCCAAAACCATGTTTCCGGGGTCAAAACACCCAAACGGGCTCAAAAGCCTACCTGAGCCGCGGCCCCCAGCACCACCAGAAGCAAGCGCCGCGGCGTCCAGCAAGGCAAAACTGGGGCACCTGCTTCATCGAGCTAGGGCCGCAGCGCCCAAGAACAGGGCTGCGGCCCAACTTCGGGGCAGCCATTTTCCCTTCGTTTTAACCTTTTAAAACCTCCCAAAAACATGTCTAAACATTCCCAAATCATTAAATCAAAGTTCCCAAACTCCCCAATGGTCCAAAACCACCAAAATCCAAGGTTCAAACAAACTAGAAACCCAACGATTCACAAAGTCCAATTCAAGCTTAAAGACTTTTAAAAACTTAAAACTTAAACTTGAATTACCTCCGATTGAGTTGTTTCCAATTAAATCCTCCGGCTAATAAGCTTCTAATTCTCCTTAGGATTGCTATGCCTCGATCCTCGCTTGATTCCGAGTCCTAGAACTCCAGTTACCTTCGAAAATGCGATCGGGAACGAAAAGGGAACTTTAGGGAGAGAGAACGTACAGAACATTCTTTTTATTTTCTTAAAAGGTTACTTCAAGATTAAGTAGCTTCCAATAAAACCTAATGCTCGGGGTCCCGAAAACACCCCCGGGGACATTATAGTCAAAACTTCCAGAATTTCCCCCTGGTCTTACTAACTCCCAATTTATCACCAAATGTTAATTCCCATTACCCAATAACCTGGTAATGCTATAAATACCCCTTGACTTACTCCAAGTCAAGCTTAAATCCCGTTGTGACTTTCCCACTAGCTTACCTCCTAGGATCATCTTGTGCTGGGTAACCCTGGCATAACCAGATAATAACAAAGCACCACGCCCATTTCACATATATGCCAAAAATGCCCGAAATGGCCAAAATATGAAAATCACCCAATTAATCACAAATGGGTTCACATGCATATTTAATACACCTAAACATGCATATTATCATTAAATAGCATAATAAAGCAATTATGGCCCTCCCGACCTCCTAATCAAGGTCCTAAACCTTATTAGGAAATTTGGGGCATTACAACTATCCCCTCCTTACAGAAATTTCGTCCTCGAAATTTATCTGAATAGCCCGGACTATGAATTCCGCATAACTGATTCCAGTTTCCCAGGTCATTCTCTTGACCTCACTGTTTCTGCAACATACCTTAAATCAAGGTACACTTTGTTCCCCAAAACCTCATAACTCAACTTATGAGTTCTTTCAACCCATGTCCACTGCATGGAAATGCATAACACAATGTACAACCATCAGAACCAAAACTATGGTCCAGCAAAAGATAATCTGACCAGTCCTGTCCAGGACTCAAACTGTCATACTAATCTAGGCTCAACTTGCCTTTACTCATCACCCCTTGCCATGGTGATTCTTTAGGAAGACACAACTCCCTACTTGGAATTCCATGTTCCTGCTTTCAATTCAGTAACACTTTTTTTTCATTCAGTCTGAGAAGTGAGCATTCATGCTCCAACCTCTAATAACCTCTATGGTCCCCTGAACCATCACATGATCCAGATATTACATCTCACCCATCTCACTCCAATGAAAGGGTGACGAACATATTCCACCATACCTTATCTCATAAGGTACTTTTCAACTCTGGACAATTCTCCCTCTGATTATCATCAGTCCGAGAACAATGAACTACACTGAATTCCACCCATATAATCATTGCCTTCCCTTCACCCCTTCCATAACCTGGAAGTAACAATGAAGTCTTCATCTAATAAGATAAGCCTTTAATTCTCAAGAAGGTACACTATCTCTCTAACAAAGAGATCTGAACACTAATCCACTGTGTTACTTATTCTTATAACCAAAAAGAATCTTACTCACAACACTGGTCCAAAATGACCTAAGTCAATCATGCTGACCCACCTTCCTGGGTAGCCCCATCGCGAAACCCATCGCGATGCTTTCTTATTTCTATTATACAATACTCAAAGGCCACAATAACCTTACTGATTCCTGATACCCTGTCTGAACCTGTTAACAGGTTAAGAACTCAACCACACATTCCATTATGCCCCTCTTCATCTCAGGCCATCATCGTAAAACTTTCATACTCTGGTACACTGACATGATGCCTGAACGAAGAGAAACAGAAAATAACATGAGATTCATCCAGAATCCCCCATTTAATCCCAGTGTCCATCAGACCCCAAGTCTGATCCTTATGACCCTTGTATCACAATAGATTCATATCTGATACTATATCACCCCTAGCTAGTCCAGCTAGGACTTCCATTCAATCTTTCTTATTTGAGAGTCACTTAGTCATCTTTCCTTTTAGTTCCTCTGAGATAATAATCTCAAGCACAGAACTCGCCATTGTTCCACCAGAAACACCACTCTAGTACTAATCAAATTCTTTTACCAACTTGTTACATAAGCAATCTTTTCTCTGTATCACTGAGGTGTCATAACAACCTTCCAATTGTTTCTGATTTGAAAATAGAAACCCAGAATTCCTTCCACAAATCACATATAGTACCATGCCCAACCAAGGGCACTCTTGCCTTCCAAGGTATCCCTTGTCCTTAGCAACCTCCACAAAGAATACATCACAAAATCATCGTCCCAGACGATTGCGAGTTCCACTCAAATAATCCCCTGAACGCTCTGTTCATCTGATCCATTAACACTTAGCATTAAACAAATTCTCAAAATACAATCCAGCACCTCCTAGTGCTCTTTATCTATTATAAACATAGCCTTTTGCATATTCTTTTCCCTTGATCCCTAACTGGTACTAACCGGATCAAAGATCAACTCTTGAGAATTCCTTCTCACTCAGTATCTAAGCCTCGAGTTCTTACAACTCTACTAAGCCGTTCAATACAATGCTCTCAATTCAACTCTATCCCTGGTACTAATCAAACCACCATTATATCTCTTCATATAACAGAAACCCTGACAAACCCCCTGAAAACACATTCAGGAACTCACAGACTCGTCCAGCCTGTCCTGATCCCACTGACACAGTCTAAGTGGTATCCACCACGCTAGCTAAGAGTTCTATGCATCTCTCTACCATAAAACTCTAGCTTTACACAGTTATCATCAGCATACCAAAGCTATGCATAGCACCAACTGCCTCAAGGCTTTCTATCCTCAGACCACATCCAAGCCAGTCATAACCAGCTCTACTCAACTACTGAGGGCTCCTTCCATAACCCAACATACCTTTTAAGTTGTCAATTCCATACTATGTTCCCATCACAACACAACCATGTGATCATCATATCAATTTTATGCCTCTCTATATGCAACAAACAAAGGAACAGCATGGCACCAAAGCCAATCAGCATAACTCAGAAATAAAACTAGGAAACTGACCTGCCACTCCTGAGGAGCTAGTCCCAGTCCCAGACTCTGACTGCTCTGGCATAAACACTCGAGCTGGAGTCGAGCTGTCCATCCCCTTTTGCTCAGACTCTCTTAGCTTCGGGCAATCCTTCTTGAAATGCCCAACCATGCCACAAGCAAAACATGCTTTTGCTCGGCACTCTCCCAAATGATGCCTCTTGCACCGAGCGCACTCTGGGTAAGGCTTCCAACTTTTCTTGTTGCTTGCTCCAATAGATGGAGAAACCACTATCTGAGCTCCGCATTCCATGGCACTCTTTTCCTCATCTCTGATGCTCTCAACAGCAAGAGCCTTCTCTACCACCTGAGCATAGGTGGAGACTTCATGCACTGGGGCAACTCTGATGCCCTGAGCTATTCCAGGATTCAATCCTTGAACAAACTTTTCTTTCCGAGCCACATCTGTGGGTACCATGTCTAAAGCAAACTTGGCCAACCCATTAAATTTATCAACATACTCGGATACTGATGCCTTTCCCTGAACAAGATTCAGAAACTCATTCATCTTGGCAGCCTTAGCCACATCACAGTAATACTTTTCACTGAACAGCTGCCTAAATTCTTTCCAATCCATCACAGCTGTGTCTCGTGTCTGGGATATCACTTCCCACCATGTCTGAGCATCATCTCGCAATACATATGTCGCACAGATCACCCTATCGTGACCTACCAGCCCCATACTATCAAGAATGGAACTGACCATGCTCATCCATTGCTCAGCTCTGAATGGATCTAGGCCTCCCGCAAAGACTGGAGGGTAATATTCCTGGAATCTTCCACAAAGAAATTCCCATCTGCTCTCAACCCTAGGCTGAGCCAAACCTGGTGCCATTCCTGACACAACATAGGAAGAGGTGCTTCCCAACAGATTCTGCTGTTGCCTCAGACACCTAATCTCTTCCTCATGCCTCTGCAATCTTGATTGCAAATCTGTGACTATCTGTTGAAAACTCTGAGGGGCAGATGAAGAACTCAACCCCTGGCTGAAACTCCCAGCCTCTGAATAACCACCACCAGGCCTCATATCCGCCTTGGCTATAAACCTGTTCTGCAGTCAATAACTTGACCCATTAGCCACAATGAGCATATCATGAGTTTTCCCCCACGGGATCAATCTTACCACACCACACCACACCACACCACATTCACAATCATTGCAGTTCTATAAACATTCCCATGGCATTCTTACATCAATCAAAATCCCTGCTCTTCCAACATCCACACCATGCCTCAACTCAAGCATGCATTTATCACAATTATGTAATCATGGAGCAGGTAATCAAATGATCATGTTCATAAACATATTCATGGAGCATATAATCAAATAGTCAAGAGCCAAGCTCTATCAGAATCTCATGCTCCCTAATGCAATGTGTAGGTAAAGCATTCACAATCTATTTAAGCAGCTAAGCACATAACTACAAAAATAGTTACCATTCCTTGAGTGAAGCTATCTTCAGTGATGAGTGTACATGCTCAGCTTGTCCTCAGGAACACATAAACCATGGCATTGCTCTGATACCAAAATTGTAACGCCCCAACTCCAGGGACCGCTACAGTGCACATTGCAAACAGTGCTAAACTCGCTAACCGAGTCATTTGGCCATTAATGTGTATCTAAGTGTGATTAGCGATTTAGGGGTTAAAAACTTTGGTTAAGATATAACGTTTCAATAGAACGTTTACTGTATACATTGGGATCCCAAAAATATAATTTCAGAGTTTATTACAAGAAAGTGTTTACAACAGGCCGTTCTAAGCGGCAAAACAGGGTTCAGCCCTAGTTCCACTTTCAAACCTCGCCCAAGTATTGGTCGAGCAGCTGCATATGTACACGTCATCACCTAAGCTCTCCAACTCAAGGATGGTCTAGCTTCCTTTTGCCTTTACCTGCACCACAAAGCACCCGTGAGCCGAAGCCCAGCAAGAAAACTCATATGCTCATAAACAGTCATATCATGATATCGAATCATATCTGGCATGCCTAGCTATCATAGCTCTATTCAGCATGCAAATGAGTTCAAACAGATGCTGGGGTATCCAGGATAAGAAATCCTGGCCTTCTGATTGGAGGATTATCAAGTCAATCCTAATCAGATGAGTGACTGCCAAACAAGTCACTAACCAAATGGAAGAGTGGCTGCTAGGTTAGCCACCAGCCTTCAAGCGCTTATGATATTCATCAAATGAGTGTCGCAACACTTGAGGTTCTGATAAACCACGCTGAGTGACCGACAAGCGAGTCACTAATTCAAATGGAAGGGTGACTGTTGGGTAAGCCTCTAGCCTTCAATAGGTTCTGGTAACCATACTGAGTGACTGCCATGCAAGTCACTAATTCAAATGGAAGGGTGGCTGTTGGGTAAGCCTCTAACCTTCAATAGGTTCTGGTAAACCTTACTGAGTGACTGACAAACACGTCACTAATTCAAATGGGAGAGTGGCTGCTGAGTAAGCCACTAGCCTCCAAGCGCTTATTTCATTCATCGACCCTCGGGGTCGGTCTGACATTAATGCTCTTTGAGTCATTCAATGCTGATAGTCAAATAGACCTCATCTTTGATGGCTTGCGTGATACACGCTAAGACCATTCTGACTAATTAGTCAGTACCATGCACAGGTAAGCAATGCTATCAATGTGTATCATATGCCAATTATCCAAGAATAGGGCATTCAGCATGCTTACTAAATAGTTGCTAGCATAATTATGATCATGCACAAACTCAGAGACTCAAGCTCTGACCAATCTCATATTCATCATTCATGGCATGCCCTAATCACATGTTTCTCGTGCATCACATGCATCACATTTAATCATCCAGCATGCCTCAACAATAATCATATGCAAATGGGCAAGATTGCCAAGAATTCATTATGCTATCAATGTTTACATTTAAACATTCAACATGCATCAATCATAACCATGCATGTCACGTATGGGGTGCAGTTTTCTTACCTTAGGTCCAAGCACAGGTTACCAACAAATGAGCCACAAGCACGATCCTGATCCAAGCCTCTAGTGTAAACCTAGTCACAACCACAAATGGTGATCCAATGAGTTCAAGTTCTAAAACCAACCCTTGAACTAAAACTTAGCCTCCAAGACATCAATCCTCACTAATCCGGGTAGTAGGAATGATCCCGAGGCCCAAAACCATGTTTCCGGGGTCAAAACACCCAAACGGGCTCAAAAGCCTGCCTGAGCCGCGGCCCTGACACCCTGAGCCGCGGCCCCCAGCACCACCAGAAGCAAGCGCCACAGCGCCCAACACCAAGGTCCGCGGCGCCCAGCAAGGCAAAACTGGGGCACCTGCTTCATCGAGCAAGGGCCGCAGCGCCCAAGAACAGGGCCGCGGCCCAACTTCGGGGCAGCCATTTTCCCTTCGTTTTAACCTTTTAAAACCTCCCAAAAACATGTCTAAACATTCCCAAATCATTAAATCAAAGTTCCCAAACTCCCCAATGGTCCAAAACCACCAAAACCCAAGGTTCAAACAAACTAGAAACCAACGATTCACAAAGTCCAATTCAAGCTTAAAGACTTTTAAAAACTTAAAACTTAAACTTGAATTACCTCCGATTGAGTTGTTTCCAATTAAATCCTCCGGCTAATAAGCTTCTAATTCTCCTTAGGATTGCTATGCCTCGATCCTCGCTTGATTCCGAGTCCTAGAACTCCAGTTACCTTCGAAAATGCGATCGGGAACGAAAAGGGAACTTTAGGGAGAGAGAACGTACAGAACGTTCTTTTTATTTTCTTAAAAGGTTACTTCAAGATTAAGTAGCTTCCAATAAAACCTAATGCTCGGGGTCCCGAAAACACCCCCGGGGACATTATAGTCAAAACTTCCAGAATTTCCCCCTGGTCTTACTAACTCCCAATTTATCACCAAATGTTAATTCCCATTACCCAATAACCCGGTAATGCTATAAATACCCCTTGACTTACTCCAAGTCAAGCTTAAATCCCGTTGTGACTTTCCCACTAGCTTACCTCCTAGGATCGTCTTGTGCTGGGTAACCCTGTCATAACCAGATAATAACAAAGCACCACGCCCATTTCACATAAATGCCAAAAATGCCCGAAATGGCCAAAATATGAAAATCACCCAATTAATCACAAATGGGTTCACATGCATATTTAATACACCTAAACATGCATATTATCATTAAATAGCATAATAAATCAATTATGGCCCTCCCGACCTCCTAATCAAGGTCCTAAACCTTATTAGGAAATTTGGGGCATTACAGACACTTTAGTGAAGGTACTTTATATACAGTTGTTGACGGTGAGAACTCGTCAACGAAGTTAAGTTAGAAAAAATCAAAGTATATTGCTTATAAAAGATGAACTTCAAAAATCTAATAGAAAATAGTTGCAGATGGAAATGGGGAAATGAACTTGTATTTCTCTTGATACCAAGCTATAGTATTTTTTTCAACCCCCTTCAATGTTGAAGTGGGGTTCCCTTTATAGTGGGCTCTAATGGCCCCTGATACATTGTGGTCCAGGGGATCAGATTGTACACAAGCACATTGTCAGGAGAGTGGTATCAAGTGTAGTGGTGTCGGTTCCAGGACATAGTTAGGGTCCGTGGGGGTACCTCCACTACTTATTTGGTACGAGTGTCTGATGAGTGACACCAGGCGTAGTGGTGTAGGTGGTTGTGGTGTTGGAGGAGTGGTGATCAGCTTTAGTACGTGTCAGGGGTCTGCAAAAGTACTCATGCCTTATTACTATGTCGTACCCCCACCACTACTTGCTTGGTGTGGGTGTTGTCCTTGTATTCAGCACCTCTTGATTGGTACGTACATTCCGTACCCATACGTGTACCCTACACTTGGTGGGTGTTTTCACCTTCCGAAGATGTGCATGTTGATCTAGCCCCTTCATATATATCTAAGCTTCAGATTGCTTATTTACTGGAAAGGATGCATATGGGAGGTCAACTTCGCTGGTGACGCCTACCCTAAAAAGTAGGTGTGAGAGGTCCCACGAGGTGCTCAAGCGCAAGGCCAACTAGCGAGTGAGCTTGGGTGCGAAGTTGTCTCGCAGGGTCTTAGGCATGAGTCTATGTAAGGCGTGCACCTCCTAGGCATGAGGCGCACTCCTCATGTGTGTGAGACTTGCTTCACGAGGCACGCCACTCTTGGGCACGAGGCGCGAGGCCATCTAGGGCAGGCGCGCGAGACGTGGGGCACTGCATGTTGCACGAGGTGCGAGATGATGGTCTTACGAGGCATGGCCTTGTTGGGTGCGCCGAGAGGAGGCGGGTGCGAGACAATTGCCTCATGAGGGACTCTTGCGATACGCGGCCCCGCTGGGTGCGGCGAGAAGTGGAGGGTGCGAGACAATGGTCTCGCAAGGCGTGGCCTCGCTGGGTACGTCGAGAGGAGGCGGGTGCGAGACAATGGTCTCGCTAGGCGTGGCCTCGCAGGGTGTGCTGAGAGGAGGCAGGTGCGAGACAATGGTCTCGCAAGGCATAGCCTCGCTAGGTACACCGAGAGGAGGTAGGTGCGAGACAATGGTCTCACGAGGCGTTGCCTCACTGGGTGTGCCGAGAGGAGGCGGGTGCGAGACAATGGCCTCGCGAGGGGCTCTTGCGAGAAGTGGCCCCACTGAGTGCGCTGAGAAGAGGCGGTTGCGAGATAATGGTCTCGCGAGGCGTGGCCTCGCTGGGCGTACCGAGAGGAGGCGGGTGCGAGACAATGGTCTCGCGAGGCATGGCCTCGCTAGGTGCACCGAGAGGAGGCAGGTGCGAGACAATGGTCTCGTGAGGTGTGGCCTCGCTGGGTGCGCCGAGAGGAGGAAGGTGCGAGACAATGGCCTCGCAAGGTGCTCTGTCGAAGTGCATGGGTGCTAGGCACACCGAGAATAGCCTCGCGTGCCTCCTTGCGAGAAGATGGTGGCCCGAGGGTCTCGTGGCACAGGCATATATTTAGGCGTTTATGGGACCATAGCACATGCTTTGGATCTTTTACAAGCATGGAATTTTGAGCATCCACAACAGTGATATATAGAATTGGACCAGATGTGATTTGTTAATACTTGTTTAAACACTGTTTCATAGTATTAATCAAACACATCAAATGATGACCATATATGCATTGATCTTAATCCTGAGGTTGCTATGAACTCCTATATATGTCTTATGATCCTTTGATTCATGCCTTAAGGTTTGTCAAAAATGATCAGGCTAAGAACAATTGCTTTGGGAACTCAATGATATATATGGCTAGGGACATAGTTTAACAAATATGGAATCTCTACCTTCTTATAGATTGAATAATGGTTCCCTATTGGGTTGACTTTTGGAACTGAAAATGTTTTGAGCGCTCACGTCACAAACTTGTTGTGACACAACCTTCACTAGTAAAGTCAAGGGTACTCTAGGAACAAGATATAGTTAATAGGGTAAGACGGTAATTTTATGCCCTTTTCATTATGAACCATTAATAGAGGATTAACGTTGTATGTAATGATTATATCAATGGACACTTTGTTCTTTAATAAAGTATTCTGTAAATATATGTCTATAATTATCAAGAGTTCAATCTTATATTTATAGTGAAGTAATCATGAGATTAATAAATATGATTATTTAATCAAAGAGCTTTGATTAATAATCTAATATTTATTGGAGCTTAAAATTATAGGTCCATAGGTCTCCATGGTGGCTCTATCAACATCATATCAATGCAAGAGTTGATACAAGGGTAAAACTGTAATTTGGAAATGTTAAAAGAATTTTATTCTTCGGGCCAAATAGACAATTATATGATAATTGAGGTTGAATAATTAATTTGGAATTAGTTGTTAAATTTTCGAAAAATATGTTTATTAATTTAAATATATAATTTTGAAATATATATATAAATTAATTAATTAATTTTTGAAAGTAATTATTTTATTTGAGTGGGAGAAAATAAAATTGGTAAGTCAAAATAGTTTTTGATTTATTGAATTTTAAAAAGATGATGATAAAGATGATCATCAATTTGAATTTTGTATTTTGAATTTAAAATTTAAACTTTTAAATATGGTTGTAATATTTTCCTTAAAAAGATAATACCATATTTTGTGGAATGATTGATTTTAGTTAAATAAATAAATAAAAGAAAAATGCAATATCTCTTAAATGGGAATACTATTATTCACGCATGACACGGTCCAGGGACTGTGCCATGCAAGTTGCAGTACAAAGATAATGTATCTATGTTGTTTTTTTATTTAATTAATTAATAACTTGAAAATAGATATTTTTAAATTTGGTAAGTTAGATATTTACCTAAATCAAATTCCTATAATCATTATGATATTATTATTATATTATTATTATTATTAGGAATAATAAGGTAATACATAATCTTTCTCTATATATATAATATAGAATAAAAAGAGGAATATAGACAAGTCAATGAGAATTCAAAAAAGTTTCAGAATTTGTCAGACAAGAAATTGTCATCTTCTTCTTTTATTCTAACATTTCTCAAACCATAATCCAAGTTCTCATGTGTTGAGATATACTTGTGAATCCTAAATTATAAACTCATGTTCTCAATGTGCCCACACAAATCTTGAGGTATAGAGAACACTCCAGAAGATCGTGGTTTGAGTACTCAAAGCGTTGGATAGGAAGATCGATATATATGAAAAGACTCAAGGACACTTGATCGGCTTCAAGAGGTAAATATTTATGTTCTTGAATATATGTGTATATGATATATATTTATATATGTATATTAATTTTGTTGCATTTTTCTTAAATATATGTGTATATGTGTATATTTATATATATGTTGCATTATTAATAATATTGTATATTAATATTTCTGTCTGAATGGTTTCTTGAACATATGAATTGTTTATATGAGAGATGGAAAATATTTTGTGTTATATACATTGGGTCCACCATGCCTATTTCGCTGCATACTCTGATTGTTTTCCCAACAAAGACTAGTGAGAACTTAGCAGATCCATTTATAAAACCTCTTATGAAGAGGTTAATATGTTATACATCTAAAAGGATGGGAGTGAAACTCCTGAAATAAGAGATTCATCAATGATTGCAACCTAACTCCAAACTTGTAAGCATCAAGGTAAAGAGTTCAACAAGTCCTTGATAAGTGGATATTATTCAACACTAAACAATTTGAGTCTCATCCAAGATGGTTAGTGTTAGTTTCTACTGAGTGATGGTTAACCCTAGGGATTTTAATAAAGTTCAATTGAGAGCAACAAGCATCTCTAAATGTAGAAAAGATGTTGCAAGAACATCACCTATATGAACTTAGAGGCAGTGCCACCTCTCATGGGAGTTCGAGTTTTTGGAGCGTGTCGTTAGCCATGCGAAATATAATTATATTTTATTTCTTAATTTTTTTTTGATGAAAAAGGAAGATTATATTGCAACAAACAAATTACAACCGCCAGTTCACAAACAACCAACCTCACAACACATTACAACATCTGAACAAATTTAGAGAGCTTACAATTCTTACTCATTTCTTTATGACTAAGCCTACCCTGCAATCTAATCTTAAGAGTCCTCTTGATTATCTTAACTAAACAATGGGGCGTGTAGGAGACCTGAGAAAAGAAACACATATTCCTATTACATCAGATGTGATACACATAAGCTGCTAGACAAGCTATATAAATGTGTTGCATCATGGTTTTAGGCTTCCCATCCAGCCAATGCTTCCAGTTGTCCCACTGATTCAGCCATATCTCATGACCAATCCAGCTCTTAATCAGCTCCCAGATTCTATGAGAAAATACACAGTCAAAAAATAAGTGTTTGTGTGTTTCCTCACCTCTTTCACAAACCGGACAAGTCACTGAGTTAACCTCAATTTGGCATCGGACCAGATTATCTCTAGTCAGAAGATGCCCAAGAACAGATTGCCAAAGAATAAAACGATGTCTAGGCACAGAAATACTGCTCCACACTGCCTTAGCATACCCCACCGGTTCCTTCTGAAGAAAATTATTATATAACAACTTCAAGTTCAACTTACCATGAATAGCCAAACTCTCCAAAGCATTGACAGAAAAGATCTCTCACAAATAACACACCTTGCGCCAATACCAACTTACATCTAATTTCAGATGGTAAGCCCAGACAGAAGTACCTTTTAAATAAACCCCATCAATCCATTTCACCCATAAGACATCTTGTTTTGAAGATAAAGCCCAAAGGTATTTAGCCAATAGGACTTTATTCCAAATAGATCCTTCCTTGAAACCCAGACCTCCCAAGACTTTCGGTAGACAGACCTGGGACCAAGATGAGCAGTGAAATTTGCTTCAATTATTCTTTTCTCCCCAAAGAAAGTTACGACAAAGTCTGTCTATTTCTTGAACCGCACTAATGGGAAGCATACAAATATTCATCCAATAGTTACGAATGCCCTGCAACACTGAGAAAATCAATTGAGTTCTCCCCGCAAAAGAAAGATGTCTACTAGCCCAAACATGGAGTCTATTCTGAATTTTCTTAATTATTTCACCACAATCAGCAATCAACCATCTCGTAGGCCTCAGCAATACCCCTAGATATTTCAGAGGAAAACTACCCTCTCCAAGCGCTACAGATCTAAGAATTTCAGTTCTAACCTCAGCTGCCACGCCCCCATAAAACACTTGAGATTTACTCAAATTAGCTTCTAAACCGGAACAGCGACAGAACTTCAAGAAACCATCAAATAAAATCTGAACAGATTTCAATTTTCCCTTACAAAACAGAATCAAATCATCCGCAAAGCACATATTAACTAGTTGCAAATTCTTACACAAGGGATGATATCTAAACTCTTTGTGATGAGAAGCTTGGTTCAGAATTCTAGTTAGATATTCCATAGCTAGAACAAACAGCAGCGAAGAGATGGGGTCTCCCTGGCGTAAACCTTTCCTCCCTTCAAAACTTCCTTGTAATCTTCCATTGAACAAGAGAGTATAGGACGTTCCCGTCAAGCAATTCATAATCCATTGAATAAATTTCCTAGGGAAAAGCATTCAAGATATCCTCCATAAATGTCCAATCAACAGAGTCATAAGCCTTGCTGAGGTCAATTTTTATAACACAGCGGGGAGAAATATTCTTCCTAGAGTAACCATGCAGAATATCCTGAAGGATTAAGATATTGTGAGCAAGCTGTCTGTTCTGTATAAAGGCTCCATGATTTTGATGAATTATCATAGGAAGAACCTTAGCCAATCAGAAACAAATCATCTTGGAAATACATTTATAGAGGGTGTTACAACAGGCTATAGGACGATAATCTGTGGCCTTCGAAGGGGAAGCAACCTTAGGAATAAGAGATAAGATTGTTCCATTCAATTCAGACGGAATCACACCACTTTTAAAGAACATCAGAATCGCATCAGTTATTTCATCTCCAATATCCTTCCAGAGAGCTTTAAAAAAACCAGAGCCATAACCATCAGGGCCAGGACTCTTAGTAGCTGGAATATTGAATAAAGCTCTCTTAACATCCTTTTTAGTAAAGGGATGAATCAGATCAAGTTGATGATCTAAAGACAAAACATTATCCTGATGAAAACAGCTCAAGTCAACCCGATCTGTTAGAGCAACACTCTTACCCAGAAAACCTTTAAAATGATTATGAAAATGCGCAATTACCTCTGTAGGATTCTCTACAATTTTCCCCTCATCATTAGTAAAACTAGTGATACTATTCCTCATTCTCCTCTGTTTCAAACTTGCATGAAAATAAGGTGTGTTTTCGTCGCCAAATCTCAGCCAGTTAATTTTACTTTTTTGCCTCAGAAAACTTTCATACAACTTAGACATTCTAGCAAACTCAGCTGCTGCCTCATCCTCTTCTTGCTGTAATAAACTCGAGGAAGGAGACTGCTGCAACATAAATTTCCAATTCATAATTCTGCTTTGCTGTTGCATAATTATGAACCACATCCTCAATCTGCACTTTGTTGAACTGAAGCAAGGCAGGTTTCAATCTCCTGAGTTTTTGAATGATCTTCTGTAATCCAATACCACCTGCTGGTTTAGACCAGATATTCAAGACAGTACTCCTAAAGTCCTTATGTTTATCCCACATATTGTAGTACCGGAAAGGCCTAACCCCTGAAGTTTGGAATTGAACAGTTTTGATGATACAAAAAAAATGATCAGATATAGTATCCCAATTAATCCGGGCTTCAGAGTCAGGAAAGGTATCAATCCACAATTCATTAACAAAAACTCTATCTAGCTTAGAGAAAATTCTAAAACCTTCTTTCTGTTTATTAGACCAAGTAAAAAAGGAACCACTGGATCTTAAATCAATCAACGGAGATTTTGCCCTCCATTGACTACTGTCTTCCACTTCCATAGCAGAAATCTGCCTTCCTCCAATTCGATCATCATATTCAAAAACTGCATTAAAATCCCCTGCAACCAGCCAAGGCCTAGAATTAACCTAAGGAACTTGAAGCTGAGCCCAGAGATTTTTCCTCTCTTCCACTGAATTTCGACCATACACAAATGAAAGAATAGCTACTTGACTAACACCCTTTATTTGCACTTCACAAGTGACTAGTTGGTCCAGCTCCTGAACAACAGCTACATGAACTAAATCCGGAATCCAAACCAACAAGATTCTCCCTTCAATTGCCTGACTACTGTACCAACTCCAGCCTACGAACACATCATGCATCATCTCCTCAATTTTATTGCTGTGAAGTTTAGTTTCCAAAAAAATACCCAAGCAATTTTATGAACAAAATAGAACTTTAATAAGGATTGTTGCTTATTCCGATTATTTAAACCCCTTATATTCCAACACAAAACATTACACCCCTCCATTAGAATGTTGATGATTATGTGACTTCTTATTTGAAACCATGCTAGTCTTCTCCTGCAGAATACTGAACTTATTTGCTCTCAAAGTCTGATCTGTGGAACCGTTTTTCCTTAAACCTCCCACTTTCTTAGGGGTAGTCCAAGGTTTCTCTGTCTCTGCCATTGAACAACTAGCCTCATTAGTATCTTCAGTTGTTGTTATCAAAGAAGCCTAACTCCTGAAATAAGAGATTCATCAATGATTGCAACCTAACTCCAAACTTGTAAGCATCAAGGTAAAGAGTTCAACAAGTCCTTGATAAGTGGATATTATTAAACACTAAACAATTTGAGGCTCATCCAAGATGGTTAGTGTTGGTTTCTACTGAGTGATGGTTAACCCTAGGGATTTTAATAAAGTTCAATTGAGAGCAACAAGCATCTCTAAATGTAGAAAAGATGTTGCAAGAACATCACCTATATGAACTTAGAGGCAGTGCCACCTCTCATGGGAGTTCGAGTTTTTGGAGCATGTCGTTAGCCATGCCAAATATAATTATATTTTATTTCTTAATTTTCTAACTACTTTAGTATAGTGGAAAATAAAGGTCGAACCCACGAGGACTATTGTTCAAAATTTGAAACAATAATGAAAAGGGGGATTTTAAAGTTTAAAAATGAAAAATAACATATAAAAATTAATGAAGCAATTGAACTAATAACAACGATTTTAAGAAGCAATTTAGAGTTGATTCTCCACCTTCAACAATCATTCAAGATTAACAATGAATACTATTATTCCCTATTCAAAATTAAATTATTAACTCCGCAGATAACACATAAGTAGTCATTATCCCAAATCTCCCTTATGTATTTTATTAAAGTGAAGCGCTCTTAATAATTTTTTTTTACTATATAACCTTATGAAAAGCATCATAGATTTATTCTAGAATAAACATTAATTTCTATGGAGATTGTTGACGGTGAGAACTCGTCAACTAAGTTAAGTCGGAAAGAATTGCAAGATAAAGATTATCAATAGAAAAGCCTTAGAAATTTAAATATCAACTCTAAGAACAATTGCAGAAGAACAATGGTGAAATCAATTTTTCATTTACTATGGTGCACTTGCTACAGTAAATTTTCCAACCCCCCTACAGGTGGAGTTAGAGTCCATTTTATAGTAGGCTCTAATGGCCCTGGGTACATGGTGGTCCAGGGGACCAGATGGTACACGAGTACACTAAGCGGAGAGTGGTTCCAGGGGTAGTGGTGTCGGCTCTGGTACATGGTCAGAGTCCATGGGAACACCTCACTGTTTGTACCCGGTCATGACTCCACCACTCGCTTTGTATGGGTGTCAGAGACGTGATGGTGGTGTAGCCACTCTTTGTACTACTTCCAACCGCCACTACTTGTCGGGCACAGGTGTCAGGCCCATCCCCTAATCCTAGCAGGCACGTACGTACCCCTTTTTAGGTACCTTGTTTGTACTCTTTTTGTCTCTTGTGGGCCTCCTTGACCACTGTCGTTATGCACACAGGGCCTTGGGACGAGATCCATTGGGGCGAGGTCGCCATATATGCGTAGCTCTTCAGGAGAGGCTCTCGCGAGATACCCCCCGCGAGGCTACTAGGCGCGCCAAGACGTTGCACGCGAGATGGTGTGTGTGGCCTAGGCATGGCTGGACCATGGCCTCGCGGGTTATTCGGGCTTCCCCCAAGATGCCGTGATTGAGGTAGGGCCTCGCGCCTAGGCGCGTCCGAGCGAGGCCGTGGTGATGCGCGCGCGCGAGGTGGGCCTTGCGCACGGGGCAGGGCCGAGCGAGGCGGGGCCTCGTGCCTAGGCGCGTCTGAGCGAGGCCGTGGTGATTCGGCTGGGGCATCATGCACCACGAGTTGATGCGAGGCTGTTGCCAATGGATGATGGCCTAAGCGTCCTGCGGCTCAGACACGCATTTAGGCCTTTATGGGACCTTAGCGTGCGTCTGGGATCTTTTACGGGCGTGGAATATTGAGCATCCACACTTGCCCCCCCAGTCTAGGAGAGGACCTTTAGGTGCTCTCATAGACTATTCTCCTTAATTCTTATAAATAGGTCCTCATGCAAGGCTTATTATTTCCACCTTACTTCATTGGCTTAGCGGCTTTGAGAATCCTTCATCTTTCAATAGATAAGAGGTTCAATCCCCCACACCCTCATTTTTGCCATAGTTTCCTTCATTTTATTTTTTCATACCATTTTCTTCTTCTTTTTTTTTATACATATGAGTTAATTTTTTGGTATGTCTATTTGGAGGCTAACACATCCTTTGGGTCTAATTTTGCAGACGCGTATATTCGACCATTTGGTGCTTTTGGCCCTCTACCTCCTTTCGACCTCGACAACGCTCCATCTTATCTGCTTGAGGTATATTTTCTTTTTCCCTCACGTTCGTTGGGTCCAAATTAGCATTACTCGGGATGGGGTACCTTGGCCTGAGCTTGTAGTGAGTTTGACCATTTGCATGCCCCTCTTTCTTTTATACCCTATAGTGGGCCATTCAGGAAGTTTGCATCTAGAGATATTAAGCCTATTCCTTTGTGTTTTGTAGCCATCCCCTCATTTATACGTGAACCCCTTTTCACTTTCGGGACGAGGTCTCATGGCCAGTGACGGCCCGTCCGACATACTTCCGGGGGTTGAGTTTATTGACCTGTCCTCAGACTCAAAGTCCCCTGAGGAAAACCCTTACCAGGACTATGACTCCTTAAGGCAGGCCCGTATCCGCCATCTTGAGTACATGACTGAACTTAGGCGTAAAATTTGGGTGGTGGAGAGCGAAATTGACTCGGTGTCGGGAGGAGACGGAGCACCTTTCCCCCTCGACCTTAGTGACCATGTAGCGAGCCTTAGGGTGACCCTTTTAGAGTTGCAGAGGGAGTTGGAGTTTATGGAGGGACACCTTCCACCTGAGCCCTCCAGCCATCCTCGCCTGATGACTGTCATGGGGTTGCCTTTGCTTCTCCTCAGCCCCTAGTCTTGATTTTTCCTAGCTCAGCACTTCCGCAGTCGCTCCCTCGATGGAAGACTCTTGCTAGGAAGAAAAAATGTAGGGTCAAGTGTTCTGTCTCTTCCTCACATTTTTCTTTTGATTTTGCAAATATGCCGAGGGCACAACGACAGGTGGCTTCCAATGAACCGGACGATGCTCCTTTACTGGCAACCAAACTGGTGTCACGTGTGTCCGAAAACAAACTGAGGGACATTGTGGATCACTATCGCGTCCCTCCAGAGTACGTGATATATGTTCCTCAGGAGACATGCCGGGCTGACAGTCCTAGGCCCGCCTTCGTGGCCCTCAGCGAGGACATCCTGAAGGCGGGTGGTACCATCCCGTTACACCCATTTTTTGTTGCGGTCCTCAACTACTTCGACCTTGCCCCGCTTCAACTGGCTCCCAATGGTTGGCTGACTTTAAGCTGCCTTTTCGTTGCATTTACGAAGCGGTTTAAACGCGCTCCTATGGCGACTGAGGTGCATTTCCTCTACAACCTCATGCCCCTTCCCAAGTCCAAGGGCTTTTACTATTTACAAAAATCCAAAAACGAGGCCTCTTTGATAGAGGGCTCGGTGTCCAACCTGGGGTCCTGGAAGCAGGACTTTTTCTTCGTGGAAGGCCCCCTCTCTGTCTGCGAGGACTTCCGGGCCACTCTCTGTAAGTACCCTGAGCATCACTTTCTCTTTTTTACTTTCTTACAACTTATTGTTTCATGACTTACGTTCATATCAACCATGGCGTGTATTATGCAGAGCAATTCGCCGAACCCACAGTTGTCGGGTCGGAAGAGAGAGACATGAGAATGTTCCTCAGCACTGACCCCGCTATGAAAAAGGCGGTGTGCCTATTCATCGTGAAGAATCTGAACCGCCATAAATTGTCCCCTGTCTCGAACCCCAAGTTGCTGTGGACCATCTCTGGGTCCGCGAAGATGAAGGGGGTTTTGGCCGAGCCTTGCCCAGATGACGATGAGGATGAGGATGAGGAAGAGCCGGAGGATGCCCCCCTTGACCGCGGGGGATCTCACCAGCTGCCTCCATCTCCTGGGGGATGCCCTCCATGTGCCTCTTATGATCCGGACATAGCCCCTCATTCTCAAGACCAGCAGGGCGTTCCGGGGTGTTATGTTTGCCCTGACCCTGAGGGCTACGACACCTTCACTCAGGCTCCTCTCGACCCTGGACCATCGGGGACTTATTTCGCTGACCTTCCGGAGCCTCCCTCTGATCTACCAGAGCCTCAGTTTTCCACTTTCACCGCGCGCCCTCCCATTTCGGCGAGCGGGTCATCTGTCCTCACCCGACCAGGTGCCGCTAGTGCGGATAGGGAGTCCTGGGTGACTCGGATGGCGACGTCTTACGGGCAGTGATACATCCAACTTGCCTCGAGCCTCCCCGTATCTAACTGGAATGGTCTTGTGAACGTTGCCCAGACGGACCTTGGGGAAACCCTAAGGCGCACCATGGTCTGGGTGAGTTCCTGCACCTCATATCGGCCCTATTATGTATAGATGTACATGTGTTTTTTTTTTTACTTATTGTTGATGTCATTAACTTTCTTGTGCAGGCCTATACCGTGGCTCTACGGTTTGCCGACTCGTCTAGCAACCTCTCCGCGTCCACTACTGAGAGGGACTGCCTTACAGCCCGGGTCCAGGAGCTCAAGAAAGAGCTTGAGAAAATCCAGTCTGAGCTAAAGAAGGTTCAGACCGAACTTGCCACCTCGTCGAGAAGAAAGCTGAAGGCGGTTGCCAAGGCCAAGGAGCTGAAGGACCAAGTTGCCAGCCTGAAGAGCGAACTCCAGGCGACCAAGGATATTGCGGCAGTGTCGCAGGAGAGGGTTACTTATTTAGAGGCCAAAGTCGAGTCTATCAGGGTCAAACTCTAGACTGCAAGGGCCGAAGTCGAGGCTACCAGAACCGAACTCCAAGCTGCTAGGGCCAATGTCGCCACGTTGCAGGAGAGAAATGCTTCCTTGGAGGTGGAGAAGATTGCCATTGAGTACAGGTCCATAGACCGCGCCCTTTACAGCGTGTGGAGGCAAGATCCCAATTTTGATTTCTCTTCTTTTGGTGAGCATGTCGTCGCTCAAGCGACCATGTGGAGCACCCGCGGTAGGAGGCCCTGAAGTAGTTATTTCATAACTTTTGTCAGCTAGCCCACCATGGGTGTACGCTCTTTTTTTTTTTACTTTGTAATATCATTATCACTACAATTTTTCTTTTGTAAATCTTTTCATGTCCTCAAGACTCCCTTTTTTAATGTATATATACATATGTGGTTATTTATCTCTTATTCCACTGCATTTGAGGCCCTTTTGAGCCTGTATGATGGGGTTTGGCAGGTTCCCCTCTTTTATTTACCAGGCTAGAGGTCCTTCGGAGCCCATGTGAAAGGGTTCACTGGGACCTCTTTTGGTGCCTCTTGATTACTTTTATAAGGATAGTTTGACCCCTTGGGTCCTAGCTATCCTTTTATATATTCTTGCGCGCGCTTATTATTTTTTGCGAGAAGCGTCCCTCTCGTCGTTATTCATAGTACTATTTTTGCAAGGGTCTCTTTTAGGACCCTTTTTGGCTAGACGGCTTGGTGGCTTCTCTAGACTTATTAGTGTTGTTACTATACATTTTTCTTTTGTAAGACCTTTTGGCCTCCTTGATGTTCACAAGGGTAGCTAATCCTTGTGAACCTAAGGGATGCCTTGCAAAGTCCTCTCCCTGTTTTCTGTATATAAGGACTTCGCCTAAGGCCCCGATATAAGGGGTCCTTCTGGGACCTCCCGTTAAAGGGTCCTTTTTAGGGTCATGGTCCCTTTTGGGTCCTCTTGATGGAGGGCCCTTTTTAGGATCCTCCTGGTGCATAGGGTCCTTTTTAGGATCCTGGTGCAAGGGGTCCTTCTTTGGATTCTCCTCCTTGTTGCTTGCTTTATCTTCACGGGCCACTTCCTCCTGGTGGAGGGCCCTTTTTAGGATCTTCCCTATAGGGGGTCGTTTTTAGGGTCTTCCTAATAGAGGGCCCATTTTAAGATCCCTGTTAGAGGGTCCTTTTTAGGAGCCCTTTTTAGGTTCCCCTTGCTCGCTGCATGTTTTTTTCTCCTGTCTTACCCCCCAAGTGTTTGGTGAAATTTATTTCGGCAGGCACTTTGGCTAATGCCCGCGTAGCGAAGAAAAGTAACACATTAAGTTGCAAACAATTTCATTCATAGCCTGCGGTTTACAACCAACCTTGTAAATAAAAGGGTTACATCTAACTAGGAGGTTACCTAGGTAGCCTCTTTGATTCTTACATAATTAAGCTAAAACAACAAGGAACAAACTAAACACAGGTTCTTTTTTGCACTGAGTGCCGAAGCCTTGCTGGTAGCACTCCTCGAGATGATCCGTAACTCGTGCGTCCAACTTGTGTGGGTCGCTCCTTCATACACAACCATTGCCATCGGTACAGACGGTTTGGTGGCTGTGCGGAGGGACATGTTATAGCATTCCATCGCTTCCTTCTGCTCCCCTTTCACGCATGCTACTCCCCCGGGGTTGGGAATTTCATAGCTAGGTGATACACAGAAGTTATCGCCTTCAATTCTCTCGGGGAGGGTCTCCCTAATATCGCATTGAAGGCTGAGGTGCTATCCACCACGACAAAGTTAGCCATTACGGTGGATTGCCTGGGTTGCTCCCCCATGGTGAGGGCTAATTCGATTGCCCCCAGGGGCTGCATCGAATCTCCCGTAAACCCATACAAACACGCAGTGCAAGGCTTTAGGTGACGGAGGCTCAATCCCATCTTTTCCAGCGCTGGTCGATACAAGATGTCCACAGAGCTCCCGTTATCCACCAAGACCCGATGTACCCTTATGTTAGCAAGTTGGGCAGTTAGCACCAGGGGGTCATTATGAGGGAAATGCACCCCCTGCGCATCTTCTTCAGTGAAAGTTATCAAGTCATTCTCGCCCTTGAAGCTCTTCGGGGGGCGTTGCTCCAAACTTAAAACGCAAGGTGGTGGACTTCTTCTGGCCTCCTTAGCGTACTTGTCTCGCCCCTTCCTTGAATCGCCTCCGAATCCTGGTCCCCCAAATATGGTTCTGACCTCTCCCTGTATTTTTGGGGCCACCTCCCGCGCCCGCGGCAGGGACGCTCCTTCTTCTGGCCTCTGGCTCTCCTTGCGCACGTACCTGCCCAAATGTCCCCTGCGAATGAGCTCCTCGATTTCCACCTTCAAATGGTTGCATTCCGCGGTGGTGTGGCTGACATCCTTGTGATACTGGCAGTACCTGCTGGGGTCTCTTTTGGACCGGTCTTTTTTCATTGGCGAGGGCCTTTTGAAAGGGACCTGGTTTTCGTTCGCAACGAAAATATGCTCCCTCGCATGGGTGAGGTCAGTGTAAAAGGTGTAGGGGCCCTATAGGCGCTCCTCAGAGTGTCGATGCTTCCAGGGTCGATCGTCTCTTGTTCCCTCATAAACCCCCTTCTTCTTCGCACCGCTTGGGTCTTCTCGGGCTAAAGGTTTCGGGGGCGATGGGCCTTTTCCGGCTTTGAGGTTCTCGTGACCATCCTCCACGTGAATGTATTTTTGTGCCCGCTCGTAGAAATCATCCAAGTCTGTGACCTCCCTCTTGAGCATGTTATCCCATAACTTGCTTCCTGGGCGTACTCCAGCTGTAATGGCCATTTTCAGCTCTCGGCGGGTCAGGCTCCCTACTTTAGCCGCCTCCATATTGAACCTATGAATATAGCTCTTCAGGCTCTCGTTTTCTCCCTGCTTCACATTTACGAGGCTGGTGCCTGGCATCGTGTAGTCGCACACGGCGTGGTGCTGCTGGAGGAACTCATCAGAAAGCTGTTGCCAAGACCTGATGGACCCCGGTCTAAGTCTTTTGAACCACTTGTACGTGGGCCCTTTTAAGGTGACGGTGAAGCAATGACATCTCGCCCCGCTGCCAATTCCCCTCAGCTTCATCAAGTCGTTAAATGTATCTAGATGGTATTTTGGATCCGTGCTTCCTTCGTAGGGGGTCATGTGGGGCTCTTTAAAGTTGGCAGGGAGCCTGATGGCCTGGATCTCCCTAACGAAGGGTGACTCATGGTCGAACTCCTCCTTAAAAATTTGACCTCCAGAGGCGATGACGACCTTGCTTCGCAGGCTCCTCATTTCTGTGTCCAAGTCCTGCCTTCTCTTACTTAGGGAGTCCTTTAAAGCGAACGGGTTAGGATCACCCTTTCCTTTGCCCTCTCGAGGCGCCATAGGGGGCGTGGTCCTTTTACCAGCGCTCTTTTTGTTGAGCTCCTCCCGTAAATCTGAGGGTGCTCTCTTAGAGGTGACCTCGTCCTCGTTGCGATGGGCCACGTTGGTCTTCGACTCTGGCTTCTGGGCCTGCTTCGGTGGCTCAGGATGTTCACGTCGCTTCGTTCGGGGGGTGTTGCTGGTGGAGTGTCGGGTCCTCCCATCATCTACTGGAACTGTTGTCTCTGCCCCATCACGACCTTTCTCTTCTCTCTTGGGCAAGGTCATGTTTGACTTACCTTGCAATAGGCGATTCAGCTTCTCTTGCATATTCTCCAGGGAAGTCTCCAACCTTTGGTTCTTACGGTGCAGCTCACGTATTTCTTCTTCTTCATAGAATTGAGATTTAGAACTCGAGCTCACGGAATGGACCCGGGGGTGCTTATCATGTCTATGCGTTGAGGGGCCCAGTTCCTGCTGGCTGGAGTTCGGTACGTGCGGCGGTTTAGGAGGCGGTAACTCGCTGGCATTTCCCGACGGTACTCTTGGAAGACTCTCTCCGGGCGGGACGGTCGGTGACGTGACCTCTCTATCACCCTCGTGAACCTCAGGGTCCCTTGGGGGCTCCACCTCTCTGGGCGGAGGGGGATCCTTCATGGAGGCCTTCAGCTGGACTCCATTAAGGTGTACCTCCACCTCTCCTTGCTCCCTGGGTCACTTTGAACGTCTTGGCATTTCTTCTTGCTGGAAGTAATGGTAGAACAGTAGCTTGGAACTTAAGTTCCCACAAACGGCGCCAAATTGTTGACGGTGAGAACTCGTCAACTAAGTTAAGTCGGAAAGAATTGCAAGATAAAGATTATCAAAAGAAAAGCCTTAGAAATTTAAATATCAACTCTAACAACAATTGCAGAAGAACAATGGTGAAATCAGTTTTTCATTCACTATGGTTCACTTGCTACAGTAAATTTTCCAACCCCCCTACAGGTGGAGTTAGAGTCCATTTTATAGTAGGCTCTAATGGCCCTGGGTACATGGTGGTCCAGGGGACCAGATGGTACAAGAGTACACTAAGAGGAGAGTGGTTCCGGGGGTAGTGGTGTCGGCTCTGGTACATGGTCAGATTCCATGGGAACACCTCACCTTTTGTACCCGGTCATGACTCCACCACTCGCTTTGTACGGGTGTCAGAGACGTGATGGTGGTGTAGCCACTCTTCGTACTACTTCCAACCGCCACTACTTGTCGAGCACAGGTGTCAGGCCCGTCCCCTGATCCTAGCAGGCACGTACGTACCCCTTTTGAGGTACCTTGTTCGTACTCTTTTTGTCTCTTGTGGGCCACCTCGACCACTGCCGTTATGCACATGGGACCTTGGGACAAGATCCATTGGGGCGAGGTCGCCATATATGCGTAGCTCTTTGGGAGAGGCTCTCGCAAGATGCCCCCGCGAGGCTGCTGGGCGCGCCAAGACGTTGCACGCGAGATGGTGTGTGTGGCCTAGGCATGGTCGAACCATGGCCTCGCGGGTTATATGGGCTTCCCCCAAGATGTCGTGATTGAGGTAGGGCCTCGCGCTTAGGCGTGTCCGAGCGAGGCCGTGGTGATGAACGCGCGCGAGGCGGGCCGCGCGCCCGGGGCAGGGCCGAGCGAGGTGGGGCCTCACGCCTAGGAGCGTCTGAGCGAGGCCGTGGTGATGCGCGCACGCGAGGCAGGCCGCGCGCCTGGGGCAGGGCCGAGCAAGGCGAGGCCTCGCGCCTAGGCGCGTTCGAGCGAGGCCATGGTGATGCGGCTGGGGCCTCATGAACCACGAGTTGATGTGAGGCTGTTGCCAGTGGACGATGGCCCGAGCGTCCTGCGGCTCAGACACGCATTTAGGCCTTTATGGGACCTTAGCGCGCGTCTGGGATCTTTTATGGGCGTGGAATATTGAGCATCCACAGAGATGAGTTAACATAAGCAACAAATCGAAAAGGCGTGCAATTCATTTAACCTAGGTTATATTCTTCATCACAATTAAAAGTGTTATGATTGGTTAAATACATAGTGAAATTACTTAGGCATGAAGAGGCGCAAAAACCATAATGGTTTCACTAAAGTCAACATGTGAGAGTTGACTTTTGTATAGGCACCAATAAATCATATTTTTGGGTTCAAAGTGTTTCTCTGGAGTATATAAGAGTACCCAAAAAGTTTGGAGGCATTTGATGATATTTTGAGACAAGTTTTGGGGAGCCAAATCAAAAAAACCTGTGTTGCATCGCCTTTGGGAGGTGACGCGTCACTGGTCCCTGGAAACACAACACAAGTGACGCATCGCCTGCAGGGTGGCGATGCATCGCCTGGGTGCAGGCGACGCATCTCCTGGGCAGTCCATACAAAATCGTAAAGTGACGTATTTTTTTCTCCAAAATTCAAATTAAATGCTCTAATCTCATTGTTTGAGTCTAATAAGGATTTCTATACTATTTTAAGGGGTCATTTGAGTTTTTGGTGATTTGATCACTCACCTCTCTCTATCTTTCTCTCTCTCTTTCTAGCTCTCAAGACTACTAATTTTCTCCAAGATATTCATCAAGAAAGCTTGACTTGCATGAAGATTCAAGGCTTGTAAATCCCAATCTTATTCAATTGTAGTAGCTTCAAGAAATCTCAAGGAGGAGGCTAGGAATGGAGATTTTTGGACAAAAATTATCAATTTGTGTCAAGCCGTTGTTACATTTGCTCATTCACATAAAATCATAGACTTGTGATTTTATGTAACCTAGGTTCTACAACTCAAAGGTTCATTCTACTACTTTTTTTATTTGTGTTGTGTTCTTTGAATTATTCTTCCATTAGAGAATATATTATCTTTGGTTTATTCTTTTGAATTGCAATATACAAAGTTTTGTGTATAGCCTTATCCCCAACAAAAATCACCTTTGGCATTACCCTTAATTGCAAATTATTATAAAAACCTAGAGTTTTAAACGATTAGGTGAATAGAAACCCTAAGATGATAGTAGACTAAAGCAAAATCCTATTTAGGGTCCCTCTAAACAAGATTAAAATAATAATCATAAAATGAAGCATAGAAGAATATAAGCAATTTAATATCAATGAATAAGTAGAATAATAATCATCATTGAAATCAAGAACTCATGTCTAGGGTTTTGAAATAACCCTTAACCTGGAAAGAAACTACTCCATAATCTCAAACATAATAAATCATAATTCAAAATAATAGAGTTTAAGAAGAAGAAAAACTAGAATTTTGAGGTAGATGTTGATCCCTTCTCCTTCTCTCTCAAATTCTCTATGAGTTTTAGTCTCTCAAAAACGCAATTAAAATTTATTTTAGAATTTTTCTTTTTATAGACCCTGAATTGTATTTAAAATTACAGTTTAAAATGCAGAAATCATCCCTGGGCCGCGGCGTGACCTGAGCACTCTAGGCGTCGAGGCCTAAAATCGAGATTCAAAACAATAACGCAGGCTATGGCTGCGGCCTAGGATTTTCTTTGCCATGACCTGAGGACCTAGGAATGTATGGGCCACAACCTAGAATATATGTGTCGCGACCTGGAGTCACTGCTTTCTTCTATTCAATTTCCTAACCAACCGAGATTTTCTTCAGCTGCAGGCACTAGAGGTATTTTAACCATAACTTCCTTGATATAACTCAGAATTGGATGATTCAAAAATCTATGGAAAGATATGAGAAAGATATAAAACTTGTATTTCTAGAAAAATTCCCAAAAGATTATTTGAACATTGTCAAAATTAAATGTGAAGTTCCAGACTTGTAATGTCAAGCTTAATAACCATTGCTTGTAAAATATTCCAAATTCATTATTTTTCACCAAAATGTCTTAGAAATCCTAAAAATAAACTAATTAAACATATAAATAAATAATCAAGTGTGTCATCGTAAGATAATAATGAATTAAAAATTGACAAATTCGACGCTTATAAAATTCCTCCACACTTGACATTTGCCCGCCCTCGAGCAAACAAAATAAGAACTTCATAAAACTAGCAATGGTCTTGTAAAAAATAATATTTATCTCAAATATTGCACACATATATAATTATAAGAAAAATCAATATTCCACACTCTTTAGAATTTTAACTCAAGTATGATGACTTCTTAAACCCAATTCTTGTGTGTGTACAATCATATTCACTATATCACTTACACCAAAATTAATTTATGCATGCCAAAACTAATTTTAAAATGTCTCAAATAATTTATCTTTAACAACATCCACTTCGTAAGCTCATTATTAAACCATTCTCCAAATGTAAGTACACATAATTAAAGATCAATAGAACTTACTAGGCTTGTAATATATTGCTAAGGTTAAAGGTAGATGAGAAAGACAACTTTTAGGCTCAAATCACACCATAGTATACATTTTCTTCTACTTAGATCCTGACAAATATTCTCCAACAATTTCGAAAATATTCTTTTTTTTCTTTTCAATTCCAAAATTTCCCCCACACTTGAATTGTTGCAAGTATTCTTTTTCTTTTCTTTTCTTTTCTTTTTTCTTTTTCTTGAATAACTTGCAAAACAAATTTCTAGAGAAATAAGATATTTTATACATTTCAAGTACAACCCCAATAAAAACCCTTAATCTCAATACTTTCCCACTTTACAACTCGTCTCACAATAAACAAACAATCAAACACTATACCTATGGTGTGACGGGTTTAAAGTAAGGATATTTTTATTTCTTTTTTTATTTATTTCATAAGGCTTGGTAACTAGGGAATAAATAAATAAAAAAAACAAAAGGATATCAATAAAGCTCAAAATTGGTAACTAGGGAATAAATAAATAGGGTAGGCTTGAAAGGCTCAATCGATCCAAAGAAATTGCCTAAATCATATCCTTAATCATGTGTAACTTATAATTCCGCCTTAAATGATCATAAAATGAGTTCTATACTGGTAGATACTAAACAAAAATATTATCTTTGCATGCATAAGTCTCTGTAAGTACTAGCAACTAAGTAAATTCAATTGCATGCAAAGTTCAAAAATTAAGAATCAATCCTGAGCAGTAATTAGAACAAAAGTCAAGCACACAATTCATATAGAATCTATCATTTTCCTAAAATCATATCAATCGCAATAAAAAATCTTATTATAGAATAATTATTTTCAACTTAACCATGCTTTACTACAAAAACTTATAAAAAAACAAAAACAAGATAGAAATATGACAGTTATCCTCCCCCCACACTTAATATAAGCATGGTCCTCAAGGCATAAATATATAAAAATCAATGCAAAATAAAAACTAAAGGGTAAGAAAAACTCTCACAAGTGCGCTTTGTTTAACGTCTTTAGCTTGACTGAATGATGTAGTCGTGACTGTTATTGTGGGTCATTTAACAGAACATTCTTCCTCTTAAACTTATCAATAGGATTTAACACATTGATTTTGATTATTTCACCATCAAATTTCGTTGATAAAGTACGTGCTTTAACATCCAGATTTGTACTCGTAGTGAGCTTGAATGGCTTCTTAAATAGAACCTGCACAATATCATCTTCAACCACCCTTATGGGATAAACATTACTGCAATTAGCCAATTGAATAATAACACCAATTTATTTTGATGGCCCAAGACTTAAGAAGCATAAATAGAATAAGACATAACATTAATAGATGCTCCTAAATCTTTCATCCAATGATTAAACCCGGTTTCGTTAATGGTGCATGGAATTGTAAACATCTCAGGGTTCTTACACTTGGGTAGAAACTTCCTTTGAAGAACAACAGAGACATTCTCCCCCACACTTATCTTTTATCACCCTTTAGTTTCTTTTTATTTGTGCACAAATCCTTAAGAAGCTTAGCATATTGTGGTACTTGCTTAATGGCTTAAAGAACGAAATATCAAATTTTAAGTATCTCCTTAATTGCCTCCTCCTTCATAAACGTCTTCAATCTGCTTGGAAAAGGCGGAATAGGTACATACAATCTTACAGTTTGTTTGTGTAGAATATTCTTTTATGATGGACCAACCTAAGTGAAAGTTTCAATTTTTAGTGGAGAGGATGCTTCTGGAGTTGAACTATTGACTCCTTGAGTTGGAATTGGATCCAATGTCGTTTCTAGGTGAGGTAATGAGTCAAATTGTATACCACTTTGGAGAGTTAGGGCATTATCGTTCTCTATTGTATTACTCTCCAGCTCTATGGGTAATTCTCCAAAATTTTGAACGTCAAGATTGCTCAAAGTTGCAACAATCCCATTGTATTCTCCATATTCTGAAAAAAAAAATGCATGAGTGTTTTGGAGAGTGGCTTGAGTCTAAATACTACTAGCAACCAAAGTGTTAAGCATGTCAGTAAGAGATGGCTCTTGATCTTGTGGAGTTGCAAGAATAGATTGTTGAGCACAAGGCACATAAGCCTGTTGGGATATCTTTTCAAATTGGAGATTACTGGCATTCAAGGCTCTCATGAGATCTCCAATTGATGTATCTAAATATTGTGGCAGGAACTCCTTGTATTCTGATGAAGAGTAGTAATTTGACCCAACATATTGATTTACACCATAGAAAGTATTAGAATAATTCTCCCATTGTGAAGCATAGTATGGATCATATCTATTTACTTGGGGGGGGGGGGGGGGGGGGGGGCATTGATTGGACAATAGAATTGTTGATAGTACATCGTCATGTCTCCAAACAAGTTCTACGAATGTCCTGACAAGAAAAACCACAACTAATAGACCAAGTTAGTAATAAAAATATATATTAAAAAAAAAGAATGACAAATTGAATAAAATAGTCCTCAGCACCAGTGCCAAAAAATTGGTGCATGTTGTTAGCCATACCAAATTTAATTTTATGTTATTTCTTAATTTTTCCAACCACTTCAGTATATTGGAAAATAAAGTTCAAACCCACAAGGACTACTATTCAATTTATTATTCAAAATTTGAAACAATAATGAAAAAGGAATTTCAAAGTTTGAAAATGAAAAGGGAATTTTAAAGTTTGAAAATGAAAAATAACATAAAATAATGAATGAAGCAATTGAATTGATAACAACGATTTTAAGAAGCAGTTCAGAGTTAATTCTCCACCTTCAACAATCATTCAAGATTAACAATGAATATTATTATTCCCTATTCCAAATTAAATTATTAACTTCAGAGATAACACATAAGCAGTCATTATTCCAAATCTCCCTTATGTATTTTATCAAAGTGAAGCGCTCTAATAAATTCTTTTTACTAAATAACTTAATGAAAAGCACCATAGATTTAATCTAGCAAAAGAATTAATTTCTATGAAGATGAGTTAATTTAAGCAAAAAAATCCAACAAGCGTGTGATTCATTTAACCTAGGTTATATTCTTCATCACAATTACAAGCACATTTGACATTACCTTTAATTGCAAATTATTACGAAAACCTAGGGTTCTAAACGATTAGGTGAATAGAAATCCTAAGATGATAGTAGACTAAAGAGAAATCTAATTTTGGGGCCCTCTAAACAAGAACAATAATCATAAAATGAAGCATAGAAGAATATAAGAAATTTAATATCAAGGAATAAGTATAATAATAATCATCATTGAAATAAAGAACTCGTGTCTAGGGTTTTGAAATAACCCTTAACCTAGAAAGAAACTACTCTATAATCTCAAACATAATCAAAATTATAATTTAAAATAATAAAGTTGAAGAAGAAGAAGAAGAAAAACTAGAATTTTGATGTTGATGTTGATCACTTCTTCTTCTCTCTCAAATTCTCTTTGAATTTTAGTCTCTCAAAAATGCAATTAAAAGTTATTTTAGGGTTTCCCATTTTATAACCCCCTTAATTGTATTTAAAAATACAATTTTGCAAAAATCGTCCCTGGTTCGGGGCCTGAGCATTCTTGGCACTGCGGCCTAAAATACGGATTCAAAATCGCAATGTAGGCTATGACCGCAGCCTAGGCTTTCAGCCACCACGGCCTGAGGGCGTGGAAATGTTTGGGCTGTGGCATAGAATGTCTCTGTCGCGTCCTGGAGTCTCTACCTTGTTCTCTTCAATTATCTAAGCAACTAAGATTTTCTTCAGCTGCAGCCACTGACAATATTTTTACCATAACTTCATCGATATAACTCGGAATTGGACGATTCAAAAAGTTGTGGAAAGATAAGAAAATGATATAAAAATTATTTTTCCAGAAAAACTCCCATAATATTATTAGAACATTGTCAAATTAAGAATGAAGTTTCAGACTTGTAATGTCGAGCTTAACCATTGCTTGTAAAACATCCCAAATTCATTATTTTTTCACTCAAATGTCTTGGAAATCTTAAAAATTCAAAATAAACTAATTAAACGTATAAATAATAATCAAGTTCATAATAATATAAGAATAATGGATTAAAAATAGACAAATTTGACACTTATTAGATTTCTCCCTAGAAAGTTCATGAATGCATGAGCACATGGCTATGTTAGTGCTAAGCGAGAAAAGTGGGAAAATGAATGATCATGTAAAGGTGTATGAGATAGCACTGGCATTATCATGGGAATGGTGAGTTCAAGCTTTTAAGAAACTGATGATTCTGTAAAGCTTTGTGACATTTTCACTATGGAAAAGTTCAAATCGAAATATACTTCACCTTTTGCACAAATATTGTTTGAGCTAAGAAGAGAGGATTATATTTAACCAAATGGAGGATTGTTGAGATTGGTTAATATAAATGTTAAGTAGTGCTCCATAAGGTGGTGTGAAACACTTAAAGGTGTTCACTTAAGTTGAAGTAAAAATATGAGTTTTGTTGTAGGCATTAATAATTAAAGTTTATGGGTCCAAAGTCTAATCTTACCATACAAGTTTGGTATCATTTTGAAGGTAATTAAGGGTGATTATGGGCACCCTAGGCGGTGGGGAGGTGACATGTCGCAACTCAGGTGGCGACATGTCGCCACAAGGCGTAAAACCTAATCCAAGAAAGAGGACAGGCGACAAGTCACCTATCACCTGTCTCAGGATTTAGATTACGCTTTTTGGCTCAAAAATGATGTGCTTAAAAGTTCTAATCCTATTGGTTTGACTTAATCAGGGTGCCTACACTATAACATGGGTCATTTAGAGTTGTAAAGCTTTTATCACATTTTTCAACTCTCACTCAAACATTTATCTCTCTCTAGCTCTCAATCATAAGTTTTCTCCAAGAAATTCATCAAGAAAGTGTTTGTCTTGTTAATTTTAAAGGCTTGTTCAATCCTAATTCTTTTTCCTCTTAGAAAAAGCCTCAAACATCAATGGTGGGCTAGGAAATAGAGAATTTGGATAGCGATACTCATCGAGTATGAACCTTATGGTGTTTCTTCCCCATCATTATATAAACAAGCGGTGTTCTTCTTCTTGTCGTAGATTGGATTTTGATTAATGGTTTGCACTTGTTTTCTTTCTGAATTTTCTATATCTCAATATTGTAAGTATTATCTTGAATTTTTCTAGATAGGTGGTGTAAGTTCACTCTCCCCCAACAGTTTGGAGTTGAACCAACAATTTTCATTCAATTCTCATTTTAATTCAGTTTGTCTTGTGAAACAGGAGTGGTAAATCTCTTTCTCATATTTCTAAATAATTTTGAATTGTCTCATTTGAAGTTGGAATGTGAAAGTTATGTGATTTTTACTGAGCAAGGTCGAATTAGGGAAATATGTGTTCTCGTCAAGATTTACGTGCCAGCGTGAGATTTACACGAACTAGTGTGGTGTCACGACTCTAACCTATTTAAATGATCTTTTAAAGCCTATTTAAGGGGGGTTTCATAATTTTACCTAGGGTTATCAAAGGAGATCAGATTTAAATGTGAGCAAGTTCTTGGAGAGAAAGACACAAGAGAGTGGTGGATTTTGAAGATTGAAGACAGATCAAAATACCTAGTGTTATATTTTCTTCTTCTTCTTTATTTTATCTTGTCATTTTGAATTTCAAACCATAAATTGTTATTCTTGTTTGGTATTTTGCTTTAAGATGATGAACTAAATTCTTTTTCTAGGGCTTTAATGAACCTTATGTTTATAAATAAGTTTTCTTTTTAATCTTTATTTTAATGTTCATATTAATTTTTTATATTGATTTGAGCTTAACGTTTTTCAAATAGTATCAACTTTGAAATTGAATTAGCTTTTAAGTGGAACTTGAAAGAGAAAACCTAAATTAGACCTAATCAATATAGCCTAGGATTGACATGTTTTGTTGATTTTTGTTTAGGATAGAAATATACCTAATCACCCTAGGTAGTTGAATTAGGGCTAAACTTAATGTTATTGATAGATTAAATTCTTTATAGGAATATTATAATTAATCTATTGGTTAGATTCACTTGTTATTTAGGAAAACCTTGTGAATACTTAGGTACCTTAGACTAGCAATTAGAACATTAAAATGAAGATGATGAAAGAGGTTTATGGAAGAACATAAAGGGAAATTAAAGACCTATAATTTTTAATTCTGTATTTCTAATTGTGTTATTTTTCTTGTAGTTTTATTTTAATTTTCTAGTTTCTTTAAATTATTATTTAACATGGATTGAAAGAAAATTGGTGTTTAGTAATTAACAACTTAAAGATTAGTCTCGGTGGGATCAATATTAAATACTACTTATTACGATACGTGCACTTGTGTAAGGTTATAAATTCAATAACATCATCCAAAGAGCATGCACAACTAATCTAAAAATACATAGATGTTGGACACTCTTGGAAAATTGGACACCAAACTCAATGAAAATAGTGAAGCCAAAATATGAATATACAATGATCAATATTATAGTCTGAATCAATCATCAGCATTAATAAACCCAAAGTGCCAAGTGAGGAGAAGAGAGAGAGAGAGAAAAGAAAGAGACGGTGAAGAGGAAAGAAAGCGGGTCTACTCCTTTTAAAAAATATATAGTTATATTGATAATATTTTTTTATAGTCTACAAGTGCTATAGCTAAAGGGTAAAAAAGCTATTTGTTCTTTAAAAAAAAAGTATTATGTTGAAAGAGGGAGAGACATGATACCTGATAACTGAAAAAAGTAATTTTTTAAATACTACTTCATTGACAGATTTCCTCAAAATCTAAAGAAGGAATAGAAAATATATTAATGGGGTTTGGTGCAAAATGACCATTAATGATGTGTGAAAGTAAGTAAATATGTGTTGATTTTACGGTACTAAATCAGGGATGCAGCGGAAGCATTAAGGTTGATTATCATTGTACCGACCCCAAGGATCCCCCATATGTGACATATATTAAAACAAAAAGCAATAATGGTATCATAAAAATACCTCTTGATGCCTATCAAGTGTCGTTGCTTTTTTATCATATTAAAAATGATCTTCCTATCCAAGCTGGTAGAAAATGATGATGTTGAAAAACTCACACCGTAGTCTTCCAAGCCTACCTCAACACTCAAGGATTAGTGTGGGCTAATAAGATTCATAAAATTATGTGTTCTTGTTTTTGTCTCAACTCATGAGCAAGAACAGTAATGGGAGATGAGAGAAAATGATTCAATTAACATTTTTAGGTTTCCTAAATGTATCGATATATAGAATTCGGATTATACCGGTATAATTAAATTAACCCTATAAAATATTATTTAGGTTAAGATAATAATATTTAATAAAGATATTTATTTATTTAAACATTAAATAATTATATTATAAATATTTATATAAATATCTTTAACTGATTTTGTTATAAATCTTATTTCAAATTTAAATATTTAAATAATTAAATATCTAATAGCTGAATGAGAGAATATTCCAACCACTTGAGGGAATATCTCAACTGCTAGGAGAGAATCTCTCAATTGCCTTTGAGAGAATATCTCAACCACATTAAAATATCTATAACTAACTTTTAAATTTAAATTTAAATAAATATTTAATTTTTGAATTAAAATAATAATCCAAAATTAAACCCAGTGGGCTCCACCCTATGATATAGGCGCCCACCACTATTCTTACACATTGGTTGGCGCCAATACTGTTGTCCAAACAGCATAGGTGGTGCACCACCTTGTCCAGACAGACATAGGTGGTGCCAACATCTGTCTTGTCCAAACAATGGTGTTTTCCCAAATCATTTAATACTAATTATTTATTATAAAATAAATAATTACTATTTTGCCCTTGTAAAATAAACTCTCCTTTCTCTTTTATTTTGTGACATCCATACCATTGACAGTGTGGTATAGAAGTGACTCAGGGACCATGGACCTATAACACTAAGCTCCAATAAACCAAATTATTTGTTGAACTCATCAATACAATAATCTTATTTATTAATTCCATAATTACTCCACTATAAATATGGAATTGCACTCTTAGTTATTATAGAATTATATTTACTGAGTTTATTAGCAGTAGTCCATTGATATAATCAATACCAATAGTTCGTCCTCCTGTTATCGGTTCATAATTAGAATTGGTCACAATTACTGTTTTACCCTTCTAATTATCTATTTATCCTTTAGTACCATTAATTCATCAGTGAAAGTTAATTTAGATCAAATCTAAATTTGTGCATAACTTTTCAGTTCCAGAATTAACACTAATAGGAAACCAATATTCGATTCGTTAGGAAAGTCAAGATTCCATCTTGTAAATCATGTTCCCAGCCATCCATGTTACTAAATTCCCAAAACAAAAGTTGTAAGATTCATTAATAAAGAAACTTTAACAAGTGAATCAAAGAACTTAGTAAACATGAACAGGAGTTCATGAATACTCAAGATTTAGACTGATCTACTAATTAATCATCTAAGTGATATAAATTAAGTCTTTATGTTGACGTTGTTTTTCGTTAACTTAAATAGGAGAGAAATTAAACAAAAAGATATTGGAGGAAATGAACAAAGATGAACACAAGAGGTTGTTTACGTGGTTCAGCAGTTAAATCTGCCTAGTCCACGAGTCTATGTTATTTGAACAGGGGAGTTTTCTAGAAACTTTTCAGAGAATAGTTGCCAAGAGTTTTATCTCAAATCATCAGAAATCGATCCATACAAATGGATCTTCGTTCTCTATTTATAGAGAAGGTTGCAGAATTCATTCCCACATATCTCGGGAAGATATTATGTGAATCAATTAACATAATGCTATTTAATGCATTATTTCCTACATACATAGAAACGTCCCATAAAATGTGGGATCGGATAACAGATTAAATAATATCTCTTAAACATTGGAATTGTACAACAATAAATATGTTCACATATAACTGATTAACTCAGATACGGGATTCATCAAATCTTCGAGACTAGCAGTTGATCATGAACTCGCCGAGACTATCAGTCGATCACGAGTTCGTCACCTTACTTTGCCTATGCTCGGAACAAGTAAACATTGACGATGTTGCCACATTCGAACTCACACATTCTAAGCTCGAACAAGTCTGGAAGGCAAGAGATGGTTCAGAGATATATACAAGTGTCACACCATGCTATTTGCGAGCTCGGAGCACATTCGAGGCTACACACATCCCTCGAACCTTCGAGGTCGCTGTTTACAAAGAAACGGTTTGACACACGGCGACTGTGTCTATTTCGAGCTTACACCTAATGAGCCTAGATTCCGAGATCATAACTTCTCATGCTCGAACTCTGGGTGTAACATTTTTCCCCCTCAAAAGTATTAGTTCGAATCCTATGAGAAGGAAACTCTTGAACTATCCTTTTTGGAAGTTGTACCATCAATTGTACTTGAGTGTGGACACACGTCAGCCAGGGATTGACTAATCAGTGTACTTGAGTGCCTTGGTACCATGCCTACGTCCATTCGCCTGCAAACTTTATGCTGCCATCATTTTATTTGTGTCTAACCATCGGATTAGATACGAAATCTGGCTAATGGCTCAGATTAGCCTGACTTTCGACATTCCTTGGGGCCTATAAATAGACCCCCATCATCTTCTTCATTTCACTTCCTCGCCTTCAGTTTTCAGTGGAAAAAGAAGAAAAACTAGAACTGAAGTTGGCTCTATTCTTGCATGTTTTCCAAACCCCGAAAACAGTCTACTACCAATATATTTGACTTGGTGAGGTCCTCCCTATTACCAACACTTCAATCGGCGACCTCTTTATATCCACAAGCTTCACTATGTAAGTATATTTTCTTATCCCCATATGCATATGCATATATTCTGCTTTCTACATTTCTATGTGTATGTTTGTATTGTTGTTATACTGTAGGCACATTTGCTAGTTTGGCAGTAGAATTTTTTAGTCGATGTTGTGTAGCCCTAAGATTCTTCTGATATTATGGGTTCCAAACCCAGACTTTGCATGAAAGATGCAAATATAGTTCTTCATTTGAATTTCGGATGCATACCATGTAGACCAAGAAAAGGGGTATGGAATTAGGGTTTTTAACTTGCCGTTTCCCAAAAATTTCACCTTTTTGAGTAACCGCCAACTTTTTCCCTAAAAATCTGGGATTCTAAAAAATAAATCCACTTTTCCCCCTTCACGTCAAATACATGCTCGGGGCTCGACTGTTTCAATAGCTCTAGTTTCTTCCGAGCCTGATCTCGTTCTTTTGATCGAGCTTATTCCATGGTTTTGAGTATTCGAGCTCAGACCATCCTGATTTTTATCCTTAATTTATTGTGTGCCTGGCCCTCACCCTTTTCTTCCTTGCTAGATGTCACATAATTTGGAGAAACGGTGCGGGTCAATACTCGCGATTCCTTATTCACCGAAAACTCCGAGCCCAAAGTCGCCCTTTACTCGGAATCAATGGTTGATTTGTTAGCACAAAGTGAGGTGTGAGCAAGAGGATACTCGAGCTCACTTTCGACGCCAAATTGATGAGGTCGAAGAGAGAAAGAGGAAAAAACTTCGAGTCACGATCTATCTAGACCCGGACCCCGAGCCCAGACCAATTCCTCTCGACCCTACGCTTAAAGTAATGGTCGCTTTCAAACCAGGCAAACTCAAATTCTCACTGATGGAAGAATCAACAAATCGTCCATCCACCTCACAACTGATTGTCATTCCCACCCCGAGGGGAGAGTATTTCGTGGCCGAGCATTATTGGAGCTCGGTTTCATCATTGGGACAAATCTCTACACTACACCAAAAACTACTTTCCACAACACATAATTATAAGTCTTTTGAAAATGTATTATAATATATATTATGTAAAAAGTGTTTGGAGTGTGTCCTAAAAGCATGTAAAAGACATTTTTTTTTCTGTGAATAAATAAATACAATGACTTATTATTATTGTTATATTTAGATTGTTAAATTATTGTTTGAGTAATTTTGTAAATATCAGAAAAATTCCATATTAATTATTGAGGATGTGATCTTGTATTAGTACGAGAGAATTAAGATCACATGAATGAATAAAAATAGTCAACAACAACAAATTAAAGTTATGGAATTCTTTAATTGGAGTTGTATGTACAGTTTACTAAGTATCATAATGATACAAATAATCTATATTCAAATTATTGATGTGGTAAGACATCTCGGTAAAGGTGCTTTATATAATATGATTATATATGACATGGACCGATATGAATTAAAGTCTTTATCCAAAAACCATTTAACAATAAAGACTTGTAATTCATATCATAACTGATGATCATTTATAAATCAACCTAAATCTTGAGTGTTCATGAACTCTTGTTCATGTTTATTAATCTTTTGATTCATTTGTTAAGGTCTCTTCAAAGAATGAGGCTAATGACTTTTGTTTTGGAGATTTAATATCACGGATGGCTGGGAATATGTATCAACAATACGGAATCTAATCTTTCCTAACGGATCGTATATTAGTTCCCTTAAGGGTTAATTCTGGAACTAAATGATTTTGAGCTCAAATCTATAATTAGATTATAGATTAATTATTCACTAGTGAATTAATGGTACTTAAGGAATAAGAAGCAAATTAAAAAGGTAAAATGGTAATTCTTTCATTCTAATTTATGAACTAATTAATTAGAGGGTTGAACTATTGTAAGATGGCTATATCAATGGACGACTTAAGAAAAGATTTCTATAAAAGTATATCTATAACATAAAGAGTGCAATTATGAATTTATGGTGGAGAAATATCATAATTAATAAATTAACTATTATAATTAAAGAGTTTAATTATTTAGTTTCAATTTATTGGAGCTTAATGTTATAGGTCTATGGTCCCTGAAATGGCTCAAACAAACACTGGCAAAGGTGAATACAAAAATGCAAAAGGACTTATTTGATAAGTAAAATATTTTTCTATGCATCAAACATAATTAATGTATAATTATGTGTAATTAATTAATTGAGAATTAATTAATTATTCGAGTTAACAAAAATATAATTTATTTTGAGGATTTTTTGGTATTTAAATAGTAATAAAAATTGGGAAAAATCACATGCCATCCCTGGCATGTGGTACACGTGTAGCACAGTGCACAGTCACTCTGCTACACGCATAAGAGACTGCAAAAGTTTCTTGGTTCCACAATTTTAGTTATTTAAATATTAAATAAATAATGAGATATTGTAATATGATTAAAATATTATTATTTAAACAAAAATCTGATAACTGATTAGTTATTTTCAAATTGTTTAAAATAACTAAGATTTTATTTTAATATATAGGATATCAGTTTTTTCAGAACGTAACTTTTCAAGGATAGAAAATCATCTAGAAATCTCTCTCAGAGAAAGAGAACAGTGATACATACAAAAGTCACTGTTCTTCACAAAACCTAGGTCTAAACTTTATCAGATCTCATGTGTTGAGAACATATGATAAATAGATTTTGCCTATTATTTGTATAGCGAGCCCACACTCATTCTTTGTGTGCTGAGAACATTTTGGATGATCTTGGTGTGAGATCTCAAGGATTTTTCCATACAAAAAGATAGCAGCAAGGAAGGACCTGAGGTAATTTTTCTATTCATGTCTTTGATTCAATATATATATATATACATGTGAAGAAGTAAATCTAGAAATCTTGTGGGATTAGATTAACAATTTGATTGTTGTTCCGCTGCGTATAATCTCTGATTTGATCAATAAAAACCAACAAATGGTACCAGAGCCATCTTCACATATATATATATATATATTGAATCTGTGTGGGTTTACTTTTATGCATTTATTTATTTTGATGAATGAATGGATGGCTTAATATGATTGAATGCATGGGAATATTGAATCGTTAATTGTATGATGTTTTTGGGTTAGGATTTGTTTATGATTAGATCATTGTGTAAGCCATTAAAGGGCATAGGATTTATGTAATTTTATTTGGTTTTTGACACCATAAAATTGTAATTCCGATCACACAAAAATCATAACGGAGCCCGGGATTCAGAATTCAGCCACCGCTCCTCCGAGCTACTGCCGGGACGTCGTACGGACGTTCGTACAGGCATCCGTACGGACGGGTCTGTACGTATCCGTACGGTTCCGTACATCCCGACCCCGACAGCCCCGTTTGACGCCACGTGTCCCCGTCTTGTTGGTCCATAATTTTTTTATTTTTTATTTTTTCTGAAATTATTCTGTTATTTTTTTTTTAAAATGTTAAATATCCTATTTATTAGAAATTTGATGCTTAAATAATGTGATAATTTTGTTATCTTAACAAACTTTTTTTTAAATCTTATTTCAAAATTTAATTTTAAAAAATAACAGATTTTATTTAATTATTTCAGTTTCTAATTTTAATTAAAAGTTATTTTAATTAAAAAGAAAAATAAAAATAATGATTATTTAAAAGTTTGTTTTAATTAATAAAAAATAATTAGAAAATTATTTTCTTATTATTATTCTGGACCAACAACGACACATATCCTACCGACAGTAAAGTAAAGAAGCCCGATGGAGATCAATGCGGTTTTATTTTATTTTTTAATTTTATAAAGTGGTTGTAAAATTAGAAATACTCAAAAGCACTCAATTCAACATTTATTGTTTATTTATTTATTTAAATAATTATTTTCATGTGATTGATGTGATTGATAACATGTTCATGCATTTTATGCCGTACATAAAAACCCACACAGTCATAATCATGCATCTCATTAGTAGAAACATGATTATTAGGATTGTCCTATATGTTTATATGAATTGTTTTTGCGAAATCAATTGCATGTAAATTACTTAGTTTTATTTTTGAAAACTTGGTAAAATATCACACCAATTTTTAAGTCTTTATGACTTAATTTCTTTAAACCAACTTTATTTTAAAATTATTTTTTTAGTAAAATTTAGATGAACATAATTGGTAATTTAAAATTGGATATGGACCTAGAAACTCGTTTTCTTTCCAATTTTAATTATGTTCATAAGGTTTAAAGATGTTATAATTAATTTAGAATTAATTAGGCTAAAAATACTTATTTCAAAATAGTGAGTGGGAGAGGGTTGATATCTCAAACATAACCCGTGGTCTCCATTATTAATATAACACCGTGAGATATGAATAGTGCCTCGCGACGACTTTGTTTTCGTCCCCCTAAGGAAGGTGTCTATACATATCAGTAGCAAGGTTATATTTCTTACAAAGATAGGAACTAATGATGTATTTTAGGCTTGACCGACCCTAAGGCGACATGTCCTAAGTTAAGTCATGAACTCCGAAATAATGGGCTACACTCACAAAGCTATGATTAAGCTTTTACAGTGGATAATCATAACTTGACCAAACTAAGCGGTACTTTACTGTTTAAAAGAGAAAATAAAAAGTTATTTTAAGTTTTAAACAATAAAGATAAGAATGTCTTATAAATTCTCTAAGATTAATTTGACCGACCCTAAGGCGACACTTTAATTATTAGAAAAGTTTTATCGTGGAAATTGAACTTTATTTTATGTGTTTTAATTGTGCTCATGCATCACGTTTAATTTCCGAAAACTATGATATTTATTTTTCTAAATATAATAATATTTATTTGTATTTACTTATTGCCAGCAAAAATGTCAATTGGTGAATTACACACCGATGCTTTTCTCAAATCCTTGGTTTTTGAACCTGAAAATATGCAACACTGGTTTCGAGGGCATGTTGACCATTTTTCTTATAAGAAGATGATGTCAACAGTCTGTGAAAAACCTCCAACAGAACCACCTCTGGCTACTAGCTATGAAGCAGAAGAAAAATATACAAATTGGATGAAATCCGATCGGTTGGCATGTTATTGCATGCTTTCAACCATGCCTGACGAAACAAAGGAAAAATATATACACTATGACTTAGCACATGAGATGTGGCAAGCAATGACAGAGGAAGTCTTTGCTGAGTGTCATCATTTATATCAAACGAAAAAGGTAAATAAGATTTACATATATTTTTTCAACTTTGAATAGTAGATTCAAATACTATGAATATCATATTCAAATTTTTGGATAGTAGATTCAAAAATATATGCCACTAATCTATTTTTCTTTTGTTTTTTTTCCTTTTGCAGAATCAGAACCCTGAAAAGGAGGAAGAGACTAATGACGATTTTGGTAGCGAGTAAAGAGTTGGAGAAGTTGAAGAGTAGTTTTTATTTAGTAATTTTATTGTTAGTTGAACAATTTAAATTTCTTTATTTTGTTTTAGAAATTTTAAATTTCTTTAAACAAAGAAAACTACAGTCTAGAAATTTAGTTTATTATTAGTAATTTTGATTATTAATGTTTGGAAACTTATTTCTAATTTTTGCATAACATTTATTTCTTTTATTAATAAAGTGGTTATTATTTAAAGAAATTATCTATTTACTTGTTATGCAAATACTTTGGAATAAACAAAGTTTACATACTTATAATTAATGACAAGTTTTTATAATTCTGAATTATTTAAAAACAACTAATCCTAGATCTATTAAACTGATTCTGATAGTGAAACATATCTGTGGCGGCACTTGAGATTGGACCATATTGGTCTAGATAGAATAAATAGGCTTGTAAAGGATAGTCCTTTAAGAGAGCCATTAATTGGATCTCTCTCTGTTTGTAAATCCTGTCTAGAAGGCAAAATGACCAAGAGACCTTTCTCTGCTAAAGGTTCAAGAGCCACAAAACCACTTCAGCTAGTACATACGGATGTTTGCGGTCCAATTAATGTACAAGCAAGAGGAGGTTATGAATATTTCGTCACTTTCATTGACGATTATTCAAGATATGGTTACCTATACTTGATGCAAAGAAAATCTGAAACTCTTAGAAAGTTCAAAGAATTTTAAGCAGAGGTTGAAAAGCAATTAGGTAAATCACTAAAAGCACTTCGATCTGATCGACGAAGAGAGTACTTGGATTGTGAATTCAAGAACCATCTACGTGAGAATGACATTCAATTCCAACTCACTACACCTGAAACGCCACAGTAAAATGGTGTTTCAGAAAGACGGAATAGAACGTTATTAGATATGATTAGATGAATGATGAGTTTCTCATCATTACCACTGTCATTTAGGGGCTATGCGATTCAATGTGTTCTATACATATTGAATGATGTTCCATCTAAGTCTATCCAAAAGACACCCATAGAATTATGGAATGGTTGTAAACTTAGTTTACACTATTTTCAAATTTGGGGGTGTCCTGCATACGTGCTTAAAAGGGAAGACTGGGAAGTTGGAAACGCGCTGTGAAGTGTGCATGTTTGTGGGATATTCCAAAGAGACTAGAGGTGGAATTTTCTTTAGTCCAAAATAAAATAAAACATTTGTATTGACAAATGCAACTTTTCTTGAATATGACTGTTAATAACCACAAACCTCACAGTAAGGTTGTACTGGAGGAGATGGTCTCGAATGAAGTTGCAAAGTCACTAGCAATAACCAATGAAAAATGGCAAGAGGAAACTACTAGTTCTAGTCAGAATAGTAGAGAACTTCATCGTAGTGGGAGGGTTAGTAAGTAACCCACACGCTATGAACACGAAGTTCAAATGCTTATGTTTGACACAAACAAAGATGATCCATTGACATTTGAAGATACAATGAATCATTCTGACAAGGAAAAATGGAAAGAAGCCATGAACCAAGAAATGGAATCGATGTATTCCAATTTTGTCTGGGTTCTTGAAGATCCACTTGAGAATATCAAACCCCTTGGTTGCAAGTGGATATTCAAGAAGAAAAGAGAAGCCGATGGGAAAGTAGAGACTTTCAAAGCAAGGCTTGTAGCCAAAGGTTACATCCTGTAAGAAGGGGTTGACGATGAAGAAACCTTTTCTTCATTAGCCATGCTAAAAATCCATTTCTATACTCTTGTCCATAGCTGCGTGCATGGATTACGAGATCTGGCAAATGGATGTCAAAACAGCTTTTCTGAATGGCTACCTTGACGAAACCATTTCCATGTCTCAACCAGAAGGGTTCGAATTAAAAGGTCAAGAGCAAAATGTTTGCGAGCTTCTTAGGTCCATTCATGGACTCAAACAAGCTTCTAGATCTTGGAATCTTAGATTTGATGACACAAGTAAAACATTTGATTGTTGAACAAAATGTTGACGAACCCTGTGTCTATACACAGATAAAAGATGGTATAATAGTATTCCTCATTCTTTACGTTGATGATATATTACTGATTGGAAATGACGTAACATCATTATAAGGGTAAAGAACTAGTTAGCTGAACAATTCCAAATGTAAGATTTGGGAGAAGCCAAGTATGTTCTGGGCATTAAGATTCTTAGAGATAGACAGAACAAAACATAGGCACTGTCTCAAGCAACTTATATTGATAAGGTGTTAAAATGCTTTAATAAGCAAAACTTCAAAAAGGGTGATATGCCAACCCGTTCTGGAGTATTACTTTCCAAGGAGCAGTGTCCCAAAACACCTCAGGAAAAGAAAGACATGAGACAGTATCCCTATGCCTCAGCAGAAGGCAGTCTGATGTACACCATGTTGTGTACAAGACCTGACATTTGTTATGCAGTAGGGATAGCTAGACGTTATCAATCCAATCCTAGATTGAGTCATTGGATTGCAGTGAAGAATATTCTTAAGTATCTTAGAAATACTAGAGAAACTATATGCTAGTATATTCAGGTAGAGACCTGAACCCCACTGGTTACACTGATTCTGATTTTCAATCAGACAGAGAGAGTCAAAAATCGACTTCTGGTTCAGTATTTATTATTGGAGGAGGAGCATTAGTCTAGCTAAGTATTAAACAAACTAGCATTGCAGACTCCACCATGGAAGCCGAGTATATAGCGGCTTGTGAAGCAGCTAAGGAGGCCCTGTGGCTTAAAAAGTTCTACTCCGATCTGAAAGTTGTTCTAGAAGTGGAGAAACCACTTGTTCTTTACTGTGACAACAGTGGAGCAATGGCTAATTCTAACGAACCAAGAAGCCACAAGAGGGGAAAGCATATAGAGCGCAAATACCACTTAGTCAGAGAAATCGTACATAGAGGAGATGTGTCCATTCTGAAAATCGCATCAGAACACAACCTGGCAGACCCGTTCACGAAGACGCTTCCAGCAAAGCAATTCGAGGGTCATGTATGTAATATGGGATTGAGAGAAACGCCTCACTTGCTTTAAGTACAAGTGGGAAATTGTTAGGAGTGTGTCCTAAAAGCATGTAAATGACATTTGTTTTTTTCTGTGAATAAATAAATACAATGATTTAATATTATTGTTATATTTAGATTATTAAATTATTGTTTGAATAATTTTGTAAATATCAGAAAAATTCCATATTCATTATTGAGGATGTGATCTTGTATTAGTACGAGAGAATTAAGATCACATGAATGAATAAAAATAGTCAACAACAACAAATTAAAGTTATGGAATTCTTTAATTGGAGTTGTAAGTACGGTTTACTGAGTATCATAATGATACAAATAATCTAGATTCAGATTATTGATGTGGTAAGACATCTCGGTAAAGGTGCTTTATATAATATGATTATATATGACATGGACCGATATGAATTAAAGTCTTTATCCAAAAATCATTTAACAATAAAGACTTGTAATTCATATCATAACTGTAAATGTGGAAAATTTTCCCTTGTGAATTCCATTCATAAGTAAAGCTCTATACTACAAGACATCCTAAAAGCTACTTATTGTCAGCACATGGGGATAAGGACGTCGCACGATGGTGAGGGAATTAGGCTAATAGGGCCACCCTCGCTATGCGAGTGCCCTCGACCACTTGCCAATCCGAACGTCACCCTCGCTATGCGAGGGTCCCCGGCAGGCCATCTGCGTGCGCCCCGTCCCTTCAAGCATCGAGCCTCGCCTCGCCTACACTCGGGAGAAGAAGGTCAGCCTCGCTATGCGAGACACCCTCGTTGTGCGAGGGTGTGACCTTGTTGTGGCACCCGTGCCCCGAGCCTCGCCACGCCTGCACCCGGGGGGAAGAGGGGCAACCTCGCTATGTGAGGGTGCGGTCCCGTTGCGCTGCCTGTGTCTTCAGCCTCGCCTCCATGTGACCTCATGACACATACAGGCTGAAGCCTCCTTGACATTGGCATGAGGAGCACTTAGAGACACTTAATGGGATTGCCAAGCCAGCATTGGGTATCAAACGGGGATTGATGAGGGCGACCGGGTACAAGACACGTGTACTGACAAAGGGCGTACGGTTGCGGAGAGAACAGAGGCACAACCCTGTCATCTGCATCTGAGGAGTAGTGGTGGTATGGACCTGTACGAAGAGAAGTGGTACCACTTGGACACCCCCGACCATACGCCAGAGCCGACAGTACTATGTCCTAAGCCACGACTCTGGCATTATCAGGGTAGACACCACTACGCCCTGAGCCACTACACTATCAGAGTACCTGCGTACGTCCCTGTCTCCTGGGACTTGTTTGTATCAGGGGCCAATAGAGCCCCCCTATAAATAGGCCCCAACCCCTCAGGTTAAGGGGTTGGAAAACTGAGTGTATGAAAGATACTTAGGAAATATATGATCCTGGTTTCATTGTTGCTCTGGTTTTCTTCTGTTGATTCAAGTTCTTTCCATCTAATTCAAAGCTTTCTGTAGTATAGAAATCAAAGTTTTCTAACCTTTAATCATTGGCGCCGTCTGTGGGAATGTTAGTTCCAAGCTACTGTTCTACCATTATTTCCGGCAAGAAGAAATGCCAAGACATTCAAAACGACTCAGGGAGCCACGGGTGGTAGAGGTCCACCTGAGCAGAGTCCAGCTGAAGGCCTCCATGAAGGACCCCCCTCCACCCAGAGACGTGGAGCCCCCGAAGGACCCTGAGGTTCACGGAGGTGATAGAGTGGCCTCGTCATCGACCGCTCCACCTGGAGGAAGTCCTCCAAGAGCACAACTAGAAAATGCTATTGAGTTCCCTCTCCCGAAAGCACCGCAGGTACCGAACTCCTGCCGGCAGGACCTGAGCTCCTCTACCCGTAGGCATGATAAGCATCCCCGGGTCCATTCCGTGAGCTCGAGTTCGAAATCTTGATTCTATGAAGAGGAAATACATGAGCTCCACCGTAAGAACCAAAGGTTAGAGACCACCTTGGAGAACATGCAAGAGGTCCTAAATGGCCTGTTGCAGGGTAAATCGAGCATGACCTTGCCTAAGCAGAAGGAGAAAGGCCGGGAGGGGGTGGAGACCACCGTACCAATAGATGATGGGAAAACCCGACACTCTACCAGTAACACCCCCCGAGCAAAGCAATGTGAGCACCCTGAACCACCTAAGTAGGCCCAGAAACCAGCGCCAAGGACCAACGTTGCCCCTCACAACGAGGACGAGGTCACCTCTAAAAGAGCACCCTCGGATTTACGGGAGGAGCTCAATAAAAAGAGGGCGGGCAAAGGGACCACGCCCCCTATGGAGCCTCGAGAGGGCAAGGGAAAGGCGGATCTTAGCCCGTCCGCTTTGAGGGACTCTCTAAGTAAGAGGAGACAGGACCTGGACACAGAAATGAGGAGCCTGCGAAGCAAAATCGTCACCGCATCAGGCGGCCAGGTCTTTGAGGAAGAATTCGACCATGAGTCGCCCTTTGTGAGGGAGATTCAGGCCATCCGGCTCCCTGCCAACTTTAAGGAGCCCAATATGACCCCCTACGAAGGAAACACGGATACAAAGTACCACCTGGATGCGTTTAATGATTTGATGAAATTGAGAGGGATTGGAAGTGGTGCCAGATGCCACTGCTTCGCTGTCACTTTGAAAGGACCCGCCTACAAATGGTTCAAAAGATTAAGGTCGGGGTCCATCAAGTCCTGGCAGCAGTTTTCTGACGAATTCCTCCAACAGCACCATGTCGTGCGGGACTACATGATGCCAGGTACCAGCCTGGTCAACGTGAAGCAAGGGGAGAATGAGAGCCTGAAGAGCTACATTCACCGGTTCAATATGGAGGCTGCGAAAGTGGGGAGCCTAACTCGCTGAGAGTTAAAAATGGCCATTACAGCCGGAGTGCTCCCAGGAAGCAAGTTGTGGGACAACATGTTGAAGAGGGAAGTCACCGACTTAGATGACTTCTACGAGAGAGCGTAGAAGTACATCCGTGTGGAGGATGGCCACGCAAACTTAAAGGCAGGAAAGGAGGAGCCCCACGCGAAGCCCCCAGCTAACGACGGGTCGACTGTAACAAAGAAGAAAAGGGCGTACGATAGGTCAAGAGATGACCAGCAGAGGAAAACCAAACGGGGGAATGATCATAGGCAAGCGGCTTATACTTACTATACGAACCTCACAGATACCAGGGAGCATATTTACCTCACCAACGAAGATCGAGTTCCTTTCAAAAAGCCCCCACCAATGAGAAAGGACCGGTCCAAAAGGGATCCCAGTAGATACTGCCAGTACCACAAGGATATCGGTCACACCACAGTCGAGTGTATCCACTTGAATGAAGAAATTGAGGAGCTCATTCGCAGGGGACACCTAGGCTGTTATGTCAGGAGAGAAAGGCCAAAGCCATAGGACGAGCCTGCGGTACCCCAGACACAAGGGCGAGCCCCAGAAATACAGGGGGAGGTCCGAAGCGTTTTCGGAGGTCAAGGATTTGGGGGGGACTCTCGGAAGGGGCGAGATAGGTATGCAAGAGAGGCTCGGCGAAGTCCACCCCCTGCGTCATGAGTTTGGAACAGCGACCCCCGAAAAGCTTCAAGGGGGAAAATGACTCAATAACATTCACTGAGGAGGATGCGCGGGGGGTACATTTTCCCCACAATGATCCGCTGGTGCTGATAGTTCAGTTGGAAAATATGCGCGTGCATCGAGTCCTAGTGGACAACGGGAGCTCGGTGGACATCCTATATCACCCTGCCTTAGAAAAGATGGGACTGGGCATTCGTCATCTAAAGCCCTGCAAATCGTCCTTATACGGATTCACGGGGGATTCGGTGCAACCTTTAGGGATGATCGAGTTAGCACTCACCATGGGGGAGCAACCCCGACAGGCTACAGTCATAGCAAACTTTGTCGTAGTAGATTGCGCGTCGGCATTCAATGCGGTATTGGGGAGACCATCCCTAAGAGAATTGAAAGCCATAACTTCAATATACCACCTGGTTGTCAAGTTCCCGACTCCAGGAGGGGTCGCTAGCATGAAAGGAGAACAGAGAGTGGCAAGGGAGTGTTACAACACCTCACTCCGCACGCCAGTAAAACCGCAGGGACAAATGGCCATGGTGATACATGAGGCGTTACGTGTGCCAGTGGGGAACCCACAGGAGTTAGACCCTCGAGTCGTGGAAGATTCAAGAGCGGAACCAGTGGAGGAAGTAGAGGAGGTTATAGTGACGGAAGAACCGTTAAGAAAGTTGAAGATAGGGAGAAGCCTGCAAAGTGACATGAAGGAGGAGTTGATAAGATTTTTGAAGGATAATCTAGACGTATTCGCATGGAGTCATGAGGATATGGTGGGTATAGACCCCGGTGTGATGTGCCACCATCTGAATATCTCCCCAGAAGCGAGGCCTGTTAGGCAGAAGAGGCAAGCGCTAGACCCAGAAAGGTACGCAGCATTAAAAGAGGAGGTCGACAAGCTGAAGGCCAACGGGTTCATCCGTGAGTCTTTTTACCCTGTGTGGGTGTCGAACCCAGTACTCGTGCCAAAGCCAAATGGGAAATGGAGGACCTGCGTCGATTTCTCGAACCTGAATAAAGCTTGTCCTAAGGATAGCTTCCCACTCCCAAGGATAGATCAGCTAGTAGATGCGATGGCAGGACATGAATTACTGAGTTTCATGGATGCCTACTCGGGGTAGAACCAGATCCCAATGAACCCAGCAGATGAAGAGCACACGTCATTCATTACAGATAAAGGGCTCTACTATTACAAGGTAATGCCCTTCGGGTTGAAGAACGCGGGTGCCACTTATCAGAGGTTGGTAAATAAGATGTCGCTAACCAGATAGGGAGGAACATGGAGGTGTAAGTGGATGATATGTTAGTGAAGACCAAGAATGCAACAGAGCTCAACAAGGACCTTGGTGAGATGTTCGACACACTTAGGAAATACCGAATGAAGTTGAATCCCGTCAAGTGCACCTTCGGTGTATCCTCAGGAAAATTCTTGGGCTTCATCGTCAATTCCAGAGGCATCGAGGCCAATCCTGATAAGATAAAGGCCCTAATAGAGATGAGCCCGCCAAAGAACAAGAAGGAAATGCAATGCTTAACGGGAAGGGTGGCGGCCCTTAATAGATTTATTTCAAGGTCCACCGATAAGTGCCTCCCCTTCTTTGACATCCTCAAAGGGAGAAAAAAGTTCGCTTGGGATGAAAAATGCAAAGAGGCATTTGTCAAGCTGAAGGAGCATTTGGGGAAGCCACCCCTGTTGGCGAAACCTGAGAAGGGCAAGAGGCTATACCTGTACTTGGCAGTGTCTAAGCATGCCATAAGCACAGCCTTGGTTAAAGGGGAGAAAATGCAGCAACAACCCATGTATTATATAAGCAAGCGTTTGGTGGACGCGGAGAACCATTACCCAGAGATTGAAAAGTTGGTATATGCGTTAGTGGTAGCCTCGAGGAAGCTGAGGCCCTACTTCCATGCGCACGCGATTGAAGTCCTGACAGATACTCCCTTGAGGCAGGTCTTGCATAAACCTGAGACCTCATGGAGGCTGATGAAATGTTCGATCGAGTTGAGTCAATTTGATATTGTGTATACCCCAAGAGCTTCCATCAATGGACAGGTATTGGCAGACTTTATAGTAGAGTTCACCCATCAGCCGAATGGAGGAAGAAGTGAAGAAGGGGAGCAGCCTGTTATAGAGGAAGAGCGGGGGGGTTTGGAAGAATGGAGCCTGCATGTTGACGGGGCATCCAATGAGGGAGGATCCAGAGCGGGTGTCGTGATGACAGGGCCCGAGGGACACAAAATGTATTGCGCGATCCGGTTCAGGTTTGAGGCCTCCAATAATGAGGCGGAGTACAAAGCGCTCCTGGCTGGCTTGCGTTTGGCCCAGGAGCTGAGAGTGACGCGCCTTCATATCTTTAGCGACTCCCAATTGGTGGTATACCAAGTAAAGGGGGAATACCAGATGAGGGGACCCAAGATGGCAGCCTATTTGGAAAGGGTGAAGGGCTATCTAGGACGGTTAGAGGCATATAGCATAGAGCAAATCCCCAGAGAAAGGAATTCCCATGCTGATGCACTCGCGAAGCTGGCTTCCACCAAGGACAGTGATGTCTTGGAGTCGATACCCGTGGATTACTTACCCAAACCCAGCATCGTGAGCGCAGACGCGCATATGATTAGTGCCCCGAAGGAGTCGTGGATCGAACCGATTAAAAGATACCTGGAGGAAGGAACCTTGCCTGCGGCCAAAAATGAGTCCCGGAGGTTGGTGTACAAGGCCGCTAGATACACCTTGGTAGAAGGGGTTCTATACAAGAGGGGGTTCTCAATGCCACTCCTGCGATGTGTGGAAGGGGAGGAGGCGTTGAAAGTGTTGCATGAGATACATGAGGGAGAGTGTGGCAACCATGAGAGCGGACCCTCCACGGTTAGGAAGGCCATGAGACAAGGATATTACTGGCCCTCCATGGAGAGAGACGCGCATGACTTTGCCCAAAAATGCGACAAATGCGAGAGGCACACCAACTACCCTCGGAAACCCCCAAGTGAACTGACTAGCATGACCAGCCCCTGGCCCTTCGCTATCTGGGGGATAGACTTGATCGGCGCTCTTCCTGCAGGCAGGGGTGGAGCGAAATACGCGGTGGTAGGAGTGGACTACTTCACTAAGTGGGTAGAAGCAGAACCCCTCGTGAAGATAACAGCCAAGCACATCACCTCTTTCGTCAACAAATTCATTGTCTGTAGATATGGAGTACCCTACAAAATTGTTTCTGACAACGGTACCCAGTTCGAGGGGGGAACTTTCGAGGAGTATTGTAGGGGAAGGGGGATAAGGAGAAGTATCTCCGCGGTCGTACACCCACAGGCCAATGGACAGGTGGAGGCCATAAACAGGGTCCTTAAGAAGAACTTGAAGGCAAAGCTAGAAAAGATGAAGGGAGCCTGGGTAGAGGAGCTACCAAATGTGTTGTGGGCTTACAGAACCACCCCACGCACGACTACTGGGTAGTCCCCATTCTCCTTGGCCTACGGATACGAGGCCGTACTCCCGATTGAGATGCAGGTTGAGTCCCTCAGGATACAGGCATACGAGGATCAGGCCAACCATGCAGCAATGGCTGAAAGCTTGGACATGCTGGAAGAGAGAAGGGAAAAGGCGCAAATGAGGGTGGCAGTATACCAGCAGCGGGTAACCAGGTATTACAACTCGAGGGTGCGAGAGAGAACGTTCAGAATAGGTGACTTGGTATTAAGAAAAGTACTCCCCAACATGCGAGACCCGGGGGCGGGGGTACTTGGGGCGAACTGGGAAGGGTCGTACCAAGTCACTCAGTACATACCACCAAACACCTATAAGCTGGCGCGCATGGACGACACCGTCATACCTCGAGCGTGGAATGTGGAACACCTTAGGAAGTACTACCAGTAAGACTTCCACTCCCAGTGCAAGCAGTAGCTGTGTTTAGTTTGTTGCAGGTTATGCTATCTTAGTAGACGAGAATCAAAGAGGTTACCTAGATAACCTCCCAAGTAGATGTAAGCCTTTTATCTATTTATATATCGTTGTAATCTGACTGCTATGAATGAAACTGTTCACCACTTCGTATGTTATTTGCCTCTTTACGCGAGTATCAACTAAAGTCCCCGCCAAGATAAATCTCATCAGGTAGGACAACAAGAGTTAAAGAAATATATATATAATAATAATAAATCTCTTATATTCAGAAGGATTAGCTACCCTTATGAATATCAAGGGAACAGTTTAAAAGGATGACCTCTAACTAAAGGCCGACACCCCAAGAGGCAAGGCCGTAAAGAGGGAATCACCTGATAAGTCTAGATCAGCCATTAAGCCGGCTAGCCAAAAAGGGTCTTACAAGGGACCCTTGAAAAAAAATAGTACTATGTATAACGACGAGAAGGACGCTTCTCGCAAAAAAATAACAAGCACGCGCAAAGAATGTAAAAGGACCCCAACAACCCAACGGGTTAACGTGTCCTTACAAGTATAATCAAGGTGCACCAGAAAGATTATCGCCATCAGATCAAAGAAAAATATGTAATCCACGAACAATAGTAATAAGAGGGACTTAGCAGAGCCCCTTAAGTTTGATAAATAAAAAAAGAGAAGAAATGGTGCGAGGGATTACATAGCAAAAGCATACATAGACTGAGTACAAAGGAACCTACAAATCTCCACCTCGACCCTGCCACTCAGAAATCTTCTCGACGGCATAGTCCCCAAAAGGAGATAGGTCAACGGTGGGGTTAGTCCTCCAGACAGCATGCAACGTTTTCTCGAATATGCGATCCTCAACGTTCACAAGCTCAGCCTCGAGCACAGCGATCCTCCCGTTTAGAGTTTGGATGGTAGCCTCCAGCTGAATGTTGGTATGAGAGGTTAATGCAGCCCAGGCCAAGGCAGTATCCCTCTGGCACACCGCCTCAGCCAGTTGACTTGACAAGGCATCCTTTGCAGTCTCGGCCACTGATAGGTTCCCCAGTGCCTCCTCAAGCTCGTGTTGCAACCGTTGGGCCGAGGAAGAGTGGGAGGCGAGCAGCCGATGGTTCAAGATGGAAGCCTAAGTGAGGGCGAGGATATGAAACAAAGCCTCAAGGGTCAGATGATATACCAGAAATAATATAAAATGTATATATATGGCCATCATAAATGAATAAACCAAGTATCATGACAAATACCTGCAGGGAGGCTCGCATATAGGCGTTCTCCAGCTCAGCCTCGAGGACATTGTGCAGCGTCCCCCATTCACCTTTGGGAAAGTTTCCCAAGTGATGGCTCATGGCTTCCCCATACTGGCTCGCCAGAGGATGGTCTTCAGGAATAGAAACATGAGCTAGGTTGGGGGAGGCGTGAGTGCCAGCCGAGGCCTACTTTGGCAAGGATGGGGACCGAGAAGGCCCTGACCCATCTGCAGTGGTGCGGGGATCAGAAGAGTGCGAAGTCGTTTCTTGGGGTAAAGAGGCGCCTGTAGATGCCTGCTTGGGATACCTCCTCGGGGGTAAAGGAGTCCCATCAAAAGGAGGAATGACAAAATTCCTTCTAGGCATGGAGGGGCAAGGGACAGGGGCATCGAAGGCAAACTCGCCGCCGGGCGTTGACGGCGACATCCGAGAGGTAGCACCGCCAGTATGACCATCATCGGCTACACCCTTAGCCCTGCCAACAGCAGAGTACAAGCAGGAATAGTTCTCAGACACCATGGTCTCCTCAACGTCCATATGGTCGCCCCGGGGGTAGACATAATCCCTATCGGCTACTTCATCATAATTTCTTTCATCGTGACCATAGACCCACGGACTCTCAAGTACGGGTGCCGCTGGGGGTAGATCCACAGATTCGGGTGATGTAGGGCGTGGACCCGCAGGGTCGGGTGACGTAGGGTGTGGACCCGCAGGGATGGGTGACGCAGGGTCAGGTGACGCGGGGCGTGGATCCTCAGATTCAGAGGAAATGGAGCATAGGGTAACTGTCTGGTCCGGGGTCAGCAACCCGTACAAGTGGAGATTGCTCTTTGTGAAAAGGGCGCTGGCTTGTTTGCATCGCTTCGCCATGGGCAGGATTTGTATTACTCGGTCATGAGCCGACCGTTTTAGGTTGGGACCAACAACCCCTAAGAGACCTGCCATCAAACGAAAAGAAATAACCACAGTTAGAAAGGCTATAAAAAAAAGTGAAAAGTCGAATAATAAGAGAAACCTCTGATATATGGGATCAAAGTGAGAATAGCCTTACGTGGGGTGTTGAAGCTAGAGTGTTGGGTCTGCCCGCTATAAGTAAAGAAGTAGTCTGACTTCCACGACCCCCTATTGGAAATAAATCCTTCCACGAGGGAACTCCCTTTAAGGGCCGCAGCTTTCTGGAGTTGGTAGAACCCGGGGGCCGATGTATTCTCCCTCAGGATGAAAAAGTAATGAATCTCGCTTATCGAAGGTCCCCTAGAGTACACCTGACGGTACAACACATATAGGCAGCTAAGCATCACCCAGGAGTTGGGGGACAATTGTATTGGCGCCAATTCAAAGTAGTCCAACACTTTGATGAAGAAAGAGTGAAGTGGCAAAGCTCCACCAGATCGGATTAAGGAATCGCTGAATGCCACGAACCCTTTCGGCAGTGCAGACACGCGTTCCTTGCGCTCTGGTATAACGAACTTGAGATTCAAGGCTAACTTATGAGCTTTCAGCATGTTGCCCAGTTTCTTCAGGGTAAGTGTGGACCTCCCGGTTTCATCGGAAGTGTCCAAGGCTCTCTTCGACATCTCGGGTACCTAGACAAAGATAGGCAGTTTATGAGCAACAGACTTTCTGAGGGTCCTGGAAGATCCCCCAAATGTCCTATGTCTACCAGCGCTTTGCTTGACCCTAGGGCGCAAGACATGGGATAGGAGAGGAAGAACGGGCGAAACCATGGAAAGGAACTCCGGTTCAACCAATTCACGTCTACCGTCTTCGAAGGAGGAATCCCTATGATCGGGAGACTCATCACGACAAAAGGAAAAAGGCTCAGGGGGCAAGTTTTCTTCTAGGCAAGCAATTTCAGAAAGGCAATCCTGGACGATTGATTGTAGCTGGGAAATGTATGTCGCTTGCTGGGGGGAGAGACCAGAACCCGCATCCCTGGGATGGGATTCTAGCTCCCTCTCCAGGCCGCACGCTTTATGTCTGAGGTAAGACAGTCTCCGGAGGTATAGCGCCCGCACACCCCCGCGGTTAGAGGGTCTACGCGCGTCGACCCCTGAGTCGGAGGATGACAACTTAATAAATTCAACATTGGACAGACCGGGACATCGCCTAGACGCCATGGACCAGCTAAGACTCGAAGGAGTATACGCATAAGGGTGACTCTATATCTACAACATGCGTGTGAAGGTATGAGAAAAGGGCCTATGTATGGGTACTGGAAAGGCTATACGAAAAGAATGTTAGACTCTGAAGAATGAGTTTCGTGCAACCATCAATTCTACCCTCACGTAATCAATGCAAAACAAAAGGGAGAAGAGAGTAAGGAGGCATACCTGTGGGAATACAAAGCTGAAGGGGTACAAGGATAGACTTGCGAAGGAGCAGGGGCAAGACCGTAGGAGCAAGAGAATGCCCAGCATCACCACAAAGCTAAAAAAGAAAAGGAAACAAAAAAAAATTATTAAAAAAAAAAAAGAGAAGAAAGGAAGATGAATAACGAAAATAAAAGAAGGGGTACCTCAAGAATGCTTTGGAGGAGGATAAAACCCTTGAACTCTTGAAAATAAGTTGGAGAGAATGCCACTAGGCTAGGCAAGTCTTGGTGTGGAGAAGTGGCTTCAAGCCTTGGCGTATTTATTGTTGAGTCTAGTTTTTATTATGTTTTGGTGATGTTTTTAGTAGTCTTTTATTTTGTTTTTCCTTCATTTAGCGCGGGTTTATGCTTTGTTTGGTTGTTTTTGTGAATATCAGGAAGAATTGAGCATTGGAAGAAAATGCCAAAGAAAGGGAAGAAATAACCAAGTTTTCCATTATATTTCGATCAAGAATGGTTCTCAACACAATTTGGAACTGTTGGTGAAATTTTGGGATGAAAACTTGAAGAATTGAGAATTCCCTTAAGAGCCACGGCATGAGCAAAGTGAAGCCGCGGCTAGGGGGGAAACAGAAGCATTGTTTTTCAGGAAGTCTTCGGGCCGCGGCATGGCTAGATAGAGCCGCGGCATAGATGGGCACCCTGCCCAGAAAGCGACGATGCGGGCCGCGACATGGCTTCAGAGGGCCGCGGCATTCAGAGGATCTTCTGCCCAGAAATTGTGATACGGGCCGCGGCATAGTGCATGTAGAGCCGCGGCCCGCCTCTTTAAAATCTGAAATCCTAGGTTTTAAATGACAAAAAAGGAGAAGAAAAGGGTACGTACGGACGAAGGGAGGAGTTCTGGTTTTAAAGGCTCAAGCTTAGAGTATTTTTACATGTTTTTCTTTTCTTCTTGATGTTATCTTTAAATTCTGTTGTGATTAGCACTATGACTATGAACTAATTTTCTGTTTAGGATGTTCAATTGAAACTCTTGAATCTCTGTTATGACCTAATGCAATTTTAATTTCCTTCTTCTTCAATCTTCTTCAATTCCATATAATCTGTTCTTATAGAGTGATTATTGATTGGCCATCTTTAGTCATATTCATATGTTTTTAAGTCAAAATTTGAGAAGTGAGATTTAATTTTGCTATGGTTATATTGGACAAAATTTTAATTTAGAACGAAAGTATCTGAATTAATTGTGTAACTATTATTAAGTTGTGGAAATTAATGCTACCTTTGTGGTTCAATTTACCATAGAAATATAGGAAATTGTCACCTAGGTTGAGTTTATAATTCATAGTATGATTATAGGCTGCTGTATCAACTTGTTAATTGAATTAGGTAAAAATAAGAAGAATTCACACTTTGCATTAGGGAATAATAGGGAGGATAGTTGATGAGATTGAATATCCTAATTGTTTCTCAGTGATTAAATTAAAAGTTTTACTATTAGTTATTATTCTATTTAATTGTCGATTATTATTTCTGCACTTTACTGGTTCTTTTGCTGTATTTTACAAAAATCAAGAATTTCAATTCATCAAATAGAACAAGAAATTAATTGACTGGTAATTGATAACTCAGTCCTTGAGGACGATACTTGGTTTTACCATTTTATTATGAGTTTGCGACTGTGTGCACTTGCATAGCAAAATTATCGCAACAAGTTTTTGGCGCCGTTGCCGGGGACTGAAAATAATTATCAATATCAGTCTAATTAATTTTTATTCTAATTTGATTTTAATTTATTTGCTTCTAATCTGTTTAGTTGCTAAATTTTTCTATCTCAGGTGAATTTTGGTATATGCGTGGCAGAAAAAGAAAAGCCACACTTGTTCCTTTGGATCCCGAGATTGAAAAGTCCTGCAATCAAATCAGAAAGAATAAGAGCGAGGCCCAGAATTCTGTGATGATGGCACAAAATGATGGGGATGGCAGGAATGGTCTAAATCCAGGAGTTGTACAAGGGGTTCAGGCTCAGACCAATGCTGAGAGGAGCCTGAGAGATTATGTGCTACCCACTCTGATGGGAGTACAAAATAGTATACGCCCACCAGCTGTAGAGGCCAACAACTTCGAAACCAAGCCTGCTATTTTACAAATGGTGCAGTCCTCTGTGCAATTCAATGGGTTGCCCTCTGAAGATCCTCACACCCATTTGTCCAACTTTCTGGAGTTGTGTGGAACCTTCAAATATAATGGGGTGAGTGATGACGCAATCAAGCTTAGGCTCTTCCCATTTTCTCTAAGGGACAGAGCTAAAAGTTGGCTGAACTCTCTGCAGCCAAACTCCATTGTCACTTGGCAAGATCTAGCTCAGAAATTTTTATCCAAATTCTTCCCTCCGTCAAAGGCTGCTAAATTGAGGGGAGAGATAAATAACTTTTTCCAGAATGACGGAGAGTCATTATATGAGGCGTGGGAACGGTTTAAGGAACTCCTGAGAAGATGTCCTCATCATGGCATTGAACAGTGGATGCTAGTACAGAACTTCTACAATGGTTTATGTCCGACAACCAGAACCATTATTGATGCTGCAGCAGGTGGCACTTTTATGAGCAAGAGCGCAACTGGTGCTTATGAGCTGCTGGAGGACATGGCTACAAACAACCATCAGTGGTCAGAGGAAAGATCATCAGGAGTTAGAAAGGTAGCTGGGGTGCATGAGCTGGATGCAATCACTGCTTTAACAGTGCAAGTAGCCTCTTTGACTAAGCAGTTGCAACAGAGCAGTGTATTTGCTAATGCGGTTCAGATGGCAGTGAGGTGTGAAATGTGTAGTGGTGCTCATTCTTTCGATCAGTGCCCTATCTGTAATAATAACACCCCAATGGATCATGCTCAAGTTCAAGCGGTGGGAAACTTTCAAAGGCCGCTCAATAATCCATTCTCCAACAACTACAATCCAGGGTGGCGAAATCATCCAAATTTTTCGTGGAAGAATAATCAAGGCCAACAACCTCAGTTTCAGGGCCAGTTTCAGAATAACATGCCTTAGCCACCTATGAATCAAGCTTCATCATCACTGCAGCCTAGGCCTCAACAATCAATGCCTCAACCTGAGAGACCTAATGAACTGCAAGCTGCCCTGTTGACTCTTACTAACACTCAGACTCAATTTATGACTGAGACCAGATCCTCTATTCGAAACCTTGAGACACAGGTTGGGCAGTTGGCCAATATGCTCAATAACAGACCCCAGGGAAACTTGCCTAGTAATACTGAAGTCAACCCCAAGGAGCAAGTTCAGGCAATTACTCTGAGGAGTGGGAAGCAAACAGAGCAACCTAGACCTCCACAGGCAGTGGTTCATAAAAAAGAGTTGGGTGCACAGTCTGATTCAGAAAGGGTTACTGAAGACCATCAGAAGTCAGAACAGAGTCCCCCAGTTGTTATGGAGCAGCCAGTTAGAGTTCCATACCCTCAGAGGCTTAGAAAGAATACCCTTGATAAACAGTTTTCTAAGTTTCTTGAGGTGTTTAAAAAGCTGCACATAAACATTCCTTTTGCGGAGGCCTTGGAGCAGATGCCCAGTTATGTTAAGTTCATGAAGGAGATTCTGTCAAAGAAAAGGAGAATGGAGGACTATGAGACTGTAGCACTCACTGAAGAGTGCAGCGCTATTTTACAAAGGAAGTTACCCCAAAAGCTGAGAGATCCGGGGAGTTTCACCATACCTTGCACCATTGGCAAATTTGAATGTAAGCACGCCTTATGTGATCTGGGGGCAAGTATCAATCTGATGCCCTTATCTGTGTTTAAAAGACTTGGTTTGGGGGAGGCAAAACCAACAACTGTCACTTTACAGCTCGCAGACCGATCGTTAACACATCCACGAGGTATTATTGAGGATGTTCTTGTGAAAGTGGATAAGTTCATATTTCCCGCTGACTTTATTGTTCTGGACATGGAGGAGGACACAGATGTTCCTATTATTCTTGGTAGGCCATTTCTAGCCACAGGCCAAGCTCTTATTGATGTTCACAAAGGAGAGCTTAAGTTGAGAGTTCAAGGAGATGAGGTGGTCTTTAATGTCTTCAAGTCTATGAAGTATCCGGTGGCTAGTGATAGTTGCTTTAGTGTGGATATGATAGAAAAGGCAATCTCCAAGAGAAGGATGAGCAGTGATGCCTTAGAGGCAGTATTATTGGGTGATGAGGGCGATGATGATGAGGATGCTGAGATCAGAGAATGTGTAAACTGGATCAACTCTTTCTTACCATATTGGAAAAAGTTCCAAGAATTAGCGGATGCGACTGATAAACCGCTAACCTCCATTCAGCAGCCACCACCGTTGGAATTAAAGGTCCTCCCAGATCACTTGAAATATGCTTATTTGGGAGAGAATGAAACTTTACCGGTCATTGTGTCAGCTGACCTGTCAAATGTAGAATTGGAGAAATTGTTGAGGGTTCTAAGGGAGCATAAATTGGCCATTGGGTGGACATTGGCAGATATTAGAGGAATAAGCCCAGCGACAGTGATGCATAAAATTTTATTGGAGGAGAATAGCAAGCCATCCATAGAGGCCCAGAGAAGACTCAATCCAGCCATGAAGGATGTAGTATTGGAGCAGATTCTTAAATGGTTGGATGTTGGGGTGATCTACCCAATTTCTGATAGTGCATGGGTGAGCCCTGTGCAAGTGGTGCCTAAAAAGGGTGGAATGACTGTAGTGAAAAATGAGAACAATGAACTCATTCCAACAAGGACTGTAACGGGGTGGCGGATTTGTATAGACTACCGCAAGCTCAATAAGGCAACAAGGAAGGATCATTTTCCTTTTCCTTTCCTTGATCAGATGCTTGACAGATTGGCAGGCCACAGCTACTACTGTTTCTTGGATGGGTATTCTGGGTATCATCAGATCGCTATTGCACCAGAGGATCAAGAGAAAAAACCTTTACATGTCCTTATGGCACATTTGCTTTCAGGAGAATGCCATTTGGACTGTGCAATGCCCCTGCAACATTTCAAAGGTGCATGATGGCCATATTTTCAGACATGGTAGACCGGTGTATTGAGATTTTCATGGATGATTTCTCTGTTTTTGGCTCATCATTCGACCTCTGTTTGGGTAATTTGAAGAACGTGTTGCGTCGTTGTGAGATGGCTAATCTGGTGTTGAATTGGGAGAAATGCCATTTTATGGTGAAAGAGGGGATTTTTCTTGGCCATAAAATTTCAAGTGAGGGAATTGAGGTAGATAGAGCGAAAATTTCTACCATTGGAAGGCTGCCTCCACCAGTTTCAGTCAAAGGAGTTAGAAGTTTTCTTGGTCACGCTGGGTTCTATCGAAGATTCATCAAAGATTTGTCAAAGGTGTCTAAGCCTCTCTCGAATCTACTTATGAATGGAGTTGTCTTTGATTTTAATGACGAATGTTTGAGGGCATTCAATTTCTTGAAAGAAAAGCTGATTTCTGCTCCAATTGTGATAGCTCCGAATTGGGAATTGCCTTTTGAGTTGATGTGTGATGCCAGTGATTACGCAGTGGGGGCAGTTCTGGGACAGCAGATTGACAAGGTGTTCAGGTCTATTTACTATGCTAGTCGGACTCTAAATGATGCTCAGCTGAATTATGCCACTACAGAAAAAGAGTTACTAGCTATTGTTTTTGCTTGCGATAAATTCAGACCATATCTGATTGGTAACAAGGTGATTGTCTACACTGATCACTCTGCCATTAAATACTTGATGTCAAAGAAAGATGCCAAGCCCTGCCTGATTAGATGGATTCTGTTGCTTCAAGAATTTGACATGGAGATTCGTGACAAGAAGGGCAGCGAGAATGTGGTAGCTGATCATCTCTCTAGACTTGAGGTGGAGGAGACTGAAAATAAGAAAGCAGTGCAAATCAATGATCACTTTCCTGATGAGCAGTTGTTTGGGGTAAATGAGACTTTAGCTGTCCCGTGGTTTGCAGACATAGTGAACTTTTTGGTTGCAAAAATTGTGCCTTCTGAAATGTCAAAGCAGCAATTAAAGAAATTCTTTTCTGAGGTGAAACACTACTATTGGGAGGAACCTATTCTCTATAGGCACTGTGTTGATCAGATTATCAGAAGGTGTGTTCCTGAAGAAGAGATGCAGTCCATTCTTAATCACTGTCATACTCAACAATGCGGAGGGCATTTTGGAGCATCAAGAACGGCGGCTAAGGTATTACAAAGCGGTTTCTATTGGCCTTCATTATTCAAGGATTCCAATGTGTTTGTCAAGGCTTGTGATAGATGTCAGAGAACTGGCAATATCTCGAGGAGAAACGAAATGCCTCTACAAGGGATTCTTGAGGTGGAACTGTTTGACGTATGGGGCATCGATTTCATGGGGCCTTTTCCACCGTCTTACAACAATGAATATATTCTATTGGCAGTGGATTATGTATCCAAATGGGTGGAGGCTGCAGCAACTAGAGCCAATGACGGTAAAACTGTGCTTAATTTTCTGCATAAACATATTTTTACTAGATTTGGCTCTCCCCGAGCTCTGATTAGTGATGAAGGGAAACACTTTGTGAATAAGCAACTGGATGCATTGCTGGCTCATTATGGAGTTTATCACCGAAAAGCTTTGCCTTATCATCCTCAATCAAATGGGCAAGCTAAAGTTTCGAACAGAGAAATCAAGAGCATCCTTGAGAAGACCGTTGACAGTTCGAGGAAAAATTGGTCGAAAAAGTTAGATGATGCGATTTGGGCATACAGAACTGCATTCAAAACACCAATAGGCATGTCTCCTTATAGGTTGGTGTTTGGTAAAGCGTGTCATCTACCAGTCGAATTGGAGCATAGGGCATTTTGGGCTATGAAAAAGTTAAATTATGATTGGAGTGCCGCTAGTGAAAGAAGACTGTTGCAACTGAATGAACTTGACGAGTTCAGAAATGAGGCTTATGAGAATGCCAAGATTTATAAAGAAAGAACAAAGGCTTGGTATGACAAGAACTTAATCAGAAAAGAGTTCCAACCAGGGCAGCAGGTACTTCTTTTCAATTCAAGACTGCGGCTGTTTCCTGGCAAACTGAAGTCAAGATGGTCAGGGCCATTCACTGTAGTTCAAGTTTTTCCATATGGTTCTGAAGAAGTTCGGGGCAACTCAGGTGATTCCTTTAAAGTCAATGGTCAGAGATTGAAGCCCTACTTGGGTGGTAGTTTTGATCAAGCGAAGTCTAACCTCCTTCTGAAGCCTCTCTGAAGAGGGGTTCAGCGTCCGGCTAAATGACGTTAACGACAGCGCTTGTAGGAGGCACCCTATATTTTTACTTGTTATTTATTTTACTTTTGTATTTGTAAACAATGGATATTTGGTTTATTTTTGGACTTTTAGAATCGTGAAAAACGTGAAAAATGAAAAAAACTTTAAAAAATCAAAAAAATCAAAATTCCTTAAGGGTCGCGGCATAGCCATATGATGCCGCGGCATTGGGGGTTCCAGAGGCTCACAAATTTGGCAGTATAGGGGCGGGCCGCGGCATAGATGAGGAGGGCCGCGGCATTAAACCTATGATTTCCCAGAATAATGAGGCGGGCCGCGGCATATGTTCGAGAGGGCCGTGGCATTCCATCCTGGAAATTTTATGCGGGCCGCAGCATAGTCAAGGTAATGCCGCGGCCCTAGTCCGAAAATTGGGATAAAAAGCCCTAAATCAGCCATTGTCTCATTCATTCACTCTCACAATCTACATCACACTCCAAACTTCTTTTTCTCTCTATTTTTTTTTTTTTTTGAGACTTCCATCAGTCAAGGAGACCAAAAGAAGAATTTTTGTGCCATTCAAGTAAGTGTATCTTCTCTATTCTAATGCTTTTTATTGGAGATTAGATTGCATTGTGGTGTTGTGGATTGTTATTTGTTGTTCTTGTGAGAAGATTAAGGGTTTTGCCAATTGTTGATTGTGGTCATTTGTGTTTGGGGCTGTTGATTGTGGTAATTAGTAAGTTTGGGGGGGAGTGACACCAAAAAGGAAATTATACTCAAGTTCTTGAGAGCATATTTGGGGGTTTAGTTGGTTCTTTTTGAAAGATATTATGGGTCCTAAGCAAAATCCCCCTAGAGGCACCTCCTCCAAGAAAGCATCCTCATCACGCACTCAACCACCACCAACACCACCTGCCCCAGCTGAGTATGACACTAATTTATTTTTCAATAAGGACGCTGCCGAGTTGTTTAAAAAGATTTATAAAAGATCGGTGGTAAGGAAAAGGGGGTTTGACCTTAATGAGGCCCCTGCTGTACAACACCCTGGTTATGAACTTATCAAAGCTGAAATAGTGCGACGTAGATGGAATTTGTTTTGTGACTCGACCTATGCGGATTCAGCCAACTGCTCTATTATATATGAATTTTTCGCCAACTTCTCATATCAAGATGCAGAACAGAATAATTTTGTCAGGGGCAAATTGGTGCCTACAACATCCTATGCATTCAACCAATTACTGGATCTTCCCTCATTTTCTGCACAAGAGGATGAACACTGGCAGTTGGCCCATTTCGAGGAGCCAGACTATGATGCGGTGGCTGCGGTCTTGAGTATGGAAGGGGCACGTTTCAGTTATCATAATGGGAGGCCCAAAGAGTTGTTCAGGTGGCAGTTAAACCCAGTTGCGAAGGCGTGGGTTTATTTTGTGAGTGCACGTTTACTGCCGACGTCTCATCTGTCTTCTGTTGATCGAGAGCGTTGTTTGTTAGTGTATGCTATCATGACCCAAAAGAAGGTCGATGTGGGCCGCATTATTCGCTATAGCATTCGCAACATCAGTAGATTCAACACTACAGCTGGTGTCGCCCATGGTACCTTCCTCTCGACTTTATGCAACACTTATGAGGTACCAACCTTTCCCACCGATCTAACCAGGAGGCCAATGGGGGCAATCAATCAGACCTTGTTTACGGCCTTCCCTCCAGCCTCTCTTACGCAGCCTGCCTCTACTCAGCCAAATAAGCGCAGCCGGGCTGATGAAACAGGGGACCCTGATCAAGCTGAGGAGGAGGAAGTAGAAGAAGCAGGTCCCAGCAACCCACCTGAAAATTTGGCAATTGGAGGACCGATTGATGAGCACACGCAGCGTACGCATGCTCGATTGGATTACATTATTCAACAATATCAGTATTTAATCCAATCGCAGCAGGCGCAAAATCAGCACTATAATGACTTTATGGTGCAACAAAATGAATATGGGCGGGCTCACATTGAGGAGTTGAATACTTTGGTCACGAGGTGGACTATGAGTTCAGCTAATGAGAATTATTTCACTCCACCGCCACAGTACACTCCATATCAGTGGCCACCTCCACCACCTCCACCGCCATACTGATGTGGCGTCAGGTAAGTTCTCTTCCCTTGTTCTTTTCTTTATCACATTGGGGACAATGTGCATCTTAAGTTTGGGGGGGAGCTTATTTTGTTTTATTTTTGTTTTTTTTGCGTTGTTTAGTTTAGTTTCTTTAGTCTGTTGTGTTATTTTCTGTGGTTAGTGTAAATGTTAAACCATCATTCTTGTCTGTAGTTGCTTTGTCTTTGCTCATGAAAAGGAAATTGAATTCAACTGTGTGCTTGGTTCAATTGTTTTAGAGTTGAATTTAGAAAGTTTTGTGGGAAATTTTTAATATGTTTTGAAAAGACAACATTTTGGATTGTATTATATGTGTTTGACTAGGGTTGGTGGAATGACAATTTGAATCTAATAGAACTTGCATTATTTGGCTTTTGAGGCGAAATTCTTGATGACATGTGTTTAGAAAAGTGATTTAGGCAATTTTATTGGATCGATTGTGCCTTTCAAGCCGACCTTGAGTTAATTATCCTTAGTTACCCTTTTTGAGCCTTAAACTTGGTTTTTGTTCTTGATCATACTACTTGTGCCTAAATTTCTTCACTTCTTTATCTGTGTTTTCCTTTCCTTTTGTTATCATAAGCATATAATTTGTGGGAAAGAAGAAGGAAAAATAGTAAGGAATTGGTATGATTGGAATATAGTATGATTGTACAAAAGAAGAGAGAGAGAGAAGTCTTTGAAAAAAAAAATATATAATATCACTTTGTCACACTCCTTGATCATATATATATAGAAAATAATAAGTTTGGGGGAGTGTGATTTGAAAAAAAAAAGGTGATAAGTCTAGAAAAAGAAAAAAGAAAAAAAAGAAGCAAAAATGATACAAAAAGAAAAGAAGAAAATAATGAAAAGTGTTGTAATCTCTCTCTTTAATTGTATAAAAGGGTGATTTTTGGTGTGGTAAAGAGAAATTTGGTGGGTTTCAAGTTTTTTTATGCTTATGGTAACGACTAAGCCTAAATGAGAATTTCATCTACCCTTACCTAAGCTTAACACTATAACCTGTGAAAGTCCTTTTGATTTCAAAACATGTGTTGTTGACATTAGTGGAGAAGGTCAAGTAATGCAAGCATATTGCAGATGTTGGTTTGTGGAAATGTCTGGAATGAGTTGAGCATATATGATAGAATCCAAGTGTTGTAGTCATTTTCATGATATATTATTGATTTCCCTAATTGAACTGTATAAGTTGGATTTTAAGGCAATTGAGCTGAAATTCTAGTTATAAATATTGCAATTGAGATTTCATGAGTTTTGGCAAGGCAGTGTAGATGGTAATGATGGTTTAGCTTGTTCGTTTGTGTTTGTTTCTTTTTGTTAGTTTAACTTGGTCTTTACTCGAGGGCGAGTAAAGGTTAAGTTTGGGGGAGTTTGTTGAGTCTAGTTTTTATTATGTTTTGGTGATGTTTTTAGTAGTCATTTATTTTGTTTTTCCTTCATTTAGCGCGGGTTTATGCTTTGTTTGGTTGTTTTTGTGAATATCAGGAAGAATTGAGCATTGGAAGAAAATGCCAAAGAAAGGGAAGAAATAACCAAGTTTTCCATCATATTTCGATCAAGAATGGTTCTCAACACAATTTGGAAGTGTTGGTGAAATTTTGGGATGAAAACTTGAAGAATTGAGAATTCCCTTAAGAGCCACGACATGAGCAAAGTGAAGCCGCGGCTAGGGGGGAAACAAAAGCATTGTTTTTCAGGAAGTCTTCGGGCCGCGGCATGGCTAGATAGAGCCGCGGCATAGATGGGCACCCTGCCCAGAAAGCGACGATGCGGGCCGCGGCATGGCTTTAGAGGGCCGCGGCATTCAGAGGATCTTCTGCCCAGAAATTGTGATACGGGCCGCGGCATAGTGTATGTAGAGCCGCGGCCCGCCTCTTTAAAATCTGAAATCCTAGGTTTTAAATGACGAAAAAGGAGAAGAAAAGGGTACGTACAGACGAAGGGAGGAGTTCTGGTTTTAAAGGCTCAAGCTTAGAGTATTTTTACATGTTTTTCTTTTCTTCTTGATGTTATCTTTAATTTCTGTTGTGATTAGCACTATGACTATGAACTAATTTTCTGTTTAGGATGTTCAATTGAATCTCTTGAATCTCTGTTATGACCTAATGCAATTTTAATTTCCTTCTTCTTCAATCTTCTTCAATTCCATATAATCTGTTCTTATAGAGTGATTATTGATTGGCCATCTTTAGTCATATTCATATGTTTTTAAGTCAAAATCTGAGAAGTGAGATTTAATTTTGCTATGGTTATATTGGACAAAATTTTAATTTAGAACGAAAGTATCTGAATTAATTGTGTAACTATTATTGAGTTGTGGAAATTAATGCTACCTTTGTGGTTCAATTTACCATAGAAATATAGGAAATTGTCACCTAGGTTGAGTTTATAATTCATAGTATGATTATAGGCTGCTATATCAACTTGTTAATTGAATTAGGTAAAAATAAGAAGAATTCACACTTTGCATTAGGGAATAATAGGGAGGATAGTTGATGAGATTGAATATCCTAATTGTTTCTCAGTGATTAAATTAAAAGTTTTACTATTAGTTATTATTCTATTTAATTGTCGATTATTATTTCTGCACTTTACTGGTTCTTTTGCTGTATTTTACAAAAGTCAAGAATTTCAATTCATCAAATAGAACAAGAAATTAATTGACTGGTAATTGATAACTCAGTCCTTGAGGACGATACTTGGTTTTACCATTTTATTACGAGTTTGCGACTGTGTGCACTTGCATAGCAAAATTATCGCAACATTTATAAGGAAAGTCAAGGCTCCCTAGCCATTGGATCTATCTCCCTATGAATGGTGGAGATCAAGAGTATGGGTAACCTTGGGATCCGCAATTGAGGATGATTGGTCCTTATGCAATCTTAGGAATTTTCATGGATCCCCCAAGAGTTAGGTGGTTGTTGTGTTTCTTTGGACACTATAAAGAAACACAACTCGAAGCCTCACCTCGTATTTCTTTGAGCGACGTTGGAAAACTTTCCAAGGCTATGTCCCCCAAGGTTGGCCACACATGTCAAGCAAGAGAAATAGAGAGAGCTACAAACACACTTAAAAGTGTACTTATAGACTCGGGGGGAAGTGTAAATGTGGAAATTTTTCCCTTGTGAATTATATTCACAAGTAAAGCTCTATACTACGAGACATCCTGAAAGCTACTTATTGTCAGCACATGGGGATAAGGACGTCGCACGATGGTGAGGGAATTGGGCTAAGAGGGCCCTCGGCCACTTGCCAATCCGAATGTCACCCTCACTATGCGAGGGTCCCCGACAGGCCATCTGCGTGCGCCCCGTCCCTTCAAGCATCGAGCCTCGCCTCGCCTGCACTCAGGAGAAGAAGGTCAGCCTCGCTAAGCGAGACACCCTCGCTGTGCGAGGGTGTGGCCTTGTTGTGGCGCCCGTGCCCCGAGCCTCGCCACGCCTGCACCCGGGGGGAAGAGGGGCAACCTCGCTATGCGAGGGTGCGGTCACGTTGCGCTGCCTGTGTCTTCAGCCTCGCCTCCATGTGACCTGCGTAGGCCAGCCTCGACTCCTAACGCCTTGGCTTCTCATGACACATACAGGCCGAAGCCTCCTTGACATTGGCATGAAGAGCACTTAGAGACACTTAATGGGATTGCCAAGCCAGCATTGGGTATCAAACGGGGATTGATGAGGACGACCGGGTACAGGACACGTGTCCTGACACGGGGCGTACGGTTGCGGAGAGAACAGAGGCACGGCCCTATCATCTGCATCTGAGGAGTAGTGGCGGTATGGACCTGTACGAAGAGAAGTGGTACCACTTGGACACCCCCGACCATACGCTAGAGCCGACAGTACTATGTCCTAGGCCACGACTCTGGCATTATCAGGGTAGACACCACTACGCCCTGAGCCACTACACTATCAGAGTACCTGCGTACGTCCCTGTCTCCTGGGACTTGTTTGTATCAGGGGCCAATAGAGCCCCCCTATAAATAGGCTCCAACCCCTCAGGTTAAGGGGTTGGAAAACTGAGTGTATGAAAGATACTTAGGAAATATATGATCGTGGTTTCATTGTTGCTCTGGTTTTCTTCTGTTGATTTAAGTTCTTTCCATCTGATTCAAAGCTTTCTGTAGTATAGAAATCAAAGTTTTCTAACCTTTAATCGTTGACGAGTTCTTACCGTCAACAATAACTGATGATCATTTATAGATCAACATAAATCCTGAGTGTTCATGAACTCCTGTTCATGTTTATTAAATCTTTTGATTCATTCGTTAAGGTCTCTTCAAAGAATGAGGCTAATGACTTTTGTTTTGGAGATTTAATATCATGGATGGCTGGGAACATGTATCAACAATACGGAATCTAATCTTTCCTAAGGGGTCGTATATTAGTTCCCTTAAGGGTTAATTCTGGAACTGAATGATTTTGAGCTCAAATCTATAATTAGATTATAGATTAATTATTCACTATTGAATTAATGGTACTTAAGGAATAAGAAGTAAATTAGAAAGGTAAAATGGTAATTCTTCCATTCTAATTTATGAACTAATTAATTAGAGGGTTGAACTATTGTAAGATGGTTATATCAATGGACGACTTAAGAAAAGATTTCTGTAAAAGTATATCTATAACATAAAGAGTGCAATTCTGAATTTATAGTGGAGAAATATCAGAATTAATAAATTAACTATTATAATTAAAGAGCTTAATTATCTAGTTTCAATTTATTGGAGCTTAATGTTATAGGTCCATAGTCTCCGAAATGGCTCAAACAAACACTGGCAAAGGTAAATACAAAAATGGGCAAAAGGACTTATTTGATAAGTAAAATATTTTTCTATGCATCAAACATAATTATTGTATAATTATGTATAATTATTGTATAATTATGTGTAATTAATTAATTATTCAATTTAACAAAAATATAATTAATTTTGAATTAATTTATTTTGGGGATTTTTTGGTATTTAAATAATAATAAAAATTGGGAAAAATCACATGTCATCCCTGGCATGTGGTACACGTGTAGCACAGTGCACAGTCACTGTGCTATACACATAAGAGACTATGAAAGTTTCTTGGTTCCACAATTTTACTTATTTAAATATTAAATAAATAATGAGATATGTAATATGATTAAAATATTATTATTTAACCAAAAATCTGATAACTGATTAGTTATTTTCAAATTGTTTAAAATAACTAAGATTTTATTTTAATATATAGGAAATATTAAAAATAGGATATCGGTTTTTTCAGAACTTAACTTTTTCAGGGATAGAAAAATATCTAGAAATCTCTCTCAGGGAAAGAGAACCGTGATACATACAAAACTCACTGTTCTTCACAAAACCTAGGTCCAAACTTTATCAAATCTCATGTGTTGAGAACATCTGATAAATAGATTTTGCCTATTATTTGTATAGCGAGCCCACACTCGTTCTTTGTGTGCTAAGAACATTTTGGATGATCTTGGTGTGAGATCTCAAGGATTTTTCCATACAAACAGATAACAGTAAGGAAGGACCTGAGGTAATTTTTCTATTCATATCTTTGATTCAATATATATATGCATGTGAAGAGGTATATCTAGAAATCTTGTGGGATTAAATTAACAATTTGATTGTTGTTCCCAAGCGCGATTCTGCACCCGTTCCGTTCCGTTGTAGAGCCCCGTTTCTGATGTTCCAGAGAAAACAATCATCTTATAACTCTTCGGCCAGTACTACTTCCTCTCTCTTATTTTTTATTTTCTCTCTTTATCTCGATCCGTTTGGTTCTCGAGGAACTATGGAAATTGGTAAGTGAGAAAGGAAAAAAAAACTCTGACATTTATGAGCTAAATCCATGTAAAGAACGCCCTAAACTAATACTTACAAAATAGTGGCATAACATAGCTTATAAAAGAATACCATCCATTATTAAAGTCTCAGGGGGACTTATTAAAAATCATGCAAGTTGGCGCCATAAGTTTAAAATAAAACATAGGTTTTTATGCAGAGTTCAAAGAAAACCAATTAAGTTAAATAACAGAGTCCCACTGATAATTTAGGAAAAAGTCCCTTAAAACAAAACATAATTTAAATGGCGTTCTACGTTGATCGTTTTATCGTCCATAGGATTGCCCCACGCCATACACCCCATGATGAAGAACTCCTCACGTCACCACGCGTGCCATAGAGAAATCCTATTTGCTACCTGGAAGGAAAGTAAGGGGGTGAGCTAAAAGCCCAGTAAGGAAGTACAAGCAAATAAGCAAGTAAGAAAAACAACAAACAACCAAATACTAACATTCATCTAAAAACATTATGGTATATCATAACATAATCGTAACATTTCATCATAACATAACATAAATGTGACATATCAACATATCATAACATAAATGTGACATATCAACATATCATAACACAAATGTGACATATCAACATATCATAACATAAATGTGACATATCATCATATCACAACATACAGCATACATGATGAGCATGGAACGCTAGTTGTCCATGTCACCCTATGAGGTAAACAGGAGATCACTGGTCCTTGAATAACCTCGGCGCGTCCGCCCTAGGAGTCACGTCTCAATGTCCTTAGTAACTCGTACGATGTATATGACATCGAAATCTGTTTGATTATCTAACATCACATTCTGTTTGATGTATCTAACATCCATACACATATCACATTCAACAGATCATCACATTAAGGCATTCATAATTTCATAACAGTTCATTCATATAACAGTCTTACCATTCATAGCATAAAATCATAAAATCTATCTAACTTCCTTACCTCAGGTCCAAGCTAAGAATTTCACAATCTTTTCAACGAGCCTATATCATAATCAAAATAACGTTTCTTAGGTTCATAAAATTACTATTTTGCCCTTCCATACAACTCATGTGTGCATGGGCCATGCACTCATGAATACAGTTACACTAAAACATGCAATTATCGCCAAAAGAATAATGTCCGTTCTACCCATTTTACTAACATGATTGCTTTATAAAAATTACATATTTGAATAATAATCATGATTTTGGACGTAAAAGTTGATTTGCATGTAACATGCATACGTGGGAACGTTGCGTAATAAAGACGTTTTTCAAAAACGATAATTCTACATTTCTTGCTTTTATTGTTTGAAAATCAATAGACATATTACATGCTTTATTTTTCTTAAAATTTCTAAGTTGATTAAATTTCTCAAAAACTTTATTTTATTTTATAAATTTATTTTATTTTAGCTCAAAATAAAATATGTTACATTTTCATTAAATAAATATTAATTTACCAAGAATTAACCAACAAGCTTGGATTTAATTAAAATACCTATTTTAACATGTTTCTTTAGAAAAATATATTTTATTATTGTGTTACAAAAATGATGTGAAAAATATATTTTAAGTGTGGAAAAATACATTTTGATTTAATTTATTTAAGACTTAGTTTCTAAGTAGTAAAAACCCATATGTGACAATTTAATAACAATTGTTAACATTTTTAAAACAAACTTTCAGCCACTATTTATTTTATTCAAAAATCACAAATAAATAGAGTTTAAATATTTTTCTCAATCAAAATAAAGAAAAATCATTATTTATCAAAATATGCATTCATACCATTAAAATATCATTTTTCAATATTACCATAACTTAGGAAAAATAATTTATTCCAAAAATTAATCAAATTCATTTTTAGTGAAACTTACTTCTCATTTTATTACAAAATTCCAGCAACCATTTTTTTATCATTAAAATCACCATATTCAATTTTATAAACTCATTTTTTTTCAAAATTCAATAAAAATTCTGTAGGAAATTAATTGAGTAAAATATCATAACATGAGACTTAAAATCCTCTTTTAATTTCATAAAAATTAACATATTCATCAAGAACATTATTTATGCATGCAACTCATCTTTTTATCAACTTTTACCCAATTATTTGAAAAAAAAACAGCAAGCTTAATTCTTTGTAAAACTCAACCTTTGTCTCAAAAATTACATAAAATCATTCATGCCTATAATCTCATTATGCTCTTATAATATGCATGATTCTACTAACATAATCACATGAATCCTTTTAAAATCATTTGTTGCAATTCTATGAAAACCAACAAAACCTTTTCAATAAAAATAGCATATAGTAAATTTATACCATATTCACATATGCCTTATTTTAACCTAGCATATTTCTATCATTATTTTCATGCATCTCATAATTTAATCATTCAAAATATAACATGCATCTAACAAAATTTCATGATCAAAATATCAAGATTACCACTTATTCTCTTACCCATATATCATAGATCCTAAAACATGGATCAAACATATTGTAAATCACACAACATATCAAGAACACCCTTGGGTGTACCTAGGCCGAAATCACCTTACAAGTGTTCATAGATTATAACAATTTTTTTTTTATGCATAGCAAAATCAACATCACAACCCTTAAACACAAATCATGCCCTCACAAAAATCCAAATCCTATACATCAATCCTACCCAAAATCAACCATTAGCACCATTAGCAAAACCTCATATACAACCCACCAAAAACAATATAAGGCTAAGGAAAAGACCATTACCTCTCTTGATTGTAGAATCAAGAACACAAAAGATCAATACCACAAACTCCACACCCTTGTTCAAGCCTAGGGTTTTTATGGGAAAGCCACCATGAAGAGAAGGAAAGACCCAAACACACACAAGAAAATAACACAATCAAAATCATATTATCAAATAAAAAGATTATGTAAAAGAGAAAACAAGAAGACATACTCTAGGGGGTTCTTCTTCACTTTCTTCTTCCTTCTTCCTTTCTTTCTTTCTTCCTCTCTCTCTCTCTCTCTCTCTCTACACGCCACTCTCTCTCTCTCTCTCTCTAGGTCACGGCAGCCACACACACACACACAAGAGCAATGGCTCTTCTCTCCTTTCTTAGCCCCTTTATCACAAATCCTCTCATAAAGTCTCCCCAAACAATATTAAGGTAAGTTTCCATTTCTCTCTTATTTTCCTTGATTTTTCTTTATTTCAAAAATATACAAAGAGATAAGATATGATCATGCCTATCCCCAAATGATCATGGTCTTCAAGTCTTGATTTTTTTTACCATTTTAAGGAAATATTCCATTCCCACTAGGTCACACGCCCACTCCTCATTTCCCTTTTCTTTTCTTCTTTTTTTTTTATAAATAAATTACTCAATTAAATCTAAAATAAGGAAACCTAAAATGTGTAGAAAATCTACACATGTGCACCATGCTACCATGCACTAGCACACACTAAATTACTAGGGTGCATTACTATCTATCATGCACCTTAGTGCATTCCACCATAGCTCACATAAATACCCCATTTGTCACACTTAAATAAAATGTAACACTAATAGTAAGATAACATGTTACACAATTAATCACTTATTAAATTAATTAACCAAAACATTTCTAACAATTAAATAAAATAACAAACAATCAAATAAAACAAATAAACAATTAAATAAAATAACAACACTTAAATAAAACAATTCATCACACTTAACATTTAAATCAAATAAAGCACAAAATTTAAATAATCAAAAAAAAAAATTTTGGTGCACTACAATCCAAATGCTCTTTCCCTTCTCTATGTTTCTTAGATATCTAACCCTCAATTACAGTTGACAAATTTTATAATTCAATTCTCAATCTCAATTTCAATTTTAATTTGTATAATATACTTTGAGCAAATTTGAATAATAATAATAATAACAATAATAATAAGTTTTTACTATTAATGTAGGATGAGAAGTTTGAGATTCGGAAAGAGACGTACAGGGGTCAACAGTATAGTCAGATTTACTTTGCTCGTCTTCACATGTTGAGGACTATTCTCTATTCCCTTGCTCCTAATTGGAAATCTCATTTACCAGGTCCTTGGAAATTCTAAGACTAATTTCAAAAGGGGTTTAGTTGTGTTGTATTAGTTGTTTTTTTTTTTTGCTTCAATCTTGTATATGCATTGTGGTTGCATGTTTATTTTGATTTGGGTTTTATTTTTATTACTACTTTGTAGGTTTTTTCTGTGTAGTTATGTTGATGTTTAGCTATCCGTTCGAGCTATGGCTTTCATAAATCTTGTTCTCCTGCTGATTTTTGCAGTACGTACTGTTTTGGAATTAGAAGAGGGGAAGGAATGCATAGTTGTTGGAACCTTGTACAAGCACATGAAACTCAAACCTTCAATTCTTGAGGAGTACTCTAAGGAGGTATAGTTTTTGCTTGTATTGGTGCATATATTTTGATACATGATCATTGGATTTGAATAAGAATGGAATATTAAGAAAATAAAAGTCTGCAATCTTTCTGTTTACAGAGAACTGTTGCCCCACTTGTCAAGGTACATAATTTTATGCACACAGATGATTACCTTGTCTTAGAAGATCAAAGTGGAAGAGTTAAGCTTAGTGGCCATGCTCTTTCGCCTTCTGTTTATGTTACAGGTAATTTTCATGAACAAAGTATTAGACTAGAGTATGAAATATTTTGTTGATTTCATTCGGTATGCCTTTTAAAATTGTTAACTTTTGATTAACATGATATTTTGACAGGGGCGGTTGTTGCTTTGCATGGAAAAGTAGGACCTAGTGATTTCGTTCTTGAAGATGTTTTGGAAGTTGGCCTACCTCCACAAATTGAGAGATCACTTAAATCAAGTACAATCTCTTAATTTGCCTAATGTTCGTTAGAACTCTGTGCATGGTCTTTTTTTCTCATAGATAGGACATAAGAAGTAGAATCATGTAAATCAAGCCAATAAAGAAACAGTTGAGTCATACCGTTGCTATGAAATATGACCATTGGTTTTCACTCCTTGCAGAAGAAGACAAATATGTTGTTTTTGTATCTAGGTTGCGAGTTGGAAGTGGCAACTCTAACCCTCTCCAGTTTCAGCTTCTTGTTGATCACATTACTGGACATCTAGGAGATGAAGAGGTTCATTTTATATTGTCTATCTAATTTAATGTGGCTCAAAAATTGACAAATTTTTGGCATACTAACTTTCTAGAGCTAAAAAATGAACAGGAAAAAGGTATTGCAGCACAAATAGTTCAAGTTGTAATTGCTGGAAATTCATTTGAAATTCCTCGAGAACTCCTTAATGGACAGGTGAGGAATGTTAGATGTGTACCAGATATATTTTTACCAATTTTTGAATTGTTATATATAACTTCCTATATTGAAAACAAGATATGTTTATAGTTAGTATTGAATAAACTCAGCTGTAAAAAAATGCAGGTAAACGTAAGTTGTGTGCCTCGTATATCTAGGCCTTCCTAATGTTTATATGCAATTTGGCACTTTGTTTTATATTACTATGTTCTCATATTTTACCTTCTCCCAGTTGTGGTCTTTGATAGTGTCAAGATTTATTACATTGGATTGCTTACAATACAGTACCTTTTCTGATCTTTATTTATACATTACAGACTTTGGCTTCAAAAGATCAATCAAGGTTATCTGAGCCTATCAAAGAGTTGGATATCTTGTTGACCCAGGTTCTTTTGTTCTTCTGAGTGTAAACCTACTTCCTTTTCTTATTCTTCAAATGAAATATTTATATTTCACTTCTACTATAACACCGCTTTCCTAAAAATTTATAGAGTTTGTTATACAAACAGGAAAGTGACTATTTGAGATGTGGTGCAATGAAGTTATGCCGTTAATTTACAAAAAAAATATTAATTTATTTAGATACAAAAATATTAAATTTGTATATGTAAAAGACATAAAATTTATAAGGAAAGTTATTTACACTCAAAAATATTATAAAGACATTTTATTAAAAATAATATATATTTTTTCATTACATATTTATCCTTGAGTAAATAATTAAAATATATACCACCTTACAATTTTAATTCTATTTATAAAATTTTATACTTAGTGAGTACATCTAATTCTTAATTAAATTAAAATTTTAATTTTTTTCCTATTTAATTGAGTTTTTCTAATCTCTTAAAATTATATATATTGTCTTATTAAAAACAAATCATATAATATAAAAGTAAGTTTATTGTATTTAATTATATATTTTACTAAGAAAAAATCAAATTTGTATTTAAGTCTCCAATTTTAATAAATGCTATACATAATTTTTTTAAATGGTGTTCAAAACAAGACTTAATATAATAAATGTATAGTGTGTAATAATATATAAATATATTTTTTATCTTATAAAATGAGATGCATTTAGTTTGGAGATGTATATATATAAATTTATGGGGTGCAAATATAGTTCTCTAATTTATAAATATTTAGTGAGATTTCCAAAAATTTCAACTCACAACACTATAAAAAATATAGAAATTATATATATAAGTTGTTTGAAATTCTTTTTTCATCATTTTAAATTATTTAGAATTTATTGAAAAATTTGTAGGATATTCTAAATAACTATAATATATATTACCAAAAATTGAATCATACCTATTTACAAAAAAATTACATACATAAAGAAAAAAAGATCATATATCCATAACACAAATAATAATAATCACATTATACAAAATATATTGTAATTAGGTCTCATCCAAGATTAAATGAGAAATTTAATCAACCCTACTGCCACTACACCAAAATCTCATTTCCACAACACATGATTATAATACTATTTAAAAATTATTATATTCTCTTAGCTTAGGAGGCGGTAAAGTGTAATTGAAAAAACAAAAAACAAAAAATAAGGCGTGTCCCTCCTGCCTATTCTCCATTTTCTCATTTCCTACCTCAGTACCCAAAGCTGAACAACCAAAAGCTCCTCTTTAGCGGCTGTCATTTTCCCTTTTAACCCAAACTTTGACCTCTCTCTCCCTTCCTCAGACCCCTCCTTCTCACGCTGCGCGTGGGTTGGTGGACTCGTAGTGATCACGACGGGATCTCAACAGAGGTGCGTTTGGGCCTCGTATATAGTATCAACATAGGTTGGAGGTCTTGTTTCTCATGGGTGGTCTTTGCAGAGGTGAGATATAGGTCTTGTTGATGTTCTAGAAAGAACCAAAGACTTAGATAATTTATTGATTATATTTGGTTTTGATCTTTCTTTTAGCTCTACATTTCTTATGTATTTGTTTTAATTATAGAGCTATGTTTTCTTTATATTATGGTTCCTTAGGGCTTGATTGGTTTGAAATCCAAATTCAATTTTATAAATTTGAAATCTGAAAATATGCGGGGCCCACCAAAATATACGATTGGTTAAGTGTTTTCAAAAATTATTTTCAAATCTGAATTATAAAATTAACACAAAAACTGGAAACGCAAATATATCGTTTTCTCAAAATCCTAATTCTAAAACCTAAATACCAAGCACGATAGATTTTTTATTTGACTACCTCCTCCCTCACATATCCAATCTTTCTCTCCTCTTCTTCACCTTTGTCTCTTTGTACTGGCAAATTTGCAGAGTCTCAACTCGCCAAAGCTGTGGCTTACTTGAGTTGCACCATCGTTGAAGAAGGCGGAGACTTGGTTCATAAATATAAGGTGAGACAAGTTCTTTTTGTTCTGGATTATCTTAATCATAGTTGTAAAATTTATTTGATTTATCAAAATACCCATTTGTTTTTTCAGTTGAACTTATGGTTTATACCTTTGATTTTGGATTTATTAATGTAACTGGTGATTGTAAGTCATATGGGTGATGTAATTTTGATGCTAACTACCAAAGAAAGACTTTTTGATTTCGATAGCTGAAGCCAGTGAATGAGAGAAACGGTGAGACTTGTTCTCTCCAAAAAAAAATTCATTTTCATCTGATATATTTACACATCATATATATATATATATATAATGAAATGACTTCTCTTCTTTCTCCTAGTTTCTAGAAAAATTAGAAAAATTGCAAAAGAAGAAAAGAAGACTTTTTTGAAATGATTCAGCATATATAGATGCATATATATATATATATATTTATACATATATTTTTGTTGTATGTGGTGTTAGAGTTGAAGTGAGGTGAGGGTATGATGTTATCTAAGATCTTGAAATGAAGTTATTTGCATGTGTTTTACGGGAAAATGACAGAAATTTGGTGCTAAAGTTTTATTATTCTGAGGTTTTTGAGCTGAAGTTTCTGTGTTATGTTTGATAAGCTATTTAAGACTGACTTTTGTGCTGAAGTTTTATTATTCTGGGGTTTCGTTAGTTGGGAAAAGAATTCTGGGAAACTCATATATATTTGTATGTATGTATGGGTCATATACTTATTATTTATGAATTATTTAATTGGGGATAGTTTCTTGTCTTTTTTATTTTGTTTTCATTAAGCTTTAATGGTGCTAAATCCATTGTAAGAATCATATAAGTAGCTTATGATTAGAGTAAATAGAAAAAAAATTAAGAAATTCTTTGAAGGCTTATCTAGTTGGTATAGGCAAAATTGATTGACTTAGTTGTTAATTAGAAGTTCATATGGGGTTAATGTTTTACCTGGTTGGAAGGTTTTATTGTGTTTTGAATTTATTGTATTCTGCCTTTATTTTAGCCTTTTGTAAAAATAAAGCTATGAAATTTTTCATCTAGAAATTTTTCATCTAGAAGTTTGTAATAAAATCAACAACTCACCTCATATATGAAGATCAATTTGATTAAACTATGTAATATTTTGGTGTTGTTGAATTTCTGTTATTATGTTGATTTGGTAATTATATGCATATATACAAATAACATATATTGTGAGCATCATTTAGAAGAAAATGCATTGGTTTTATTGAACTTTATAATGATTGTTAAATAGTATTGTTGAATGATCACTGCTTATTGATTGATAAACAGTATTGTCTTTTAGTATTTACTATGATTGATAAAGTGTATTTACAAATGCTTATTAATTGTTCTAAGTTTAATATATGCAAGATGCATGATAATTATTTTTTTGAATACATGCTTCTTATTGATATGAATACATGCTTCTTATTCTGTAAGTGATGCTTTTATAGGGTCAGAAGTTGATTGTTAGTGTGTTAATAATTGTGAGTGCTTGGAGTTAGTGATTGGAGTCTTACTTATGGATGAATACCCCATTCTTCAAGTGAGTTGGCTTCTAGTAATGGTTATGGATATGTATGCTAACACTTTTCAGTATATTTGTTTTTGATTTTTTTTTTGTAGGCTTTTGATTCATTGATTGTGAGCTAACTCAACTCTTGGACTTGTATTAGTTTGTGCCTAGATTTTGATTGCAACACAAAGAAAATCTTATTTGCATAATTATTTCTTTATTAAATATTTATGGTAAAATTGACTTTTTCAATGGTTGTATATTGTAATGTAAAGAACAAGCTTAGTAGTGAACCATTATAGTCCCTTTGTTCTCAATATGCAATATCTGATGTGAGCTCTTTTTCTCCCTCTCTCTACTTTCTTTATATCTTGGAATTCTTTGATTTGAATGTTTGATTTTGAAAACTTGGGCTAATAAATTTATAATAAGCATTATTTATGAAGACATAGATTTTGATAGTTAAAATTATGATTAGATGGATGCGAAGAATGTAGACATTGACGATCATGCTTCTTGGCCTGAGGCTATTGAATCACATTATATTGGTCTTTTGTATGAAGAGGCTAAAAAAGGATTACAAACAACAACCTTGGACAAAAAAGGATGGCTAAAAATAGAAAATGACATATTTAATTCTTTTGGAAAGAGATATAAAATGCTTCAATTGAAATCCAAATTCAATCGGTTGAGAAAGGCACATCGAGAATTTTCTCATCTTTTGGAACAAACTGGTATGGGGTGGGATCCTCAAACAAATACTGTTACGGCAAGTGATGAAGTATGGGACACTTATCTAAAGGTAATAGACTTATACTATACTTGTGTTGTTGATTACTTGATTATTCTAAATTCCTATTATGTAGTAATGTTGTGTGTTTTTGGATTTTTGTAGAAATATCCAAATGCCAAGAGATTTCGAAAAAAAGGATTGCAACATTATAAGATGCTTGGAGAAATATTCAATAATACAACAGCCACTGGTGGTATGAGTTATGCCTCCACTCAACTTCCGCCTTCTTCAGTTGAGGAACGCCAACAAGAGCGTCATTTTGTTGGCACTGGAGTACATGTTGATATTGATTTTGAATTTGATGGTGATAATTATGGAGAGGAAGAAGAAGTTACTGGTGTACGTCGTCGAGCTACTTCTGCTCCACCAGATGCACCAAAACCAAAAGAGAAAAAGAACAAAGGGGCTAGTTCTGCCTTCGACCAAGTGATGGGAGAACTTGCAAAAAGTATTTCTTCTAAGACTGAGGCATCATTAACACGGAGTGAGACTATGCGTAAGTATTATGAATCGAGAGAAAAAAGAATTAGCGAGGAAACCAGCAAAGTCACTAATTCTTACAATGTGGAAGATTGTCAAAGCATTCTTGATGGTATTCCAAATCTGGATAACAAAATATACCTCAAAGCGTTGCATGAGTTTGTAGCAACTCCAGAATGGCGCGGAATATTCATGAGAATGAATGAGGAGCGTCGACGTGCTTATCTTGATTCATTGTTGGAGTGATTTAATATTGTTTATTTATTATGACTTTGTCTGTTATGAACTACCAAACCATGAAGTTTACATTTTCTTAGATAATGTGTAATGAACTTGACTTTGTGTTTATTGTCGTGATTGAACTTTTATTATTGTCATAATTAGGTACCTAAGATGGATGATTCGGATGAGGAGTTTGAAATATTATTTGGTGATACTTCGTCTTCATCAAGCGAGGAATTAATTGGTCAAGTTCTCATGGCTAATCGAATACATGAGATGCAAAAATCTCAACAGATTAGAGGACCACTACGCACTTCAAATATGTCTGGATGTCAATATTTACTTGAGCTGCTAAATGGACATCCTGATAGATTGTTTTACACAATTAGAATGGACGTTAATACTTTTAGATCTTTATGTCGTCGATTAGTTGAAATGGAAGTCATAGAACATGACAAGGTAATTAGTGTTGAAGAAGTTGTTGTCATGTTTCTATGGATAGTAACACACAACCAACGAGTTAGGACTGTGGCTGAAAGATATCAACATTCGGTAGAAACTGTTTGTCGTCAGTTTGGCAGAGTGCTAGATGCATTGTGTTATTTAGGAAATGAAGTAATAAAGCCTCTTCACTTTAATACTGTGCAAGCAGAAATTCAAAATAATTCGAAGTATTTCCCATGGTTTAAGGTAAATTTTATTTATTAATTTTAATAAAAAATTTGTTATAATTCATATTAATTTAATTGAAGTTGGTAATGATATATCTGATTTGTTATGTAGGATTGTGTTGGAGCAATTGATGGTACTCATGTAAGTGCAGTTGCACCAGCTCTAAAACAACTTGCATATAGAGGAAGAAAAGTAGATGTAACACAAAATGTAATGGCTGCATGCTCCTTTAATATGATGTTTACTTATGTCTACGCTGGATGGGAAGGAACAGCCAATGACTCTCGAGTGCTTCTTGATGCAATTAGAAAAGACGATAACTTTCCCATGCCACCACCAGGTCTTAAATTACACTTGTCTTGATGCATTATAATTTTCTTTCACATTCCCTTGTTCATAATAAGTGATTTTAATATAGGTAAATACTATGTTGTTGATTCTGGCTATCCAAATATGCCTGGGTTTCTAGCACCATATCGTGGTGAACGTTATCACTTGCGTCGCTTTAGAGGAAGAGGGAACCATCCTAGAGGTGCGATGGAGTTATTCAATTATAGGCACTCATCATTGCGCAATGTGATTGAACGTTGTTTTGGACTTCTTAAAGCCAGGTTTCCCATTTTGAAGTCAATGCCTCCATACTTGCTTGGAAAGCAACGTCGAATACCAATAGCATGTTGCGCTATCCACAACTAGATCAAAATGCATTCTATTAATGATAGAATGTTTGAACAATATTCAGTTGATGCTACACCTGTTGAAGATATTGAAGGAACTGAAAGCCAATCTAATACAACAATAGAAAACCAACAAGAAGGAGATGAAGCAGGAATTTCTGAGGCACCACAGATTAATTTCAGTCAAGCTTATATGGCTCAGATGGAAAATATTAGAGATGACATTGCTGGACAAATGTGGCTTAGTTATAACAATAATATTTAGTTAATTAAAAATATGTAACTTTAATTTAGAAAAAAAATCAAAATTAACGACAATGCAATATTGTTATGAATTTAATCAATGCACTATTATTAAATTTTAATTTATCAATATAATTAAATTTTACTTAATTAAATTTGTAGATAAATTAAAATTTAATATTATACAACCTATGTATATAAAATATAAAAATAAAAATAATATTCAGATTCAGCTGAACCAATCACGTTTTCAGTTTCTGTTATATTTTCAAATTTAATACCAATCACAGATTCAGTTTTTTAAAACTAAAAAACAGTTTCCTGACATTGAACCAATCACATTTTCAGAAACATGTTTTTAGTCACTAAATTTAGATTTTCATTTCAGAATCTCACTTTTCAAAAATACAGTTTTCTAATCAAAAATACAGTTTTCTAATTTTATTGTTCTATGTTTATTTTGTTTGTTCCTTTTGAAGGTGTGAGTTATAGGACTAGTTATCTTATAGAAAACTTGTTTAAGTTTTTGTTATTACTTTTCATAGTTTGCAAGAGACGATTGGTTCTTAGGTTCAACAATTGTTTTATATTATTTTCCTACCAAGTTATTTGTAGATTATGTTACTTGGGTAATTTGTAACTTTTAAATCTATGTCTTAGGTTTGTTATTTAATTTTCGAGTATATATGTGAGATGTAATTTTTGTTTTTTATGACTTGGATGTTTTAGATAACTATTGTCATATTGCTGTCTTGGGGTAATAATTTAATTGTGAGACACTAGGATTCAATTATGTCTTATTTGTTTTACTATTTTGGTGGATGTGATTTTGTTTTCTTTTAGTGTGTTTACTCTAGGGAGGATATTGATATTAATTTACTTCGGTATATCATGCTTCCACTATTTTAATTAAGGTTCCAATAGAAGAATGTCTTTGAGAGCCCCAGTCTTTGCTTTTATGGGTTTACTTGTTTGAGAGTGACTAATCAGTGGCTACTTTCCTAGTTCTATGTGTATATCTTGTAAGGTTTCACTCTTGTTTTTGTTGAGCCTTGCAAAATACTTTAATGGTCACACAACAATTTTTCATTGTTTGGCCAAATTATATTCTTCAAACAACTTTATTTATATATATCGGTACATCAGCAATTTTTGTTTTTGCTTCATTGAAATTTAAAATGGGTCATTCTATGATAGAAATATATAAAAATTCCATCTTTGCCTTATTTGGACCTGGCCAATTTCTACTTATTTATTTTTAGATTAAAACAAAAAGCAGCTTGCTCTATTTTGTAAGGGTTGCTCTAGTTTTTTTTTTCTTGTTCAGGGTGTCTTCTTCTTGTATGTTGTTTTTGTGTAAATTTGATGTTTATTAGGGTACTTGTGGCTTGCTTGGGAGCTTCTTACAAAAAAGTAATCTTGATTGACATCAATACTTTTATTATATATGGAAAGTGGGAAACACTTCAGCTAGTTGTGTTTTATGCTTCTATGAAGATTTGTGGTTTATGTTTAGAATTGATTCTAGTTAGCTGTCTCAAAACTTAATTTTTTTTAGTTCGGACTGCTAGTGTGTACACTTATGCTTTCACTTTTTTCAATTTCCTTACTTGTTAGGTTCTGATCTAAGGCACTAGTAGATCAACTTAATTAATGTTGCTGCATCATCAGTTCTACTCTATTCTACTCTACAGAACTTACATATATCTAAGTAAGACAATTCTATTTCTATATATGGTTTGAAAGATTAGTCTAAAATAGTGACACACTACTACAATATCTATTTTGACTAGTAAGTACATCATAATTAGTGTCTGTCTAGAAATAAACATGACAACATCAAAGCTAGTACATGACAACATCAAAATGGCTTTGATTGAGTTAGCTGACAGAAAATCCAAGGTGGAACATACATCTATAATTTGTTTTCTCTACAGTAATCATATGGTAATCTCAAGCCTGCTTTTCTTTTTATCATTAGGCCATTCATTCCATATCAACTAAGCTTCAATTTTACCCTGAACAATGGTGCTCTTATGAATTTCTAACAAAACAAAAGACTAGGAATCACAGTCTTTTTAAAGTGTACTAGGATGAGGGCATACAAAAACTGTAAGCCAATCTATTTTATTTTATTTTTTTTGGGTAGTGATCTTCTTTTTATTATTTTTTCTCATGTATAGTACAATCTTTCCAAAGCTTATTTTTGCTTCTTTCACTTTAACTTTGTTTGCCTTCCATGAAGATTGAGCAAAAAAAGGTCTAGTTGAAGTAGCAAAGAAAAGCTGGTAAAAGGTCAATCCCCCATTTTTTGTTGTGTTATTTGAATTTATGTCTTTCTATTTCCAGTAAAAACCTGTAAGTGGTTGACAGTTGTAGAGTCTAAGAACTTTACTTAGCTAGTTAGATAGTAGTAGTAATAGTAATAGCTAGTAGTAGTTGTAGTATGTTTATGACTGTGGATTTTGGTTCAAGCCGGGACTTAGTTGGACACTCATAGCAACACTTGTAGATTTTATAAGTTTAACATATAGTTTAAGAATATTAATTATAACCTAAGGTTTGATTAATATGACTGATTATGGAGATGATATTTATTATACTATAAGGTTTAGATAGACCCAATAAGATAATAACACTTGTCGTATGTATGTTTAATGAGAAATTAAGTATTTTTGAGGAATAGTTTATTAAGAATAATATTTGAAAATCCTAGAGTCTGCCAGCAGCCTTGAAATCGTTAAAGGACTTAGTCAAGGCTATTTACTCAATTCAAATTAGGCTGAAAAAGTGTAATTACGTGTACAATATTTCAGCGTATGCCGATATATCGCAGCTCTAGGGGGCGATATATCGCCACACGAGGATACGAAAAATACGTAACTTCGCACGACCACCTCGATGAGCCTCGGGAATATGAGCCCGGGTCATATATCACCTATGGTAGGCGATATATCGGCTCTAGGGCTGCATTTTCAAATGATTTTGAAACCGAGCTCATTTTAATCCTTAACCTCTTGATAAGTCCAGAATCTTTTTGACCGATTCTTCAGCCTCTGCTGAACGATTATTCAAATGTTTGTCAATTAAAAAGACATTATTTTATTCAAGCTAAATGAAGATCTTTTCATTCTTGAACTCTATAAATAGGACCTAGTACCCAGCCATTTCTTCATTCTTCAAGCTGAGTTCAAAGCCTACAAGCTGCTAGGATTACTTTAGAGTGTTAAACACTTGGGTTGGGGTTATAAGCTTTATCATTATAAGCTTATCAAACACTAGGGAAGTAAGATTTATAGTGTATTTCGTTATCGAGGTGTAGTTCGGGTATAGCAATCCAAGGTATTCCTATTCTTAGTTCCTTTTCTGTATTGTTTCATTAGTTCTTATAGTTTTTCTTTACTCAAATCCTAACTCAGTATTCTTTATTCTTGGTTAGGCATCTAAGTTTTTTGAACTTGAGGTTCTTGTTGGTAAGTATCTTCCTGATGGTTTAGTTTATTCTTTTCATCTCTTTTCTTTTAGAATACTCACCTCTCTATTAATGGTTTTTAGGAGTGTTCCAAAATCCCGACCTTGTTCTCATCATCCCGGTATTTTTGGTAAGGAAAATAGGATAGTTCTTATGTGATAAGTGCTATGTTTATATAAAAGTGTTATGATTATGCTATAGTATGATTTTATGTGTTATGATATATGGATGTTTTAGGGCTTATAGTTGTTATATAACAAACCCTAACACTTTTATGTTTTGGGCTTATAGTTGTTATATATCAAACCCCAGCATTTTTATGTTTTTGGGGCCTATAGTTGCTTAACTAGCAAACCTCATTGTAGTTTGAGGCTTATAGTTGCTTAGTTAGCACACCCCAATAGTTACCATGTACATGGGTTAGAGTTATGATATCTATGTTATAGTATATGATATATGTTCATAGTTTATGTGTATGATTATGTTTCATGCTTGTAGTAGATTTTCCTTGTTGGGCATTAGACTCATTCCTTTATGTTTTATATGTGCAGGAAAATAGTTATGGCGGCGAGAAGGCTCTTGACAGCTTGGGAATGTGTATTGAGGGAGAATGGAATCAGTGGACTGCGTGAACGATTCGAGGATGAAGTTGTTTCTAGTCATTTAAAATTATGCTTTACATGTATTTTCCGCACTTTGTTTTGTAACGAATTTTAAGATTTAAATTTATGATTGTTTTAATATTTTCAAAACAATGGAATCCCATATTCTAAATGAATTTTCATGTATTTAACCTTTGCTTTACAGTTTATAATAAAGTTATGGTTATTTCATATGTATGTTTTCTTAAGATTAGTGTCTGTGTATAGTAGTTATTAATGGTCCAAAGTCTAGAATAAGTTGGGTTGTTACAACAGTTAGTTTGATTCGGGCTAGGATTAACAGTAACTTAACTCAATCTGGTTTCAGAAAAAATTGGGACTACTTGGTTAACAATCTAAGCCCTACATTTTGCAATACTTAAAAGAATCAAGGTACTATTGTTGAAACAAGCTAATGGTCTTATGTCTTATGCTCTTTATTGGTTTCTTTTTTATTTAAAAAATGTTTTTGTTTATGCTGACAAAGAACACATTCTGAATGATGATTCTTCAATTTTATTCAACACATTTTGTTTCGACTATTCTTTTCCTTAGTCACTGTAATAATATGGTAACCATATATACCCAAAAATTAATATATAAAAGATTTTTTTTACTTATTGTATCATTTAATTTTAGTTTTGTATTAATCTTTTAGGTATTGATTATATTCTTTAGGTTGTGGATCGAATTGGCAAGGAGCATTGCAAATTTAATTAACTTGATTATTAATTGCAAGAGGTACGCAAGTATGTTCTCTTAACTCTTTTATTAATATCATACAAATGTTAGAGGAGTTTGAATATCTTAAATATTCATTCGTAGAGAAGTAGATTATGAGATTAAAATTGTGTGTTGCGGTGATAACGGAAGGTTGAAAACTTGTGTATCTTAGAGAAGTAGGTTCTGGAAAATTTGTTTTGTGTTGCGGTGATATAAGGAAGAAAACTTATTGTGTGTTGTTTGAATTTTTTTACTTGGTATTGATAAATGGTTAGGTAACTTTTATATGAGAAATGATGTCAGATTTTATCTAGAATTATGTATTATCTTCTTACAAACTAATAAGTTGAGTCACTGGCACTTCAGAATGATTCATAGACCCAATCTTAAGGGATCTCGTCCCTTACTTTTCTTCCCATAAAATTACTGAAAACAAAGAGATATAAAAAATCATTTTATTAGATAATTTATTTTTAACACAAAATAATATATCCATTCTTTATTTTTCTTATTTTGACTTAGCTTTGGGTACATAATCATTTATTTTTTAAATAATGTATAACTAACTTAATCATATCTTTCCTCATTACAATATTGAAAATTGTTTAGAAGAAAATTTTAATAGATATGTTTAAAAATGTCTGTAAGGTGCTTGCTAAAAGTTAATATGCACAAATAAAGAACTTTGATTATTCTATCTAATTTCTACTTAAAAATTAATAAATAACAGTAAGATGAAGACATACCGAAAGCATAATCTATATTTACAAGTTAATAAATATGGTACTACTAATTTTATTCTAACAAGCATTTTATCAAACAGATTATGTCCATGTTTCTATATATTTTAGGATATAATGAAACCTGAATTTTAAAAATCCAATCAAACAAAAGGATATAATAATATAGGAATAAGCAAAGACAAACAAGAAAACAAGGAGTCATTCTTTTTTCATTCAAATACTTTAGAAGATTCATACATACACATAAAGAGGAAAACAAAATTAATAGGTGACTTTAAAAAGTTTTGTTGTAGTTTTCTTCATTTTTATTTTTGTTAAATCAAAATGGTGTAAAAATGTAGAGTCCCAGAATGTTTACTTAGCTAGATAATAGTAGTGGGAGTTATAGTATGTTTATTACTGTGGATTTTGGTTCAAGCCGGGACTTAGTTGAACACTCATAGAAACACTTATAGACTTTATCAGTTTAACCTATAGTTTAAGAATATTAATTATAACATAAGGTTTGATTAATATAGTTGATTATAAAGATGTCATTTATTATACTATAAGGTTTAGATAGAACCAATAAGATCATGATACTTGTCAGGTGCATATTTAATGAGAAATTAAGCATTTTTATGAATAGTTTTATAAGAGAAATATTTAAAAACCCTAGACCCTGTCAGCAGCTTTAAAAAATGTTATATGACTCAGTCAAAGTTCTTTACCCAATTCAAATTAAGCTAAAAAAGTGCAATTGCGTGTATAATATTTCAGCGTATGCCGATATATCGCAGCTATAGGGGCGATATATCGCCACACGGGGGATACGAAAACACGTGAACTTCGCACAAACGCATCGACGAACACTCGGGGAATAAGCCCAGGCGATATATCGGCCCTAGGGCAAGTTTTTCAAACGTTTTTGAAACCGAACTCATTTTATTCCTTAACCTCTTAGCAAGCCTCTGAACATTTTGACCAAGTCTTAAACCTCTGCTGAACGAATATTTAAATGATTTTCAAGTAATATTCATTATTTTTATTCAAGCTAAAAGAAGATCTTTAAACTCCTTGAACTCTATAAATAGGACCTAGTACCCAGCCATTTCTCTCATTCTTCAAGCTGTGTTCAGAGCCTTCAAGCTGCTAGGTATACTATTGAGTGATAAACACTTGGGTTGGGTTATAAGCTTTATCAATTTAAGCTTTATAAACACTTGGGAAGTAAGATAAATAGTATCTTTTTCTATATCGAGGTGTAGTTCGGTTCTAGTACATCCAAAGGTATTCCTAATCTTATGTTCATTTTTGTATGACTCTTTAATTTCCATTAGTTTTCTTTACTCAAATCCTAACTCGCTGTTTTCCACTCTTGGTTAGGTATTTAAGTTCTTTGAACTTAAGGTTTCTTTTCAGTAAGTTTCATCTTGGTGGTTTAGTTCATTTCTTGATCATATCTTTCATTAGAAATACTCACATTTTTTATGGTTGGTTTAAGGAGTGTTCCAAATCCCGTCCTTATTCTCAAATCCTGGTATTGGTAAGGAAAATAGGATAGAATTTATATGTTTATATGATATGTTATGCTATCTTATGTTATGATATTTTATGTTATGTTATGTTATCTTATGTTACATTATGCATAGTATGTTTATAGACCTTGGGCATATGACTTGTATAGCTAACAAGCCTCAGTAATTATGGGCATATGACTTTCTTAGCTAGCAAGCCCCACCAATCTATTGAGCACATGACTTGTTTAGTTTACAAGCCCCAAGTAGTATAATGGCCATTGTAGTAGTATATGACATATGTTTATAGTATATGTTTATGATATAGTTTATGTGTATGTTTTATGTTTTTAGTATATTTTCCTTGCTGGGCATTAGGCTCATTCCTTTATTTTTATGTATGCAGGAAAATAGTTATGGCGGCGGAAGGATTCTTGGCAGCTTGGGGTTGTGTATTGAGGAAGAATGGATTCGGTGGACTGCGTGAACGATTCGAGGATGAAGTTATTTTCAGTCTTTTTAATTATGTTCTATGTATTTTCCGCACTTGGTTTTGTAAACAATTTTAATTAAGTTAAAGTTATGGTTTACTATTTAAAACTATGGGATCCCATACCCCGAATTTATGAATTTCAACATTTACTTAGAGTTTTTAATAAAGTTTGTGAATGTTTCTTATGTATGTTTTCGTGAAAGTAGTGTCTATGTATAGTAGTTTTAATGGTCCAAAGTCTTAGCATTAGTTGGTCCATTACAAAAAAGAAAAAAAAAATAATTGAATTGAAATGGTAATTATGCTTGACCATTTTCACATCAACGGAATAATGCCAAAACTTTCCCCATTCATACAAAAAAAATAGAGATTAGAACTAATACAACAAAAAAAAAACATAAATATAAATATATGTACAACTTGATTCATAGAGAGAGAATGTTGTGAGAGAGTGAGCCAACTAGCCTAACAAGATTTCTATATATAACATAAAAACTGAATAAACTACACACACATACAAAATAAATGAGGTCTATATTAAAGAATTCTTACAATCTCCTCTCTTTAATTTCCTCGTCTTTTTCCTCATATCCTTTAGAATGTTGCTTGTTTTATGTTATGAAAGTTGTCCCCTTCCAGCTCTTTTGAGAGACCTCCCTGCATCAGAGAGACATTGGCATTAATTAAAATTTTGTCAACTAACAGTCTATAAAATCCACATCAAACAAGGATGCCCAATCAACACCCACAATTGAATAATTATAAAAATTTTGAGCAATCAAATACCAACTAATTATATGTAACTGTTTTGCTGGACTTAAAATACAAGACTAATCTATAGAATGACATCTTGTGAAACTTGTATCAATATAACCAAAACACACACAAAATTACTACAACTTTATAAAATAAAAACAAAATTAAAGACATAGATAGACAACAAAAATAAGACTGGGTTTCGATGAGCTGAATACATAAACATACCCGGAACACAATCTGACAGAGAGGAGAAGAATCAAGTATGATGCTCACTCAAGTACCCCAATTTAGCTTCTCTCTTACTCTTCGATCTAACACATGCACCTGGTAAAGATAATCAATAATTAACACGTTCTCTTTTTCTTAAACTATGGTTGATAACATAATCGTCAAAATAAAAAATAAAAAACAATCAAAACAAGAACATGCAGAATATAACAAACAAGTAAAATACATTATCAAATAATTCACATAATAATTATATTTAATCTTCAACCACACACTTATCAACTAAGGAAAGTTAGTATGAATCTATTATTTTGTTACACATTTTAGCAAACACATAGAAGACATTCAATTTAGTTGTAACATGGAACACAATAACACCTGAAAGGACCAAAACAGAACACATATGAATAGCTAAAAACACATAACAACATCTTGAAGCAATAAATAATATGGACAAATGAGGATACAATCATTCCAATGTCTAATGATGCTTCAGTTGCATATTGAGAAGACACCAAAATGATATGTAATGGGCTAAATTACATAAAAAAAAATTAACTTAGGAATAACATGCAAACTTTTTAAGTGATGCAATTCGAAAAAAGTGGAAATATCTTTGTAGAAGCATAATAGAATCACATGCCATTTGTTTGAGACTATAAGTAGAGAATTAGCATAGAAGGCTAGTCATAAAATATAATATATAAAGGAACATTATCAATGGGGTGTTTGTCCAGCATAGAGCTAGTTCCTAAGCACTTAATTAATAAACAAATGTTGTGTGTACATGATAACAAACAAAATCAATGCACATTGAGCATAGAAAATAATAAGAAAAAGAAAAAAAAACTTTCTCGCACTTATATAACTAAAAATTTGTATTTTTGAAATGAAACTTATCTTGTTGTTTATATTTAGTGTGGTATAGCAACAACATGTGAGGGGCAGTCCCACAATATTCCACAATCCAACTATATTCTTTCTCCTAAGGTAAATCTTCAAATTGTTTTCTTTCTTTTTAAGGAAACAAAAAACTAATATATTGTCTTCAAAATTAATTTTTCAGAGTGTTGGAGTTAAAAAGGGCCATAACTTTACAGAAGCAATGAATGCTTGCTACTTGCTCGATTGGTCAGATGCAATTATTGCTGAAGGTCATTGGGCTTCTAGTGATCCTGACTTAGAGCTGCACGAAATTCCTCTTGGACCAGATTTTGTGCGTGTATGGGTTGATGTTTTTGTTGTGCCTGGTGCTTATTTATTTCATCCTAACTATGCGATTGTAGAGTCCAAGAACTTTACTTAGCTAGTTAGATAGTAGTAGTAGTAGTAATAGCTAGTAGTAGTTATAGTATGTTTATTACTGTGGATTTTGGTTCAAGCCGGGACTTAGTTGGACATTCGTAGCAACACTTATAGATTTTATAACTTTAACCTATAGTTTAAGAAAATTAATTATAACAAAAGGTTTGATTAATATAGCTGATTGTGAAGATGATATTTATTATCCAATAAGGTTTAGATAGAACCAATAAGATCATGACACTTGTTATGTGCATGTTTATTGAGAAATTAAGTATTTTTGAGGAATAGTTTATTAAGAGTAATATTTGAAAATCCCAGAGTCTGCCAGCAGCTTTGAAATCGTTATAGGACTCAGTCAAAGTTGTTCACTCAATTCAAATTAGGCTAAAAAAGTGCAATTACGTGCATAATATTTCAGCGTATGCCGATATATCGCAGCTCTAGGGGGCTATATATCGCCACTCGGGTAATACGAAAACACGTGAACTTCGTACGAACACTTCGACGAGCCTCGGGAATATTAGCCCAGGCGATATATCTGCTCTAGGGCATTATTTTTGAATAATTTTGAAACCGAGCTCATTTATTCCATAACCTCTTGATAAGTCCATAATCTTTTTGACCGAGTCTTAAGCCTCTGCTGAACATATATTCAAATGATTTTCAATTAAAAAGTCATTATTTTTTATTCAAGCTAAATGAAGATCTTTTCATTCTTGAACTCTATAAATAGGACCTAGTACCCAGCCATTTCTTCATTCTTCAAGCTGAGTTCAGAGCCTTCAAGCAGCTAGGTTTACTTTAGAGTGTAATACACTTGGGTTGGGGTTATAACCTTTATCATTTTAAGCTTATTAAACACTTGGTAAGTAAGGATAATAGTGTGTATTTCAATATCGAGGTGTAGTTCGGTTATAAGTGCATTCAAGGTATTCCTATTCCTAGTTCACTTCTGTATATTTCATTAGTTTTTATAATTTTTCTCTACTCAAATCCTAACTTGCTGTTTTCCATTCATGGTTAGGCAATTAAGTTCTTTAAACTTGAGGTTTCATTTCGGTAAGCTCTTCTTCTTGGTGGTTTAGATTCATTTCTTTTTCATCTCCTTATTTTAGAAATACTCACCCTCTCATTAATGGTTTTTAGGAGTGTTCCAAAATCTCGTCTTTGTTCTCACATCCCAGTATTTGGTAAGGAAAATAAGATAGTATTATATGCTTATGTGATTATGCTATAGTATGTTTTTATATGTTATGATATATGTTTTGGGGCTTATAGTTGCTTAAATAGCAAACTCCAACACTTTTATATTTTTGGGGCTTATAGTTGCTTAGCTAGCAAACCTCATTGTATTTTGAGGCTTATAGTTGCTTAGTTAGCAAACCCCAATAGTTACCATGTACATGGTTTAGAATTATGATATATGTTTATAGTATATGTTATATGTTTATATATTATGTTTATGTATATGTTTCATGCTTGTAGTAGATTTTCCTTGCTGGGCATTAGTCTCATTCCTTTGTTTTATATGTGCAGGAAAATAGTTATAGCGGCGGAAAGATTCTTGGCAGCTTGGAATTATGTATTGAAGGAGAATGGATTCGGTGGACTGCGTGAACGGTTCGAGGACGAAGTTGTTTTTTTTTATGCTTTATATGTATTTTTTTCCGCACCTGATCTTGTAACGAATTTATTTACAATTTAAGATATGTTTTATTTTCAAAACAATGGGATCCCATATCCTACCCCGAATTTTATGTATTTTAACCTTGGTTTTACAGTTTTTAATAAAGTTATGACTATTTTATATGTAAGTTTTTCTAAGAATAGTGTCTATGTATAAGTAGTTTTAATGGTCCAAAGTCTAGAATAAGTTGGGTCATTATAGTTGGTATCAGAGAAACGGTTCATTCACATGAAGTTCTCCTTGATACACACACTCAAAGCTCTGAATCTGACCGCCAAGTAAGTGTTTATGATTATAGTTATTATGTTTATATGTATAGCTAACGATTTTAGCCTTTATGTTTCAGTTAAGAATGAACAGAACATTAAATTATGAGGATATCCAAGCCATTAAGGCTTTAAAAAGAATTAGAGAACCCCAAAAGACCGTAGGAGTGCTAGAAAGAATCAGTCGAAGGCTACTTTTGTTCCACGGGGAGATAGGTCACCTCCAAGAATCTAAGCAGATCATGATGAGGTCAACAGAGCAATACGTTTTAGTAATTAGACTTTTTAGAGATTATCCTATCGTGATTGCAGCCTTAGAAGAAATTTGGGAGACGATAGATGATGAAGATGAATTGCCGATAGATATGAGATATTATTTTCTCATACTTAGGTTCACTTCAAAAATGGAATTTCAGTTTACCAATGAACAAAAACATAGAATTTTTACGAATCTTCCTCGAGGGAATTTTGAGGCACAAGACAATGATGACTATGAAGAGATAGAGGAAGATATGCTAGATGAAGGATCAGATGTAGAAGATCCCGATTTTTAGAATAGATTAGTTTCAGTGTTTATTTTAATTTATTATTTGTTTTCTTTTATGATTGTAAATAGTGAAAATCTTTTTCCAAATTAATATCATGGTTATTTTGTTATCATGTATGAGTTTGATTTTCTTTTGCAATCATAATAAATAACAAATTTAATAAATAATGACTAAGTTCGGTGAGGGTGGATACAAATCAATGAACCGAGTTTCTATATTGAGAGTTATGGGGCCATAGTAGTGGGAACAATTTTACTGATCCCAGCCCTCCCTCAATATGGTTAACTTTGGAACAAAGATGAGTTTCGAGCCTGAGAATTAAGTCATATAGGATGATTAGAAACAGACTTAGAAAATAAAGATGGCTTATTTTCCTAAGTATAGAAACCCACTCTAATAATAAAGAAGACTTATATAATTTTCATAAGAAGTCATAATTAATAGGTCCGAGTTATGTTTGTTTAGATTAATTTTTTGCCTTAGAGCCTATTAGGGTAAAGTTCTGACATGTTTTTCTCAATTGTTAGAACTCTATTGAAGATGTCGCTCCGAAGGTCTGCTCACACCAATGGAAATGCCTCCAACACTTCTCTGGTGAACAATGAAGCCCCTCCAGTTCACAGAAGGGGAGTGCGTGTTGCTGCCAGCTGCAATGCACCGCCAGTTGACAACACTGCGGAAATCGCCAGACTGCGACAACAAGTCGAGGAACTATTGCAGCAATAGCGTCAACAGGCTCAGCCTCAAACTCAGCCTCCGCCGCAACCACAGTCACAGCCACAGCAAATGGCCTCAGCACCCCAACAAGTTGGTCCATATAAGGGATGGCCAGTGGCGAATTATGCGCCATATCTAGTTCAGCACAAGGAGCTAGTTTATAGCTGTTCCGTAAGCAACACGCTCCGAACTTTGAAGGGACTGCAGACCCCCTTCGAGGCAGAAGAGTGGCTAAGAAATGTGGAGCCAATCTTGACACACATGAATCTAGGCAACGTGGACCGCATCTCCTGTGTTTCGTCTTTGCTCAAGAAGGATGCCAGGATATGGTGGGACTTAGTCCAGCAGACGCATGATGTTGCCACTATGACTTGGACCCGATTTGTGGAGTTGTTCCACAATAAGTACTATAATTCGACTGTCATCGCTTCAAGAGTCAAGGAGTTCGCTGGCCTGAAGCAAGGGAGTTTATCAGTGGCAGAGTATGCTCGGCAATTCGACCGATTAGCTAAGTTCGCACCAGAAATGGTTCCAACTGACTATCTGAGGGTGTCTAAGTTTGTTAGAGGACTTCGACCGAAGATCAAGCTAGGGGTTAAGCTAGCAAACCCAGGAAACACTACCTATGCCGACATTCTAGAGACGACAATAGAAGTAGAAAGGCTGCAGGCTAATGTTAGTAAAGAAGAAGCTAGTAAGTCTGAGCCTAGACAGCAGAATCATCCTCAGACTAGTCGGAACAACAACCACTACAACAACAGCAATCAGTCCAGCAACAACAATAACGGTTAGAAAAGAAGGCATCCTGACAATAAGAAGTCTGACAATGATAATATGGCACGGACAAACAATGGAAGCAGTAGGTCGGGTTATGTAGAGTACCCGCAGTGTACTAAGTGCTAGAAGAAACATCATGGTGAATGCCGGGAAAACACCAAGGGATGTTACAATTATGGTCAAGAAGGACACCGAAAGAAAGAATGTCCTCAGCTCAAGCCAGAAGGGAAAAATGAAGATAAGATGGTTCCTTCCAGGGTGTTTGCCTTAACCCAGGGAGAGGCTGACGCTAGCAATAAGGTGATCACAGGTCAGGTTTCTATCCTCAATAAAATATGTTATATATTATTTGATTCGGGAGCCACTCATTCGCATATCTCGTTGGGAATGATAGAAAAACTAGACAAACCTTGTGAAAGATTTAGAACTAGGTTTGTAACCAAGTTGCCTTCGGGAGAAGTAGTTCTATCATCACGGATAGTACGAGGCGTATCGATCAAGATTGAGGATGTAGAATTAGAAGGACACCTGATCAAACTGGAGATCAAGGACTTCGACGTAATACTAGGCATGGACTGGCTAGCTAGGCATGGCGCGACCATCGACTGCAAATGCAAAAAGGTGACGTTCGAGACTCCCGACGGCCAGAGACTATGCTTCATGGGAAAAGTTTCAGGATTATGCACACCGCTAATATCATCTCTCAAAGCTCAAAGGATGATAGAAAACGGATGTCAAGCGTTCTTAGCCAGCATCACAGACGTAGTAAAGGAAACACCGCTTAAGGTTGGAGATGTCCGCATTGTACGAGAATTCCCAGAAGTATTTCCCGATGACTTACCAGGGTTGCCGTCGACTCGGGAAATTGACTTCACGATAGAATTAGTATCGGGCACCAAGCCTATCTCCAAGGCACCATATTGGAAGGCACCTACAGAACTCAAGGAGTTAAAGACACAGCTACAAGAACTCCTAGACTTGGGTTTCATTAGACCAAGCCATTCGCCATGGGGAGCACCGGTTCTATTTGTGAAGAAAAAGGACGGAAGCATGCGAATGTGCATAGACTACCGCGAACTGAATAAGGTAACGATTAAGAATAAGTACCCACTACCCTGGATTGACGACTTGTTTGATCAACTCCGAGGTACGACCGTATTTTCAAAGATTGATTTACGGTCCGAGTACCATCAGCTCAAGGTGCGGGGAGAGGATATTCCTAAGACAACTTTTAGAACTCGTTATGGGCATTACAAGTTCTTAGTTATGTCTTTCGGTCTTACCAATGCTCAAGCCGCGTTTATGGACTTAATGAATAGGGTCTTCAAGGACTACTTGGATAAATTCGTCGTAGTATTCATTAACAACATCTTAGTATACTCCAAGGATGAAGTCGAGCAAGAGGAACATTTGAGGTTAATCCTATCATGACTAAAGGAGCATCAACTCTACGCCAAGTTCAAGAAATGCGAGTTTTGGCTTTCACAAGTAGCATTCCTCGGGCACATTATATCCAGGGATGGAGTTGTAGTAGACCCATCCAAGGTAGAGGCTGTGAAGGATTGGCCAAGAACAAAGAACGCCTCCGAAGTAAGGAGCTTTCTGGGATTAACAGGTTATTATCGGAGGTTCGTAGAAGGCTTTTCTAAGATAGCCACTCCGCTCACCAACCTGACCTGGAAAAAGCAAAGATTCAACTGGAATGATATATGTGAAGAAAGCTTCCAGTTGCTTAAGGACAAGCTGTGCTCAGCACCAGTACTCTATGTACCGACACCTAACGACAAGTTTGTAGTCTATTGCGATGCGTCAAAGTAAGGGTTGGGTTGCGTGCTGATGCAGAATGATAAGGTGATAGCCTACACCTCAAGGCAACTGAAGGAGTACGAGCAACGATATCCAACTCACGATATGGAGTTTGCAGCGGTGGTCTTTGTGTTGAAAATCTGGCGCCATTATCTTTACGGAGAACGGTGTGAGATTTATACGGACCACCAAATTTTAAAATACTTCACTCAGAAGGAGCTCAACATGAGGCAGCGTAGGTGGTTAGAGCTAGTAAAGGATTACGACTACAAAATCCTATACCACCCGGCAAAGGCAAACGTAGTTGCCGATGCACTAAGTAGGAAGAGATAATAGAAAAGTCGCTGCAGCAAGAGCTAATCAATGCTGGAATAGTAGTTATCGGTAAGCTGGCTAACTTGTCTATCCAGTCAAATCTGCTATAAGATATACGGATTGGGCAAGGGTGTGATGACACACTAGTAGCACATATGGATGTAGTTAGATAAGGCAACGCCATAGATTTCTCAATATCAGGTCAAGGGTTATTGAGATATAAGGATCGGGTATGCGTGCCGAATGATTAAAGGAATAAGATGACGATTCTAGAAGAAGCACACAGTACCCCATACTCAGTTCACCCAGGGTCGACCAAGATGACACACGACAGCAAGGTAATGTAATGGTGGCCAAGGATGAAGAAGGACATAGCGGAATTTGTGTCTAAGTGTTTAATATGCCAGTAAGTTATAGCAGAACATCAGCGGCCTGCAGGCTTATTGCAGCCACTTAGCATACCAGAATGGAAGTGGGACGATATAGCCATGGATTTCGTGACAGGTTTGCCACGAACAAGTAACCAGCATGATTCAGCTTGGGTAGTAATAGATAGAGTAACCAAGTCCGCTCATTTCTTGATTGTTAAGAGCTCATACACAATGGATCAATACACAGACATCTATGTCCAAGAGATAGTAAGGTTGCACGGAATCCCCAAGACAATAGTGTCGGATAGAGGATCGGTGTTTACATCGAGATTTTGGGGAAGTTTACAGCAAGCCATGGGTACTAAGTTAAGTCTTAGTACAACTTTTCATCCTCACACAAACGGTCAGTCCGATCATACAATACAAATTTTCGAGGATATGCTACGCGCTTGTGTACTTGATTTCGGTGGATCGTGGAATAAGTACTTACCGCTGATAGAGTTCTCCTACAACAATAGCTACCAGTCAACAATATCGGGATGGCACCTTATGAGTTACTTTATGGAAGAAGGTGTCAATCGCCGTTACACTGGGACGAGGTAGGAGAAAGGCAGCTCCTTGGTCCCGAAGCTGTTAGAAATGCTCAAGAAGCAGTAGCGCTGATTAGAAAGCGTATGCTCGCTGCTCAAAGCCGTCAGAAAAGCTATGCGGATTCCAAGCGACGCGATGTGGAATTCAAAGTCAGGGATCAAGTCTTCCTGAAGATATCTCCTATGAAAGGCGTAAAGCGGGTTGGGAAGAAAGGCAAGCTTTGCCCCCGATTTATAGGTCCTTTTCAGATATTGGACAAAGTGGGAGCAGTTGCGTATAGATTAGCCCTACTGCCATCCCTATCAGATATCCACAACATGTTCCACATCTCAATGTTACGAAAGTATGTGTCATACCCATCTCACGTCCTCAAGTACGATATGATAGCACTCCAGAAAGACTTGAGTTACGAGGAACGACCGGTTAACATCCTAGATAAAGGGATGAAGCAGTTATAATCCAAGAGTATTCTGATAGTCAAAGTCCTATGGAGTAATAGTTCTGAACGGGAGGCAACGTGGGAGTTGGAGGAGGACATGATAGCCCGGTATTCGGAATTATTTGGTAAGTAAATTTCGAGGATGAAATTCTTTTTAGTATGGGAGAATTGTAGAGTCCAAGAACTTTACTTAGCTAGTTAGATAGTAGTAGTAGTAGTTATAGTATGTTATTACTGTGGATTTTGGTTCAAGTCGGGACTTAGTTGGACACTCGTAGCAACACTTATAGATTTTATAAGTTTAACCTATAGTTTAAGAATTTTAATTATAACATAAGGTTTGATTAATATTGCTGATTGTGAAGAAGATATTTATTATACAAGAAGGTTTAGATAGAACCAATAAGATCATGACACTTGTCATGTGCATGTTTATTGAGAAATTAAGTATTTTTGAGGAATAGTTTATTAAGAGTAATATTTGAAACTCCCAGAGTCTGCCAGCAGCTTTGAAATCGTTATAGGACTCAGTCAAAGTTATTTACTCAATTCAAATTAGGCTAAAAAAGTGCAATTATGTGTATAATATTTCAGCGTATGCCGATATATCGCAACTCTACGGGGCGATATATCGCCACTCGGGGAATACAAAAACACGTGAACTTCGCACGAACACTTCAACGAGCCTCGGAAATATGAGCCCAGGCGATATATCGCCTAGCATGGGCGATATATCGGCTCTAGGGAAATATTTTTGAATAATTTTGAAACCGAGCTCATTTATTCCATAACTTCTTGATAAGTCCATAATCTTTTTGACCGAGTCTTAAGCCTTTACTGAACGAATATTCAAATGATTTTTAATTAAAAAGTCGTTATTTTTTATTCAAGCTAAATGAAGATCTTTTCATTCTTGAACTCTATAGATATGACCTAGTACCCAGCCATTTCTTCATTCTTCAAGCTGAGTTCAGAGCCTTCAAGCAGCTAGGTTTACTTTAGAGTGTTATACACTTGGGTTGGGGTTATAGGCTTTATCATTTTAAGCTTATTAAACACTTGGGAAGTAAGGATAATAGTGTGTATTTCAATATCGAGGTGTAGTTCAGTTATAAGTGCATTCAAGGTATTCCTATTCCTAGTTCATTTGTATATATTTCATTAGTTTTTATAATTTTTCTCTACTCAAATCCTAACTTGTTGTTTTCCATTCATGGTTAGGCAATTAAGTTCTTTGAACTTGAGGTTTTATTTCGGTAAGCTCTTCTTCTCGATGGTTTAGATTCATTTCTTTTTCATCTCCTTATTTTAGAAATACTCACCCTCTCATTAATGGTTTTTAGGAGTGTTCCAAAATCTCATCTTTGTTCTCACATCCCGGTATTTGGTAAGGAAAATAGAATAGTATTATATGCTTATGTGATTATGCTATAGTATGTTTTTATATGTTATGATATATGTTTTGGGGCTTATAGTTGCTTAAATAGCATACCCCAACACTTTTATGTTTGTGGGGCTTATAGTTGCTTAGCTAGCAAACCTCATTGTATTTTGAGGCTTATAGTTGCTTAGTTAGCAAACCCCAATAGTTACCATGTACATGGGTTAGAATTATGATATATGTTTATAGTATATGTTATATGTTTATAGCTTATATTTATGTATATGTTTCATGCTTGTAGTAGATTTTCCTTGTTGGGCATTAGGCTCATTCCTTTATTTTATATGTGCAGGAAAATAGTTATGGCGGCGGGAAGATTCTTCGCAGCTTGGAATTGTGTATTGAGGGAGAATGGACTCGGTGGACTGCGTGAACGGTTCGAGGAAAAAGTTTTTTTTTATTATGCTTTATATGTATTTTTTTTCGCCCCTAATCTTGTAACGAAGTTATTTACAATTTAAGATATGTTTTATTTTCAAAACAATGGGATCCCATATCCTACCCCAAATTTTATGTATTTTAACCTTGGTTTTACAGTTTTTAATAAAGTTATGACTATTTTGTATGTAAGTTTTTCTAAGAATAGTATCTATGTATAAGTAGTTTTAATGGTCCAAAGTCTAGAATAATTTGGGTCATTACAGCGATGCTTACAATACGAGAAGTTGTTGGTTCAACAGTTGCATGGCCTTCTCAAAAGGTTATTCCAAGAGGTATTTATTTGGTTATGTGATTATATAAATGCTTGTTCAACATTAACCGATATGCAATCCAAGATTATGATAGTATTAAATGATTGATTTTATAGGGAAGATGAGAAAGACTAAATGATATCGGGTCCAATTTGAATTAATATTATGCACCATTGAATTAAAGTTCTAAGGTCACTTGAGTATAGATAGTTATAGTAATTTGTGTAATATAATAACTTGTTTATTATTCAAACTCAATTATTGTAAATTTGGTTATGCGTCATGATATTATTGACTATTTTAGATGAATGATATGATATTTCATGACCTCGTTAGTTTTTATTTTATGTTTTATTTACCAAATTCAACAAGTGAAGTGCAAAAAAAAAAAAAGATTTGGAAGGCTTTTTTGTGCTGACATTCGGAAGATCATGAATTCCTCCTTTTACTTTTGAATATGTAACTGTTTAAGACTATTTTGTTGTCTATTGTGAGAATGTTTTGTTTATGTTAATTAGGCAGTGTTGAATATCTTAAGACTTTTGGATTTTTTTTTTGATAATCTTGAATGTATTTTGACACTATTATTTGGTTAAATGTGTTATGAACCATATAATTGATACTCAAAAATATATTTGAACAATGTTAAGGGTGTCTTAAGTATATTAAATGAAGCGGGTTTGAATCAAAGAAATAAAAAATAATTATAATGTATAGGTTTATATAATAATAATTCAAGCTTATCCAAATATTATAATAATACAAAAAATGTGTTATTGTATCTTTTACAATAACACTGGTTTATAAGCATAAAATTATATTATGCAAACTATTTTCTATAATGCAGAAAGTGTGTTATTATAAAGTGTATCATAACACTACTTTATAAGTGCAAAAAAGTGTTATATAATCTATTTATAAATAGCATAATGAAATACTTATCTAACAATTAAAATAACACAACAAAAGTGTTATCATGTGCTATACCATAACACATGTCTATAACTATGGAAAAGTGTTATGCAAAGTGCTCTGACATACTATAACACCGCTTTCCTTAACACATCAAAAAGTGTTATGGTATATATTTGATAATATTCTTTCGGTCTTATTGAAAGAATTTTCTCTTGTAGTGCTAACATCCTAGCTCGCCATGGCCTAGGATTATCCACTCGCTGAGGTGTTGAGCTCTGACCTCCAATGAATGAAGTTGTTACACCCCGAGAGACGCCCGCCCTGACAATAAATTGAAGCTCGCGGCTTGGAGCCGCAAGCTTATGAAGGCGGGGGCTCTATTGCCCTTGAAGTCCTTTTTTAAGGACTTTCTGGACTTTTTTGGACACACGTCCTTCCAGCTCCAGACCAATTCATACAAGGTCTTGTCAGCCCTAAGGTCGTTGTACCACGAGCTGAAGTGGGAAGGGCCTTCGCCAAGAGAGATTCTGTATCTTTTTTGCTTGAAAAGCAACCCCTCCCGAGCTCGGGGAGGAGATGGCTTCTACTACCTTTCGAGCTTCCCTAGGGAGAAGAAGATCTTCGAGGACAAGCCCAACCATCCTCCTAACTTCAAGCAGATGTTCTTTTGGACAGACGGCCTGGCTCCCTCCTAATATTATTCATTCAGACGAATTCGTAAGTTTACGATCCTTTTTCTTTTCGTGCTTGACTTTTTCTTAGGCTCGAATTACTCATAATGTACTCGATTCTTCAGCTAATTATCACCATCCTACCCCCACAGACGTGATGAAGGAGCACAAAGAGGCTTTGCTCCAGCTCCCATATGGCAGGCGCTCCCTGTCTTATCTTCTTCATGAAGATAAGCTTCGTGCCTGTGGTCTTCTGGAGAAGGACCAATCAAGAGATGATACTTCCTACAAGAAGTATACCAAGTGGGAGTTTGTGCCTCTCCCAACTAGAAATCTTCATCCAAGGCGAAGCTCAAAGGCACGATCCCCAGCTCACCGTCGCAGGAGTCCATGCTCAGGGAACGACGCCAATGATGAAGCCTCAAGCTCAAGTGACAGAGGTAAGGTCATTCTCAGCTCAGCCTTATGGTCTCCTTCCCTCTTTAAGCATAAACCCGACACCCTGATCTTATTCCCAAATGATGTGGACAACTTTTATGTATGGTCTTGGGTAGATGATAGGGTCCATAGGTTTGATAGCTGGCTAGGGAAATACGACACAATGTATAGTCTGAATGAGGTTTGGGATGGAATAGCCGTCCAATACGGAACAAATGACTATAGGGAGCTTTCGAGGTTGACTTCCACGTATAGGGAAGGGACTCACCTAGCCTCCTCCGAAGATAGGGGAATTACTTGGTCCCTGAGCACAAGCTCGGGGGAGAGTTCCAGTTAGGTTCCATGTCATTTGTCTTTAATTTATTTAACTGTCTGCTTTACACTAATTTGAGCATTTTGAGATTGTTTTCTAATTTGATTTGATCATGCAGATACTATGGATTCCAACCTCGAGAATATGCTCGCCAGTGGTGAGGGGGCCAAGCAAAGCAATTTCTCTAGAGCCTCACGTAAGTTTGCTCGGCCTGCTAAGGTCCCTAAAAGGACCGAGAAGACTCCTCCTCCCCCAGCTCCTATTGTTCCAAGCTCAGTAGCGACCTCTTCTCCCCAGGTTGACATTCCTACGGCGGATGCCCCTCCTCTGCTTCCTACTGTCTAGATTCTCCCAATGCTCGGATCAGTTCCGAAAAAACTAGCTTCCACTCGGGAGCGCCTGTTGTCGATTTCTACTCATATTGATGAGTATGTTATTGACAACGCTGTCGGGACTCACGGAGCCACTCTTGGCTCGGATGTCCTGTCTTGGGTAGGCCAAAGCATCAGCAATCTTAGGGCTCCTCAATGGTAGTTCCTAGTCAATGCTCATGACTCTAATGTCCTTTATGACAAGAATACCAAACTCATATCCTCGGTAATTTCTCTTACCTCGTTATTTATTGTGATTTTATTCGGAGCATGCTCTAATTTGATTTGTTTGTGTGTTAGGCTCTTACTGCAGTTGCTCAACTAAATTATAAGGTGAAGAATGAGGTTCATGCAAGCATGTCCTATGCGCAGGAGTCAAAGGAACTCTAGCTGAAGCTCGCCGATGAGTTTAAGACTACTAAATCAAAGCTGGAGGCTGAAATTGAGAAACTGAAAGCCGAGCTCAACGAGAAGAGCTCCAAGGTTAAGGAGTTTGAGAAGCTAAATGCCAAGCTCGAGGAGGAGAAAAAGGCTACCTTTGAGATAATAGAGGGTGAAAAGGCTTGTCTTCTCGAAGAGTTTAAGCAGAGGAAGGATCGGGCAGTTGACCTGGCCATGTACAGGATCTGGGCCAGCAATGCCGATCTCGACACAAACTTCTTATGCTCTTTTGAGGACGAGTTTCTGGCCAAATAAAAAGCTCGGCTGAAGGTAGAGGAAGCTACTCCGGAGGATGCTGAGAAGGCTAAGGAGGGTGCTCCCGCCTCCTAAATCTCGATCATGGGCTGCGTCCCTCTGAACCTTTTGTAATAGTTTATAGCTTTTGTTATTCATGCCCTTGAGGCAAAAACATTTTGCAGCTCATAAGAGTCTACTTTTGATAGTTTAATACCATATTTGTCTTAACTTTAATATTTTTGCTTTACATCTCTCTGATCGAAATATTTTAAGCAATATTTATATTAAAAGTCTGCTTTTATGTTTGTTTATCCATACAAACACATGTTGGATTTCGGCTCGAGTTTCTATGCATTCTCGCATAGTTTGCTTGATATATCCATATCCGATCTCGTTATTTGTCAAGGTCGGAACTTACTTTTACCATGCACTCGAAAGTACTTATATGGAATGTAAGATAGGTAGTTTAGTTATATCCTACTTTTCTAGTTTCTTTTCCTCGTCCTTGGGTAGCTCCCAAAAGTTGTGAGGTTGAAACTTTTGTTGCAAAATACTCCAGCCTTGGTATCGACTTAGCTTGCAGTAGGTTAATTTTTCCAACTTGTGTCGATCGATTTTAGCTGGTTTGTTCCAAACCTATTTAGGTCGTGTTTGGTTCGTAATCCATACACTTATATATTTTCGATCTAGTTATATCTAGATTGCACTAGTTCGCGTATCTAGTCGTATCCAGATACTTCATTTTTAATAATCTGGTTATGTCCAAATAATTTTAGCTCGCGCATTCGGTTATATCTAAACACTTTATTTTTAATAATCTGGTTATGACCAAATTTTCTTAGCTTGCGCATTTGGTTATATCCGAACACTTTATTTTTAATAATCTGGTTATGTCCAAATTATCTTAGCTTGTGCATTTGGTTATATCCAAAAACTTTATTTTTAATAATTTGGTTATGTCCAAATTATCTTAGCTTGCGCATTTGGTTATATCCAAACACTTTATTTTTAATAATCTGGTTATGTCCAAATTATCTTAGCTTGCGCATTTGGTTATATCCAAACACTTTATTTTTAATAATTTGGTTATGTCCAAATTATCTTAGCTCGTGCATTTGGTTATATCCAAACACTTTATTTTTTCAAACTTATGATATATATACCATTGATGCCCCCTTAATATCCTATGAGTGTGACCATAGCTTATTCAATTAAGAGAGTTTGCAAAAAAACAAAAAATACAACATATTGAAACAAAAATGAACTTTATTCGAAATTGAACAACTTATCAACAGAAACTTTGTAAAGATGAACAGGCATGGTTACAGGAGACATCATTCCTACACTATTGATAGTAAGGTCGTAGATGTTCGTCATTCCATGCTCGTGGTACCAACTCTCTGTTTAATCTTGCCAATTTGTAGATGCCAGGTCGAATAACTGACTCGATTTGATAAGGTCCTTCCCAATCGGGCCCGAGTACGCCAGCAGCTGGGTCCCTCGTAGCTAGGAACACACGCCTTAACACCAAGTCTCCCACTCTGAATTTCCTGTCCCGAACCTTTTTATTAAAATATCGGGTAGCTCGCTGCTGATATGATGCGTTCTTCAATTGAGCTTCATCTCGTCTTTCTTCAATAAGGTCCAGACTTACTTCGAGCAGGGATTGATTCGAGGCTTGATCATAAGCATGGCAACTAATAGTGGGTATTTTGACCTCGATTGGTAACATGGACTCACATCCATATGCCAGAGAAAAAGGGGTATGTCCTGTTGAAGTGCGAGTCATAGTTCGATATGCCCACAATACTTGGGGCAACTCCTCGGGCCATTTTCCCTTAGCTTCTTCCAATTTCTTTTTCATAGAACTCTTGAGAGTCTTATTCACAGCTTCGACTTGGTCGTTGGCTTGGGGATGGGCAATAGAGGAGAAGTTCTTCATTATTATGTTTTTCTCACAAAAATTGGTGAATAATTCTTTGTCGAATTGGGTACCATTATTTTATACTATTTTCCTTGGCATTCCATATCGTCAGATGATATTTTTTACCACAAAGTCCAAGACTTTTTTCGAGGTAATCGTTGCCAGAGGTTCGGCCTCGGTCCATTTTGTTAAATAATCGACCACGACTACCGCATACTTAACTCCACCTTTGTCGGTTGGCAACGAGCCTATTAAATCGAATCCCCACACCGCAAATGGCCATGGGGAAGTCATCATGGTTAGCTCGGATGGAGGAGCTCACGGAATTGTAGCAAATCGTTGGCATTTATCGCATTTTTTGACATACTCGAATGCGTCTGCCTTGATAGTGGGCCAGAAGTATCCTTGCCTTATTATTTTCTTTGATAGACTATGCCCCCAAGTGTGGTCTCCACAAAATCCTTCATGAATTTCTTTTAGGATTTTATTGGCTTCAGGTAGAGTCACACATCAGAGTAACAGCATAGAATATCCTCTCTGATATAACCTTCCTTCCACAATAGTGTATCTGGGAATCTGATACATCAGTTTCCGAGCCTTGTTCCATTCTGCTGGGAGAATGCCAGTTTTGAGGTAATCAACTATTAGGGTCATCCAAGTTGGTTCAGAGTTAATCATGCAGACATCTTCTTGTCCAGGATCGCTAATACTGGGTGTCGACAGGTGCTCAATTGGCACAACATTCAGCGCATCGACCTTGCCAGGTGTGGCGAGTCAAGCCAGGGAACCTACTCTATCGCATAGAACTCGAAATGTTCGAGTGCTACTTTTTCTTTTTCTAAATATGCGACCATCTTTGTTCCACGAGCCTGGGATTCCCCTAAGATTTGGTTGACCGCCAACTACGAGTCACTGTATCAATGTATTGCTTTAGCCCTGAGCTCCTTGGCTATTCGAAGTCTTGCCAATAGAGCTTTGTATTCAGCCTCATTGTTAGGCACTTCGAAGCCAAACCTCAAGGCGGAGTGAAATCGACTTCCAGTTGGAGTGATCAATATGATTTCTACCCCCGATCCATTTTTCGTTGGAAGATCCATTGACATAAAGTTTCCACAGCTCATGGGCTGGGGTTATAACTTCGTCGCCAGATACTCCTGTACATTCCACAATGAAGTCTGCCAGAGCCTACCCTTTTATGGTCGTTCTAGGATGATAAGTGATCTCGAATTTTCCGAGCTCAATAGCCCATTTTAATAATCGGCCTGAGGCTTCTGGCTTTGACAAGACTTGTCGCAGTGGTTGGTCAGTTAGCACATGGATGGGGTGTGCTTGGAAGTAAGGTCAGAGATTTCGATATGAGTGACTTAGGCAAAGAGCCAACTACTCCATTAACGGGTATCTCGATTCTGCCCCCAGTAACCTTTTGCTGACATAGTACACTGGTTTTTGTACCTTCTGATCTTCTCGGACAAGCACGGCGCTGATGACGTACTCGGTTGAAGCGAGATAAAGGTACAAGATTTCTCCTGTGATAGTCTTCGACAAGATGGGTGGTTCGACGAGGTGTTTCTTTAGCTCCTAAAATGGAAGCTCGCATTCCTCTGTCTACTCAAATTTTTTTTCCCCCTCTCAAAAGGTTGAAAAATGGAAGATAGCGGTCTGTAGCTTTCGAGATAAATCTACTTAATGCCGCCATCCAACCAGTTAAGATCTGGACATCTTTATGCTTTTGAGGTGAGGGCATGTCAATCAGAGCCTGGATCTTGTTAGGATTAACCTCTATTCCTCGCGCGTTAACTATGAAGCCTAGAAACTTTCCCGACGATACTCCAAAAGAGCATTTTTGTGGGTTGAGTTCCATGTTGTATTTCCGTAACACGATAAAGCATTCTTTGAGGTCGTCCACATGGTTATTGTTACGTTTAGATTTGACTAACATATCGTCAACATACACTTCCATGTTGTTACCTATCTGCTCGGAGAACATTCTGTTTACAAGCCTCTGGTACGTCGCTCCAGAATTGTTTAGCCCGAAAGGCATCACATTGTAACAGTACAGCCCTTTATCTGTTACAAAACTCGTATGCTCTTGGTCTGGTGCATGCATGGCGATATGGTTATATCCAGAGTAGGCATCCATGAATGACATAAGACCATGCCCAGCTGTGGCATCTACGAGCCGATCAATCCAAGGTAGGGGAAAGCAATCCTTAGGGCATGCCTTGTTGAGATCGGAGTAGTCGATGCAAGTTCGCCATGTTCCATTAGGTTTTGGAACCAAGACCGGGTTGGCGACCCAATCAAGGTAGAAGGCGTCTCATATAAACCGGTTCGCCTTTAATCTGTCGACTTCTTCCTTCAAGGCTTTCTTCCTATCATCGTTCAGGAGTCTTCACTTTTGCTGCTTCGGGGGAAAGCTCTTGTCGATGTTAAGTGCATGGCTTATCACATTTGGACTTATCCCTACCATGTCTGAATGTGACCATGCGAAAACATCTTGATTCTCCCTCAAGAAGCAAATTAATTGCTACTTTGTCTTTTTTGAAAGGTTTTTCCCTACCTTCACAGTTTTTGGGGGATCGGCTTCTTCGAGCTTGACTTCTTCGAGCTCCTCTAGAGGCTCGAGGTCAGCCCTTTCTTCTATTCTTGGATCGATCTCTTTGTCTATTTCAAAGATCGTCCCATCCTTATTCTGAATTACAACAACTGTTTGCGCACTTGTCTGCTTTTTCCCTCTAACAAAAATGTTGTAGCACTCCCTCCCTGCGAGCTAGTCCCCTTTTAGAGTCCCAATGCCACTAGAAGATGGGAACTTGATGGCCAGATGCCTAAAGGACAAAACTACCCCCAGCCCTACTAGGGCGAGTCTCTCGAGCAGTACATTATAGGCCAATGGGAGATCCACCACTAGGAACTCCATCATCATGGTTACCGAGACTGGGTAGTCTCCCAAGGTTATAGGGAGTTCGATGGATCCCATACAGGCAATCCCTTCTCCTAAAAAGTCATACAACGTAGTTGCACATGCTTTTAGGTCGCGAAGCACGAGTCCCATCTTTTCTAAAGTGGCTTTGTAGAGGATATTGACCGAGCTCCCATTGTCAATTAGGACTCGGTGCACCCTCTTTTTTGTGAGCTGAAGAGCGATGACCAACGGGTCATTATGAGGGAACTATACATGAGACACGTCATCCTCAGTAAAATTTATGGGTTGAGACTCAACCCTTTGTTGTTTTGGAGCTCTGGGTTTGGGTTCGCAGGGAGACCCGTCGCTAGTTTTCAGCTCATTCACGTATCTCTTCTAGGCATTCCTGCCCAACCCTGAAATATGGGGTCCCCCCAAAATGGTTATGACATCTTCTCCATCAATCGAAGGGGGTCGTTCATCTTCCCTTGCTCGGGAGTTGTTGTTCTAGGCAGGTGGTACAGCCGCTGCCCTCTGGCTGGTGGAAGCCTGATTGGGGTTCTGAATTCTTACCTACTGCCCGAAATATCCTCTCGAGATTAGACCTTCGATCTCATCTTTTAATTGCCTACAGTCATCAGTTGTATGTCTAATATCTCTATGAAATCTGTAATACTTGTTGGAGTCTATTTTCGCCTTTCGGTTTCTCATGGGATCAGGCCGTCTGAAAGGTACCTGGTTTTCATTAGCCAGGTAGATATTCTCCTAAGACTCATTGAGCTCGATATACACCTTGTATACGGGGAAGTATCTTTCCCCTTTCTTCTTCTTTCCCCCATCCGCCTCGGGATTACTCCCTTCATTCTTCTTTCTTTTAGAAGGGTTGTCCCCAGGGGGTTTTGAGGTCGTAGGGTCCGCCGAGGTCGAGGCAGTTGCGTTTGTTGTTGTAGTTATAGGCTGAGAGGTCATATTCAATGCTAACCTCACCTCTTCTACATTAACAAACCTCGGAGCTCGTCGATTGAACTAGGCTAAGGGCCTTACAGGCTTTCTTTGCATATCTTCCTAGAAAGGACTTCCAGTCATTACTCCATCTCGAACAGCCATTAAATGACCACTATCGTCCATGTCATGAGCTCGAGCGACTTCCAAGTTAAACCTTGTGAGATAACCTTTCAATGACACATTTGGCGGCTGTCGGACATTAGTCAAGGAAAACGCCTCGGGCCTAATGTCGACCATGGCCTTAAATTGTTTCTTGAAATCTCTCGATAGTTGATCCCAAGAAGCAATTGAATGTCTTTTATATTTTTCAAACCAGTTTTTTGCTAGTCCCGTGAGGGAGGCTGGGAACAGTATGCATCTGAGTTCGTAGCCCACATTATTGGCTCGCATGATTGTGTTGAACGTACTTAAATGATTTTATGGATCCGAATTTCCATCGAATGGTGGGACATGAGGAATTCTGAATCCTTGAGGAAACAGGGTGCTAGAGATATGCGGGGCAAAGGGCTCGAGTTCCTCGTCGAACTCTTCATCCCGTTCCTGGCTTCGTTCATTTTGCAGTAGCCTGAATGCTCTTTCCAGCTGCTCAATCCTATCTTGGACTGGATCTATGAGGGGCCTAGCTTGAATCAGAGGGAACTAGTTTTTGTTGATTACAACTCTAGTTCCATGCCTCGGCGCGGGGTGCTTGCTCCCATTGAGATGATCTCTCAGATCTGGATTCAGGGGATTATCACGCCTCCGATTGTGGTTTAGATGCTCCCTTAAATCTGGGTGATCTCCTTGATTTCTAGTGTTCCTAGGTTCTGGGATATATATACTCACGGATCTAGTGTCACCCAAGCTTTCACTGACATGGCTCGTTGCATGGTTATTTCGAGATGGGTTTCCTTCTGGCCTCCTTGTCTCGATAGTTTGAGATTGACACACTTGGCTTCTCACGGGATGGGGACCCCTACGCTCCCTAGTAGTTCCATTATTCCCATATCTTTGCCCATCTCTCCTTTCCCTGTCGCGATGGGCCGGTTGCGCATCTCTCTAAATTGGCGAGGGATGCTTTATTGGCGATGGTGGATGCCTTACTGGAGAAGGCGGCTATCATCCATTACGGGGCCTAGAAGGCCCTGAATTCACACGATCAGGCTTTAGCACATTTTGCATAGCACTAGGATTTCGGGTTCGAGCCTCTGAGGGGGCTCGATTATTCCTTACTCCGGCTGGTGCCTCTGCAGTTGGGTTGGCAGGGCCTCAGCCCGGTTACCTCTCCGGGGTCTCGGCAGAGCAGGCTGCTCTGCTGGTGGCAAAGGCTGCTCCGCTCTTCGGGTGGCTGCGTTTTTGCGAAGCTGTCCCCGAGGTCTACGCGATGGGACGTGAACGTCCCGCAAAGGCGGAGCCTGGGCATCTTGCGGAGGTAGGACCTGTGCCACTTGCACTTCAGCAGCTAGTCTGGCTAGCTCTACGTTGCGTTTTTTAATTTCTGCCAACTGCTTACGCAGTTGACGATTTTTTAGTTCCACAATTGGGACATATCTTTTGGGATTGTAGTACATGTCCTCATCGTCCTTGGGGGCAGGTGGTCCTCGAGAATCGGATGAACTGCTCTTCTCATCGGGACCAGAATTCACCATAGGTTGCTTTCTAGGGCGTTGGGGGTACTCAGCTTCATCTAGGATTTCTTCCTCAGGAATATTGGGATCATTTGCAGCCATTGCTAATTCGAGAGGCTTTCTGACTAAACAGATTCACGCACTATTTAATGGCTCTCAATGAAAGCACCAAACTGTTGACGTCGTTTTTTGTCAACTTAAATAAGAGAGCAATTAAACAAAAAGATATTGGAGGAAATGAACAAAGATGAACACAAGAGGTTTTTTTACGTGATTCAGCAGTTAAATTTGCCTAGTCCATGAGTCTATGTTATTAGAACTGGGGAGTTTTCTGGAAACTTTCAGAGAATAGTTGCCCAGAGTTTTCTCTCAAATCATTAGAAATCGATCCATACAAATGGAGCTTCCTTCTCTATTTATAGGGAAGGTTGCATAATTCATTCCCACATATCTCGGGAAGATATTCTGTGAATCAATTGATATAATGCTATTTAATGCATTATTTCCTACATACACGAAAACGTTCCATAAAATGTGGGATCGGATGACAGATTAAATAATATCCCTTAAACATTGGGATTGTAAAACAATAAATATGTTCACATATAACTGATTAACTCAGATACGAGATTCATCAAGTCTTCGAGACTAGCAGTTGATCATGAACTCACCGAGAATATCAGTCCATCACGAGCTCGTCGCCTAACTTTGCCTATGCTTGGAACAAGTAAACATTGACGATGTTGCCTCATTCAAACTCACACATTCCGAGCTCGAACCATTCTAGAAGGCAAGAGAGAGTTCAGGGATATATATACAAGTGTCACACCATGCTATTTGCGAGCTCATAGCACTTTCGAGGCTACACACATCCCTCGAACCTTCGAGGTCGCTGTTTGCAGAGAAACGGTTTGACACACGGCGACCGTGTCTATTTCGAGCTTACACCTAACGAGCCTAGATTTCGGGATCATAACTTCTCATGCTCGAAATCTGGGTGTAACACTTTATAATAAACGACAAGTTCTATAAAGAAATTAATTCATATCGGTCCAGTCATATATAATCATAATTATATACGGGACATTTACTAAGATTTTATCTACATCAGCACTCCAAATCTAAATTGCTTGCACTGAATAACGTGCTTAGTAAACCGTACTAGCAACCATTGATTAAAGATTCCATACTTTAATATGTTGTTGACAATTTTATTCATTGTGTATGATCTTAATTCTCTCGTACTCATGCAAGATCATACCATCATAAATGAATATGAAATTTTCTGATATTCATATACTATAAATTATTTAAATAATAATTTAATAATCAAATATATTTAAATTGTTTACTTTATTTAATATTGAAAATGTCTAATACAGCTTTTTAGGGCATAACCCCTAACAATATCCATGTTTTTAATTTTGAAGGAAAATAGCCCAACCACCTTCTTAATATTATACATTATCAAGTATGTCATTTTGTAAATTACATTGATACTATTACATTCGAATTTTTTTTAATATCGTGGTATATGCATATTAATTTTGTTCAATTAGTCTTTGTTTTTAAGTTATGTTGATTTTTCATTTTTTATGGGTTGTTGATATATTATTTTATAATTAGTGTATATCCTTTTTGTGATATGGTATATCAAAGTTGTATGATTAATATTATATAAAAATTACATGTTAACACGGTATATGCATTGTTTATGCTATAGTATACAAATTTCGTTATTGTTATTTCATATCAATTGATTTTATACTAGCATGGTATATTAATTTGATATACTACAGTACACCAAATAGATATAACATGTTATTAAATATAATTATCATTTGTAACATAGTATATATATCATGCTATTAAACATATCCATATGTTGCTATTAAACATATATATCATATGTACCTTAGTATATATATATATCATTCTATTAAACATATACCATATGTACCATAGTATGTTATATACCATAAGACAAAAAAGACAATATACCATGATAATAAAATTAGACCGCCCTTGTCCCTTTCCTTTCTCCATTCCGCCCTCTTCTTTCTTTGTTCCAATAGAGTCTAAGTCAAAGCAAAAGTGGTTCGTATGCCTACTTGACGAAAGGAAACGAACTTCATTTCCGAGTTTATGGATTGGATTCAGTCAGCGTCACGACATAATCAAAAGGAAGGAGTGACGCTTTGGTTACCGGCGAACGCATTATATACCATAAAAAAATTAACAAAAATAAAAATTGGTATATTATTACTCAAAATATATATATAGTGTTGAGTCGTTATTTCGTCAACTTGCACAAATCAATAAATGAAGAGTTGTTTTGTGTGTAATACCTAAGAGCAGATATTAATGATGAACAGAGAGCTACAGAAAAGAGAAATAAATGTAGTAATAAATGAATGAGGCAATGATTTATAGTGGTTCGGCCCAAAAAAGATGACTTACGTTCACTTCAGTCAGTATTATTTATGAACCTCGAACCCTCAAGAACAAGTTGAATTTGTTCTTGTTCTTGGGGCAATTACAGTAATGGAGAGTAAGAGCTTTCTCCAAAAACGAACAGTTACTGACTTGTTTTTTCTCTTCGATGGTTCGATCCTTCTCCCTTTGTTACATTTTTCTCTCCGATAGTCACGGAGATGGAAAGGGCTGACGGTTGCACCTTATTTCCCAATCAAGCTCAATTTTGGTACACTTGGCTGGAGACAGGTTTGTGTCTCACCAAAAATGGTAATTCGACATGTCCGCTCATAGATTTGTTGGATATTTAGTGCCCACCTACTATCAAAGTTGTTTGCTTGAGTTTATTTATGTGATGTCAGGATTTAGTTTCTGCCTTGACTGACTGTTTGATTTCTAAATTGCAGGAACCATGGACCCATCAGAGTATTTTTCTCAACCCTTGACTATTCCAAAGGGGTCTAGAAGACCAAAGAAACAGCCTTCATCCCAGATTCGATCATGTGGGAAAGCTAAGAGAGTCTGAATTTGACCTCCAACTACCACACCTACTGGTCCCGCTCCATCATGCGCTCTTCCGGTGAATGCTCCATGTCCTGCGGTGCTAGCGTGTATGTTGCCTCTTGCTGAACTGAATTCCTTAGAGCTTCCACCTCCTGCATCTCTTCAAGCAGGAATTAGCATAGCGAGAGGGGTGCTAGAGTCCGTAGCACTGGGCCCTCGCATCCTCCGTGTAATGACCCAAAATCGCTAATAGGGCTTAGAGCCTTGATTAGCGTGATGGGAGGGCATAATTGGATATATATATATACTAGGTACAAGCAACATGCAATATGCACGTTTGCTTAGTTTATTATAGAATTTATTAATTCTTTTTTTAAAATTTATATTAATGTCATATAAACTTTGAAATAAATATCATATTTTAATTAAATAATTTATTTATTTTTGTTTAAGTTTATGTTTGTTCTAGTTTTGGAATTTGGGAGTGACAAAAAAAGATTATATATTATATATTTAATGTAATATTAAATATTATATGTGGATTTTAAATTTAAGTTTCTTGCTAGTTTTTTTTTTTTTTTTTTAAAAAGCAATTTGTTGCTAATTCACAGTAGATTATATTATATGTTTAATATGATATTATTCTAATAAGTGAGTTTAAGTTTAATTAAATTTTATTTAAGTTATAAAACGTATGATTTTATTATTTTTAAATAATTAGCATTCTAATATATCTCAAAAATATCATATTTGAATTTGCTTAATTATTTATTATTTTAAAATAATTATCATTGTAAAATATATGAAAAATATCTTATTTTAATTTGTTTAATTATTTATTATTTTTAAATAATTATCATTGTAAAATATCTCAAAAATATCCTATTTCAATTTTTTTATTTTATTTAAGTTTAAGTGTTTACAAACTACCGTTAAATATAAGAATATTATGTTATTTATAAGAATATTCCGTTAAACATTAAAAAAATAAAAAACCGTTAAAACCAAGAATTTTTGTTATCTACACACTTATTATATAGAAGAGATACATCTAATTGGTTAAATGTGTGACTATGTGGCATGCATGACTAATATGATTATATGGATTTATGATATGCATGTTTATGAGTATTAGATATGCATGTGGGCCCTTTATAGCTTATAAGGGCATATTTGTAATTTTGGCCCGTTGAGGGAATAAATGTCATTTTATGTAATATATCGTTGAGACCACATTATTATGTGGACATATTTGCAGTATATGGCTCGAGACGGTCCTAGTGAGCGGATTAGCGAAATAATCACAGCGGGGTTTAATACCTGGCTCGGGGGAGCCTGGAGGTATTTTGGAATTTAGAGAATACTTTGGGATTTATTGAGTAATGAATAAGTGTTTGGTAATTAATTGGACACGACGGGATTAATTGGTAGACAATAGGAACACTTGAGGAATTCATGGGAATTGGGAAATGACCATTCCACCCTAATTGAAGGGCTGGGTTAGTGTTAAGGGACAATTTGGTCCTTTCTAGATAAGATATACACTCAGTAAGTTTCTAAGTGATAACTAGAAGGTAGTGGAACCTCTCAACACACTTTCTCACCCTCTCACTCACGATTCTTTCTCTTTCTCCCTCTTGTGTTGAGGCCATGAGCTTGCTGAAGGAAAAGGCTTGGTTTAAGCTTGATTGGAGCTAAAAGCTGAGGAAGACCAAAGCTAAGGTCCATCAAGGGTTTTTGACGACTTTAGACCATCAATTCAGGTCAGAATTCCAATTCTAATCTATCGAATTTGGCTGAGTTAGTGGGGAGTTTAGAACTTGTGTAAATTATGGGTTTCAGTTGAATTTGAGTGTCTAATAGGAGTAAGAATTGATTATGATTTGGGTATAATGTTTAGAGCAAAGGATGGGAATTCTAGGCTTAAATTCAGGTTTGGATGTTGGTTTAGGGTGTGAATTGAGGTTAGGCTCGAGGAGAAATGTTAAGAAAATGGAGGATTTTCTAGGTTTAGGGGCTCGGGTCGCGGCCCTGTTCTTCAGACGTCGCGGCCCACATGAGTTTTGGAGGCTGGGAGCCTCTATTCGCTAGGCACGCTGCGACTCGAAGGAGTGCAGGTCGTGGCTCGTGTCCCCCATCAGGGAGGATTGAGCCTCTGTCCAAGGGGCGGGTCGTTGCCCTAAATGGGAAATTAAGGGAAGATATGGTTTTAGGCTTAGGAAGGCTCGGGGGTTCAAACCTAGGCACTTGGGACGATTTCTACTAACTGGTTTAGTAGAAATCGAGGTCCGGGAGGCTAGCTATTGTTTCTTAAGTATTTATTTGGATTACAAATTGATGGTTACTTATTGACACTATGACTAGGTTTATCGCCAAGGCTTAGGACTGACGATCGTGCTCGGGACCATTCTGTATTCTTCACTCGGGACTCGAGGTAAGAAGACTGCACCCTTGTGGTTGTGAATGGGAGTGAGGTTCGCAATTTCTGGATATGTGTATTATGTGATTATATGATTGTTATGTATACTAGAATGAACGGCCTAAAAGTGTTGGGGCAGATGATAAGCGTATTGAACGCAGCTCAGTCTAAGCGAGTCGGGGTCAACTAAATAAACAGAGGGCTCGGCCTAAGTGTGCCAACCCTGAGCATTTGTATAATTGGTTACAATTTTTGTTTGAGATGATGTGTTTACTATTGTTTAGTTTTGTGCTTGAATTTTGTTAAATAACTGAACTGAATGAATTAAGATTGATTGAATATTACTATTGTTATATGTGCTTGTTGTTTATGGTTTTCCTGCTGGGCCTTGGCTCACAGGTGCTACGTGGTGCAGGTAAAGGCAAAGGAAAACTAGACCAACCACGAGTTGGAGAGCTCTGGGGGCGATGTGTACATAGTCAGCTGCTCGTCCACCACGGTCGAGGGAAAGTACAAGGACAGAGCCCTAAAACTTGTATTTTTCCATTAGAGTGGCTTTTGATTGTATTAAACCTTTGAGTGTTGTAAATTATCACTTATACCCTGTTCTTGGGATCCCATGTACCAAACATCTATATTAATGAAAATTAACTGTTTATGATCAAAATCTTTTGACCCTAACTTGATAATTGACTTTAGGATCTCATTATTGCTCAAGCGACTTGATTAGCAAGTCTTGCACTATTTTAAAATACACAGTGTAACGATCTTGGTTATCCGGGGCATTACAACTTGGTATCAGAGCGGTCTAGGTTTATGGGTTCCTGAAGACTGGCCGGGCATGTACACTCACCGCTAAAGACAAGCTCGACTTAGGGTTTGGTGACTGTATATGTGTGACTACATACTTAATGCTTAAATGAAATGTAAATGTTTTAATATGTATGATTAATAGGGAGCATGAGACACTAATAGGGCTTGGCCCTTGACTGCTGTGTGATTATAATGAGGCGTGCTTGTTAGCATTGTTGTTGCATGTGAATGAATGTTTAAATGCTTGATCGCATCTTGATTGCATGTTGTTGGTTAAGTTTCAATGGTGGACTATGGAAAGACAGTTAACCTGTCATCATTGCCTGACTGCTTAGTCATTGATTGTAGATAAACTTGGAAAGCTATGTGTCCAAGAAGATCAATACGACTAGTTGGCACATGGGCCGAGGCTAGAAATGATGAGCAGGGCCAGAACCCTCCGCCAGTCCCTGAGAATTGGCAGCAGATACTTGCTGATATGCAAGCTCGGTTACGAAGTCAGGAAGAGCAGATTCGTCTCTTGAGACAACAAGCTCTGTGAAGAGGTGCTGCACCTATTATGCCACCTGCTGTGGCACCAGTTGTACAGCCACCTGAGGTTGGGAGTATGTGGGAGCCACTGTATGAACGAGGAGACAGCATCCTCCAACCTTTGAGGGAGGATCAGATCCACTGAAGGTTGAACAGTGGATGAGTATGATTACCTCCATCCTAGATTTCATGAGGGTGGAAGGTAATGACAAGGTGGCCTATGCCACCTATATGCTTAGGGAGGATGCCCGTATTTGGTGGGAGGTGGCATCACAGACCAGGGATATTTCTACTTTGAGTTGGGATGGGTTCAGAGATCTATTCAACAAAAAGTATTACAATGTTGCCATTAGGGCAGCAAAGGTGAATGAATTCACGAGGCTGGTGCAAGGCAGCATGACAGTTATAGAGTATGCCCTGAAGTTCGATAGGCTGGCGAAGTTTGCATCATACTTAGTTCCTACAGATGCGGCTAGGAAGGATAGGTTCATTCGAGGGCTCAATGCTATGATAGCCCGGGATGTAAGGATTACATCAGTACCTAGGCAGACAACTTATGCACAGGTTGTTAAGAAGCCTCTTACCGTTGAAGAGGTAGAGAATAAGATCTGGAGGGAGAACGCTGCGAGATGGGATGTTTGTAGGGCAGTGCCTCCATCCACAGGGTCTGGGAGAGGCAGAGGCCCCAGTGATCTGAAGAGGAAGACCCCTGACACTTTGACCACTGTTGGTTGGGGTGTTCAGGGTGGTTGCCAGGGAGGCGGTGAGACATGGAGAATTTACCCAGACTACACGAGATGCAGGAAGCGCCATCTGGGAAAATGTCGGGCAAAGGCTTGTTATCTGTATGGGGTGGTGGGACACCTCAAGAAGGATTTCCCAATAGTGAAGAAAGAGGAACCAGGGAAGGTGGACAGCTTGACTCCAACTCGAGTGTTCACCTTGATGCAGGCAGAGGCGGAGGCTAGTCCCTCGGTAGTGACGAGTCAGCTTTCTAGCGTTGGATCTTCTTATACTGTATTGATTGACTCTGGTGCTACACTCTAATAAGGTAATTTATAGATTGTGTAGACCTAGTGAGTATTATACTGCGAGGTTTGGGACTATACTGCGTACAGGGGAACTGGTAATTTTTAGGAGATGGATTAGAGCAGTGCCAGTTATGGTAGATAGTAGGGAACTATCAATAGATTTGATTGAGTTGAGTATGAATGACTTTGATATGATTCTAGGAATGGATTGGCTGATCAGATATGGGGCTACTATAGATTGTAGGAAGAAGATGGTGACCTTTAAGCCTAAGGGTGAGGATCCCTTTGTTTTCGTGGGTGCTGTGAATGGACGCCGCATACCCATGATACCAGCATTGAGGGCTAGGGACTTGTTACAGGAATTTTGTATAGGTTTTCTAGCGAGCGTGGTGGATACCACTAGAGTTGTGCTAGCGGGGCCTGGAGAAACCAGATTGGTATGCGAGCTCTTGGATGTATTTCCTGAGGATTTATGATGACTTCCGCCGCACAGGGAGATTCAGTTCATCATCGAGTTAGTGCCGGGTACAAAGCCAGTGTCAAGGGCACCATGTAGGATGGCTTTGGCAGAACTGGAAGAGTTGAAGATACAACTGTAGGGGAGCACTCCAATTTTGTTCGTGAAGAAGAAGGATGGGACTCTGATAATGTTTATAGACTACAGGGAGTTGAATAAATTGACCATCAAGAATAAGTACCCCTTACCAAGGATCGATTACATGTTCGATCAGCTGCATGGAAAGACAGTATTCTCTAAGATTGATCTCCGATCTGGTTATCACCAGCTAAGGATCAAGGATGAAGATATACCGAAGACGACCTTCCGTACGAGGTATGGGCATTATGAGTTCCTGGTCATGTCGTTTGGTCTGACCAATTCCCTAGCAGCATTCATGGATCTAATGAACGTGGTGTTCAAAGACTTCTTAGATCAGTTCGTAATTTTCTTCATCGAAGACATCTTGGTTTACTCCAGTTCAGAGGCAGAACATGAGCGGCATCTCTGGCAGGTATTGTAGAGACTGAGAGAGCATTGGTTATATGCCAAGTTTAAGAAGTACGAGTTCTGGCTACCAGAAGTAACATTTCCATGACACATTGTTGGTGAGGATGGGATTAAGGTAGATCTAGCTAAGCTAGAGGTAGTGAGGGATTGGCCGAGGCCAAGGAACGCCTCAGAAGTCAGAAGCTTCCTTGGATTAGCGGGATATTATGGATGATTCATGGAAGGGTTCTCGAAGATTGCTACACCGATGATAGAATTGACACTGAAGAGTCTGAAGTTCCTCTGGTCAGACAAGTGTGAGAATAGCTTCCAGGAACTAAAGCGACGGCTGATTACTACTCTGGTGTTGAGTCTTCCTTCAGAGGGAGAGAAGCTTATAGTATACTGTGACGCATCGAGATTCGGGTTGGAATGCGTGTTGATGCAGAATGAGAAGGTTATTGCCTATGTGTCACGGCAGATGAAGGAGTATGAGAAGTGGTACCCTACCCATGATCTGGAGTTGGCAGTGGTGGTATTCGCACTAAAAGTTTTGCGACATTACTTGTATGGGGAAAAGTGCGAGATATACACTGATCATAAGAGCTTGAAGTATTTCTTCACCTAGAAGGACTTGAATATGAGGCAGAGACGTTGGCTGGAGTGGGTAAAGGATTATGATTTTGATATCCTTTACCACCCAGGGAAAGCCATTGTAGTGGCAGACGAGTTGAGCCAGAGGGGCCCGGGACAGTTATTCAGCTCTACACAGATATCAAAGGAGTTGGCAGAGGAGATGGCTAGAGTGAGGATAGAGCTGGTTGTTGGCCGGTTGGCCAATATTACCTTACATTCGACCCTTCTAGAGAGGATAAGAGAGGGTCAGATGGATGATACACAGTTGCAGGAAGTTAGAAGGAATGTCCTAGCTGGAGTGGCTAAGGATTATTCCATTTCAGAGACTGGTTTATTACGGTATAAGGGTCGAATTTGTGTTCCGACAGATGTGGGTATTAGATGATAGAAATTTGATGAATCCCATACTACACCATACTC